>NC_051327.1:50645464-51845464 GCF_015220235.1 Choloepus didactylus
GCCTGAGTGTGCTGTCTGGAACACAAAATGAAGGCACCTATGCCCCACCTCCAGGTAGCCCCAGCAGGAAGCAGCAAGACGCCAAAAAGGAAATGACTCCATGGTGTGACTAGCAGGTACAGCCAGAGGCAATTATGCTGTGAGCACGAAAACAAAGTAGTAGACAGCCCCTCAATCCAAAGGGCCATGGGGCAGATATGATGGACATCTCAGCTACATGGAAAGGTATTTCCTGCATTTTCAAGTTTTTAGTCTAAGATTTCTATCCATTCCACTTAAAATAAACATTAATTTTACTTAAGTAGCTAAAGTGAATCTCTGTTTAAAAAAACGATCTCTGACCGAGATAGTCTAGGTGGGAAGTAAGCTATTTAGAGACAAACACACCTTTGCCAAAATTCTTTTGTTGTCCCCCAGGGCTGATTCTTTCATTGCTTGAACGCAGGTGCCTTGCCATTATGAGTTAGTTAACTTCAGAGGGTATTATGTCAGCCAGATCTAGTCTAACCCTGATCAATTGAATCCCACGGACAGGTCTTGTATGTTGTGCAGACTGGGTAACTTCATTCATGAAGTCCCAGTCTTTCCCCTGTTTATTCTCAGCGTTGCCAGTGTGGGTGTTGGGGTGGGAGGGCTGTAAAAGGATCAACTGCATGAAGCTGCAACCCTTCCACCCAACTGACTTTGAGCTTTATCTTCTCCCTGTACTTCCGCTGATGGGCTCTCTCATCTTCTGTGGTATAAACTTTCCCTCCAAATACCGTCATACCCTTAGATAGTCAAAACATTTGATTACCGTGTTGCTCCTAAGAGTACCAGCTGCATAGCCAGGTGCATTTCCCTGTCCCCATGACTAAAGTCTTTGGATGCCTTGTCCCCAAGCCTGCCCTATTTTTGATACCCACCTATTTGGAAAGCAGCTTCAAGCATATGTTCATTGAAAAGTGCTATAGTATTAGCATCAGTTTGAGAGAGTTTGAGAGTCCTTGAGCTCGTTTTTGTCTGTTTTTTTTTTTTTTTTTTTTTAATAAATGGCCAAGAGTGAAAAAGAAAATCTACATTCTGTGTTCAATTCGATTCCTCTCAATCCATGGCATAGGTGAGGATCAGGGAGTGGGATTTACATTTAGTTCCAGGGACTCCCTCAACAACTGAAACTTCCTCTGGACTCTGTGTTACAGCTTTGAGAGCCAGGACTGTCAAGTCTCCAGACTCTCTGCTTGAGAACTCGCAGGTCCACGCAGTGATCCGACTCAGAGGGCTGCCTCCAAGCACCGTTGTCTCTCGGAAAGTTAGACCAAATATATGCAGTTGCAGACTTGACAGAATATACTGGTCTGAATTACTGTGAACAAATTACCCAAGCTTGTTGTACACTCCATCATCTATCCATGCCATACTCAGGAACTCTATTTTGTGTTTGGGAGATAGTGAGGGCATGACTTGGCATAACAAAGGCAGAGCAGGGTGCAGCATGCTGCATCTTAGCTACTAACTTCAGTGAATCATTCATTAGCAGGTTGGTGCACCTGAGAATGAGAAACACTGAACCTGATAAAAAGGAGGATTTATCACCCTGCCTGGAAGAGTAAACAAACCAGAGAAGCTGTCCATCAAAGTGGGGGCTGGCACCATCTTGGCAGCCAACATCTGCTCTGCTTGCTAAGCATTCACCTTAAAAAAGGAAAAGCGAGCAGATGGCTTCTACAAAAGCCCTGTGTCCTGCCGAGTCTCAGACCACAGGACAATTTCCCAAATGACTTGGGGTGTCCAGAGTTTTGCAGGTTCCACAGTAACAAAGTAAAATGGTCGTATTAGATTGCATTACTGATTGATCAAATGTTCCATCATAAGACCCCACCCTATGGGAGGGTTCTATTTCCCCATTCCACTGACATCAGGCTGTGTTATGTGATGTACTTTGACCAATGAAATGTGAGCAGAAGTGTCACTTCCAAGTGAAAGCCTTAAGAGACAGTCTGTGGCTTGCCATGTTTCTTTTCCCTTTACCCTGAGATCTATAATGACCCCAGTCGAGGCTGCTCTTACAGCCTGAGTCCTGGATGAAGACGTACATGTTCCAGAACTGCTGCTGAGCAATGACATGATGTAAAATGTGAGTGGGAAATAAACAGTTGCTGTTACTAAGTCACTGAGATTTGGGGATCATTTGTTATTGCAGCAAACTCTGGCCTATTCTGACTGAAAATATCTCTATCAACCCCTCTCCCCCATATAACCACTTTATGTTCCATTTTCTTATAAATGTTAATAAAATGATGCTGCTAGTACCATATCATTTTGTGAGTTTTTGGTGAAATAGCTCTTCCAGTTTCTATGTACAGATCTTGCAACCCAATTAGTCCACAGAGTTAGATAGGACAAATTGGATAGTAGCCACTATGCTGGATCCCCAAGCAATTCTTAGCTACAAACACTGTGGTTAGATACTGGGTCAAATTCATCATATATGACCCAATTTTCCATAGATTGAAAGCCTGTCATAAATAATTTATTGGAACCTAACCTAACCTAACCAAGTAAACAACAACTTCATATGTATGTGAATCTCCATAAGGGGTTATATTCAAAATATCTAATAGCTGTCATGGAGGCATAATATATTAGTATGGTGCTATACTCAGAAAGTCTTCCTTTACTAAACTTTATATTACATATTTACCAATGTTTTCTTCTCATGGCATTGTGTTTTGAATTTTACCATTTAATTCCTTAATCTATCTGGAATTCATTTTAGTGCAAGGTATTAAATAGGAATTTAACTTCATGATTTTTTTCCCCAAATAGTTAACCATTAGCCCTGGAATAATTTATTGAATTATCTATATGCTTGTATTTATTTAAAATTCTAATAACCTTGTGCAATAAAAACTTGTTTAATCTATTCTGTTCCAAAGATCTGTTGTTTTCTATTTGCACCCCATAATTTCAAGATTTTACAACTTCCTATTATGTTTTAATATCTATAGCATACCACATTGTATTTCTTTATTGAAATATGCTTGGCCAAAATACTATTTCTTCTTCCAAATGAGCTATAAAATTATTTTGTCATCCTCCTAGCCCTTAAAAGCTCTTTTGATATTTCTATTAAAATTGCCCCAAACTTAAAGATTAATTTAGGGAAATTAGAAGGAAATCTTTTTGAAATTCCATCTTTCTATCCATGAGCTTGATATGTCTCTTTATTATTTCAGTCTGTTTATTTTTTGAGTCTTCCTTCATGTCCTCCAGTAAAGTTTATATTTTTATTCATAAGGATTCTGCCCTTATTTGTTAAGTTTATTCTTAGACATTTTATTTTCATATCACTATACAAATAATACCTTTTTAATCCACTTAATTTTCTCACTGGTTTTTTTGGCATATATGAAAGTTGTTAATATTTGGTATTTCTCTTGTGTTTGGCCACATTATTGAATTTTCGGATTAATCCTAATAGTTTTTAAGTTGATTTTCATGGGTTTTTCAAGTAGACTTTCTTATCACCTAAATATAATGAAAGCTTTGTCTTAGATTTTCCAACATCTATACTGACAATTTCTCTTTTCTTGTTTTATTATGTTGGCAAGAAACTCTAGAACAATGTACAGTATATATTTTCCTATAACTTAATAGTGTGTTTTAAACACCTCATGAAATTTTAAAAAAATGCATTGAAAAAATAAGTTCTGTTGGTAATTATAATTATAGAGCTAGAGAGTTATAGTTTTAAAATGACTTTTTTCCCTGCAGGGATTTAAAGAATAATACTTCGATTATATTTTTGTTATAAGCTAAAACACCAAATCAAAATGGACAAAAACAAACCTAAACATTTCCTCATTTGTTCTTCAGTCTACTTCTCAGGCTCTCCTACCATTTACAACCTTGATTTTGAAGTTTTGATTGCAGTACAACCAAAGATAAATAAAATAATGTGACATGTAAAGTACAGCCAGTCTCTAAAACAAAGAGAGAATGTGTCTCTGGTCTACAAAGCAGCTTTTTCTTTGTGAGTTTGTAGAAAATTGAGATCTTGTTATAACCCTAGTGGACCACATGGTACAAATTGTGTTTCCTAATTAATTAGTCATGAATATCTGATTCTTGTTTTGAAAACGCATTCTGTTGTGGAACTGCCTGCAATAGTGATAATTGCTGACATTCTTGTCTTGCCCCTGACAGCAGCGTGATAGCATCTAACATTTTACTTTGTGCCTTTAAGCACAGTCTTCATACTATGTTTTAACGTGGTAAATGGCTAACAACTTCAGGTATAGGTTCTCCCATCTCCTCTCTAAAAATTATGAAGATGCTGAAGACTAATATTTACAGCAAAAAAATAAAATAAAATTTATAAAATTTATAATGCCTAAATCTGGGAAGAATTGAATTCAGTTATAGGGTATATGGATCTGGATTAATAAAAAATAAGGCCTGCTCAGGATTCTATTTACATTGATTCATGAAAGCAAGAATACCTGAAAAGAGTAAAACAGCTTTACATAAATCCAGAATTTTCCCTGGCTCAGGGACATAGGAGCCCGTAACAGTCAGAGGACTGGTCAAGCATCCTTCAAAGGCTGACCAACACATTTCCACATTCAGATGAGAGGGCAAATCTGAGAAGACAACTGAAGTGGATCGAATCTCTGGAGGTCGTGTCCCCATGTGAAAAGCAGCAGGCATAAAGACAGTAAGAACCTGGTAGCAACACTTGACAGCAATTTCTGTTTCATATGCAGAATTTTAGTTTAGAAATATATAGAAATATGGATGAACCTTGAAGACATCATATTGAATGAAATAAGCCAGACAATATTGTATGATGTCAATGATATTTAGTAATCAGAATAAGCAAATTCATACAGTCAGAAACTAGAGTATATTTGGCCAGGAACTGGGGAGGAGGTACAGAATGGGGGAGTTCATGCTTAAATTGTACAGAGTTTCTATTTGGAAAGATGGAAAGGTTTTAATAACATAGTAGACGGTGGTAATGGTAGTGCAATATTGTGAATGTGAATAACTGCACTGAAATACGTATTTGAATGTGGCAAAAAGGGAAATTTGGGGTTGTAAATATATATTGCTAGGATAAAATTTTAAAAAATCCATTAAGATGGTACAACACAGTGAACCCTAAGTGAACCATGGACTATATTAACAGCACAATTATAAAAATGTTCTTTTATCAGTTGCAGCAAATGTTCCACACTAATGCAAGATGTGAGTAATAGGGAATATGGGAACTCTGCATTATATGCATGGTTTTTCTGTAAACCTACAATTTCTCTAACAAAAAAATTTTTAAAAAGAAATATATATAACCTGACAGTGGGTGTAGGAGGAAGATGCCACCTCAGAAGCATGGAAAGGTGCTAGATTGGAACTAAGGATTTGACAGGAACTGTGTACCCTGCCCTTTAGTTAGATGTCTGGGAAAATCTTATCAGCTGCAACCCACCATTATCTTCCCCATATACCTTTGCAGTGGTTCCTAAATTGTCTCTCTGCTTCTCCCCTTGCATGTCTCCCATGGTGTATTTTACAGGGAGCAGCCACAGACACTCCTTAAAATGGAAGTAAGATCATGTCACTTGTCTGGCCAAAATCCTACTATTGGTTCCCATCACACTCATATATAAAATTAATAGTCTTTACCATTGCCTCGAGGCTCTAAGGGTTTAGCTCTACCTCCTCTGTGTCTGGGCTGTACCCTATCACTCTCCCCTCACACACTGCCTCAGCCAAACAGGTCTCCTTGCTCTTCTTCAAACACTCCAAACAAGTGCCCTTCTGATTCAGGCCATTGGCACTTACAGCTCCTTCTTCCCCAAGATATCTGCCACAAGTGTTCCCTCAATTCATGTGGGTGTCTTTGCAAATGTCACCTATTGGAGAAGAGCCCTTTGCCCCCTCCCCCCACTCAATCCCTTCACTGCTTTGTTTTTCTTCCATAGCATTTATCATACATAATACAGAATCTATTTACTGGTTAATTCTTTGCTTCCACCCACTGGATTATAAATTCCATTAGAGTAGGAACTTGGTCTTTTGTTTACTGATGTACCTGCAGTGCCTAGAGCAGTCCTTGGCACAAAGTAGACACTCAATATTTGTTGGATGGATGAATGGAGGTGGGTGGATGGGGTTTAGACACCATAAAATTCAACATAAAAAAGTTTTTAAACTGGTATATTATGAACCCTGAGCCTGGACAGCTTTCTTCTTTTTCAAAAATAGGGTAGGAAAAAGGAATATGAGAAACACTTAAAAAATACTGCCAACCTAATGAACTGCCTTCATAGTAGCCATTTTCACTCAGCCTTTATGCTCATACATTTCTTTCTCAATCCTTGAAGTTAAAAATAAACAAAGATGGATCAGAATTGTTTTCTTTCTGTTAAATTTGCCCACAACTAGCTGAGCCCTGTACATCAATAGGTTCCTTCTTCAGTTCAGGCATGCTCTGTTCAATTTTGTCTTTGGCTATCGTATACCATTTACTCTCTTTCTTTGTAAAAGCAGTTGTCTATATCATAAAGTTCCATTCTCTGTCTTCTAGACATAAGCTGCAATATTCTACCTCATTGTTTTCACTGCTTTTTCTTGTACTCTGTATTCTAGATCTCCCCAGATGTTTTAGTGACATCTAAGATGCTAAGACACTGTCTACTATGAAAAATACCACATGCTGGATTGGCTTAAAGAAGAGGAATTTAATGTTTTACAGTTTTGGAGGCTAGAAGTCCAAAATCAGTGTTTCCACAGGCCATGCTTTCCCCCAGGGTCTGTAGCATTCTGGTGCTGGCCATACTCCTTGGGGGTCCTTGTCTTGCATTTCTGCCTCTACCAACTTGATCTCTTCTTGTGGCTTTCTCTGACTGTGTCCACATTTCCTCTGCCTTATGAAGACTCCAGTTATATGGATTAAGGCCCACCCTCATTCAATTCGGCCTAATATAAATAGTATCCTCAGAGATCCTATTCACAAATGAGCCCATACCTTAACTAATAATTTATTCAAAGGTCCCATTTATTAATATGTTTATCCCCACAGGAACATGGATTAAGATTGGAACATGTGTTTTGGGGGGACATGATTCAATCCTCAACACCAAGTTTATGAATCATACACCACTGGGTTAGTTTTCTAATGCTATTTAAAACCCTGCACTGCCATTATCGGCTTCCTTATATTTTCCCTTTATCTCAGGCCACAACTTTTCATCATAGACTGTTATAATATCATCCTATATTCTCACTTTCCCTTCATAGAAAGCAGAAAATGCATGTTGCCTAAAATGTACTTATATGTTTTTCTAAAATATCTTCTTTTGCATCCTATATTTTCTTTCCCTTTTTATGTTATAATCTTTTTATGGGAATCAAAATTTTCCCCTTATTTCTTAGCTTTGCTTGAAGATTTTTATCTCTACCTGATATTTGTGAAAGATAGTGTGAAGGATCTCATCAAATTCTCTGCTGTGCACCAGGATGTTTTCATAGTCCTCTAGAGCATGGCATATGATTTTTTAACTATCAATTAAGGGATCTAGAAGACCATATGGATTGGATTGGGTAATAAGCAAGGGGCCATGGAGGTCTCTACCTTGTTTTTCTTTATTTTTGGTGAAGCTAACAAGATGAACACCATTTATCCTTATTTTATATTCCATGAAACTGAGCCTTTGCTTCAAGTAAATGCCATGACTCCTACCGATACTACCACTGTATCAAGAAAAAATTCTACCATGTCATTGGGGAGACTTGTTGCATTTCAGCTTCCTGTTAGATGTTACCATCATTGATCATGGAGGCAGCTATTTCTTTATTCATGTAGTACTTTCCAAATGTTCTGTGACTTACCTCCCTTCTAGCCATCACCTCTCAAAGTTTAAGAAGCAGTGCAGTTCTGCTGCTCTTCTAATTTTCCACTTCTCTTGTTGTGGCCCTTACTGTCTTCATTTAATCTGATTCTAGCTTCTCTAATTCTAGGAGAAGTATCTTGAAGTTTATAGCATATGTTTGCCATCTTCCCTAATTTCCCATGCATATGCAGTATTTTGTTTTCTCTTTGTATACTCCTTGGGTCATTTTAGGCAAGATAGTGAAAGCTGAGAGGAAGGGGAGGAGGAGGTAGACCATTGTTTTGGCATCTCCCAAAACATTTGACTAATAATCCTACTATATTCATCCCTGCATTGTTATTCCAGACCTAATGCCAACCTCTGACTTAGTAGAAAATTAATAAATGTCAGTTGGATAAATAGGTAGATGGATGGAGAAGACCCAAGATTTGGGGTGATTTTTCTAATGCCTCACAGATCATATGTGCCTTCTGACCCCTTTAATAAGGTTCTTGTTCAGATTCTACTCATGCTTCAAAGACTGGATAAATACCATTATTTTTTTTCTGTAAAGTTTTTTCTGTTCTCCTAAATCTAAAGTAATTTTTCCCACATTAAGTTCCCAAAGTACTTTTCTCTGTATCCCTTTTACAACTTTCTTCTCTGTATTATAGTTATTTATGGACCCTTCTTATTTCACCCATGCCTTGCAACGAGACAAAAAATACTTCTTTTTTAGATGGAGCAGACTTTGATACCCTCTAGCATCTTTATAGGCCTTAAGAATGAAAAAGGAGAGACAAGTTTGAGTTAGGTTGGACCATAGTGTTGATTTCTACCATCCTTAAGCATGTTCCATAAACCCTAGACATCCCATGTGCAAGAGGACACATCTACACTGTTAGCCTTCTAACAGTTCTTAAAGTTAATCCATTACTGCCGTTAAGGTGTGGCCCAGGATGGGTCTTAATCCTATTACTGGGGTCCTTTATAAGCAGAATGAAACTCAGACAGAGAAAGAGAAAGCCAGAGGAAGCAAGAAGCTGAAATTCAGTGGAACCTGGAAGAGAACCGAGAGGCTGGGAGAGGACACCATGTGCATTGCCTTGTGACGGAGGAGTCCAGGACCAAGACAGCCAGCGGCCAGCCCCAGCATGCCAGTCTTTAAGAAGAAAGCATTGCTTTAATGATGCCTTGATTTGAACTTTCTCTTAGCCTCAAAACTGTGAGCTAATAAGTTCTCACTGTTTAAACCAACCTATTGCATGGTATTTGCTTGAGCACCCAGGGAAACTAAGACAACAAGCTTTTTCTATAAAAGGACAGATAGTAAATATTTTAGGCTTCATGGGCCTTACAAGCTCTGTTGCAACTACTCCACTGCTATTGTAGCATGAAAGCAAAAATGGTACATAAATGAATGAGTGTAACTTTGTTCCAATTAAGCTTTATTTACAAAAACAGATGGCAGCCCACAAGCTGCAGTTTGCTGATCTGTACTTTAGATCATGGACTTCTCCACCAGGAAAGTGGGCAATAGGAATGTGGTGGTTTGAAGCTGTTATGTATCCCAGAAAAGGCCGTGTTCTTTTAATTCATTCCTGTCGGTACAGACCTATTGTAGGTGGGACCTTTCGATTAGGTTATTTTGATTGAGAAGTGACTCACTTCATTCAAGGTGGGTCTTGATCCTCTAACTGGAGTCCTTTATAAGAGACCAAAACATGTACAGAAGCTAAGAGATGAAATTGAGAGAAGCTCACAGAAAAAAGTCCCAGAGAGACTAAGAGAGGACCCACAGAGAAGCTGAGAGGAAACCACTGAAGCCAGAAGCTGATAGCAACAAACCCAGGAGAGAAGGACAAACGGATGCTGGCTATGTGACAGAGGTGTCCCAGATGCTAGCAGCCTGTCCTCAGAGTCCAAGCTATCGTCATGTTGATGCCTTGAGTTGGATAATTTCATGGCCTAAAAACTGTAAATTGTGTTAATAAATCCCCATTGTAAAAGCCAATGCATTCCTGGTATATTGCATTTCATCAACTTTAGCAAACCAAAACAAAGCATGATTTTCTGTTCAGTGTTGATACTCTTTTAAAGTCCAGCAGAACACTGTGGAGGGAGGAGCAGTCTCCCCTACACCCAACCAGCGCCACACATGTATATATGCAAGAGTCTTCTACCAGTGGCAGAGAAGGCTTTATCAAAAGTCTAAATGGAACATCGATACAAGCAAGTTTCCATGTCCAATCAGATGTTACCAAACTTTGTGAGAAAAGTGACCTATTTCTCAATATCAGTATAGAAACATCTCATAAAATAATCTCTAAAAAATTCAGTAGCAAGCACCACTCTGTGGAATATTTTAAAGAGGTCCCATCTGTGATTTTCCCCAGCTAAGGCAGCTGTTTGCAGAATCTTATGGCAGCTAACTCTGCAAACTGACCTACTTCTTCCGAATTCAGCTCTGCAGATCTGTGGTTCGAACAAAACCTGTGTGTGACAGGTTTCCTTTTCAGATTCTGCAAACTGGCTGCTATTTCATTATTGCCAACTTTGAAATTTGCCTTTATAGTTTCCCAGGTTTTATAGGAACTCTTAAGGAAAAAAATAGGTAATTGATACAAAACGGTCACATGCTGAATGCCGGTGAGGTTTTTCTTGGTTCCCAACATATCCTTCCAGTCATTTTGGTATCACTCACAAGTTCTAGTACATTGCCTTCTATGTAGTAGCTGCTTGATAAATATCAGTGTAGTGAATGCCTGCCTACATGCATGAGTTGAGGATGAAAAGGAATAAGATGGACAGACAGGGAACGCATGTGCAGCAGAGAATAAAACTTTCCTTTGCTTCTTTCTCAGTTTGATTAGCTCCATTCATTCATTCACTCATTCACTTATTGATAAATATTTTTTAAACACCTTTTTGTGCCAGGCATTCATATAAGCATTGAACAATCCCCTTATCTTCCAACCAGGTGCATAGGCTCTATTGGTTCAACACAGAGATGATTTCATAGAGGCCTTATGTAGAAGTTTGATTCTTAAGTTCAAGAGACAACTTTGAATTCTGATATGACTCCGACTTGTGACATGACTCCTGACATGTTACGTCCTTCTCTCTGAATTTCTCTTGGAAGCAGTTTACCACAGACCACCAAATAGTCTGTTTATGAAATTCAGGGTATCAATGAATATAGATAGCAAAATTTGACACTTTTATTTTCACAAGCCTCTAACTGAAATCTAGCATATCTTCAAATGTGAATATAAGCAACAAATCACAGTAGTATCAGTGGTAGCAATGACTTTATCACCAACAGAAATCACAAATATTTCCATATTGTCTTACAGTTTTTGAAAATATATAAAAATATCATTTGCATCCATCCCTATTCTGAAGCTAGAGACCCACTGCTGGATCCAGACCCACTGCTGGATCTTGTAATTAATGTATTAATTAAAAGCACATATATTACCATATTACAAATGTGGGTTCTTTTTTTATATTTTGATAACTGTATTTCAATATAATTGGTTTCCTTTCTATATTTTATTTTATGCACTTAAAAATGTTATTTTGAGAAGGAGTTTACTAGTTTCACCAAACTCCCGAGGCCCACGGTGCAAAAAAGATTAAGAATGTCTGCCTTAGAATCATATATTTTTGCTATAAGAATCTTGAAGCATGAAATGTTGAAGAACTCATTAATCTTCCTTAGATTTGCATGGACTAGAGAATTGTTGTAATTAGTATTTCTATAGGTTTGAATGGCTTTTGAGCTCTTCCAAATCTCAGATGGTGATCACTGGGAACCAGAGTGGATCCACCACCAACGGCATATAATCTAGACTCAGTTCCCTGTACCCATAGGTTCTCCATCTCCTCCTTCCACCAAAAGCAAATTTGTTGACATTATGCTGAACAGCTTGACAGAGTTTTATCATATTTTTCATAATAATAGGCAACACTTACTAAGCACTTACCATGTTCCAAGCACCTAATATATGCTAACTTATTTAATCTCCATAACAGAACTACAAAGTTGATACTATCAGTATCCCTATTTTAAGGGCCAGGAAACTGAGGCATAGAGAGGATAAGTAACTTGTTCAAAGTCACAAAATTAGTAATTCCAGGAAAACTGGCCCCAAAATTCATGCATTCACCTATCTGTTATATAGGCTTTGCAGGAGTCAGGGTACAAAATCCCAGACCCTGGCTTCATGCGGGAGAGAGGCTCCCCACATCCCTCCACATGGATACATATTCAGTCCCATTCCTTATAGGAAATTGTACCCTGTGCTTTCATTGGCCTGTGGCGTGGCCTCCACCTAACACTGTGGGCTTCCTCTGAAGGGGTTCAGAGTCCAGTAATTTTCAGCCATCCTACAGCTTCCCACTATTTCCCTTCCAAATCAGTGGATGAAGGTTGTGTTCTTGCAAGTTCCCTTCTATTGATTTTTTGGGCAATGGAAATATTTTGGAGGGGGATTAGGGAGAAAGGGCTTTTTGTCATTTATTTTTGCATATTTGTGTTACATCTATGTGACTTTATATTTTCTAAATATTTTATTTTTTATTTCTATGTGTTTGGAGTGAAGAACGGAGATCTTTGCATATAGTTACTCCACCCTTGACCAGAAGTCTTCAATCCATTTTAATTCTGATATTAGAGTGATGTGTCTAAGAAATTGATTTAATGACTCCCCAGTTCCTGCAGAACAAAGTAAAAATTCTGTAGTATGGCAAAAAACTTGACTGCATCCAACCTTTCCACTTTAATGACCAACCATTCCCTCTACTCATTCACGTTTTGATCACACTAAATTATTTGCTCTTCTATCATAATATCTGATAAATTAATGCCAAGAGTTAATACTCCATGCCCAGTCCAAAAACCACAGCTTCTCTGTAGCTTTCCCTGATGCAGATTAATCACTCTTCATCTCTGTTGCCAAGCACTTTAAGCAGTGGTGTATTATAGCATTTAATCACACTATATTCCAGATTATGGTCTTTCTTCTCCACCTAACTCTGATCCCCTCTAATGCATAATAATGTATTCTTTATCTCTGGAGTCCCATTACCTAGAATATAGTGAATATTCAAAACTTATATGTGATTTGTTGGCTTATAGTTGACATTAATTTCTCACTGTCTCTGAAAGCATATCTCTGGTATATATTCCATGCCATTCCCTTGGGAAAGCTGATCAGATTTTACAGAGTGACAGAATATTGAATGATTTAACTTGGGTTCAATTCATACAATAAACTATTCTCAAGTTAGGAAGGGATACTAAGAGCTATGTAGTACAATCACCCATCTATCATACGGATATTCTCTAATATTTCCAATTTAGCAATCATCTAGAATTTGACATCTTCTATTTGACCTGTCTTCATCCCATACATACAATATGGTAATAGCTGGCTTCTTTCCTGAATTTCTCTGGATTCTCCCAGCTCTGTGAAATTCAATAACTGTGCAAACGTACTGAGAGTC
Source organism: Choloepus didactylus (assembly GCF_015220235.1). Lineage (NCBI taxonomy): Eukaryota > Metazoa > Chordata > Mammalia > Pilosa > Megalonychidae > Choloepus > Choloepus didactylus. Next base: position 50,658,832 of record NC_051327.1, read on the forward strand.
CAGTATTTTTCAGTTGTCCTCCAGCTTCCAGCCCTTGCCCTTCCAAATCAGTGGATGATAGATGAGTTCTAGCAAGGTCCCTTCTATTGAGTTTCTACTGTAATTTTAGGAGGGAGATCTGGATTAGCTCTTAATATCCCCTTTTATTTTGATCCCCTTTTTACTCGTTCTAGAAGAAATTCCTCAAATGCTTTCCCCATGGATGGTACTCTTACATAGTTCTTTTGCTAATGTAGACTTTTATATTCCTTTGATTATGTCAATGATAAACTGGGAAAAGGGGGATAAGTGTAAAGCTTAAATCCTTGTTCAGGGAGGAAAGCAATGGTAGATACTCTCTTTTCCTATCCTCAATTTCACACTTTCTCAGAAGGGAGAAATGCTATTCATATGTAGTCAAAGTCAAAGATAACTGGATCATGTTTTAAAATGAATAAGGTAGCATGATTAAGGTCAGACATATAGTTAGCACTCTCTCTTCTTTATGCTTCTGTGAGGCTAAAGAGGCAAGGTCTCTATAGATATTTCTGGTCAACTCCCATACACTTCATTTTCTTTCCTCTCACATGAGTGTTTTTGGACTTCTTCATCTCTTGGTTAGAAAATGGTAAGTGAAAACATGAGTTTTTGCTTTTTAGAAGAGAAAGAGGAAGAGGGAGAGGGAGAGGGAAAGAGAGCGGGGGGAGAGAGAGAGAGAAAGAGAGAGAGATAGAGAGATATTCCTTAAGTAACAATAGTGGCTGTATACTCTAGCCCAGCTTGTTGGAAAGATTTGTTCTGGGTGTATGGCACAACCCCTGTTGAAGAAGATTGAGGTGGAATTTGATTTCCCATTGTCCACTATACCCTGTGTTCACAATGCCATCCAGAGGAACCCATTAGATGCCCAACTCTGCCTGTATCAGGTCAGAGCTGGAGCAGATACTGCAACCCTGAAGGAAAGTCCACCTTTGACTGACCCACCATAAAAGGCCCAGAGAAGATATGTCTTGCAAAGGGAGCTACTTCCCACTAGCTCTCTGGACTACCACTGATGAAGAGGTAATAGAGAAAAATCACTAAGGTTTCTGAATGGCAGAAGGTGGAGAGTAGCTTTAGTGATGGAGAGATTCAAATGGCAACACTTATCACACTCGAAACACCAAGTCCTCTCTCTCCAACATGTCTGCTTTGGAACCAAGAGAAGCAAGTGTGTAGTGCCCAGGAGACAAACAGACATCTGCCAGTCATAGTCACACACTATCAATTCTGCCAGATAACTTCATTTTCCAAATGTATAACACCTCTTGCATTTAGACAGCTGCCACCAAACAGACATGGACTCAGAGACCTTCCCAGACAAGTGTTTCTTCACCAGGGCAGTGTGGGGTTCACTTACACTTTCACAAGGCACTGACTCGGTGTGTTTCTCTATGTCTTTACTTGTCTATATGATTCCTGGGCCCAGTGAAGACAGGAAATAAACATGCTGGATAGGAGGCAGCTGTGATATTGTAGAAAGAGAGCTGGTACCAGAGATAAAATGATAAGCATAAACACACCTGAAACATTTAGTTTAGTGTAAGTCTATTGCCATTTAGTCCTATAGGCACATTTAACATATTCGTAAATAATCCATGGGTTGGTCTTCATTTTCCAAGTTCCTATACCAGCAAGCCCTTGGCAAAATCTCTGGGAAAACATAAGATCCAGTCCATAACCTGGATTTCAGCATCAAAATTATAAAAAATTGTAAAAGGCCAAAGGCAGAGCTAAAGAAATGATATTCATCCACCTGCAGCTCACCTTTCCATGGACCTTAATGCTTGTCAAATACCAGCTCTGCACTGAGAAGCTATAGGACTTTGCACAAGTCACAACATCTCTAACCCTCAATTTCCTTATGTGTTGAGTGGGGATAATAAAACCTATGTGACAAACCTTAGATTTTCAAATGTAAATCTAATGGATTATCAACAGATTGTTATGTTTATTCAAGCCCATTCCTAGAGAGACTGGGGAATTAAAAATTCTGCTTTCTATGGCTTGTTCCATTGCAAGAATTTTAGTACCAGAGTGTGTAGAGGGTCCTTCCTTCCCTGGGGCAGGAAAAAGGATAAGATAATTAAAAGTAAAAACAAAGCATCAAGTAATATAAGAATAAGCCACTTCCCCAGGAAATGTGTGCGGCCTTGTCAGCTGCCTAATCATTTGCCAAAGCCCAAGGCTGCTCTAGGGAGAGAGCAGTGGTGTGTGACAGTGAGGAGGATAAAGTACACAATGGCTTGCTGTCTAGGGACTGGTCTCCCAGGCAGGTAGAAGCCTCTTTCCCAGCTACCAAATTGTAGCCTGAGAAAATACAAAGAGAAACTGTTGGTCTCCTCTGTGCCACTTAATTATGTCTCCTCTTTCTTTGGATTACCCTTGGAGACCCTGATTCCAATTCCAACTCTGACAACTAAAATCTAGTTCCTGACATTTGTGAAATGCACTCAGGCATGCGAGAGTCAGCTTTCTTATTGAATTCTCTTCCAGTTTTATGATTAGGAATTGTTGTCTCCAATTTTCAGATGAAGAAACTGAGACTCAGAGAGAAAATTACTGCTCAAGCCACATAGATAATAAAGGGAGAAGGTGATTGTTCTCTTGGTAGCCTAGTAGCGGAACTTCTCTCATTCCCACTTAGGCATTAATTGTTTGGGCCACTTTCTCTGCTCCCAAATGAAAATCTCTCCATTTGATAAGGCTCAAATTACTAGTTGTGTGATGTTGGGTAAGTCACTTAACTTCTCTGCATGTATTTTATTTATCTCACAATGGGAATGACAATACTTACTTTACACAGTGTTTTGATGAGGATATTAATAGTGACTATTGTTGAAAACTACGTTGAGCCAGACATTTAGCTAAAGTGTTTCATATAGTTTCTACCTATAGATAAATGCAAGGTTCCATTTACAGGATGGAGGAGTATACTTCCAACACACTGACCCTCCTGCACATAAAAGGTATAAACTGTACAAAATACCCACAAGCCAACCACCTGAGAGCTCTGTAGTATGAACAATAATGAGAGATTTAGAAAACAGGTAGAAATTTATTTGGAAGAAGCAATCATCATGAGATGAATTTCCAATTTGGGAAGCTTTGTCCTGATGGGGGTCTGCAGTCACAATGTGGGGAAGCTAGAACTACTATAGAACACTCACTGACTTTATGATCTTAAGAGCAACAGTATGGAACCTGGGGAAACCATGACTTCTGGAGAGTGGGTGGAGGAGGGAAAATCTCAGAAAGGAGACAGACAGAGGAGAACCCCGAATTCTGTGTATAACCCCCCCCCCCAAGTCTCTGGCTGAACCTCACATGCATGGGACAGACTGCAAGAAGCCCAGATAAATATAGAATATTAAAACTGAGATTTTAGTTGCCATCCACCTAGTCTTGTCAATCAAAGATTAAAAACTTCTATATTCTTTGGAGGAATATAACAGATTCCACAACATACTTCTCAGCACTCCTCCCAACTACCCTATGAAAGAGAAGGAGGAACTTAGTACAGATTATGCTTCTTGCCTGATGTCACAAATAAAATGAGTAAAAGAAGCAGCCCTTGAACCTGGCTCTAGCTTCAAAGTCCATGTAAGTAACCATCCTAGTTTATTCCATGTTGCAAACAAGTTAATTGTTGTGAAAGTACCTAGGACAGTGCCTTGTGCACAGTAGAAGCTCAAAAATTATTACAACCCTCCCTTTCTCCTTTGATTAAGATCCTCAATTAGTCAATATTTAGTTATACATGATATAGGAAGTACTGTATTAGCTTCTTGTGGCTGCTGTAGCAAATTACCACTCCTTGGTTGCTTGAAATAACAGAAATTTATTCTCTCACAGTTCTGGAAGACAGAAGTACAAAATCAAGGTGTCAGCAGGACTGTGTTCCTCCAAAGGCTCTTGGGAAGAAGACTTCTTTGCCTCTTTCAACTTCTGGTGGATCCAGGCATTCCTTTGTTTGTGGCTATGTAACTCCAATCTCTCCCTCAGTCTTCACCACAGCCTTTTCCTCTGTCTCTATGTATTTTCCTTTTCTGTATTTAATAAAGACACTTGTCATTGGATTTTGGAACCCCTTTGGTAATCCAGGATTGATTATATCATATAAAGATCCTTAACTTAATTACATTTGCAAAAGCCCTTTTCTCAAATAAGGTAACTAACATTCATGGATTCTGGATATTAGGACATGGACATATATTTTGTGGGGCCATTCAACCTGCTTCAAGCACCAAACACAGTTTTGTGTACCATGGAGTCAAAATTTTAAAAGACATGTAAATTATTACCACTTAAGAAATGCTCATGATCTAATGTGGAAATAAAACATTATATGCAAAAATCATACTGTTAAATTAAAAAAAAACTTTTTAAAGTACTTCTAAGCACAGTGCTGAGCACACATGGGTTCTCAATTAATCCATAGGAGATATTGTGGAGATATTAGGTAGAGATATTTTCTCTATTTCATAAATGGGGAACATGAGAATCAAAGAGGTGACATGCTTATCCCAGGATATTCCTTTAGTATAGTATGGTGATTAAGGCTCTTTGAGTTTCAACTTCCTATGTAAGGAGAATAATGTCAACTCCCTCAGAGTCCCCTCTCTCAGAAGGGTGAAACTACATCATTGCATGTAAATCTATTATTACAATGTCTGGTAGATAGTAAATTCTCGAAAAATGGAAGCTTTAATTAAAAAAAAAAAAAGGACGATAGCTAGAAGTAGTAAATGGTGGGTCTGGTATGCAAACTCTGATGAGTCTGGCTCCCAAACTTATGTTCTTTTCATTATATCATATAATATGAAACAGAAAAGCTGGAGCATTTAGATTATCTGTTCTCTTTGCTCAGAATGCTTCCCCCCAAATCCATCATTTTTCCATAGCTAGTGGCAGATGTTTGTTATTTTTGTTGTTCTTTTTCTGCTGCTGCTATTTCTGTTCCTTCTAATAACAGCTGTATTGAATAATTTATATAACGCACATTTCACTTATTAAAAGTATAAAACTCAATGATTTTTAGTATATTCCCAAAGTTGCAACCATCACCATGATTCAAATTTTGAACATTTTCATCACCCCCTAAAAATCCAATAACCACTAGCAGGCACTCCCTTACCTACCTTCTCCAGTCCACAGTAACCACTAATCTACTTTCTGTATGAATAGGTATCTCTCTTTGCCACCTGTCACATAAGTGGAATTATACAATATGTAGTCATTTGTGACTGGCTTCTTCCACATAACATAATATTTTCAAGGTTCATCCATGTTGTATCATGTGTCAATATTTCATTTATTTATTTTAAAAGCTTTCTATTTATTAGAGAAGTTGTGCATTTACAGGACAATCATGCATAAAATACAAGATTCCCAAACACCACCCCACCAATAATAAATTTCATTGGTATAGAAAATTTGTTACAATTGATGATAGCATATTTTTATAATTGTACTATTAATTAAAGTCATGGCTTAACTGAGGGTTCACTGTGTAGTGTAGCCCCATGGATTTATTTATTAAATTTTTAGTCAGTTACCATATACACAAACTAACATTTCCCCCTTTCATCATCTTCAGATATATATTGCACTGCTGTTAACTGCATTCACAATGTTAAGCTACCCTGACCACCACCCATTACTAAAACATTTCCATCATTCCAAATAGGAACCTTGTACATTTTAAGCCTTAACTTCATATTCTATATCCTATCCTGTCCCCTGGTAACCTATATTTCAGAGGCTGACTCTATGAGTTTGCTTATTCTAGTAGTTTCAAATCAGTGAGATCATATAATATTTGTCCTTCTGTGCCTGGCTTATTTCATTCAACGTGATGTCTTCAAAGTTCATCTATGTAGTAGTATGTATCAGAATTTCATTCTTTTTTATGGCTGGGTAATATTCCATTGTATGTATATACTGCATTTTATTCATCCATTCATTGGTTGATAGACAATTGGGTTGCTTCCATCTTTTGGCAATTGTGAATAATATCACTATGAATATTGATGTGCAAAAATCTGTTATAGTCTCTGCTTTCAATTCTTTTAGGTATATATCTGGTAGTGAGATTGCCAGGTCATATGGCAGTTCTATACTTAACTTTCTGAATAACCACCAAACTGTCTTCCATAGAGGAGGCAGCATTTTTCATTTCACCAGCAATGGATGGGTGATCCATTCTATGAGGCCAATATCACCCTTATACCAAAGCTGGATAAAGATACCTTACAAAAAAGAAAACTATAGACAGGTATCTCTTATGAATATGTATGTAAAAATCCTCATCAAAATACTGGCAAACTGAATCCAACGGCCTATTAAAAGAATTGTATACCATGATAAAGTGGGATTTATCCCTTGTATGCAAAGTTTGTTCAAAATAAGAAAATCAATTAATGTAATAAACACAGTAACAGAATAAAGGAAAAAAAAACCCACATGATTATCTCAATTGATGCAGAAAAGACACTTGATAAAAAGTAGCACCATTTCTTGATAAAAACATTTCGAACATTAGAAATAGAAGGAAATGTCCTCAGCATGATAAAGGGCATCTGTGAAAAGCCCATAGCAAACATCCTACTTAATGTTGAAAGACTGAAATTTTTCCAAGATCAGGAACAAGACAAGGATGCCCACTGTCACCACTGTTCTTCAACATTTTCCTGGAAGTTCTTGCCAGAGCAATCAGGCAATAAAAACAAATAAAACGTATCCAAATTGGAAAGGAAGAAATAAAACTTTCCCTATTTGCAGATGGTATGATCCTATATTTATAAAATCCTGAAAAATCTACAACAGAGCTCCTAGGACAAATAAATGTAATCAGCAATGTAGCGAGGTGCAAGATTAACACCCAACAATCTGTAGTGTTTCTATACACAAGCAATGAACTACCAGAAGAAGAAATTAAGAGAATATTCCACTCACAATAGCAATTAAAAAATCAAATATCTAGGAATAAATCTAACCAAGGATGTAACAGATTGGTACACAGAAATCTACAAAACATTGCTAAAAGAAATTAAAGAAGACCTAAATAAATAGAAGGACATACCATGTTCATGGATTGAAAGACCAAATATTGTTAAGATGTCAATCCTACCCAAAGCAATTTATATATTCATTGCAATCCCAATCAAAAATCCAACAACCTTCTTTGCAGAAATGGAAAAGCCAATCATCAAATTTGTATGGAAAGGTAAGGTACACAAATACCTAAAGTCATCTTGAAAAAGATAAATGAAATTGGAGGACTCACGCTTTCCAAGCTTAAAACTTTTTAAAGGGAGGAAGGAGTGGTGGAGGCCAGTGGCCCAGTTTCATGAAGGCTCTTGGTGCACCATGGCCCACAGCACCCGGAAAGCACCTGCTGTGCTGCCAGGATGCCCAAGAGGAAGGTCAGCTTGGTAAAGAATGAACAATCATGTGATGATATTGTGAACCACTGATTGGACACTTTGGACACTTTGGATGGGTTGTGTGATATGTGAATATATCTCAATAAAACTGCTGAAGAAAAAAAATGATGACATCAAAAAAAAAAAAAAATACTGGAAGCAACCTAAGTGCCCATAAACTGATGAATGAATAAACAAAATGTGGTATATACATATAATAGAATATTATCCAGCTGTAAGAAGGAACGAAGTCCTGATGGATGTGGCAGCATGGATGAAACTTGAAGACATCATGTTGAGTGAAAAATGCCAGACACAAAAAGACAAATATTTTAAGATCTAACTGATAAGAGCTAAATATAATAAGTAAACTCATAGAATTATAATCTAGAATATAGGTTACCAGAGGATAGAATGATGGTAAGGAATGGGGAACTGATGCTTGATTTGTGCAGAACTTCTAATTAGGTTGATTGTAAATCCTTGGAAATTGATTGTGGTAATGATTAGTATGAATTATTGTGAGTATAATCAACAGTGCTGGATTTTACATGTAAATGTGGTTGAAAGGGGAAGTTTGGGGCATGTATGTTACTGGAAGGAAAGTTAGAAGATAAAACATGGGACTCTTTAACACAGTGAACCCTGTGTATGGATGATGGACTGTGGTTAATAGTACAAATATAAGAATGTTCTTTCCTGAATTATATCAAATGTATGACACTACTAAAGGAGCTAATAATAAGATGATATATGGGAAAAGTACACAATGTAAACTATGGACTATACTTAGCAGTACTATTTCAATATTCTTTCATCAATTGTAACAAAGGTACCACATAATATATAGTGTCAACAATAGGGGGTTATATGGGAACATTGTATTTTTTACCTGAAATTTTGGAAACATACAACTTCTCTAATAAAATAAATAACAATAATTTTTAAAAAACATTATTCTAAGTGAAAGAAACCAGACACAAAGTACTACATATTGTATGATTGCGTTTATATAAAATGTAAACATAAATAAATCTATAGAGAGAATTAGATTAGTGGTTGTGTAGGGCTGGGGAAGGATAGAAGGATTAAGAGGTGACTGCTAAGGGGTATGAGGTTTTTCTTTTTGGAGTAATGAAAATGTTCTAAAATCAATTGTGGTGATGAACGCACAACTGTGTGAATTACAGTAGAAGCCATTGGTTGTACATTTTTAATGGATTGTATGGTATGTGAATATCTCTCAATAAAACTGCTTTATTAAAAAAGAAAAAAACTAAAACAGGACTGTACAACACAGTGAACCCTATTGCAAATAAGGGACTATAAATAGTACAACTGTAAAAATGTTCTTTCATGAATTGTGACAAATGTACCACACTAATTCAAGGTTTTAATAATAGTGTGGTATTTGGGAAGTCTATTTCATGCATGATTCTTTTGTAACCCTACAACTTCTCTAATTAAAATAAATTGAAAAAAAACCACAATGAGATACCACTTCACACCCACTAGAATGGTTGCTATTAACAGAACAGAAAATAGCAAGTGTTGGAGAAGGTGCAGAAAAATACTGTATTTATTTTTATGGCTGAATACTATTCCATTGTATGGCTATACCATGTTATATTTATCCATTCATCAGTTGATGGACATTTGAATAGGTTCCACTTTTTGGCTATTATTAAAAACGTTCCTATGAACATACACGTATGTGTTTTTGTGTAGACAAAAACTTATATTTTCATTTTCATTTCTCTTCAGGGTGACCATCTGCTGGGTCACATGGTAACTCTATATCTAATTTCTTGGAAACTACTAAACTGTTTTCTAAGGTGCTTGTATCCTTTTGCATTCTCACCAGCACTGTATGAGGGTTCCAATTTCTTTACATACTTACCCTCATTTTTTATTGTCAGTCTTTTTGATTACAATCATCCTAGTCGGTGCAAAGTGGTATGTGATTGTGATTTTGATTGAATTTCCCTGGTAGCTAATGAATGAGGTTGAGGAGCTTTTCATGTGCATATTCATTGCATATCTTCTTTGGAGAAATATCTATTCAGACCCTTTGCCCTTTTATGGAATTGTATTATTTGGCTTTTTATTATTGAGTTGTAAAGGTTCTTTATGTGTTCTAGATACAGGTTTCTTATCATCTATATGATTTGTAAGTATTTTCCCCCATTTGGTGTGTTGTCTTTTCACTTTCCTGATGGTGATTATTGCAACACAAAAGCTTTTATTTTCATCAAGTCCATTTTATCTGCTTTTCCTTTTGTTGTTTTTGGTGCCTTCTTTGTGGCATCACATCCATCTGTACTGCTTTTCTCCATAAGTTTTAACCTTAACTGAAATCCTATTTATTTATGGTGTACCTGCTTATAGTCTCTATACTAGACTATAAGCACTCTGAAAGCAAGGAATGCAACTGTTATGCTCACCACTGAATCCCCAGTGCCTAAAAGAGTCCTTGAACCAAAATACACACTTGAAAGATATTTTATATGCATGAATATAAGATTTTTTAAACTTGCTGTGGGCAAAACACAGCATGCTAGAAATGAGAGGACAGTATAGGATGAGGTGGTCTTTTATTCCCTTCCTAAAATCCCCAGCAGTCTCCACCACCCTTACCTGGAACCAAAGGCTCTGTGAATTCTGGGGAAGCAGAATTCTAGGGATGCCTGGGGGAGGTTATGGGTTCCTTGTATGGAAATGAGAGTGAGCTTTGTTAGTGGACATCTGTTCTTTGAAACTTGCCAAAGGCATCAAAAGCCTCACACAATTTTATTCTGAGGACTGACAGCCATTGGGTGTCCCTGAAGAGCTCTCACTTGGATGTGGTTGGTAGCAAACTCAATAGTTGCTCAACTCTGCAAGTTAATTGATCATCATTTGGCCACTAGCATTGCTTACCTCCTATACCACATTCCAGGCTCAATCCCCTCTCTGCATATCATCATCATTTACAGGATTGATTTTCAGATGATTTTCTTTCCTGGATAACTTTGTTAAAAGAATGCATTTGGCCCATTTCACTCAAAAAGGAAGGCTTTTTAAATGGCTCATTTTATCTTTCCTGAATCCAAGATTTATAACCTCCTCTTACAATAACAAGTCAAAAGAGACTTCTGAAAGGATTTTTATGTCTATGAATCATATTAAGGACCTAATTTTATTGGGAACAGCAATGTTACCAAAACGTGAACCCCTGGTTCTCCAAGATGTGGTGAATGGGACCCTCCACTCCTAAACTTGTTTCAGTCCAGTCCCTTCACCAAAATTCATCAGGGCCCTCTCTGGAGGTCCCCTAGGAACCTCAGGCTTATCAGTTTGTGGTGACAGGAAGACCTGGCATAGACTGTAAATGGTTGTCTGGAAGAAATCTCCAAAGTTATCTATGGGTTGGCATAATCTCAATGATCAATTAGCCTTGTCTTTTCTTTTCCTGCCTCTGATTCTAGTTCCATGCCAGAGCTAGAGCCTTCAATCTAGTTGCCTCCATCAACCCTGGATCCTGTTCTTTTTAGGCCAGTAGTTCTCCCAGTAGTTGTCCCATCAGAATTATCTGTGGTGTTTTGCAAAAATGCTAATGCTAGGCCCTCCTCTAGACCAATTAAATCGTAATCTCTAGGTATGGAGGTCAGGTATCTTAAATTTCGAAAGAAATTGGTGCTTCCAATGTACAGCCAGAATAAAGAGTGGTATGATAGCAAGAAGTTCAGTCAGCAGTGGAATATTTAGGTTGTGGTTCTAGACTGGGGAAATCTTCCCATCACAACTGGAGAGCAGTAAGAGATAACAGGGCTCTAGATAATTAGGCTGGGGTTAAGCTTGAGGCTAAAGGTGGTCTAGCATAATAAGCAGAATGTCCAATCAGACTAAAGTTCTGGTCTCTAGAATGGAATAAACATTGGGTGGAGCCCCTGGCACTGCCTTTGAGAGTATGTGAGCATCCGAGGATTGCCTGGAGCTTATTATAGCTCTGCTATAGAACCTGGGGAGTAGCAGGGATGGTGGAGGCAGCCAGAGGCCCAACCATTGTGTTGTCTCTCTTGTATAAAAAGAGAATTCATTCACTTTCCGGTCCCCAGTGGTCCCGGGGGTGGAGACTATTAATAAACCCTGCCTCTGTGGAAGTCTGCTCTGGAACTGGAGCAAGCTCAACTAGCAGGTGGGAAGCCACTGAGGCACCAAATTTGGATGTTAGGAAAGGCAGAGATGAGGCTGGCTAATGATGAGAAGCCAGCGATAACCCGCTCCCTCAAAGTGTGTGAGGGATTGACCTCCTGGGCCCCTTCTCCTGTTCTTTCCCAGCTCCCTTCAGTATTCAAATTCCAGCTAACAGCTAGACTCCACAGGGGTGACAGCACTCTTTAAAGGCAAATGTAAAGACCTCATTAAACAGAGGAATCCAGAGAATAGAATGAATAGAAATAAACACTTTCCACTACCCTCCAGAGGCACCAGCAGAATAGCACTTCTCAGTGGAAAGTATTAGCACAGAGATAATTTCTTAATGGACTACGTCTCTCCAGAGCTCCCAGAGGCCCAGAGTCACTATTGGGAGCCGGGGGAAGCTGCACCCTGCCCACTCCAGCCCCATGATTCAGCTCAGGCAAACAGTCCCAGAGCTGTAGGGGATGAAACACGGGATGGGACCCAGAGAATGCGGGTTCAAACCCATCCTCCAAGCTCTCACAGACACTTAGGTAGGTCTGGCTTTTTCAGTATGTAGTGTTAAAATTTAAAAAGGAAAAAAGAGAAATAGTTCAAATGTAAATTATTTCATTTGTCCTGTTGTCCTGGGAATCCTGGATGTGGGGAAAATTTTTCATGGGCCAAAAGCGAAGAAAATGAGCTCTTTTATGTAACCAGGTTATCAGGTGGTGATGCTGAAGTTCTGGGCCACATCAAACCATGACATCAGAAAAGGCAGTTCAGTGGAGTGGAAAACAACAGGATTTGGAGTCAGGGGACCTGGGTTTGAATCCTGACTTTGTTGTTCACTCACTATATGATCTTTTACATATCCCTTGGCCTGCCTAGGGTTTAATTTTGTTTTGTAAATGGGCAATAATAAATACCTATCACATTGGGTGGGCTGTGATGTCTGTGGCATTCTAAATATTCCAGGAGACAGACCTAATAGTAATAATAGTAACTATCATGTATTTCCTTTGCTGGGCATGCTGCTCAGATTTTTGCATGCATGAACTCATTTAATCTTCTTAATGACTCTGTGGGTAAAGTATTCTTATTATGCCCATTTTACATATGAGAAAACAAAGACTCAGAATAGTTAATTAATTTACTCAAGCGAACACATCTCATAACAGGCAGAGTTGAGATTTGAACCAACCCTATGCCCAGCACCACTGTGCCACATTGCCTCCCAGCTGAACAAAGAAGCAAGTTGCCCCAAGATTTTCCATGATTGCTTGGGGAACAGAAGAATGCTATGACTGCACATAGGGATATGGTTCACATCTCCAAAATTCTCAGTGTCCATAAACAATTCACCTCCTTAACGTTTGGCATATGTGCTAGATGATATTATTGTTAAATGTACCTGTGGCAGGCAGACTTCTAAGATGCCCCCCAATGATCTCCATCTCCTGGAATTCAGTGTTCTGTAATCCCTCCCGTAGAGTGTGAGCTGGACCTAGTGATTCACTTCTAGCAAACACAATAGAGCATAAGTGATGGCATATCTCTCTATCAGTTATCTATTGCTGCGTAACAAATTGCCACAATGTAGCAGCTTAAAATAAGACAAATTTATTATACCACAGTTTCCAGAGGACAGGAGCCTGGGTAAGGGGTAGCTGGGTCCTCTGCTCAAAGTATCCCAAAATTGAAATCAATGAAGTTGAGCATCTTTTGATGTGCTTATTGACCATTTGTATATCTTCTTTGACGAAATGTTTATGCAAGCCTTTTGTCCATTTTTAAATTGGGTTCTTTGTTTTTTGTTGTTGTTTTGAAAAGTCCTTTTCAACGTATAGTGTAATATAATCACGGGAATGATATCCCATCATATTCACAAACCCAGATTTATACAGGGCATGTGCAGCAGGGGAACATATAATTCTACTTACTATCGTTACTTCCGAGATTATTGTATAAAAGACTGTGACTTCCATCTTGCTCATACTTTTTCTCTCTCTGTCTCTTCTCATTTGCTTGTTCTAATGAAGCAAGCTGCCATATTATGAATAGTCCTTTGGAGAGACCCATGTGGTACGGAACTAATAGTGGCATCTGACCAACAGCCGGTGAGGGGCCGAGGCTCTCAGTCCAATAACCCACCCGGAGCTGAATTCTGCCTACAAATACATGAGTGAGCTTGGAAGCAGATCCTTCTCCAGTAGAGACTTAAGGTAGCTGTAGCTCCAGTTGTCACTTTAATTGCTGCTTGTGAAAGACCCATAAGCAGAGAACTACTTAAGTTTCACCCAGATTCCTGACCCACAGAAACATTAGATAATGTAACAGTGACTTTTTAAATGTAATTTTGAAACTGTGAGCAAGGAGGAAATTGTAATGTAAACTTCAAAGCTGGAAGTTATGGTGGAAGCTCCTATTCTCACAAAGGAGCTATTTGTAAATGTAAAGTCTACAAACATACGTAAATGTAAGGTTTGTCCCTTTCGCAGATGTCTCCTGGCTTCTGAAGAAAACAGGAAAATGGGAAATAACTAAATTGACTCCCTTTGTCTCAAATGGGTTTAGCCAGCTAAAGAATCATTGGGAGATTGCCTCAAAACTCCCAGATAGATGGGCCCTTTGTCTATCACTCTTGTTGCATATTAATTAAATTATTATTTCCCTTTGTCTCTGAACCTGGGAATAAAACCCAATTGGAGAATCGCAGATGGGAAGCAGATTTGGGATAACTTCCCCTGCTTTTCACCGATGTAAATTAAACCATCTTTTCCTCTTCAGCTGGTTTCTGTGTGACTTCTGTTAGCCGTGTGGAGCAACGAACCCACATTTGGGAAGTGCCCCTTCTTCAATACTAAATGCTATTGTTTAAAGCTATTAAGATTTGGGACAATTTGTTAAGCAGCAGTATATATCTAACACAACATCTCAACAGAAACGTGGTAAGAGTAATTGAACTATGTGTCAGCTAGGTTGAATAAGGAAAAAAGAGTGACATGCTACCGAATGATATTCCTTAAAACATGATACATATGATTTATGTATTAAGGTGCTTAGTATAATTCTGTATATATTAGGGATTTGTGATATAATGGGAGCAAAGAGGTTTGTTTGAGAGTAGATTTCCCTACTCACTTATGTGTGATCTTTCTGTTTAAACAAGGTAGTAAATATTTTCTCTGTCCCATGAGCTGACAAAAGCCCACATCAAAAACATCAATGACTTTCTAGTCTTTAAATGGTATAATTCACCAATATTTAGCAATTGGTGCCTTAGGACCATCTGTCATTTTGTGGCTATGCCCAGCCCTAGCATCCTCATGTTGGCAAGATATATACCATGAAACACCTTTACCTAGTAGAAAATAAAATTGACCAGATTTAATTCCTTTCACAAAAGATAAGGATGATGTCATCGAGCCCACCTCTAACATTTGCAAGTCCTAAGGCAAGAGTAAAGTGGAGGCCCACATACCATGCTTCTAAACAGTTACAAAATGAAAATCAAGCTTATTAACTGTTACATAAAATAAGTTCTAGCCTCCTTTCTTGATTATATACATTCACAACAACCTAGAAGGCCAGGCTAACTGTAGAATTCTCAGACTCACTAGAAGTCCATGCATGGGGAAACTTTCTTAGTCTTGACCCACTTCTAGCTCCATCCCATGCCATATGTGTATGTATGTGTAGAGGCATGTGGGTACTCCAGCCTGCAGATTCTTTGTTCACACTCTCTCTCAAACAGCAGCTGCCTCTTGACCAACCCTCAGGTCTAAGAAAGCTCATGCCAACATAGGCCATCCTCTGAAAGAAAGAGTCCTGATAGTGGGCATGGGGCGATTTGGACAAAGAATTGTGGGATATTGGTGAGCAAATTATGGTCTTGAAGGGGATTACATTATCCATGTATATAGGTCCCTTTGTATCACAACTGTTCATCCTGTGGGGTTGGGGGTAGTAGGAGTGGCACACAGCTAGAGGAGGACAAGAGTGGGGGCCCTTTAAAGATGGGGTTCCTTATGCACAGAACCAGGGGCAGTACTGTATGCATTTTCTTAATGTCAGAAGCAGACTAATCTCCATGGTTAGGAGGGAAGTGAAAGGGCCATTAGCTGGGATTTGCTGGAGCCACTGAGCTGGTGGGATTGGGAGGTGAGGGTTGGTTTCAGATCCTGAGAGAAAGCCTAGTCAGCTAGATATCTTTCCCAGTATCTGTGGCAGTAACAGAAGTGATAGTTCTACCCAAAGTCAGCATTGCCCGGCAAGATGTAACAATAGAAACAGAGATAGGGAGGGCTGTAGCAGAGAGCACTCCAACTCCAGGTTACCGGACAACCTCAGCCACCAATGAGGAGCTGGCAAGAGGGAGGCACTATTTTCCACCCTAGAGACCAAAGGAACCCAACAAAATGGATGGGCTTGCTGTTACCAGGACAGAGTTACCAGGTCAAAACCAGACTAGAAGTAAATATGATTCGATATTGTGTCCAGTTTTCCATATTTTTAATCTAAATGATAGCATGATGACTCACCTAGCTTGCCCACTCTGGAACCTTCAAGGCACCCAGTGAAATAACATTTTCCCTATGAAAGCTTTCCAAACCCTTCAGCCAGGAGAACAAACTACTCCCTCTGTCATACTCTCTAAATATATCATTCCTACCTGGGAGGTAGCAGTTACATCAAAAGAGAAAATACAACTGAGTACTCAAGTATGTGACCATTTGAATCACAAAGATCTGGGTTCAAATCATAGCTCTGCCGCAGCTTTGTGAAACTTTCTCAGCACCTGTGTCCTCATCTTTGAAGCAGAGAAGACAATAGCACTCATCTACATCATTGATTGTGATAATTAAATGAGATAATATGCATAAAGCACTTAATAAGATGTGTGGACAGACATAGGTGACTGGTGGTTTGATGGGCCGAGCCCTCTACCACCGGACTTGCCCTTGGCAAGACTGTTGCTGCAAAGGAGAGGCTAAGCCTGCCTATAATTGTGCCTAAGAGCCTCCTCCTGAATGCCTCTTTGTTGCTCAGATGTGACCCTCTCTCTCTAGCTAAGCCAACTTGGCAGGTGAAATCACTGCCCTTCCCCCTATGTGGGATCTGACACCCAGGGGAGTGAATCTCCCTGGCAACATGAAATATGACTCCCAGGGAAGAATCTAGACCCAGCATCATGGGATGGAGAACATCTTCTTGACCAAAAGGGGGATGTGAAAGGAAATGAAATAAGCTTCAGTGGCAGAGAGATTCCAAAAGGAGCCGAGAGGTCACTCTGGTGGGCACTCTTATGCACAATATGGACAAACATTTTTAGGTTCTAATGAATTGGAATAGTTAGCAGTAAATACCTGAAACTATCAAACTACAACCCAGAACCCTTGAATCTTGAAGACAATTGTATAAAAATGTAGCTTATGAGGGGTGACAATGTGCTTGGGAAAGCCCTATGGACCACACTCTCCTTTGTCCAGTGTATGGATGGATGAGTAGAAAAATGGGGGCAAAAAGAAAGAGCACCCAATATTCTTTTTTACTTTAATTGTTCTTCTTCATTTTAATTTTTATTCTTATTATTTTTTTTTGTGTGGCAATGAAAATGTTCAAAAATTAATTTTGGTGATGAACACACAACTGTATAATGGTACTGTGAACAAATGAATGTATGCTTTGTATGACTGCATGGTTTGTGAATATATCTCAATAAAATTGAATTAAAAAACAACAACAACAAAAAATAAGATGTGTGGAATATAGTACAAGCTCAATAAACATCAGCTATTATTGCATTTTAGAGTTAACTGTTTGTATAACTGTCTCCCATCCTAAATTATGAACTCCTTAAGGCTAATGACAGCATCTTGTCTCTCTAGAACATGTCATGGTGCTTGGAATATTTATTCATTAAAAAAAAAAGCCTTTTCTTTTTACAGCCTATAATGTGCCAAACACTGTGCAAAACCAACAATAGACTAGAGTTAAACAAAGATTTGTCAAATGAAATAGAGAAGAGATTGTAACTTATGATTAAGAATTTCTGTTTATTTAGCCTATATAAAACATCATAACTAACCTTGAAACCTTATTTAAAGCTCAAACACTTTTTTCTTTCTTTAGGTCCCTTAGAGAAAGGAAAGGATATTTTCTTTGCTTTCAAACAAGCTGACATATTGGGAGGATCTACAAGCAAAGATTGGGCTATCCTCTTGAAAGTCTCCAGTTTCTCTGATCCCATGTGGGGAAAACTATTTGACAGTTACCTGTCATTTGGTTGCTGTATTAGCAAAATACCTCAGATATAGATTCCCAGTGGGTGTAAAGCAATATCTTCTCAAGAAGCCATAGGTGAGTAGAAACATATTTACAAAAGAACCACAATACATATTCACCACATTGCTTCCAGCAGTGTTACCTGTGTGGAAGGTATTTCTACTGATTATCAATGGACCACAACTGGAATTGATTTCTACATTTCATTTATAGACTTGAATGCAGATGGTTGAAAAATAAAAGATAAAAGGAGAAATGCAGTAGTATAATACCTGTCTGCTCCATTTGATTTGGCTAGAATGTCTCCTTCACTAGATGGTGTTGGTTTCACTACTGGATCCCAAGTTCCTAGAATGAGAATGATGCCTGTCATAGAGTAGGAACTTGATAAGTATTTGTCAAATGAATGAAAAAATGAATGAGTGAGTATGAGAATGAGTCCTGCACAGGACATTTTTATTACACTTGGAAACTTTATTCACACTTGACCTGTAGTGATATGCTCTGCTCAGATTTTTCCTGAATTTTGTTCTAATGAATTTTGAAAAGCATGCTCTTTTAGAATCTGAAATCCAAATTTTCAAAACAATAAGCAGAAAACATCAGCTTCTATACCAAGAAGAGAGGGTGACATGTCTGAACTGGCCTGAAGATGGAGTATTAATTTCCTGTGCTCTATTCACTCTGTCAGCAGAAGTTCCTGCCTAAATGTTATGGAAAGCACACATATTGAACATTGCTCCTTTAGTTTCTGGGACACGTGGAGTTGCACTCCAGCCAGCCTGAGGTTTTTCCTTATGTAATAGCTCCTTGGTACTACTCTCCATCAGGGATCCTATATCCCCCAAATCAGCCTCTTCCCACCCGCTCTGTGTGTAGCAAAGGACCTGAGATTGCATGAGAACGATTACAAGTAAAAAAAAAAAAAGCCAAAAATAATCAGGTATGGAAGGAATTAGATAAGAATGTGTTCTAAGGATTGAATTACAAGGTTTTGTCAGGAGAAAGGGAGGGGGCAACTGCCTCACATCAGGGAGAAATGAAATATTCCTAGAAAGAAAAGATCAGTGAGTACCCTCTATGGTTAAGTGTTGGTTGGGCTGGAGATAACAGGAAGAAATTCAGGTAAATGTATATGTAAGAAAAATTAGTGAAGGGGCAACTTTTGGTTGCCCAAGGGACCTACAATGCTGCATATAGTAGGGTGAGAATGAAACTCACTTCTAGAAAGGTCATGGTTTACTAAGCTCTCATTCCCAACTTGGGTTAATAAGAGTAGAAGTTGGGGTAGACTGCGGAGAAAATCATCTTCAAGAATCAGATCAGTTTGGAAGGATGTGAAGCTGACTGGCATTGATGTTTATACTGCATTCTTGCTGATCTCATTGTCAATACTGCTTGGGTTTGAACTGGTTTTCTACTGTGCAGCAAGTACAAAGAGTAAAGGTAGCTCATTCCCAAGACTTGTCTCTACTTAAACTTGAACCACCCAGGGACCAGAACGAACAGATATTAAAACAGACTTTGAAAATACAGTGATATATAGAGTGTGGCACACTGGTTCAACAGGTAGCTCAGATTATATGCCATCACATCTGAAATTTTAATGTACGACAAGGAAAGTAAAAATAAGTCTATTGAATAAATTATATGGGAATAATTGGTTAGCCCTGTGGAAACATCCTTCATGCTATGCACCAACAAAATTCCAGATAGATCAAAGAGTTGACTTTTTAATCAAGCATAAAAACAACTGTAAGAAAATAAGAATGAATATTTATCCAGCTTCTGGAGAGAGGACTGTTTAGATACAGAGAAGACTAAAATATCACAAAGAAAAAGATGGACAGATGTGATTACATACAATTTAAATCTTCTGCACATAAAAAACATAATCAAACTCAAAAGGAAAACAACAAACAAGGGGACACATTTGAGGCAAATATAAAAAAAGGATGTTGTATTTAAATATCTGCATTAATACAAATCCTTAAGAAAAACAAAGAAGCCAGTAGATGAGCAGAGAAATGACACAAACAGATATTTCCCCAAAGAGGAAATGCTACTGTTTAATAAACATGGAAAAAATGTTCGATATCATTACTAATCAAACCCATGCAAAGAAAAACAACATTTCATGCTTTTCAAATTAGCCAGACTTTTAAAATGGTAATAAGCATATTAACAAATGTGGAGGGGAGTGGGTATTTTCTTACATTGCAGAATGTAAATTGGCACGGCCTTTTAAGAGAGTAATTTGTAAATGTGCCTTCAATGTGGTCACACCCTTTGGCCCACTAGTTTCACATTGGAATGTATAGCTCAATGAAATAACCCAAAACATTGGAGGTGGGCTGGGGGTCAGAAAGGACATGAATTTATGCAACAAGATCAACATTACAACAGTATAAGTAATAGTGAGATAAAAAATTTTTAAATTTGAATGTTTGGTTAAATAATCCATGCCATAATCCTTGCACGGACCATTATGGAGTCATAAAATATAATGTTCACAAAGGCTGTGTATAATATGGAAAATGCTTATGATATAATAGTAACTGGAAAAAAACATAAAATTGCATATAGAGACTGGATTTAATTTTGTAAACAAAACAAAACAAAACAATGCAATAAAAAAGCCCTGAAGAAAATACATTAAAATGTAAACAGTGGCTATGCATGAATGGTAAAACTATGCATGATTTTTTATTCTCTTTCCTGCTTTCCAGGAGTTTTCTATTTTTTCAATATTGTGAAGAAGAGCACATACAAACGTTTAATGTTTCTATTCCTTTTGAGATCTTGGGCCATCATGAATGTCAAAAATTTACTTCAGACAATAAGCACATAGGATAGTCAGTGAGGCAAGGATGAGTGACACCAGAGAAGTAAAAAAGGAAAGTTTATTAGCATTCACACGTACTAGAACAGAGAGGAGTGGCATGCCTTGCAGGGTTGCACGGAGAAACAAATTAGGAGCATAGCTTCAACCAAGTAAGCAGGGGACAAAAGGTTATAGTGGACCTGGGGTCTGTGCCTTTATAGTTTTATAGGGAGGGGCTGTAGTGGTTGGTCAAGCAAGAGTGGGGATTGGGGAGTTTGTATTTGATTTTTGTGGGCATGCAAATCCAAGTAGGATGCTAGGAGGAAAAGGAGAAGCTGTTTATCTTGTGTTTACATGTTTCAGCAGTGGTCACTGTGGGAACTAAGATGCTCAGGCATTATGACAACATTGCATTACTAATGTCAGGATCAGAGATGCAGTGTGCAAAGTCCTTATTTTATTTTAATTCACTACAGCACCTTTGGAGGATTTTGGAATGTAGTTCAATTACGAGGTGATATACAGTAAGATATCTAAAATAAAGTCTCTGAAGTTGAGATACATGCACAGTGCTGGTCATAAAGTGATGTTCAGTAAATCATTGTAGAATGAATGAATGAATGTGAATAAATGAGTATTAATACTTGCATAGCACTTATGTGCCTGGCACTGTTCTAATAATGTGTGTATATGTATGTGTGTGTGTGTGTATGTGTGTATATATATTTATTTATTTATAAAGTCATTTAATCTTTCCAATAACCTAGGATATACGTACTATTAATTTCTCCATTTTAGGAAACTGCAGTGCCCAAAAAATTACAGTAATTTGACCAACGTCACAAAATGGTGGAGCCAGAATTCAGAATTTAAACACAGGTACTAAGCTCTACAAGCAATGCTCTCCCCACGCCTTGAGCAAGTGAATCTCATAGCTCAATAGCATGCACACTGCTACCAGATTCATGGAATTTAGGCCTCTTAACAGAGTTGGTAGAACTGGTGACAAGTTTATCTTTATTCAGCCTTGAATTTGTGCTAATCTTTACTAAAGCAAGTGCTGCAAATGACAGTAATCGGTAAGTGTTTTATTTCCCCCCAGATTGTCAGGAGCACAGGGACCTGTTCATTCAGGCCCCTCTCTGGTTTGCTCCAGGGTCACATGAAGGAGCCCCTCAGCCCATAAACCCCAGGGAGCAGGCTTCCGGGTACCACAGCCTCCTGTATTCTTCAAATCCCAGTTGGGTCCACTCCTGTTCTAGTATCCTATTGTTGTACAGTAAAACATGGGATATTATCCTACCCACCTCATAGGGTTGCTATGAGGATTAAATGAGTGAAAACATAAAATATACTTAGAATTATGCCTGGCACAATAAGTATTCATTATTATTTACTTGTTATTTTTACAAAGATTATAATCATTATTACTGTAGGGACCCTCCTATCTGACACAATTGGGACCAATAGTAGATAGATTAATTGGAAAAAAGTAACTAAAAATCATAAAAAGACAAATCCCATACATGCTTGTCTTACCATTTCATTTTAACTTAACCAGAAAATATATATTCGATCACCGGTAGTTTGATGTAGGCTCAAAGGACTTTTCTTTGTGTGTGGAACCACGGATGGGAACTTCCATCTTCTGATGTAGATCTTCTGAAATAAGTCTTCTGATGGCATCTTCTATGATTTCCAGTTTGGGTTACTTTAAAGTGGAGAGGGGGCCTAGGCTGGTCTCCAGTGGGGTGGGGACGTCGGTCAGTGTGAGATCCCCTCCTGCTGAAGAGAGGCATCTCAGCAGCAGCACCATGATTACTAAGGGGACAAATAGGATTCTGTTCATATTAAGTAGCTCAACAGAAGAAACTTGAAGGCTGTGTGGGATTTGCAAATCTCCCAAATAAGCATACAGAAAATCCACGAGAGAGGGTTTGAATTCACACTTACGGTAGTAGGTGAGTCTGGATTGGGAAAGCCAGCATTGATCAACTCATTATTCTTCACAGATTTGTATTCTCTGAGTATCCAGGTCCTTCCCATAGAATAAAAAAGACTGTACAGGTGGAACAATCCAAAGGCTTAATCAAAGAAGGTGGTGTTCTTCACTTGCTACTTGCAATAGTTGACACCCCAGGATTTGGAGATGTGGTGGTTAATAGTAATTGTTGGCAGACTGTCATCGACTACATTGATGGTAAATTTGGACTAACTAAATGCAGACTCTCGAGTGAATGGAAGACGGATGCCTGACAACATGGTGCAGTGCTGTTTATATTTCATTGCTCCTTCAGGACATGGACTTAAACCATTGGATATTAAGTTTATGAAGCACTTAGATAAAAAAGTAAATATCATCCCACTTTTTGCCAAAACAGATACACTCACACCAGAGGAGTGCCGATAGTTTAAAAAACAGATAATGAAAGAAATCCAAGAACATAAAATTAAAATATGTGACTTTCCAAAAACAGATGATGAAGAAGAAAATAAGCTTGTTAAAAAGATAAAGGACCATTTACCTCTTGCTTTGGTGGGTAGTAATATTATCATTGAAGTTAATGGCAAAAGGGTCAGAGGAAGGCAGTATCCTCGGGGTGCTGCTGAAGTTGAAAATGGTGAACATTGTGATTTTACAATTCTAAGAAACATGTTGATAAGAACGCACTTGCAGGACTTGAAAGATGTCACTAATAGTGTACGCTAAGAGAACTGTGCAAGCAGAAAACTGGTACCTGTGACTTATAATGGAGTTGATAGCAACAAGAATAAAGGACAGCTTACTAACAGCCCTTTGGCACAGATGGAGGAAGAAAAAAAGGAGCATGTAGCCAAGATGAAGAAGATGGAGCTGGAGATGGAGCAGGTATTTGAGGTGAAGGTCAAAGAAAAAGTTCAGAAAGAAGGATTCTGAAGCTGAGCTTCAACAGCTCCATGAGCAAATGAATAAGAATTTGGAAGCACAGCAAAAAGAATTAGAGGAAGAACATCATCAGTTTGACGATGAGAAAGCAAACTGGGAAGCTCTTCAAGAGTTCTATTGACCACCAGTTAAGTGCAACTGGCCACTATGCCAGCTTGGACTTCAGTGTTTGTTGGATCCGTTTGACTAATTTGCAGCAGTTTTATCCACAATGATGGATTTAACAGCATGACAAATTTATTATTTTGTTGTTGTTGCTGTTGATGGAGATTAAAATGACTTGAATTGTCTAGGGTTGTTGTGTACTTAGAAAGTAACAACTCTAAGTACCTTTCCTACAGTTTTTTCTTTTTTTTTTTTAGAGACATCCTCAATTTAATGCAAGAGAATATTTTACTGTTGTACAAGCATGTTCTGGTGGTTTATTCTGGATATTCCAAAATAAAAAGACTCCGGAAAGTTTCCGTTGAGGATAAATTGCCATAAAACAATGCAAACTATACTTCTCTGGGACAATTATAATACAGAAGTTCCATTCAATGCAGCATATACAGTAATGCAATTTAGTCTAAAGCAGTTGACCCTATTTTTTGACAGTTCCATTGTTTGAAAATACACATGGAAAGAATCTATATGCTTACACTACACCTAGAGCTTTTTTATAACAATCTTTTTGTTTGTTTGTTTTGATTCTTTAAATATATACTATTCTCATTTAGTGCTCTCTCTAGCCAGAATCTCATTACTGCTTCATTTTTGTAATAAAATTTAATTTAGATATTTTCCATATATTGGGCCCTGTTAAAATAGAGTATAACGTCTTTCATATTGTAGGAACCAACAAGGAAACTTTCCCTTAACTCCCTTTTTACACTTATGGCAAGCAGCAGGGGGGGAAATGCACTTATAGATCATTTTTAGGCAAAATTATGAAGTAACGACCAACCTCTTTCTTCTTATATGCAGTCTCTTTATTTTACTAGAAATGGAATTCATGGTCTCTTGCAAAAAAAAATAAATAAATAAAAAATGATTATCTGCATTTAACTGTATTCATATATTGCATTTCTGTATTTTTTGTTTAAACTAAAAATTCACATAAACAAAAGTTGTGATGTAAAAAAAAAAAGTGGAGTGGGAGCCTAAAGATGGGAAGAATGATCTAAAAGCAAAATCTAATAGAACCATAGGAACTCTGTTTTTTTTCTGTACAGTATTACTATAAACCTAAAACTAAATATAAAGTTTACTATCTTAAAAAAATCTTATAGAACTGGAATATATTTTCAATTTCACTGTTTAATGTTTGTCTTACTACCCATAATCCAAAAGGAAATTGTCACTCATCTTTATCTGAGCATTCAAGTTGGTTCCAAGATACAATAACTCATCTTTTATTTGCATTTATATATGTTGGTTTACATAATATTTAATGAAACAATTTAATTTCAAAACAAACAACTACAACTGGCTTAATTACGTTTGGGAAACAAGCACAATGCCTCTTACTAAGCATTTCTCCAAACTAGTGGAGAGAAGTATGTGGAACATATCGGTGATGGTCTACCAACTAAAATTGCTCATTGTGATTGGACATTGATAATCATTTTAACAGAAGGAATAGAGAGTGTCAGAAATCCCTAGGAAAAGGTTAAGTTGAGATTACTTGAGAGAATCTTCTGTAGTTGTGATATTGTGTTGTAATTTTAAATCTCTTCCACTAAACTATGAGTTCCTAGAATGCATAGATGAAATTTTATTTTTCTTCTTGTCCCCAGGGCTTCAAATTTCACATGATGTATTAAAGATGCTCAGTAATGTTTGCTGACTTGAACTTATATCCAGCTAAGAAACAGGAGTCCTTTGGAGAGGAGCACTTTCCCAGCTGCTATCAAAATTTCCTTCATATGTAGAGGGATCCATCCTCATTGTTAGAGTCAGGATGAGCAGACTTTTATCAAAACTTTTAGTTTTGCATGCATATGCACACACAAACTCTTCTGCCTTCATGTTTCTCAAGATCAGTATAATATATAACTACACAAGCTCAAAAGAAACACGTAAGCAATGAACCAGAGTCAGAGGCACAACAGGAAAAAATTTATGCAAATCTGAGAGCTTGCTACCAATGTTAGATACAAGTCATCATGAATATAAACATATTCCCCTTTTGCTGGGCCCTGGAATTCACTCTATTTCTCCACACAAAATATTTTCTTCCTTTGTTATCTTTTTCCTTTTCTGAGACAAGACCTCCTTTTGGTGGCTATTCTACATCTGTTCTTATCTTTCAATCCAGGAAAACTAAGGAGAGAGAGACTTAATAGGCTATACTTCTCTCACTCCCAACCCCACCCCAAATAACACTGTGCTTGAATATTAGACAAAGAAATGAACCGACAGGTCAAGGCCACTTCTAAATGAAAGGTAGCTTGAGACTTCTGGAAGGAAAGAAAGTGTTCTGCTCAACTCTCCCAGTATAAAACCAACCCTGGAGAAACATCCTAGCCATGCACTCAAGTGGATTTTAGAAATGTATTTTTAGGACATACAGGATAGTCCAGCAATTTTCCAGAAGGGCCAATAGTTTTACATGGCTACTTCTACAAAGCAGTCTGATAGAGCAAAAATATTTTATTTAGATGTTTATACGTTTGTTACCTACCTTCCCTCTGCAAATACAAGTTCTTTCAGGAAGAAGAGATCTCTCTTATTTATCATTCAATCCCTAGTGCCTGGTGCACTCAGGATATTTGCAGAGAAATAATGCAAATCCCAGAGCCCAACAACAAAGTGTTAACCTACAGGTTGACCCACCTAATCGTCACCAACACTCTAAAAAAGTTAGAAGATGAAGTGCGGTAAGGATATTGAGGGAAAGCCTCTCCGCAGGAGGTGGCTTTTAGATAGTCTCAAATAATGAAGAGGGTTCTAAGCAATATGAATAACAAATGCAGATGCTCCCTGAAAGGGAAATGGCTTAGCATTTTCAAGATGAGAAGAGAAAAACAGTTCAACTGGGCAGAGTGAAAGAGCGGCAAGTCAAGTGGGTGGAGACAGGTCAGAGAGCTGACAGGCTAGATGGCACACAGCCTTGAGGAATCGAGAAGTTGCTCTGGTTGCAGCTCTGGAGGGCAGCTATTGTAGGGTTGTGAGCTGCATAGAAGTGAAAGGAGGTGTCCTTTATGCTTTAGAAAGACTACAGCCACTTAATTTGAACTTATTATAAAACTTTGACCTGGCACCAATTTGTACTTGTCTATGTCCTCAAATTAGAGATCACTGCTATAAATGCCACCACCAGGGAAGTGACAGAGAAACAATGTCGTGTCCTTCCAGAGAGAACTTTCAGTTGCCTTAATTATCAGATGAAGGAAGGAATGGACTGAAAGCCCTTGACTTAAAACCCATAGTCTCCAATCACAAAATCTAAATGCCAGCATACCTTACTACTTCCTGGTTTACCTGGAACTGAGGGGGTCCCCAGAACATGGGACTTTCAGTGTTAATACCTGGAAAGTCCCAGGAAAACCAGGACAAGAGAAGCCAGAGTGGTTTTTAAAAGTTTTAGTTAATAAATACTTAAATAGCACTTACCAAGTGCCAGACACTGTTCTAAGTGCTTCACATTGAGTAACTTACTCAATCCTCAAAACAACCCTATAGATTGGGTAGCATTATTATCCATATTTTACAGATGAGGGAACTAAGGCCCAGAGATATAAAACGACTGGTCCATGGTCTCACAGCTGAAAAGCAGCTGAGGCAGGATCCACTACCAGGCAATGGGTACCCCCGTGTAAGCGATGTTAACCTCTTTGTACCATATAGAACACCGCTGTTGGGTCTGACGATTCTCGGGCATTCTCTATGCCACTCTGGCCACAAATAGGCCACTGTAATACTTCAGTAAATCTAAGCATCTAATTCAACCTACCTGGTACATTTCCCTGGTTTATTATTCACATCTGTGGGAATGGCCTTGATGCTAGATGGCAAGAAGTTTCCCAGGAATATAAGATATGCCCAGACAGTGAGATTGGGCAGCCTCCTAACAATCTCATAGGGTTGTTAAGAGGCTTAATTAAAATAACTCATGCAAAGCATTAGCAGAGCACTCAGTGCATAGTAGCCACTCAATTTATGGTCTTAATAATGATGGTAATAATACTAATGATAATAATGATGATGAGGATGATAACTATCCACCTTCTTTTCAACTCCCCTCTATAGTTAGTCTCTGCAATAGCTTTTAGGTTTTAAGATTTTCCAAGCAGAGTCTCAAGAGCTAAATGATTTTCCAACTCAACACCTTGAGCAAACCTCAATTAAACAGATTCAAAAGACAAAGTCAGAGATTCCTCATGCCAAGGACTAGTGCTTGAAAGAAAAGTCCACCCAGTCCTCACGATGGAAAAACGCTGCAACTGATTCCACCTAGCAAGTGCATGAGGCACGAGAGAGGTAGCCTATCCCATCTCCCATTTCATAGACACCACCTTAGAAAGCACCAGTTTATTTACAGTGAACATTGGGTCTCCAGTCTGCTCTGATGTAAGTAAATTTTAAAATACTTTAAATTCAGGATAAAGGAGTGAAATGGGAAAATCTTTACACTCCAATAAGACATCATTACTGGCAAGCATATTGCACTTTCAATATCAGACTGAAAACCACCAGTGCATGAAAGGGAATGAGGGCATCAGCATGGGCTTCAGCCAGCTGGATAGATAGGGCCCTGCAAAGGAGAAAGAGCTCTGGGGGTGGGAGGGGGTTGTCAGGGAAGGGGGGTCTTTGCAAAGGACCCCCTCCCTTCTGGCCCAATTAGAGGTGTCCAAAGACCACACAGTCTAAGCCCACCCCCAGATAAGGGGTAGGAATTGGGAGGGTAGATTCTGCTTGCATCTGTACAGTTATCCTAGGGTATGTTCATTTGTATCAGTAGAAGATGATAAGGGGGCAGGTTAGGCAGGGATCATTAGCATTTAGATTGCACAGCTAAGAAACTGATGAGTGGAAAGTACTGGTTTCTGTGAGATCAAGAGCAGACACCAGAAGGCCTTGAAATTGACTGATTACTCTTAAAAGGGGGGAGTTTCCAATTCTGGCAATGGAGGGGAGGGAGAGAGGAAATTAGGGATGGAGGAAGAAGGAAGAAAGAAGGGAAAGAAAGGAGAGAAGAAGGAATGGAGGGGGGAGGAAGGAAGGAAAGGAGGACAGGAGGGAGGAAGGGAAGAAGGGAGGAAGAAAGAGAAAAAGGATAAGTGGGAGAAAAGGAAAAAATATAAGAAATAAATTGGGAAGGATGATACAAGGGAGATAGTGAAAGAAGGGATTTATATTTATTGAGGTTTGCAAGCACCAAGTGGACATTTTTTCCATTTAATCCTATGAGGAAGGACCTATTTATTGTCCTCATTTATGAACAAAGAAACTGAAATTCAGAGAAGTTCAAGTTGTTTGTAGTCATAGGGCTTACCAAAATTCCAGTGCTCTTTCAACCCCAATGTGCCACTGGCTCTTCCCCAGTTTTCCCCGAGCCAAGTGTTCAAGAGGGCCTGCACGTTCAAGGCTGTACATAATAACAAGAATGCCTAGCATTCACTAATTTTCTGTTTTATGTCAGACACTTTAAAACAGGCTCTCATTTAATCCTTGTGCCATATACTGATTTTACAAATGAAGAAACTGAGGCCCAGAAGGCCTGAGATCACTCAGCTACTCTTCAGGTTGCTGGGTTCTTACTCAGAACTGTCTTAATTTGGAATAATTAGCATCATTTCTAGGCCTGGCTCTGCTATTAACTTCAGGGATGACCAAGGGGTTTCTCCCTTTATCAGCCTGATGTAGACAGAACAGTGGCCCCTAAAGATGCCCAGGTCCAAATTCCTTGTATCTGTGAGTACATCAGCTTAAATAGCAAGAGGAACTTGGCAGTTGTGTTTAACTTAAGGATCTTGAGATGGGGGAGATTTTCCTGGAATAACTGAGTGGATCCATGTAATCACAAGGGTTATTATAAGGGAAAAAGGGAGGCAGGAGGGTCAGAGTCTGAAAGCAATTTGAAGATGCTATGCTGCTGGCTTTGAAGATAGAGGAAGGAAGCCGTAAGTCAATGACTGTGGCTGCCTCTAGAAGCTGGAAAAGACAAGAAACAGATTCGCTGGAGACTCCAGAAGGAATGCAACCCCGCTGGTGCCTTGACTTTAGCCCAATGAGAACCATTTTGAGCTTCTGATTTCCAAAACTGTAAGATCATAAATTTGTGTTGTTTTTATGCCACTAATTTTGTGGTAATTTGTTACAGCAGCAATAGGAAACTAATACAGAAACTTAGTTTCCGTATCTGTCAAATATCCTTGGACCTGTCTATTCCATGAGTCTTTCGTGAGGATGAAATGTTTTGTATTGTTATTTTGGCCATGAAGATCACACCTGCTGGGACATGGACTATGATGACCCTACATAGACTCTGGTGCCCGAATCAATTTTGCCCTGTCCGATGAGAGCTCTCATCGAGGCCTCCCACATCTCAATCTACGTTCTTTCAGAGCTTGGTTCTGCTTGCTCCAGAAAACAGCCAGCTAGTCCAAAGGGCTCAATGAAGAATGAAGCCAAACAGAGATGAAAGCAGAACCCAAAGATGGAGATACTACCTCTTGATGGCATTGTTTGAGCTCCTGGATTCAGCTATACCTGAAACCAATTACCTCTGAACTTTTCAGTAAAGCAACCCAAGAAATTCTCATTTTTGCTTAAGTTGGGTTACTGTCATAAATAAAGAAAATCATTTAGGGAAGCCCTGTAACCACAACCTTTTCCATGACAGTCCTATAAGATAATGTTTTAATTTCTTGGCTGCCAAAACAAATACCATAAAATGGGTTGGCTTAACAGGAATTTATTGGCTCATGGTTTCAGAGGCTAGAAGACTTGCTTCCTCTGGGATTAATATCTTCTGGCTGGCCAGCAATCTTTGGGTTTCCTTGGCTTTTCCATAACATAGTAATGCACACAGCAGTGTCTTCTTTCTTGACTTTCCAGCTTCTGGCCACTTCCTGTGGCTTCTCCTCCCATGTCCAATTTCCTTTGCTTGTAAGAACTTCAGCCATATTGGATTAAGGCCCAGCCTCATTCAGTTTGGTCACATGTTAACTAAGAACCTCTTTGAAGGTGCTATTTACAAACGGGTTCATCTCCACAGGACCAGAGGTTGGGAGCTGAGCATGGCTTTTGTGGGGGACATGATTTAATTCCCAACAGGTATGCTTACTTCTTTTAGTAGATGAGAAAATTGAGGCACATATTCGTCAATCAACTTGCCCAACATGCGATAGCTTGCATGTGAGTAATAGTGGAATTCAAACCCAAGTTTGAGTCCAAATTCTTTGTTCTTTTTCTAGTCTCAATTTTCAACTTTTGTTTAACTTGACTATAACTTGGGGGGCCATAAAGCCAAATTGAAAATGCCTTTTCTCTAAGGTTTTTACTCTTGCACTAAAAATAATAGATCACAGTTGTTGTTAAGTCCTATGGTGGAACCTCTTAAAAGCTCTGCTTTAAAACTTATTATGGTTTCTGTTCAGAATGTAATGTATGGTAATAAAAAGAAAGAAGATTTTTGTAAAACAGTTTGTATCAGAAAACATTTTGTAAAAGCTTTTGGCTTCCAGGTAGTTGCCCAAGGAGTCATTTTACTTAAAGTCAAATAAAACCTAGAACCCTTAACAGCTGGCAGTTTCTCTTAGGAAAGGGCTTTTGTTTGTTTGTTTACTAGGTAGAAGAGATTGACAGTTGCATCTACAATAGGTGGGACTATTGACAATCAACATATAACCCACAACTTCCTTTCCCTCTTCCCCTTCTAAAGTGGTTTCTGTATTTGTCTGCTTAGTT
The DNA here is from genome assembly GCF_015220235.1 of Choloepus didactylus. Classification (NCBI taxonomy): domain Eukaryota; kingdom Metazoa; phylum Chordata; class Mammalia; order Pilosa; family Megalonychidae; genus Choloepus; species Choloepus didactylus. The sequence goes on from NC_051327.1 coordinate 50,690,372, forward strand.
GGAAGTTTTCTTGTTCTCTTGATCAGGGCTTTGGGGAAGGGGTCTTTTAATCTGTTGATGTGATCTAAATATCACAAACTCAAGTGCCTACAGTCATATGTAAATGACTATTCTTCTTTCAAAGAGCTTTGCTTTTTTTTTATCTTTACACGTGGAAGATTGTTGTTTGCTTACAGAATAAAATATGGTCTCATGAAATATGCAGTCTCTTTGCTCTCCCTCTCATTTTCCCATCTTTAAAAGACCTGGAAAGAAAGAAGCATGACAGTGGATGGCACCAAGCCTTGCTGATGGGGAGACGAGGGGGAGAGAATGGTGGATATGAGACAAACTGGAAGGTAAGTGCCCTTCTGATGAAGTTTCCAGGGAGGTAGGCCTGCTCAAGCAAACACCACACAATGGGTCAGCTTAAACAATGGGAATCTATTAGCTAACGGTTTTGAGGCTAAAAGAAAGTCCAAATCAAGGCATCAAGGTGATTCTTTCTCCCCAAAGACTGGTGTTCTGGGGCTGGCTGCCAGTGATCCTTGTGGCTTCTCTGTCATAAGGCAAGGCACATGATAGAAACTCCTGGTCTCTACTTTCTCTTTGGGGTTCCATTGATGCCCAGCCTCTTGCTTCCAGTAACTTCCTCTCTCTCTGCCTGAATTTCACTCCTCTTATAAAGGACTCCAGGGGTAACCCTTCCTGATTGAGGTGAGCCACAACATCTTAACTGAAGTAACCTCATCAAAAGTCCTACTTACAAATGGGTTCACACACCCAGGAATGGATTACATTTAAGAACATGTTTTTCTGGGGTACATACAGCTTCAGTCCACCATACCTACAGTTACTAGGTCTTCTGGAAATCAGGCAAGGACGAGTCATAAATCTGGAAGTCGGCGTGAAAGCCACCAATATTCAAACTTGTCTTGGCCAAACGAAACAAATCTGGTCACTGAATATAGGCCATGGGTTCAAGATGTTTGCCAGAGAGAAGTAGATAAGCCAAGGAAGGCTTGATGGATGTTCATTAGGAAAAGCACAGAGCTACTCCACGAGAAAAGTGATATGAAATTCAGGGAGCAAGAGAGGGAGAGAGAAAGACTGATGGAGGAGATTGTGGGACACAGGGAAATACTTGGTACCTGTCATGCTAGTGTTGTAGGAAATCTTAGGAGATATGTGGAGAGAGAGGATTATACGAAATTTCCCTGTATACCCAGTCGTGAAATTCTCCTTTGGCGCTTGCATTGAGGAGTTCGCTATTTCAATTGCTTTTTATTTGGCAGAGGGGGTGATGTGGGGCTGAAGTTAAAGTTTCTTTTGGCTACAACTCTGGACTGAAATAAGCAAGCCCTGGGATGACATAGGCAGTGGGCAGCTCAGTCCATAGAGGTTTCACTTCTTGGAGGCCTGCTGAGAGAAGCATGAGCAGACATGGGCTGCAAACTTGGCTCCACCACACAGGGGTTGGGGGGCAGGGTGGCCTTTGACCCATCATGTCATTCAGCTCTTGGTGCCCTATTTCATCCATAAAATGGGAATTCTAAGAGCACCTACCTCTTAGAGTTATCATGAAGATAATGTTTGTAAAGCACTTAGCAGTGTCTGGCCCATATTAAATTCCAACAAAGGTTAGCTATTTTTATTTATACCTTGCATCAGTTTCCTAAACTCTGTTTCAGTTTTCTTATATTCAAATGGGAGCTTAAAAATATTTGCCTCACAGGGAGGGTTAAACAACCCAGTGTATATGAAGTTTTTGCACAGTGTCACACACATTGTAGATGTTCAATAAATACTCCCAATGTGTCTGGATCACCCCTTTCTCCTGTCTCCCTCTCCCTCCTTCCTCTACTCTCCTCTGCTTTTTGTTCTTCCAGGAAAGTGCTCCTAGGAACTACTTGCACATGAGTCAGAAAGAAAGGCTAGGAACAGTTTGTACATGAGACACCATGGGTAGGGGTTTTATTCCAAGAAAGTGAGGGGTGTAGAAGGTTACTATAGAGCAGAGAATATGGAAAGAATGTTTGCAATGATTTTGGATGGAGACAGAAGAGATTAGAAGCTATGAAAAAAGATAGAAGCTATACAGCAATTATGAGAACCTCAACAGAGGCAGTAGAGGTGGGAAAGGAGGAGAAGAACTGAATTAGGTAAACATGTAGGAGGCAGAATCAATAGAGTTAGGCAACAGATTCCACGCAAGGTTAAGAGAGGGAGGAGAGAAGGTTGACTCTGAGATTCAAACCAGGGTAACTGAGAACATTAATGCCAGGAAGATGGAGCAGGTCAGATGACAAAGATAAGAAATCCAGATTGGGACAGGTTTGAGACATAGTTAAGTCTAAATGTTTAACAGACAGCTAGAATTGCCAGGATGGAGGTTTTGTGAGGGCAAGGACCATGTCTGTCTTATTCATATGTCCAGTGCCTTGGGCAGAGTCTAGTATAGTATAGATGGTCAATAAATGTTTTCTGAATGAATGAATAAATGAATGAATGAATGAAATGATGGACCAGAATTCAAGCAAGAAAGCAAGCCTGGAAATCGAATCTTTTTATATAGAACTGTTCTCTGAAACCATGTGATTTAATGGGGTAGCCTAAGCAGAGAGTGAATAGAGACAGATCAAAAGAGGTCCAAGGACAGATGCTCAGGGGGAAGGACATTTAGAGGTGCTGGTAGCACCTTTAGAAGGGCTGGTAAGAAGGGAAAGATGAGTCAGTGAGGTGAGCATACTGGCTGACAACAGAGAGAGCATATAAAAAAGTGAGTCTTCTATTCTGAGGTTTAGAACCATTACATCAGCCTTCAGAGAAGCCACAGCTTGGAATCCTAGAAGGATGGGGGCCTGCTGGCAGCTAAACAAGGAAAGAGTTGCAGAAAAAGCAGCAGAGTCGAAAATCTCCCCAGATTGTTAAATCCTGCTCAAGACAAAGGAAAGCAGCCCCAGAGCCCAGCAGATTCCAGGAAATTGTCAAGTGAAGGAATTGCCCTCCCCAAAACAGCACGTCCCAACCCAGCTCAAGAAATCAAGCCAGGGTGTCACTGAGCAGGACTTGTAGAAGCTAGAGAAGCCAGTCTGCCAGGGGGTATTGATCATCATTGTCGCACATTGTTCCTCGAAGCAATTCCAAAGATTTACCCGTTCCCCTTGGGTCAGAGCTGATTGCAACAAAGGGAAAGTATTTTCCCACTCAGCAGCTATGATCCTTGGTAGTTGTGTGCTGTCTTTAATGATCTGGCTCATAATTTAGTCATCTCCTTGCTGTCTTTCCTGGGTAACCCCAAAGTTATTGCCAGTAATGTAGATGGGACATTGTACTGGTACAGGGAAAAATACCGAAGTGGCAGGGCTTGGAACTGATCTTCAAAGAACAATAGTGTTGTTGTTTTTTTTTAAAATTTTTCATTGATGCTTCCATTGTTCTTTAGAAAGGAGGAAACACTCCTGGTGGTTCTGCTGAGAGAGAGAGAGAGAGACATAGAGAGACAGAGAGAAAGAGAGAAAATATTCTCCTCCAAAGTCTTACTTGACCTTAAGCCTTATACAATCCCTTGTTCTAGGCCCTAGCATGAGGACTTAATAAAGTTTTGGTCTAGCAAATTTGTGCAATCAGAGGACATTCGCTCTCATACAACTCTTATTGTGGGTTAAATACAAAGATAAATACTGCAAGGTCAAAAATGACTGCTCTAGCTATGTGCTCTATCTCCTGGATCTAAATCACGGTTCACTCCAAGCCAGACACTCAAAGACATTGTTGACATTCCTTTGGTTTCTTCATTTAGTCACTCCCTAAGCTGTTTAATTTTCCTTCACAAGTCTCTTTCAGAGCTGCCTTCAGCCCTATACCCCTATGATCACTGCCTTTGTTTAGGGTTTGGTCATCTTGGACTAGAAAGTGTTACAATAGTTTCCTAATGGTCTCTTTCCCTATTCTAACCAGGAGGGATTCCTTCTTAGTAACCTTATCCTATACTTCTGCTGGTTATCTTTGTCAAATAAAATTAGATTGTTACTATATTATAAGGTAGTAAGACTCCTAAAACTCCAAATTATTTCCAGAATAAAGTCCAAACTCCTTCCAGGATTTTCCAGGCTCACTGCCTTTACTTCTCCTTTTTCAACCTGTGTCCCAGCCACTCAGAGCTTCTCAAGGCTCTTAGATTGTATCTGATTCTAGGATACTCATGTCCCTTTGTTTCCCTTTTCTCAGATTTCCTTTTGTCCTTTTCCTAGCAGAACAATTTATCTTCTATGATCCCTGTATTTGTCAGGGTTCTCCGAAGAAACAGAACCAATAGAAGATATATATGTATACACATACACACACGTGTATATGTATTTATATTAGAATGTTTATTGTAGATAGGAATTGGCTCACACAACTATGGGAATTGGCAAGTACAAATTTTGTAGGGCAGACACAATCTGAAAACTCTGGAAAAGGTGATTCTGAAATCTGGCCATATCTAAACGCTGTAGGGCAGGCCAGAATTTGGAAACTCTGAGGAAGATAACATTGACTTCCCCAGGAGAAGTTGGCTGGCTGAAGTAGAGGCAGAAATTCTTCTTTTCTGACTTCTGAAATCCTCAGTTTTGGCTTTAACATCTCCAACTGATTGAGAGTAGATTCCACTCATTGCTGAAGACTGTCTCCTTTGTTGATTGTAGATGCAATCAACTGACTATACATGCAAATTCATTTATGAAATACCTTCACAGCAACAATCAAGCTAGAGCTTGCTTGACCTAAAAGCTGGACACCATAACCTAGCCAAGTTGACACATGAACTTAACCATTATTGTCCACCCCTTGTTAACTTGGTACCCACATCTCTTTAAACCATACTTAATCTCCAAATAAAGACAATAGCATATTCTTTTATATGCTTTTGCCTAACACAATAAAAATGTCTTACATACAACTGAAAGCACACTAAACTCTTTCCCCAGAAAAAGATGCACACCTTTGGGTGATACGATCCCCTTGCCAGTCCTTCATAGGACTTAAATTTGGTCCTGGTCTCCACTACCTCACTCCACCATGCTATGTCTATATCTTTAGTGGTGGAAGCAAGAAACCATTATCCCCTGCAGTTTGGGAGCTTTAAGAAAGGACACAGTCTTCCAAGATAGTCAGAGTTTTAACTCAACTATTCATTTCTTGAAATGTCCCCAAGAAGGAAAGGACAAATAGCACCATGTCCACATAATATGTGGGGAAGTAAAAGGGGACAGTCTTTAAGCATCATGCTTAAAGTAGTGCAGACTTGCTATCTGGCTCTGTATCTTCTGCCAATTTGCTAAGCATTTCCGTAAGACCCCACTGAGCTCCTGACAGCTGCTCTGAGTCAGAATACCAGGAAAAGAGCCCCAGCTCTCACCAGTGGCACAGGATGACCTACTCTGTTCTGCCAGCCAGGGAGGATTGGTGATTCCTTCTTGGAAACTGTTCTGTGGGATGTAAACATTTTTCTGATAGGAATGAAGCAGGCTCCAGGAGAAAGGAAACTCAAAATTAACTGCACACAACCACACAACTAGCATTTTATTATTGAAATAATTAACATATATAAACATGATCACATAAGCAAAAATGCAGAACAATATACAAGAAAGGTAAGTCTATCTCTCAAACCCTGTGCCCCATTCTCTTTCCCCAATATTTATTGTGTAACTACTAAAAATATCCCACCTTATGCAAGCAAAATAAGTGTCTTCACATTTTCTAAATGAATGCAAAAAGTAAAAACACTAATCAACACTTTGCTATTTTTATTTTAAGTATGTTTTATAGATAATTCCATATGAACCCATGGAGACCTCAATATTTTTCACAGCTGTATAGTATTCCACTGTGTAGTTACACCATAATTAGTTCAACTTCCTTGTTGATAAGCCCTTAGATTGTTTCCAGTCTTTAGTTATTAAAAGTGTTGCTACAAACAGGTCACATTTGTGTCACGGTGCATATCTGCCATTCTCTGTGGCATGATTCACAAAAGAGAAAGCTATGGGTCAAAAGTATGAAAGTACAAATTAAAAAACAATAAAGGATCCATCTGTGTATAGTAAGGACTGAGTTGTGAGCTGCCCCTCCTAACTCTGTTAGGCCTCAGTGGACGGGGGTGGGTAGCTAAGGACAAATGCAGGAGATAGTATAACACCACCCTTCATGGAAAGTGGTAAAACTGCTCCAGGGCAGAACTTGGGGTGCTTCAGTGTTTTCAAACATATTATCTATATACAAACTTTTCGCATGGCATTCAAGGCCTTATGCAACCAGATGCATCTTATAATGAGGTGATTTAGACTGTACCTGTAATCCAAACTCCTGTTCCAAAAAATTAAAAGCAGACTCTAAGGGGTGCCAAGATGAACTCAATCTATTGTCAGCATTCGTCAAAACATATAGAGACCAGGCCCTATATTACAACATCTCCCTAGTAAGATCCTAATTCACTAACTACCTCCATGCATATCCCATCATAAACACAGCCACATCCAAAGAGGTAGTAAAAAAGGAATTTTGGGCAATTTAGGACCCAGAGGAAGCCTATTTAGGAATTAAAGTTGTAGACGAGAGTTGCAAACTCATACCTGCAAAGCCCCCACCCCTCAAACACATACACGTTATGTATCTTAGATTACCACGGCTGCTATGACAAACACCACAAATTGATTGGCTTAAGAAACAGGAATTTATTCGCTCACAGTTTGGAGGCTAGAAGTCTGAAACCAAGGTTTTGTCAGACTTCTCTGAAGTCTGTAGTATTCTGGTGGTAGCTTCACTGGTAATGTCTGCCTCTGTCACATGGGTGATCTGTTTCTTTCAGTCTCCTCCTATGGCTTGTCCTTCCATGTCCAAATTTCATTTGATTATAAGGTCTTCAGTCATGCTGGGTTAAGGCCCACCTTGATTCAATTTGGCCTCATTTTACCAGGATATTCAAAGATCCTACGTGCAAAAGAGTCCACAACCACAGGACAGGGGATTAGGACTTGAACATGTGTTTGTGGGAGACATGATACAATCCACCACACCATTTAAGTGACCAAAGCTGAGTAGAGTATGAACTGGAGAGCTCAGGCCCTGTCCAAAGGGATCAGCCACTACTCAGCTCTGCTCTGATTCCTTGTGGGAAGGCAAGACTTATAAAATTTTAGTTTCAAGACAAATTAGAAATCCAGATTTCTATGTAAGAACACCAAATTTTAAATAATTAGAAAGTAACATTTTAAAAAGTTACCCCCCCTCCTCCAAACAAAACCAAAAAGATACAAAAAATGAGATTAAAAAAAAAAAGTTAATCCTATGCAGGCAGGAAAAAAACAAAAACAAAAAACGTTTCTAGTCTGGTTTAGGACCAAGGGCCCTTGGACATCTTTGCTCAAGGTATAACCAGGTTTCAGACATTTTGTTCCCCAAGTATGTCCCTTCTTCTCTAAACAGGTTCACCCCTATACTCAGCATCCATGGTTTCCAAACACCAACTAACATAAATACTACAAAGGTCACCAACTTACAACTAAAACAGAAGCTGAGAAGCAGACCTGTTTTTGTTGAAAAGAATGTTCCAAAAGCCTCTTTAAGTCTATGCTTCAGCTGGGGATACAAGACTCACATGTCAAGCAGTTTGAGGACTTCACAAGATAAATCAAAATTAAGAACTAAACGGTATATGACCAAGTGGCAAAATGAATAGCTTGGGCCGAAGGAACAATGAACAGTCAGATCAACTTAGGGAAGCTACATTGCTTCATTATCAACACAAAAGCTGCTTCATCATTAGAGCCTTCTAAACCATTTGTCATTTCTTAGGTAGTTTTCTTTCCTTGTTTGCTCTGGTGTTCAGTTTCATCCCATTGAAATTAGTCGTGTGCCCTTTCCCAAAGCATCTCAGAGGAAGAGAAGAAAATCTGGGGGCTCATCACAACCCTCCTTGCCTTTCCCCCATTGAGTGGGATGTGCAAATTTTCTTCTCCTTGGAACAGCCTCTTGCACATATGGCATGTTCTTGGAGAAGATGTGCCTGCATTTCAGGGAACTCACTCAGGGCAGAGTTGGCAACAAAATATGGCCTTCCGCATCAGAGCAAGAACAGGGGTGACATGGGTCCACAGGTCACCAGTCAACAGCACCCCAAATCTGGCTACCATTGTGTGTGTAGGAAAATATGTGTGGATTCAGAGGTAGTTTGACCCTGATTCCTTGCTACTATGTTGAAATGTGAAAGACTCTGGGAGAAATTTGAGGTTATCTATGTTTATTATCTGAATCTTGCTAGGAAAACAAAAACATGTTTCCATATACCCCATGCTGTTTGCTGCCCAGCACCCCTTTGACACTCTTTTAGTAATTACACCTGATTTCCCTTTGGCATATTATCTTTCCTTCATTGACTTCGGGCTTGTGGGACTATTATTCCAGATGCCCTATCTTATCCTAGACAAAGAGTGGAAATATTCCATCTTTCCTTCATTGGCTCACTCCACAAATATTTATTGAGCATCTGCTATGTTCCAGACACTGGCCTTGGTGCTGAAAACATAGATTGCTAATTAAGGAAGTCTTCTCACTTCCTACTTTATGAGATTACATAGTAGTGTAAAATCCAGCTTCCCTTGACCCAAGCTAAGCTAATTGGTAAACTCCTTCCTTGGAATTAGGATCTTATACAGAATGACACCATACCTGAAAATGATTGGAGCTCATGTATCCCAGCTTGGCATCTTTAGAAGACTTTAGGGGAGTCCCCGATCCTTGGACCCCCAGAACTGGATATCTATATCCAATTTTCCAAAACTGCAAGTATTTTTTTAAATCAGAATTTTATAAAAACAACAAAACAACTAGTTGAAAAGGACCAAATCCATGCTGTAGAATACATTTCATGTAGTATGCCCCTCTCTCCTTCTCTCTCTATTCTCCCTTCTCTCCAAGCTTCCCCAAAATTCAATAATATCTAAAGTACACTTTTAATGTTAGCTGTCATTGTCTTCTCCCCAAGATATTGATGCTATCCTTTGTCAGTAATTGCTAGAGAAATATGCACTCTATTTCATGCCTATCTTGGTTCACTTCCATGTTTTAACTAACCCACTTCTCCATCCCAAGGTGATTGGCATTTCTCACTGTTGGCCACACACTTGTACATGGTACTTAGTAACTGCTTTGTATCAGGGCAAATGTCCTAATTGCTTTCCTTTTTCATACTTCAAGTCAGTCCTGTAGGGAATATGAAATCTGTGAGATGCACCCAAAATGTAACCTCTCTCTTTCTAAGCTGATCTCCTACTTGGCAGCAGGAAATAGAAATCATTTTGTCTATTTCCTGGTGTGCTCAGGAAATTCTTGATGAGTTTTCAAACCCAAATATATTTAGAATTCAGTCCGACAATGCAAACAAGCAGAGAGCTGAGTATAAGACCACATAAGGTGGTGAGGAGCTGGGCAAACTGGAGAGCATGTACCCCATCCAAAGGTGCCAACCACCACTCAGCTGTTGCCATGCAGAAATGTGGGCCCAGTATTGCCAGATCTTCCCATTTTTAAGAGAAGTTTTGAAATCTGGAGGTTTAGGTGAGATCTACCAATTTCTAGATATTGCAAATAAACTAAAAGGAAAAGCTGCTTTGAGGACCAAACAACACATGGTTGTGAACAGGGTTTAGCCCAGGGGTTGTCAATTTTCTGCTCTGGGTCTTCTTTCATCTATTCTGCAATAGATGAAGAATAGAAGAAGCTCTGCAGCAGCTTCCTTTGCTTCTGCATCCATTTACTTTAGATTTTGGTTCATCGGTATCCTCTTGCATTGTCTTCCTCTTGACCACTTGCTTCACAGTGTTGCCCTGGGAATTACACCCAAAGTTCCAATCCTCGTGTGCCCTTGACATCATTCTAAGCTTCTGGGGGCTGTTGGCCAGGTCTCCCAGTCTCCAGTCTTTGCTTCAATGTTTTCAGTGACAGGCGATTTACTACCACCTAGCAGCTCATTCCATAATAAGAAGCTGTAGAATGTAGTGGAAATGGTGTGGATTTGGGAGTGAAACAAATGTAAGGTCAGATCCCAGCTTGGTCACTCAGCATGCATAAGCCATGGTTTCCTCATCTGCTAAATACTTGTTTAGGGAATTAAATGTGCTAGCATTGACCAACATATTGGAACTTTCATATAGCGATAAGACCTTTTAAGTGATAGAGTCATTGATTCCTATTATTTCCTGCCCATTTGTCTTGGGAATGCCCTCATTAGCCATACAAAATATATCACTCACTGAATCTTTTACATTACAGTTCTTTAAAACTAAAAGATTGTGCTCATGTCTCCCTATGTCTGAACATATTTTCTTAAACTTATTTTGAAATAATTTCAAACTTACTGGACAATTTCAAAAATAATGCAAGCCTTTAAAGAGACTCCAATATACTTACCCTCCCCAGATGCCCAGATCCACCAATTTTAACATTTTGCCACATTTATTGTATCATTTTATCTATCTATCTATCTATCTATCTATCTAATTTGTATATTCTGTTGTCTATTTATCAATCTGTTTTCTAAATATTTGAGAATAGGTTATATACATCATGCTCCTTGAACACATAATAATTCCATGTACGTTTCCTGAGAACAAGGATATTCATTTGTGCAACCACCTTAAATTCAGTTAACAAGTTCAGTAATACTTTTATTAGATAAGTTGTGGGTTTACAGAAAAACCATGCATAAAATAAAGGGTTCCCATATGCCACCCTATTATTAACACCTTGCAGTATTGTATTACACTTGTTACAACTGATGAAAGCACATTTTAAAAATAATTATACTATTAATCATAGTCTATGGTTTAATGTAGGGTTCACTATTTGTGTTGTACAATTCCATGGATGTTTTATATTTAATTTATATTCTAACAACATATATACAACCTAAAATTTTCCCTTTTAACCACATTTAAATGTATAATTTAGTGCTGTTAATTATGCTCACATTGTTGTGTTAGCATCACCATCATCCACTACCAAATCTTTTCCATCATCCAAAATAGAAACTGTATGTAATTTAAGCATTAACTCCCTGTTTCCTTCACCTACACCATCCCCTAGTAAGCTATATTCCAGATTCTGACTCTAAGAGTTTGCTTATTCTAAATATTTCATATCAGTGAGATCATACAATATTTGTCATTTTATGCCTGGCTTATTTCACTCAACATGATGTCTTCAAAGTTCATCCATGTTGCCACATGCATCAGAACTTCATTCCTTTTTACAGCTGAATAATATTCCATTGTGTGTATATATACCACATTTCGTTTATCCATTCCAAAATTCAAGAATTTTAACATTGATTAAAGCTTTCAGTTTGTATTCCAGGTTTTTCATATGTCCCCAAAAGGCCTCTTGAGACTTTTCCTCCTCCATTATTCCCATGTCTTCATTGTTCCAGACCCAAAAGGACTGGTCATTTCTACTCTAAATGGAATATGTATAGACAGAAAGCCCAGTCACTCCTAAGATTCAGACAATATAAAGTATGTTTGGAGTCTTGAAATAGGGGGTCTACCTAGGAAAGGGACTTCTTAGGGAAGAGGGTCACAGAGAAAAAGATTTCATTCAGTTACAGTGCTTCCCCTTTGGGGGTGGGGTGGGAATAAGAAAAGGGTTTTTCTCAGAATGAGCATTTGAGATGCATGTTGCAGCACAGCTTCTATTGACATATGTCTGAATCTCTAAGGGCATGTGCAGGATGCTCCGAGACAAACTGTACTGTGGAAGTGTGAAAGAAACCATCTTCCTCCTGCCAGGGAATGCAGCCTTGCTCCTCACCACCATCACCAGCAGACAGCACCCTCTCAGGATTAAGGTAATATTTGCTCTGTAATGCTCTACACACGAGACCTGTAATCATTTTTATTATGCTGTGAGATGGTGTGTGGTTTATAACATCTGTGATTTGACAATCAAGTAATGAGCTATTGATGAGGGAAATGAACCCAATTACAGCTGAGGCTGGAGACCATTAATGTATAATCCTTTTTCTGCTGAATATTATCCCTCGGGACTCTGATAATAGCTAAGAATTATAACCACATTTATTGAGATGTTACTCTGTGCTGAGTGCTTCATATGGAGTACTAACATGTAAGTCTCACAACAACCTTCCAAGATAAGTATCATACTATCCTAATTTACAGATGAGGAATCTGGGCAGATGAAAAACAACAAACACCCACCAAGTGTTTTGAAATGAGGACTTGGGGCATACATACCACATGGTGTTAATATAACAGAGAACAAAATGTTCATTAAAATGGTTTCAAATGGTTTCAAATTCTGCCTTGCAATTTAACTTTTTTGTCATTTCTATCATCTCTTCTAAAAATTTTTTAAATTAGAGAAGGTGTAGGTTTTACCACATGTTGAGTTTGGGTGTTGTATCATAGAATAGTCACAATCATCTGAAAAGTCTATTAAAATACTCTTCTATTTTACAAATTTGTATATGTCAACCAAGAGAGCAAATTGCAGCAGATTGAATGAAGAAGCAGATATGAGAATTAAGCTCCATGTTAAACAGATTTGCAAAATTGTAAAACAGGGCCACCCTCAATAGGTTTCATTTTAATTTTTGATAGTAGAGTTATTTTTATGAAGAATGTTATTTATGTTAATGTGTGTATTACTTAATTTAAATAAATTTACAAGCAATTATTTTTTTTAGAAAAAGAGTGCATTAAGAAACACAAGTGGGGAAGTGTCAGAATGTACATGACCCCTGAGCTCTGATTACTCACAGAAGAGGGATGCTTGGGCTGGGCAGAGTTGGACTGGAAGTCCCATGGAAGGAGATTCCATATGGAGGGACACTGCTCTTGTAATGATGCACATGCTCATAGGGAAAAGGGGCATGTGAATCACCTGGGAATTTTGCTAAAAATGCAGATTCTGATTCAGTAGGTCTGAGGTGAAGCTCATGATTCTGCAACTCTTAAAACCTCCAGGGGTGCCAATGATGCTGGTCCACAGATCATACTCAGATCACACACTGAGCAGAGAGGAGGTAGGCAGCTACATGACAGTGGAACTCCTTTGTCAGAGAAATGAGCCCAGCTCTGGTCTCAGCTTACTCTGCCACTGGGCTAACTCAAAACCTCAAACTTGCTAGGCCAATTTGCTACTGTATCAGCAAAGGGGTGGTAAAGAGAAGATGAGCTCCCAGTGCCATCCAAACTTGTGTCTCCTTAGTTCTTCAAATAAAGCTAAAATTTTTTAGGTATTATACAATTAAAAATTCAGATTAAATGTAAGCAAACCCACAAAGATAATAAAATTAAAATTTTAACATCAATTTAATATGATGGATGAAATCCTGGTAAACCAGCATATACAAAGTAAATATGATATAGATTAGTATAACCAAGGTTCTTTTCATCCCAGCAAGTTCCCTCCAATTTTAAATGTGAACTACTGCCCAACCTATTTTGTACACCTCACTTTGGTGTTATTTGGCCTTCACTTGATTCAAAAGCATCCTCTATCTGTTATGGTAACCTCTCTTATTTTTCACTACCCTGTGAGAATTGAAGTCATACATTGTTTTCATTATGTCAAATAAAACCTCTTGACTTAATAATAACATAAGAGGCTAAAGTTTCCTCCATAAAAATATCTTTCAGTTGCAAATTATCACTGAGAAAGAGAGGCTTTGTTTTTATTCCTGCTAAAATAATTCTAAATGAATACAAGAGCCAGCAGATGTGAAATAATGTTATTTTGTTTGTTTCTTAATTTTAGAAAATAATAATCTTTTTATTTTTTTTCTACCATCAATAAAGGTGTATTTTTACTCCCTATATTTTAGTGTGAGATTATAGGTACCCTTAGCTCCACTTCTATTCCTCTTTGCAAATTCTTCAGAATTTTTACTTTTACCATGTCAAGTTTACAATATTTACACTTTGTTCTATAATTGTAATTAAGTCTTCTGAGCTTTATCAGCAGGTCAATTCTAAAAATTGAAAATCAATGATAATTCCATCATTATGACTGTGTAAATGTGGTTCACTACACAGCTATTGCTTTCTATGATTAAATGTTCTTTCTTGTGTGACTTTTTCAGGAGTTTAATTTTTTCCTGAACTACTAACTTTACACATATTTGAAAATTTTGTTCAGTCGTTCCTTTAAATTAGGTATTCTATTGATTCTTCCTGTTTTCCTGGAGAGTTCCTCTGGTCATTAAGTATCTGATAATGCTTTTATTTACCATTCTATTCATTGTTATTTTAGCTATGCATCAAACCCTAAATTGATATGATTTTTCCCTCAGAAAGGAAAAAGCTCCTAATATCTAGAGTTGCTTATGGTTAGTCTGATGCTGACATGTTTTCATTTACATTTTGTATTTTTCTCTTTTAGGACTTCCTCCCCACCCCCCACCCCCAGTTTTATTGATATATTCATACACCACACTAACCACCCAAAGTATACAATCACTGGCTCACAGTATCACCACATAGTTGTGTAAACATCCCCATGATTGATTTTAGAACATTTTCATTAGTCCAGAACAGAAATAAGAATAAAATAATAAACGCAAATCCTCCCCTACCCCTTATCCCCCCATTGTTGACCCATACTATTGGCATAGTACATTTGTTGATGAAAGAATATTAAAATATTGCTGTTACCTATAGTCCATAGCTTGCAATAGCTATGTTTATCCCCATATACCCTCTATTATTTATTTTTTACATTTGTAATGGTTAATACAAGAACTTATTTACATACATGACTTTTTTTTTTAAATTCAGTTTTGAGATATATTCATATACCATACAATCATCCATGGTGTACAATAGGCTGTTTACAGTACCATAATATAGTTGTGCATTCATCACCCCAATCTATTTTTTGAACATTTTCCTTATACCAGAAAGAATCAGAAGAAGAATAAAAAATAAAAATAAAAAAGAATGCCCAAATCATCCCCCTCTTCCCACCCTATTTTTCGTTTAGTTTTTGTCCCCATTTTTCTACTCATCCATCCATACACTGGATAAAGGGAGTGTGATCCACAAGGTTTTCACAATCACACTGTCACCCCTTGTAAACTACATTGTTACACAATCATCTTCAAGAGTCAAGGCTACTGGGTTGGAGTTTGGTAGTTTCAGGTATTTACTTCTAGCTATTCCAATACATTAAAACCTAAGAGGTGTTATCTATATAGTGTGTAAGAATGTCTACCAGAGTGGCCTCTCGACTCCATTTGAAATCTCTCAGCCACTGAAGTTTTATTTCGTTTCATTTCACATCCCCCTTTTGGTCAAGATGTTCTCATTTCCATGATGCCAGGTCCACATTCATCCCCAGGAGTCATATCTTGCATTGCCAGGGAGATTTACACCCATGGGAGTCAGGTCCCATGTAGGGGGGAGGGCAGTGAGATCACCTGCCAAGGTGGCTTAGTTAGAGAGAGAGAGAGAGGAACACATCTGAGCAACAAAGAGGCACTCAGGGGGAGACTATTAGACACAATTATAAGCAGGGTTAGCCTCTCCTTTGCAGTAACAAGCTTCATAAGGGCAAGCCCCAAGACAGAGGGCTCAGCATGTCAAGCCGTCAGTCCCCAGTGTTTGTGAGAATATCAGAAACAGTCCAGGTGAGGAAGTTCAACACCTCTGCATCCTTCCCCAGCTCCTCAAGGGTGCTCCGAATATATATTTTTATTCTCTGCCCAAATTACTCTGGGATGTGTTGCTATTTCACTCTAACCTATACAGACCTACCATATCTCACTTCCTATTCAAAGTTCCATGTAATTGTGGTGTTTGGACAAACTGACTGTAGAAGTTATATTGTTTAGAAAATATAGATCCTCCACCAAATAAACATTTTTTCCCTTGGTCTCACATGGAAGTTGAAGTTTTAAAAGACAATCAGTTTCAACCTTTACCTTTTGGCCCAGTTTGCCCTAGTCTTAACAAGATCTGCTTCATTCATATCTCTAATTAAAGTCTGGGTTCTTTTTCAGCTTTTTTTTTTTTTAAACAGTTGCTGTTTGTGTTAATACTGACATTCATATCTGCTGAGCTCTAGCTCTGAGTTTCAGGTGTCACACAGATACCCAATATTCCATAGACCAACCAGGTTGTACACCAAGGGATCAACATCTCAGAGTTTGGAGAAAGCCATTACAATTCAGGAATAGATTTGACTGCTGTAAGAACTTTCAATCTAGGGACGATTATAATAATTTCCCTGTTAGGCCATGCTCTAAGATTCAATTCTGAATTTACACATTGTAGTTAGTCCATATCAGTGAGGCATTATAGTGTTTGCCTTTGTTTCTGGTATGCCTCACTTAAAATGCTGTCTACAGGTTCCATTCACCTCCTTGCATGTTTCACAAGTTCACTCCTTCTTGTAGTTGCTTAATATTCCGTTGCATGCATACACCACAGTTCACCATTCTGTTCCTCAGTCATTGTACACTTAGGCCACCTCCACCCACTGCAAATCATGAATACTGCCTCCATAAACACAAGTGTGCAAATGTCCATTCATGTCTCTGCTCTCAGATCTTCCAAGTACATTCCCCATAATGAGGTTGCAGGATCTTATGGCCCCCACATACTTATCTTCTTGTGGAACATACATGACTTTTAACAACCACTTTGAATCAAATACACCTACAATACATTACTGTTTCTTATAATCCCAAGAATGAGCTACCATCACCTCTATCCTTCCCAAACATTTAAGTTCAACCTCGCCAACAGTTCTTTACATGTTAGGTAACCATTCTCCCTTCTCTAGTTTCTGTCTATCTCCATGTACCCTATATTTACATTCTTCCCATGCATGTCTTAATTATATTACTCATCTAACCTAGACTGGATAAAGGGGGTATCGCTCACAAAATTTTTGTAATCACACAGTCACAAGATAGAAGCTACATGGTGGAGAAACTAAGATGGTGGCTAGGAGAGATAGGGCAAAAAACACCTCCATGAAAAATACTAGATAAAAGCCAGAAAGTAACCCAGAACACCAGTTCCAGCAATGCACCAGCTGGACAAGGTCTGCTAAATCCACAGGGACCATGCACTTGGTGAAAACCACGAATCTGCATTCTGAAATGAGTGAGTAAGCCTGCTGAGTATCCGGCATCCACACTGTGGTGTGGGGAAACCATGGGTTGGCATTTGGAAGCAGACTAGTTCTTTTTTAAAAAACCCCAATGCGGCTGCAGATATGGTAGCGAGAACCACACAGTGAAGCTCGTCAGGAACAGGCTGTGTGAACCCCTCAATATCTGGTGTGGAAGCTAGCCTTTCGCACACCTGCTGCTAATTGTCTCAGAGCAAGGAAGGCAGAGGTGAGCCAAATGGGGAAAATAAGCACACCCCTTTCAGCCATCTTCCCGGCGTGCTGGGACTGCTCCTGCTGGTGCTGGCGCCACAGCCCAGGACCGTGCCAAAAAACCCAGTGTGACAGGAAGTGTTTCCAGCAACATGCACACATGCCACAATATTGGGAGTGGACAATAACCTTTCATGCACCTGCAGCTAATTGTCCCGGAACTGGGGAAGGTGGAGCTGTGCAAAAAGGAGAAATTAACATGCCTTATACAGCCATCCTTACAGCAGGCTGGGAATGCACCTGCATGGCCTGGCAGCCCAGAACTTCCCTTGAGGGATAACATGCACTTATGATGTAGCACAACCTTCCCTCAGCAGAGGCCCTAGAAGGGCATGGCTTAGAAGAGGGACCCACTTGGAAATTCCAGGGACCCATACATCAATACCAAGGACTTGTGGGTCAGTGGCAGAGACAATTTATGGTGAGACTGAAATGAAGGTTTAGACTCTTGCAACAGCCTTAAATCTCCAGGAACTCCTGGAAGGTTTGATTATTAAAGCTGCCCTTCCTCCCTAACTGCTCAGACACATGCCCCACATTCAGGGTGGACAGCACCAACAATGCACCCAAACTTGGTGCACCAAAGGAACCCCACAAGAATCAGATCCCCATACACCACAAAGACAAAGTTAGGAAGAACTGACTTGAGGGGAATAGGTGACTCACGGACACCATCCGCTGGTGAATTAGAGACAGTGTACGTCACCAAGCTGTAGGTTGGAAAATTTAAAGATTAGTCTTTGAATAATCCTACATATCCTAAAAGAACCCTATCAAGTAAAGCAAATGCCAAGAGGCCAAAAACAACAGAAAATTTTAAAGCATATGAAAAAAACAGACAATATAGATAACTCAAATCCAAACACCCAAATCAAAAGATCAGAGGAGACACAGTACTTGGAGCAATTAATCAAAGAACTAAAGACAAACAATGAAAGCATGGCACAGGATATAAAGGACATAAAGAAGAACATGGCACAGGATATAAAGGATGTGAAGAAGACCCTAGAAGAGCATAAAGAAGAAATTGCAAGAGTAAATAAAAAAATAGATGATCTTATGGAAATAAAAGAAATTATTCACCAAATTAAAGATTCTGGATACTCATAGCACAAGACTAGTGGAAGCTGAACAACAAATCAGCAACCTTGAGGAGCACAGGATGGAAAAATGAAAGAACAAAAGAAAGAATGGGGAAAAAATTGAAAAAATTGAAACGGACATCAGGAATATGATAAAGTAAAATGTCCAAATATAAGACTCATTGGTGTCCAAGAAGGAGAAGAGAAGGGTAAAGGTCTAGAAAGAGTATTCAAAGAAATTTTGGGGGAAAACTTCCCAAACCTTCTATAAAATGTAAATACACAAAGCATAAATGCCCCATGAACTCCAAATAGAATAAATCCAAATAAACCCACTCCGAGACATATTCTTATCATACTGTCAAATACTGAAAAGAAGGAGCAACTTCTGAAAGCAGCAAGAGAAAAGCAATTCACCACATACAAAGGAAACAACATAAGACTAAGTAATGACTACTCAGCTGCCACCATGGAGGCAAGAAGGCAGTGGCATGACATATTTAAAATCCTGGCAGAGAAAAATTTCCAACCAAGAATACTTTATCCAGCAAAGCTCTCCTTCAAATTTGAGGGAGAGCTTAATTTTTCACAAACAAGTGCTGAAAGATTTTGCTAAGAAAAGACCTGCCCTAATTCAGATACTAAAGGAGCCCTACAGACAGATAAACAAAGAAAGGAGAGAGATATGGAGAAAGGTTCAATACTAAAGAGATTCAATATTGTTTCATTAAAGGACAATAAGAGAGAGAGAGAAAAAATGTATCTGACAAACATAAACCAAAAGATAGGATGGCTGATTTAAGAAATGCCTTCACAGTAATAACTTTGAATGTGAATGGATTAAACTCCCCAATTAAAAGATATAGATTGGCAGAATGGATCAAAAAATATGAACTATCAATATGTTGCATGCAAGAGACTCATCTTAGACACAGAGACACAAAGAAATTGAAAGTGAAAGGATGGAAAAAATATTTCATGCAAGCTACAGCCAAAAGAAAGCAGGAGTAGCAATATTAATCTCAGATAAAATAGACTTTAAATGCAAGGATGTTATGAGAGACAAAGAAGGCCACTACATACTAATAAAAGCAGCACTTCAACAAGAAGAAATAACAATCATAAATGTTTTTGCACCCAATCATGGTGCCACAAAATACATGTGACAAACACTGGCAAAACTAAAGGATGCAATGGGTGTTTCCACAATAATTGTGGGAGACTTCAACACATCATTCTCTGCTATAGATAGATCAACCAGACAAAAGACCAATAAGGAAGGAAATTGAAAATCTAAACAATCTGATAAATAAATTTGATTTAACATACATATAGAGAACATTACATTCCAAGTCACCAAGATACACATTCTTCTCTAGTGACCTTGGAATTTTCTCCAGAATAGACCATATGCTGGGACATGAAACAAGCCTCAATAAATTTTAAAAAATTGAAATTATTCAAAGCACATTCTCTGACCACAATGGAAAACAATTAGAAGTCAGTAACCATCAGAGACTTAGAAAATTCACAAACACCTAGAGGTTAAACAACACACTCCTAAAATGTATGGTTTATAATGTAGAATGTAGGGAAACTAGTGATAGAAAGCAATTAATGAAGGGGGAACAATAACCCAATAAGAACAGATAAGATATCATTGGTAAATTTAACGTTCTGGGAATGCCCAGGAATGACTTTGGTTTGTTAATTTCTGATGGGTACGGTAGGAACAAGTTCACAGAAATGTTGTTATATTAGGTTATTTTCTTGGGGTAGAGTAGGAACATGTTGGAAGTAAAGTAGTTATTTTAGGTTCGTTGTCTTTTTCTTACTCCGTTGATATGGTTTGTTTGAAATGTCTTTTTAATTGTACATCTTTTTTTAAAAAAACTTTTTATATGGTTAATTAAAAAAAAAGTTAATTAAAAAAAAACAATGAAAAAATATGCAGAGCCCCCTTGAGGAGCTGGTGAAGAATGCAGAGGTGCTGGGCTTCCCCACCTCGATGGTTGCTCACAGACATAGGGGACTGATGGTTTGATGGGCTGAGCCCTCTACCACAGGACTTGCCCTTGGCAAGACTGTTGCTGCAAAGGAGAGGCTAGGCCTGCTTATAATTGTGCCTAAGAGCCTCCTCCCAAATGCCTCTTTGTTGCTCAGATGTAGCCCTCTCTCTCTAGGTAAGCCAACTTGGCAGGTGAAATCACTGCCCTCCCCTCTATGTGGGATCTGACACCCAGGGGAGTGAATCTCCCTGGCAACATGGAATATGACTCCTGGGGAGGAATCAAGACCTGGCATCATGGGATGGAGAACATCTTCTTGACCAAAAGGGGGATGTGAAAGGAAATGAAATAAGCTTCAGAGACAGAGAGATTCCAAAAGGATCTGAGAGGTCACTCTGGTGGGCACTCTTACGCACAATATAGACAACCCTTTTTAGGTTCTAATGAATTGGAATAGCTAGCAATAAATACCTGAAGTTATCAAACTACGGCCCAGAACCCATGAATCTTGTAGACAATTGTATAAAAATGTAGCTTATGAGGGGTGACAATGTGATTGGGAAAGCCATATGGACCACACTCCCCTTTGTCCAGTTTATGGATGGATGAATAGAAAAACGGGAAAAAAAAGAAAAAAAAAGGCATACAGTGTTCTTTTTTACTTTAATTGTTCTTTTTCACTTTAATTTTTGTTTATTATTTTTGTGTTTGTGGTAAAGAAAATGTCAAAAATTAATTTTGGTGGTGAATGAACAACTATATAATGGTACTGTAAACAATTGAATTTATGTTTTGTTTTGTATGACTGCATGGTATGTGAATATATCTCAATAAAAGTGAATTAAAAAAAAAAAAAGTTTCCGGTGGCTGAGAGATTTCAAATGGATTTAAGATGTCACCCTGGAGGGTATTCTTATACATTATATAGGAATCACCTTTTACTCTTTAGTGTGTTGGAATGGCTAGAAGGAAGTACCTGAAGCTGTCAAACTGCAACCCAGTGACCTTGATTCTTGAAGATGATTGTATAGCTATGTAGGTTGCATAGTGTGACTGTGTGACTGAAAACTCTGTGGCTCCCAGTCCCTTTATCCAGTTTATGGACAGATGAGTGGAAAAATTGGGACAAAAATTAGATGAAGCATAGGGTGGAATGGAAGGGCTGGAAAGATTTAGGTGTCCTTTTTTGCTTTTATTTTTATTTTGGAGTAAGGAATAGGTTCAAAAATTGATTCTGGTGATGAGCACACAACTGTATGATGGTGTTGTGAATAATTGATTGTACACTGTATATGACTGTAGGGTGTGGGTTTATATCTCAATTAAAGTGTATTAAAAAAAGTAAATAAACAATGGGGGGAGGAGGGGAATGGGATATTTTGGAGGTTCTTTTTAATTTTAATTTTAATTTTATTTTTTGGAGTAATGAAAATGTTCCATGTTTGATTGTAGTGATGAAAGCACAACTATATGAAGATACTGTGAACAACTGACTGTACACTTTGAATGATTGTGTGTTATGTGATTATATCTCAATAAAATTGCATAAAAATAAAAAAATAAAAATAAAAAAAAAGCTATACGGTTACACAATCATTATATAAAATCAAGGCTACTGGGTTGCATTTCAGGCATTGTCAATCCCATGGTGCCAGGGTCAGTCTCATCCCTGGGAGTCATGTCCCATGTTACCAGGGAGACTTACACCCCTGGGAGTCATGTCCCTCGTAATGGGGAGGGAAGTTAGTTTATTTGCAGAGTTGGGCTTAGAGAGAGAGAGAGGCCACATCTAAGTGAAAAAGAGGTTCTCTGGGGGTGACTCTTAGGCATAATTATAAGAAGGCTTAGCTTCACCATAATAACAAGATCTCTCTCCCTAACTAGATTCCATGTATTTATGATGGTTAAATAATCTGACTTGACAGGTTAAGTTAGATAGTGTGCTGCAGAAAATTTAAATTTTGGAAAAATAAACATCTCTTCCTTTGGTCTTCACAAAAGTTTAAAATACAGAAAACATCATTTTTTACCCTTTACCCTGTATTCTGCTTTACCTTAGTCCTAACCAGATCAGCTTCATTCATATCCCTATTTGAAGTCTGATATCTTTTCCAGCTTCTTTAACAGTTGCTGTGTGGAGTATTGCTGACTTTCAGAGCTGCTGGACTCTAACTCTGAGTCTCAGATGTCCCACAGGTACCCAAAGTTTGAGGGAAATACCAGGTTATACACTTGGGATACAAAATCTCAGAATTTAGAAACATCAATTAAAACTCAGGAATAAATGTGACTGTTGTAAGAGCTTACAATCTAGGTCCTTACTTTCTTATAAGCATTGTCTAAATGAGACCATAGAATATTTGTCATTTTATTTCTGGCTTATTTCAGTCAACATAATGTCCTCTAAGTTTGTTCATCTCATTGCATGCCTCAAAACTTCGTTCCTTTCTTTAGCCACATCATACTCCATCATATGTATACACCACAGTTCATCCTTCTGCTCATCATCTGATGGCATCTTCGGCCACCTCCATCCAATGGCAATCATGAATAATGCTACCATAAACAGTGTGCAGGTGCCTAATCATGTCCTCCTTTCAGTTCTTTTGAGTATATTCCTAGAAATGGGAATTGCATGATTATATGGTGACCCCATATCTAGACTCCTGTGGTTCCACCACACTGCCCTCCATTGGGGCTGCACCTCTCTACTTCCCTACCAACAGTGAGCAGATATACCTCTCTCTCCACATCTTTCTGTTATCCATCTATCTATCTATCTATCTATCTATCTATCTATCTATCTATCTATCTAATCTATCTAATCTACAGATTTTATTGAAATATATTCACATACCATATATTCTATCCAAAGTATACAATCAATGTCTCATGGTATCCTCATTTAGTTGTGTTATCATTTTCACTCTCAATTTTAGACAATTTTCATTGCTCCAAAGAGAAAAATGTCAGATAGAAAACCCAAAACATCCCATGTCCTTTATCCCCTCCAATTATTTACACGTATATATGGGGTATTACTGTTAAATATAGTCCATAGAATGTAAAAGGTAATTTTAACCCAAATACCACTCTATTATTAACTCTTTGCACAAGTATCATATTTTTAGTAGTTCATGCATGAACTTATTTATATTTGTAGTGTTAATCTGTGAGATACATGACTTTAAACAACCCTTTTCAATCAAATTCACCTTTGATATGTAACTATTACTTATAATCTCAATAATGAACTACAATCACCTCTATCCATTCCCAAACTTTAAGTTCAACCCCATTAACAAGTCTGTACATATTAGATAACTATTCCCCTTCTCTAACTTCTGTCCATCTCTAGGACTCCTATATGCTACATTATAAGACTCTGAGTTTATATTTCCTGGGTGGTTCATATTAGCGAAATCATACAATACCTATCCTTTTGTGTCTGGCTTATTTCACTTAGCATATGTCCTCAAGGTTCATCCATGTTGTCGCATGCTTCAGGACCTCATTCCTTCTTACTGTGGTATAGTATTCCATTGTATGTATATACCACATTTTGTTTATCCACTCGTCTGTTGATGGACACTTGAATTGTTTTCATCTTTTGGCAATTTTGAATAATGCTGCTATGAACATCTGTGTGCAAATGTCTGTTCATGTCACTGCTTTCAAATCTTCTGGGTATATAATGAGTAGCAGAGTTGCTTGGTCCTAGAGAAACTCGATATTTAGTTTTTTGAGGAACTGCCAAAGTGTTTTCCATAGTGGCTGTACCATTTTACATTCCCATCAGCAGCGAAAATAAGTATTCCAATTTCTCCACATCCTCTCCAACATTTGGTTTCCTGTTTCTTTCATAGTGGCTGTTCTTAAAGGTGTGAGATGATATCTCATGATTTTGATTTGCATTTCCCTAATAGCTAATGATGATGAACATCTTTTCATGTGCTTTTTGGCCAATTATGTTTCCTCTTTGGAAAATGTCTATTCACATCTTTTGCCCATTTTATAATTGAGCTTTTTGTGCTTTTGTTGTTGAGTTGTAGTATTTCTTTATATATACTGGATATCAAACCCTTATCAGATATATGGTCACCAAATATTCTCTGCCATTGAGTTGGCTGCCTCTTCACCTTTTTAACCAAGTCCTTTGCAGCACAGAAGTGTTAAGTCTTGAGGAATTACAATTTATCTATTTTTTCTTTCATTGCTTCTTCTTTGGATATAAGGTCTAAGAAGCTGCCTCCTATCATTAGGTCTTGAAGATGTTTCCCTATATTTTCTTCTAGTTTTATAGTACCAGCTCTTATATTTAGGTCTTTGATCCACTTTGAGTTAATTATTTCATTAGGTATGAGGTAGGGGTCCTCTTTCATTGCTTTGGATATGGATATCCATGTTTCCCAGCCCTATTTATAAAGAAAATATTCTGTTGAAGTTCAGTGGATTTGGGGGCCATGTCAAAAATCAATTGTCCTTAGATCTGAGGGTGTATTTCTGAATTCTTAATTCAATTTCATTGGTCAATATGTCTACCTATGTAGCCATATGACACTGTTTTGACTTATAATAGGATTTAAAGTTGGGAAGCATATGATTTCCCACTTTGTTCTTCTTTTTTGGGATATTTTTGGCTATTTGAGGCCCCTTTCTCTTCCAAATAAATTTGATAACCATAATTTCCAAGTCTGCAAAGTAGGTTGTTGGAACTTTGATTGATACTATGTTGAATCTGTAGATCAGTTTGGATAGAATTGACATCTGATGATATTTAGCCTTCCTATCCATGAGTGTGGAATGTCTTTCCAACTATTTAGGTCTTCTTTGATGTCTTTTAGCAATGTGTGTAGATTGCAGTGTACAGGTCTTTTACGTTCTCAGTTAAGCTTATTCCTAGATACTTGATTCTTTTATTTGCTATTGTGAATGGAATTTTTTCTTAATTGTCTCCTCAGTTAGGTCATTACTAGTGTATAGAAACTACTGATTTTTGCACCTTAATCTTGTATCCCGTCACAAGTAGCTTTTTCATAAATTTCTCAGGATTTTCCAAAGATAGCATCATGTAGTCTGCGATAATGAGTTTTACTTCTCCCTTTCTGATTTAGATGCCTTTTATTTCTTTTTCTTGCCTAATTGCTCTAGCTAGAACTTCTAGCACAAAGTTGAACACAGTGGTGACAGTGGACATCCTTATCTTATTTCTGATCTTCAGGGAAGGCTTTCAGTATCTCATGATTGTGTATGATGCTGGCTATGGGTTTTTCATATATGCCCTTTATCATATTGAGGACGTTTCCTTTAATTCCTACATTCTGAAGTGTTTTTAGCAGGAAAGGATGCTGAATTTTGTCACATGCCTTTTCAGCATCAATCAATATGATCATATGATTTTTCCCATTTGACTTTTTAATGTGTTATTTCACATTGTTTGATTTTCTTGTGTTGAACCACCTTTGTATGTCTGGAATAAACCCCACTTGGTTGTGGTGTATAATTCTTTTAATGTGCCATTGGGTTCAATTTGCCAGTATTTTGTTGAGAGTTTTTGCATCTATATTCATCAGGGAGGTTGGTCTGTAGTTTTCCTTTCTTGTAGTATCTTTATCAGGTCTTGGTATTAGAGTGATGTTAGCTTCAAAGAATGTGTTAGGTAGTATTCCTTTTTCTTTAATTTTTTGAGCAGGAATGGTGTTAGTTCTTATAGGAATGTTTATAAATTCCCCTGTAAGGCCATCTGGCCCTAGACTCTCTTTACTTATAATTGGTTTGTTTAGGTCTTCTATTTCTTCTCTAGTCAGTATAAGTTTGTGTGCTTTTAGGAATTGCTCCTTTCATCTAAGTTACCTAGTTTGTTGACATACAATTGTCCATAATATCCTCTTATGATTTTGTTTTTACTTATTTAGGGTGCATGGTAATGGCCACCCCTCTCAGGTCTGATTTTCTTTATTTCAATCTTCCTTTTTACTTTGTCACTCTAGCTAGGAGTTTGTCAATCTTGTTGATCTTCTCAAAGAACCAACTTTTGGTTTTATTCATTCTATTGTTTTTCTCTTCTCCATTTCATTTGTTTCTGCTTTAATCTTTGTTATTTTCTTTCTTCTACTTGCTTTAGGGTTAGTTTACTCTTCTTTCTCTAGCTTTTTCAGTTGTTCAGTTTGTTCTTTGGTTTTAGCTCTTTCTTCCTTTTTAATGTAAGTGTTTAGAGCTATAAATTTCCCTTTCAGCACTGCATTCACTATGTCTTATAGGTTTTGATATGTTGTATCCTCGTTTTCATTCATATTCAGTTATCATTGATGTCATTGTTGATTTCTCATGCAATTTCTTCTTTAACCCACTATGTGTTGTTTTAACCTCCATGTATTTGTGAAAGTTCCAGTTCTTTGGTGATTATTGATTTCCAGCTTCATTCCATTATGGTCAGAGAAGTTCTCTGAATAATTTCAATCTTTTAAAATTTATTCAGACCTGTTTTGTGCACCAGCATATAATGTAACCTGGAGAATGTTCCATGAGCACTTGAGAAGAATGTATACCCTGGTGTTTTAAGATGCAACTATCTATCTATCTATCTATCTATCTATCTATCTATCTATCTATCTATCCATCCATTAGGTCTAATTCATTTACACATTATTTAGGTTCTCTGTTTCTTTATTGATCCTGTCTGCTTGTTCAATCTACAGAAGACAATGGTGTATTGAAGTCTCACACTATTATTGTAGAGACATCTACTGCTCCCTTCAGTTTTGCCAATGTTTGCTTCATGTATTTTGGAGCTCATTGATTGTGTGCATAAACATTTATGATTGTTATTTCTTTTTGGTGAATTGTCCCTTTTATTAATATATAGCATCCTTCCTTGTCTCTTATGACACTTTTGCATTTAAATTCTATTTTCTCTGATATTAATATGGCTACCTCTGCTTTCTTTTGATTACTACTTGCATGGAATATATTTTTCCATCCTTCCACTTGCAACCTATTCATATCCTTGAATCCAAGAAGAGTATCTTGTAAACAGCATATAGATGGATCATGATTTTTTCTATTCTCCCAATCTGTGTCTCTTAATTGGGGAATTTAATCTATTCACATTCAAAGTTACTACTGTAAAGGCAGTTCTTGATTCAACCATCTTATCCTTTGGTTTTTATTTGTCACATTTATTTTTTCTCTCTCTCTTTTTATAATTTAAGTAATCCTTACTAATACTCTTCAATTCTGTGCCCTCCTCCAGACCACTCTGTCCTTTTTTTTTTTTTTTTTTTTTTCCATCTGACAGAACTCCCTTTAGTATCTCTTACAGGGCAGGTGTGTTTTTAACAAATTCTCTCAGCAAGTGTTTGTGAACATTTCAAACTTTTCCTCACTTTTGAAGGACAGCTTTGCTTGATAAAGAATTCTTGGCTGGCAATTTTTCTCTTTCAGAATATTAAATATGCCATGCCACTGCCTTCTCACCTCCATGGTACCTGTTGAATAGTCAGTACTTAATCTCATGTGGCTTCCCTTGATGTCTTGCTGCTTTCAGGACTCTCTTCTTCTCTTTAGCATTTCACAGTATGATTAGCATGTGTCTTGGACTGGATTTATTTAGATTTATTCTATTCAGAGATCACTGGGCTTCTTTGATTTGCATATTCTTGTATTTAATAAGATTTGGGAAGTTTTCCCCAATTATCTCCTCAAATAATCTTCCTAGCCATTTACTCATCTCTTACCCTTCTTATATTTTTGTGCTTCATGTTGTCAATCATTTTCCTGAGATCTGATTCAAATTTTTCACTCTTTTCCACTATTTCTTCTTTTGTGCATTCAAATTTATTTGTTCTGTCCTCTAGTTCATTTATTCTTCTTTCTGCCTCTTCAAATCTGCTGTTTGTGTTTCTAGTATATTTTAAATTTGATCTACTGTAACTTTCACTTCCATAAGTTCTTCTGTTTTTCTATTTATTTATTCAAATTCTTCATGTTCTTCCTGATATTGTTTATGTCTTTAGCCAACCCACTGAAGTTATTTAGAAGATTTTTATGTAAATCTTTGATTAGTTATTTCATATTCTGTATATCTTCTGGCTTTTTTAATTTGGTCATTTGGCTTGGCCACATCTTATTGCATCTTCATGTGCTTTCTAATTTTTTGTTGGTCTCTCAGCATTTGAATATCTTGAGAATGTGATTTTGAAAGTTGATTTCTCTCTCTCATCTAAGATTTTATGGTTGCTTAGGGTTGCATTTAAGGTCTCCTTTTGTACTTGGTTTGGCAGTAATTCCCAGCCTGACCAGGGCCAAGGCCCCCCAAGGTAGATACTAGTCTATTTGGAAATACGTTAAAGACCAGGCAGAAAAACAGTTTTCCAGAGTGCACTGTCTGTATGTTCCCAACAGATGGCACCATTGGGCTACTGTTGGGGACAATTAAGGTAGCATATATAATATTCACCTTCAGCGATACCAGTAACATGCAACATGGCTGCCAGGGCTGATGCAAGAACAGCCTAAGCTATAATTAGCCTTCTTCAAGGAAGTAACGGTAGTTCGCGCCAAAAGCTCTAACCGTACTTCTGCCGCCCACCCTAGCAACAGCAATCACCAATCCTAGACCGTCACCCGCCTTTGCAGCCACCAATCCTAGGCCGCCACCCGTTTTTACTAGCCACTCCCTCTACCTTAGAGCATATATACCCTGCCTCTTCAATAAAATTTTGCAGCTTGATCAGAAACCTGTCTTGCTGTCATTCCTCATGTCTCTTGTCCCATACCATTCTTCCCTCGCAGGAGTCAGAGCCTCGGTTGATCGTCCCACGGGCCGGGACAACTGGCGCCCAACGTGGGGCTCGAGCTTTGCGAGGGACAGAACGCCGCACTCAAGGAGAGAGCTCTCACACTCACCGCACCCGGGATCGCCACAAAGGAACTCGCTCGCGAGACAGATCCGTTCAGCAGTTTATCAGTGTCGGCGAAAGAAGGAAAAAAGAAAAGAAAAGAAAGAAAACAACAAAAGGTAAGCTTCCACCCCCACCATGGGACAAGCAACTTCCCAACACGAATTAACAATCGCTCAAGGCACGAGGAACTAGAGTTAAAAAAAAAAAAAAAAAAAAAAAGATCTCACAAGAACCTCTAAATGAGGACCCAAACAAAAGTAGACCAAACACCCCTATCAGTCAGGTTTGTCCGTTAGCCAATCAGTGTAAAGTTGAAACAAAGGCTGAAAACTTACTTTCTGTGGAGGATAATTCCCTTCCTCCGTTTCGGCCACCTCCTTATGCGCCTGGCTTTTCAGAGCCATGTTCTCAACTACATCCTCAGTTTTGTCCAGTCGCATCCCTGCCTCAGTTCCACGCTTTGGGGGGGGCCGCGGAGGATCTCCGGCTGCACGCCAATAGTTTTGGGGGGGCCCTTGGTCGGGGGCGCCTGCGAGCTGCCAGTTTGCTTGCTGACCTCCGGTCGGCGACTCGGGGTGTTGCAGGCCTTGCGCTCCCAGAGGGTGCCCCCTCGTCGCGTCCCCGTTGCACTCACCACACCTGCGCTTTTCCAGTCGTGCGTGGTAGAGCCCAGCCCCCATCCGCTGGGTCTCAGGGTGGCGCTGCTGGGTCCCAAAATGGCGGCGAGTCCCAAAATGGCGACTCTAGCAGTGAAAGTGGGGAAGATGATGGGTCGGAGGCCCGTAACTCTAGCGGGGAGGGGCAGGAGGAAGCTAGTACCACCTCCATAGCTAAACATAAAAAAAAACTCAGTTTAAAACATTTAGAGAAATTAAAGAGGGCTGTGAATGATTATGGCGCTACCGCCCCCTTCACGCTCACCTTATTGGAAAGCCTCAGTGAAAAGGAACTTATTCCTAACGATTGGTCACACCTAGCTAAAGCCGCCCTGTCCGGCTGCGATTTCCTATTATGGAAGTCAGATTATGAAGAGCATTGCAAGAAGTATGCCTTATGCAATGCTCGAAAAAGGCTACCTCTTCCCTCAAGCCCACCGCTCTCCACCTGTGGCAGCACACTGGGCAGGATCAGACCAGGTGAAAGTCTGGTCAATGCAGCAGGTCTGCATGCCTGCTGAAAGCTGCCAGCCCCAGGGGTGGGAGATGGGCAGTGTGCACCTTGGTGGAGTATCTGCTTATGGCCACAGTGAGTCTGGTCATTCCCAGGTTCCTGAGTGGACTGACCATGGGTTGTGGGGCTGAAAGTCTCTCCTTCCTCAGCCTGCAGCCAGCCTGGGAGTGCCTGGACAAGATGAATAGCAAATAGCATGCAGGATAGGTAATCAGCAGTATCCACCATTGTCACCTCAATGATTCAGGATGTATTAATTTTTAATTATTATTTTTGCTAACATGGCAATGCAACTTTAAATATTTTGATATAGAACTCTCAGTCACCTGAAAATCACCATGCTATACTGTTTCTCTAGATGGGCCTCACTGCCAATCTGCCTCTCCATGCTACCTCCAGAAAACAGGCTTAGTTGAATGTGCTCTCTGATATGAAAGTTGCCTGGAGGATTTTAATTGTAAAACTTGAGGAAAATGCGCCCATCAAAGGTTTCAAGTCAGCTTTGTGGGAGGTAAAGCTAACATTATGTCCCAATCCCAGTGACATGTGAAAAGGAATTACTGGTATTGCCATTCTCCAACACTGCCATTCTTTTCTGATGCCAAACTTCAATTGGCAGCCCATGTTCAGTCCTTAATCATGCTGTTATCTACCTCCACCCCCAACATTAATACTATGTGTGCAAGCAATTCATCTTCATATGTATTACAAAAGTGCCAACCATGCCAAGTTCATCCAGGCAGCATTAAAGTTAAATTAAAGTAGAAACTTGCAAAGTTAAGTGAGTATTATCTTACCTAGACCTAAGATTAATTCCTCAAGACTTCAAAGATCCAAGTTTTGCTAGTAAAATAGAAAAATTAGGTAGCTCAAGAAAACTGAGCAGGTCAAATTCAAGCAGCTTTGATTTTAATTCATGTATTCATTTTACAGAAATTTCTGAATGTCTACTATAGGAAAGCAACCAGAGAAGACCTTTAGGGAGACCATGTTCTTTATCTATGGGGTGGGAGTGTCTTAAATTAGGTGGCCAAAGACACAGACTCTGAGATGGACATTTGCAAGCAAGAGGTTTATTAGGGTATCCACCAGCAAGGCACTTTGTGAAAAAGATTGATAAAAGGAAGAAGTGATCAGTTACAACAGAGGCCTCAATCCATCCCATAGCTCTGGATCAAGGATGGCCCTTTAGCATTGTCCTAAATTAAAGCAAGGAGAGTCAGGTTTCTGTACCCCCACTTAGCTAGTCATTGGGATACAGCCGCTCCCAAGGAGAAGCCATAACCTTGGGCAAGGCAGCTTCTTTCAGTTGTGAGAAATTCCTGCAGTGGGGCTTAGCTGTGAGCAAGTCAGCAGTCAACATTCCTGTAAAGTGGGGGAATGAGGGGAATCTGGGCAGTTCACCATGGCATCCACAAGTGGAGTTAAAAATAACTTGAATTCTGGTCAAGAAGGAACTATGAGGTATATATTTTAAAGCCCTATTCCTGCTCCAAGCTCATGGCAACAAAAAGATAAAATGTAAAACATAAAAATTAAAAAGTTATCTACATACACTTGACCCATTGCCCTGATAGCTTTCTTCATGGTCACAAGATGGCTTCCTCATAGTGATAAGATGACTTCCCATAGCAATTAGGGCAACAAGCTTCCTTATTTATATCCTATGATAGTGACAGGGAAATATTAACTTCTTCTTTAACCACAAAATAAAGTTCTTCTTTTCAGTCTTGTGTCACCCCAGTCCAAACACCATCAAAGATTGCATAGCTGTGGATCAGTAACCCAAGGTAGTCAGTGAGGCTGCTGAAGTAGGCAAAAGGCAGCCAGGACTATAAAAGGTAGGGGATAAGAGCTAGACTTACTGTTTGAGCCCAAGAGCTAGACTCTCTTCTTCTCAGAGAGAATACTATAAACCATGAGATTTTACTACCTTAGGATAGGAAGGAGGCTGGAAGGAGTAGACGCAGCCTCTATTCAAAAGTTGGCCAATCAGCCCACTGCTTCAGTAGCTATGTCTGTGTTAGCCCAGTATCACCAACAATAACCATAAACCAACCAGAGAAGACCTGGTTCTGAGCTGGAAGCCCTGAAGGGCCATCTGAAAAATGATTAGCTAGGGAGAAATGGGCACAGAATGAAAGAGGAGAGGAAAACATTTTCACTGAAGATTAACCTGCAATACAAAATTATAAAATACACAAGGGGATCTAATGTTATTTAAGAAATTCTATATAATAAACAATTGGGATCATTAACAAAAATAATAGAATAATCTGAAGTTAATATTAAAATCATTGTTTCATATCCTTGAAAGAAATAAAGGATGCAATAAGATTATTTTTTAAAAAGTATGGAGAGACATAAATGACAATAAAATGCATATGAAAAATTAGCCTCTAGCAATGTTGGAAGTGAAGATATGATCATTAAAATTTTAAAAATCAATAGATGGCATAAACTATCTGCTTCTAGTTAGTGAGAATTGGAGAATTAGAAGATAATACTGAGAATTCAACCAGAATATAGCATGGAGAGATAAAATTACTTTCTAATTAAGCAGTAGTTATGAGACATGGAGAATAAATTAGTATACTCCAAAATATGTCTAAAAGGATTTTTTAAAAGATTAATAAAGTAATTGACAGAGAAGAGATATTTACAACTTTAGAATTTTCCATTTGGTTTGCTGAAAGATATACAAATACAGATAAAATAAATGAAAGCAAATGTAAGTGCAGACATAGCATAGTGAAATTTCAGGACATCAAGACAAAATAGAATATCTTAAAAAGCTACCAGAAAGAGAATACAGATTACCTACAAAAGAATAACAATTACACTGTCCGCAGACTTCTCATCAAGAACAACATACTGGAGAGAAAACATACCAACATGCACAGTGTAGCAAACACACCAACACAACCACAAATGCACATTTTTGGAGTTACAAGAGGACTTTCAAAGGAAGTCATAAAGGCCAAAGGAGTGTTTGAGATTATGAATGGTTGTGGAATTGGAGTCCCTCACTTTTGTCTAAGAAAACTGCTGGGTTCTACATCCTTGAAAACTATAAATGCAGTTGTTGGAATGGAAGAGTTCAATGGAGTTGAATGGGAAGAAATTTAAGAGAAGGATTTTTATGGAGCTAAAAGTTATCTTCACAGGTAATCTAATCCAACCCACGAAATCCAAACACATCATAATTACATCCACAGAAAAGGGGGGGGGGGTGGATACACCAACTATCTTGATAGCTTTATTCAGGATGCTGTGATCTTCAACAATATAAAGTCTTTCTTTGCACTCCCAAGGGACTTCAGCGGACTAACCAAACCTCTGCTTGTTCTTAGGCAGTACCTTAGTAGAACCTTATCAGATGAAAATATGTCATTTAAAAAATATCAGCCATGCATCCTGTCTTTGTAACCTATCTCTTCATTGTGAAGATTTTCCTACGTTTCATCATGCTGTTATTCCTAATGTTCTCCACTATCCCCTGGTCTTTATGCTCCAAAGTCTCCTATTGCCTTTAGATTAGATTAAAACCCTTTAGAATTATAAATATGCATCC
Organism: Choloepus didactylus; assembly: GCF_015220235.1. NCBI lineage: Eukaryota > Metazoa > Chordata > Mammalia > Pilosa > Megalonychidae > Choloepus > Choloepus didactylus. The sequence continues at coordinate 50,724,540 of NC_051327.1, forward strand.
TCTTATCTTTCCCTACGTAAATCCCTCCCCTTCTTATTCTCTGGACTCAGAGAGTTCTACTGAATCATTGACAATCTGTGTTTCAGTCATACCAAACTATACATGGTTTTCAGGACATGTCATTCTTTCTTGACATCTGCTTCAGATGATCCCTGATTTTGCTTAAGGAACAAGGGGGTTGTAACTAGCTTACCTGATCCTTGATAACCCACTCCCACAGACAGATGAATTAATTCCCCCGAAACTGAGGGCTGTTCACAGAAGAAAGTTGTAGTAGCACCCATCCCCTATCTTTTGTCTAAATGATCATTGAACAGTGGTAACTGAAAATAAATGAGATTTTACTGATTCCTCTGAGAATATAGCTTCACTAAGCCTGTCTCCTAACATCAGCATTTATTTAAGAGACAAACCAAGCAGCAGATCCTAGAGCAAAAGTAATAACTGAACAAATGAAGTGTGAACCAGAGCAATTCATCCCTGTGTCCTGGGCTCTGCCTTCTGCCATATTTTAACCCTCCACCTGTTGTTCATCATTGCTCCAACTGTTCCAAGTTTGATATATCAGAATCTGGATTCACCTCCTAACTGTTAAATACATTAGAACAGGAGCCAGTTCTTATTGGCTCGCTTGTGTTATCTTGCTTAATAAAGCACGTTTTAGTCATAAGAAAGCAAAAGAAAGATGCTTATGCTGTTGAGTCCAAGGTTTCTCAACTTCACTAAAGAGAACACTTTCCAGACTAAAAGTTTTCCTCTATCTCACTATTTTGCTTTCTGTTCATGTTCTATTTCCTCAAGATAAAGAAAATTCTTAAGACTTTTCACTACTTGGTATTATGCCTTATGCATATTTCTTCTTCTAGCCAGTTATTTAGAGTTAAAAATAAAAAAAAGCATATATTAGACTTCCCCACCTGGGTCATTACTGATATTCTGACAAACATTGGGGCCTAACAACTTAGTAGGCCAAGCCTTCGATCTTGGGGCTTGCTCTTATGAAGCTTGTTAATGCAAAGGAGAGGCTAATCCCACTTAAAATTGTGCTGAAGTGTCTCCCCGCAGAGAAACTCTTTGTTGCTCGGATGTGACCTCTCTTTGTCTCTAAGCCAGTTCAGTGGGTGAACTCACTGCCCTCCTCCCTACGTGGGACATGACTCCCAGGGGTGTAAATCTCCCTGTCAACATGGGACATGACTTACAGGAATGAGCCTGGACCCAGCATCGTGGGGTTGAGAAAATCTTGACTAAAAGGGGGGAGCAAAATTAAACAAAAGAAAGTTTCAGTGGCTGAGAGATTTCAATGGAGAGTCGAGAGGTCACTCTAGAAGATATTCTTATGTGCTATATAGATATCAGTTTTTAATTTTTAGTGTGTTAGAATAGCTAGAAACTGTCGATCTGCAACCCAGTAGCCTTGATTCTTGAAGATGATTGCATAACTGTAGCTTACATGGCATGACTGTGTAATTGTGAAAGCCTTGTGGCTCACACTCCATTTATCTGGTGTATGGACAGATTGGGACAAAAACTAAATGAAAAATGGAGTTGGATGGAATGCTTTGGGGTTTCTGTTTTACTTTAATTTTTATTCTTATTTTCATTCTTTTTGGAGTAAGGATAATGTTCAAAAATTGATTGGGGTGATGAATGCACAATGATATGATGTTACTGTGAATAGTTGATTGTACACTGTGGATGATTGTATGGTATATGAATACATCTCAATAAAACTGAATTTAAAAAAACATGTATTAAAGATCTAAAAATGAACTCGTTTTAAATATTAATGAATAGAAAGAATAGATTTAAATCTAATAAATAGATTTAAAATACTATACTCATTTAGAACAAGGCTTACATTAATAACACACTGAGGTATAATATATTCTTTCTTGCAACTTGGTCTCCACTCAACTTCAAACCATGTATCCATCTGCTTTGAAAGCTCCCCTACATTTCTTATATAAACTTTATTATTCTTCAAAATCAAGCATCTCTTACACATCTTTTCTGAATACTTTCCTCATCCCTATAGATGGTGGCATAACAAGTGATGTACCAGCACTGGAGTCGTTCCTCCCCAGAAGAGAAGAGTATTTTATTATTGACATTGTTTAGAATTGTCAGCATAGTGATAATAAAAGTAGACTTATTTTGAATCAGTTTTATTATTCTTTTTAAGTACACTACAATGTGCACCTATTTATTGCCTATACCCAGGACAGATTGTTCCCCACATCCAGAATTAGTATGCTACTATATGTAGATAGAAGTGTTAACTCCCTTACTTTTTATCTGTTTTTCTTTTATATCACTTACACATAACTTACCAAATTTTGTCACAGGTGGAGGATATTTATGTTTATTTTACCCTAAGATCTTTGAGATCAGGGGTTGTACCTTTTCCATTTCCCCCAGTGCTCAGCAGAGTGGCCTAAACCAAAAAAAGGACAGCAGGTCACTCTGTTTTTTTTTGTTTGTTTGTTTGTTTGTTTTTTTTTTTGTTTTGTTTTGCTTTTGTCCTTAGAGTTTCTGTATTTTATATCATGTAGAAAGTAAATAGTGGAGTTACAATTCAAAAAATTATTGACTTCTATCTGTATTCCATTGTGGTTGGAGTATGTGCTCTGAATATATTCAATTTTCTTTTTTCTTCTTAAATTTATTGAGGCTTGTTTTATGTCCCAGTCTACAGTCCCTTCTGGAGAAAGATTCGTGATCCCTAGAGAAAAATGAGTGTCCTGGTGATTTGGGATGTAAGATTCTATTTATGTCTGTTAAAATTCTCTATATCTCTTTCTCCTTTCTTTGTGTGTCTGTTGGTAGGGCTCCCTTTAGTATCTGGAGTAGGGCAGGTCTTTTATTGGCAAACTCTCTCAGCATTTGTTTGTCTGTGAAAAAATTTAAGATCTCCCTCAAATTTGAAGGAGAGTTTTGTTGGATAAAGTATTCTTGGTTGGAAATTTTTCTCTCTCAGGATTTTAAATATGTCATGCCACTGCCTTCTCACCTCCATGGTGGCCACTGAGTAGTAACAACTTAGTCTTATGTTGTTTCCTTTGTATGTGGTGAATTGCTTTTCTCTTGCTGCTTTCAGAACTTGCTTCTTCTCTTCAGTATTTGAGAGCCTTATCAGAATATATCTCGGAGTGGGTTTATTTGGATTTATTCTATTTGGAATTCGCTGGGCATTTATGCTTTGTGTATTTATATTGTGTAGAAGGTTGGGGAAGTTTTCCCCAACAATTTCTTTGAATACTCTTTCTAGACCTTTACCCTTCTCTTCCCCTTCTGGGACACCAATGAGTCTTAAGTTTGGATGTTTTATTTTATCTATCATATCCCTGAGATCCATTTCAATTTTTTTTATTTTTTTCTCCATTTTTTCTTTTGTTTTTTCATTTTCTGTTCTGTGGACTTCTAGGACTTTGAGTTTTTGTTCAATTTCCTCTAATCTTGTATTGTGAATATCCAGAATCTTTTTCATTTGGCCAACAGTTTCTTTTATTTCCATAAGATCTTCTGTTTTTTTTTTATTTACTCTTGCAATGTCTTCTTTATGCTCGTCTAGGGTCTTCTTTATGTCGCTTATATCCTGGGCCATGGTCTTCTTCATGTCCTTTAAATCCTTTGCCATGGTTTTTTTCCTCGATTGTAGTTCTTTGATTAATTGAGCCAAGTACTGTGTGTCTTCTGATATTTTGATATGGGTGTTTGGACTTGGGTTCTCCACATCACCTGGTTTTATCATATGCATTATGATTTTCTGTTGTTTTTGGCCTCTTGGCAATTGCTTTGCTTGATAGGGTTCTTTCAAGTTGTTAAAAAAAAAAAAAACCAATCTAATTTTTCAGAAACACAAGTTGGTGGCATACACTTTCTCTAACTAACCAGCAGGTGGCATCTGTGAGCCACCTATACCCCTCAAGTCAGCTCTCCCCAACCTTGTCCCCATGGTGTGTGGGGAAATGATTCTTGTGGGGTTCAGTTGGTGAACTCAGTTTGGGTGTGTTGCTAGAGCGTCCGCCCTGAATGTGGGGCATGTGTCCGGGTGGCCAGGGAGGCAGGGCAGCTTTAATATTCAATCCCCCCAGGTGTTCCTGAAGATTCAAGGCCGCCACAAGAGTGTAAGCCTTCATTTCGGATCCATTCCAGACCCTTTCTCTCGCTGACCCACAAACCACCGGACTTGGTGCAGCATCCCTGGGTTTTCCGAGCGGGCCCTCTTTCTCAGCTGTGATCTTCCCGGACCTCTGCTGAGGGAAGGCTGTGCCACGTCACAATTATGCGCCGTCCTTCAAGGGAATCCCTGGGCCACCGTGCCATGCTTGGGCGCTTTCAGCCCAATGCAAAAATGGTTGAACGGGGCATCTCCACACCTCCCTCTCTTCGCACAGTTCCTCCTTTCCAGCTCTGGGACAACTGGAGCAGCTCTGGGCTTTGGGCATGGCCCTGGGCAGGAGTTTATCCAGGCCTCCGGGGATCCAGCTACAAGCCGTGGGGCTTATCCCTCCCTCCGGCTCTCCCCTGCACTCCCCTGGTCCCGAGGGTATCTGCCGTGAGCTATCCTTCAGGGCCAACACCAAGAGGCTGGCTCAGCTCGCTCCTGTTGTGTTTTGCTGCGTGGTTTCTACCATCACAACTGCAGCCACTCCTGGGTTTTTCCCTTTTTTTTTTTTTTTTTTTAAAGAACCAGTCTGTCTCCAACTGCCAACCCCCGGCTTCCCCACACCGCAGCATGGCTGCGGGTCTTCCAGCTGGCCTACTCACTTGTTTGGAATGCAGACTCCTGGTTACACCAAGTATATGGCCCCTGTGGTACTAGGAGGCCTCATCCAACTGGCGCATCACTGAAACTGGTATTCTGGGTCACCTTTTGGTTTTTTTCTAGTATTTTTCACGGAGATGTTTTTTGTCCTGACTCACCTGGCCACCATCTTAGGTTCTCTCCACTGATGTTTTTTTAATGATAGATTCACCAGCAAAGCCATCTGGTTCTGGATATTTTTGTTGTTGGAAGGATTTGATTATCTGTTATAGACCTATTCAAATTTTCTAATTCTTCTTGAGTCAGTGTTAGCACTTTGTTTCCAGAATTTTATCCATTTCATCTAGGTTATCTAATGCGATGGCATACAATTGCTCACAGTAGGGTCACTCTGTTTTAATTAATAATTCATGAGTGAATATAGGTAAGAAAGCTGAGACCTGGAGGGGTTAAGAAATTTGCCCAAAGAGAGTTATGGATCTTGCCAGGACTGGAATCCATGACTTCCTGAGTTAAGTAAACCTGTTCATCATGAAGGCACTGCCCATTTGTACTACAAATTAACCTCCCTGAAAACTGACTGCTTCTTCCACTTCAGCAATGATTGGTCATGCAAGAGTATCTAAGGTCAAGTGTATATAATTTTCTACAGAGCAAATGTGAAATACCGAGTTTTCTAGTTTTGATTAGTTTTTAAGTGTGCTGGACCTTTTTCACTTTTGAGGAAGTACATAAGGAAGAAAAAGCACTTACAGATTTTTCAGCCTAATTGAAATATTCTCTACATCAAATATGTTCAATGTAGTAGAAACTACAGATGTTATTGCTTTAATTTTATAACCCAATTATTCTTTTATTCCTAGTTGTCTTCAGGATAAATTAACTCTTATCAGCTATTCAAATAGGTAATTATCATAAAGCTAAATACCACACAACCTCATAATCCATGTCAATTTATAGACTAAACTAGAGTAAAATCATGCTCTGGAGTTATAAGAAAGGAACTCCAGATTTTTATTATTTCTCAACAGTTTCCCTAGAATACCCAAATGAAATTTAACAAGGAGATAATTTTTTTTGTGTGGGGAGAAGATATAGAGTGAATTGGCCTTTTTATTGTAGAAGAAAGACTACTAAAATGAGGCAAAATATAATTACTTTGGTTACAAGATCTATGATTTTTCAGCTATGTGTCTTTGGCCAAATTATTTAATCCCTTTGAGTTGCAGTTTCCTTCTCTCTTACAGAAGGGGCTCTGATATTTTATTTCTAAGTTCCTTTCTATCCCTAAAATACCGTGACTTTTATGCTTGTGATGGTGCTACAACTTTCCTTCTAGGATTTTTCAAGATTGTGAGCCTTATGGCTATAATAGATAATAAGGTTAAATCATTTGGCCATCAAGAAAGAAGATGTATTCATATGCATCACCTTAAGACAGGACCAGGATTTAGGTGAGAGAAGTGAGGTACTTATCTCAGTGGAAAACTTAAGGGGGACCTAAAAACTCAGTAATCAAAATAAATATTATTTTAATGGAATATTAAAAAAATAAAATACAAAACCCACAAATAACAAATATCAAAATTTTAAATACAGACAGTATCAGTGCTCAGAGGAAGGTATAGATCAGTCAGATTAGGCTCATTTATGCTGAAAGTTTTTTAAAAATGCATAATTTCCATATCTCAGAGGCTTAACAGAGAAAAGGTTGATTTATTGTTCCTGTAACAGGTCCATTGAGGTTCTTCAGGGATTCTTGTTGCAGTAGCCACACAGGGGCTCAGTCTGAGAGAGGATGTATTATCTTGAGTTGCATCATTGGAGCATGTGGCCTTCACGATTGTGACAGCAAAGAAAGAGAGGGCTGGAGTGTTACTACTGTATCAGTCGGCTTAAGTAATGATACAGTAACAAGTGTCCATGAAACCTTTGTAGCTTACAACAACAAAGGATGCTTTCTAGCTCATATATGTCTATCATGGATAGCTGAAGCAAATAGTTTGACTTCGGGACCAAGACTGAGGCAGTGACCCTTATCTGCAACATGCTGCTCTCATGGCAGAGGGAAAAGGTAAGAAAGAAAGATCTGAAAGTGGCTATTAAACTCATGTCTGAAAGAACACACCTCATTTCTCATATTTCATTGGCTTAAGAAAGTCACATGGCCAATCAGACACCAGTGAATTAGAGAAGTATAGTCTTCCCATAGAAGAAGGAGTAGAAAATATTGTAAATATAATACAATTAGTACTATCTTCCATGGTCCACCCTCTTTTCCTGATTATTCATTCACACACACACCCTCCAAAAAAAAATCCAAAACACTCAACCTTTACCTAAGGGAGACAGCCTAAAATTTCCATTCACTCATGGAACTCGGCACAAAGCTCAGGGCCTATGTAGTGCCTCTTGATTTAGAAACGAATGAATTGAAAACAAAAGCTGTCTGCCTAATGCACATCCAACTTACTAGTAGGAAAGGGATGGAATAACTTTATTATTTATTTATTGCCATCCAAAAAACTGACTCAAATTTACTGTCTTAAAACAACAGCATTTAATATGTACCAGTTTCTGTGAGTCAGAAATTTGGGGATATCTGAGTAGTTATGGTTCAGTACTCTCATGAGATTGCAATTAAGAGGTGAACTTTGGCTGTGGTCATGTAAAGACTCTACTTGGGGAGAATCCACTTCCAAACTCACTTATGTGGTTATGTGCAGGTCTCAAAAAATCCATACCTACTCAGGTGGTTGATGGCAGGACACAGTTCTTTGCCATATGAGCCTCTCCATAGGCTGCCTGAGTGTCTTCCCAACATGGCTTCCCTCTCCTGAGAGCTATCTCACAACATAGCCATTTTCCCCAGAGTAAATGAGAAGAGGAAGGGAGAGAGAGTGGGGTGGGGTGGGGTGGATAGAGAGCGAGAGAGAGGGAGGGAGAGGGAAAGGGAGTTGGTGGGGGGAGAAATAGAGAGGAGAAGATAAAGAAGTCAGTCTTCCACTTTCTGGCTCAGTCAAGACATTCTAGCCAATAGTAATCATTTGACTCACCCCAGCTGACACCCCAAATACAGTAGATCAGAGACAAGTAATGCCTGTTGTTCCCTGATCTTATCCTTGACTCAAAGAGCCATGAACATAATAAAGCAATTGTTATTTAAGCCTCTAAGTTTTGGACTGTTGTATAATGCATCAATAAATTGCCAGAGCATAAATTGGTAATGGGAGTGGGGTGTTATCATAAAAAAATTTAAAAATATGCGATACTGGCTTTGGGACTGAGTCACAGACAAGATTTGGAAGAGCCTTGAGAATACTTATAGTAAAGGCTTGAAATAGAGTTAGAAACTTATTTGGAGAATAGAAAAAAGAGGCTCTGTATCATTAATGGTGAAAAGTCTGGCAAAATTTTTGCCCAAGGTAATATGGAAAGTAAAAAATACACATAATGAACTTATGGATTTGGCTAAAGAGAGACCAAGGAAGAATGTTTAAAGTTTCAGTTAGTTTGGTTTAGATACTTATAATAGAGCACAGATGAAGGTGAGCTAAAAAATAGAACTCATGAGGGCAATGCCATCAAGATGATGGAGCAAGACATACTGGTGAAACATCAATAAAAGGGCACACTCGACTATTTCAGAACTCTGGAAGACATTCAAGACATGAGAAAATCTCAATGAACACTGATTAGAAAAAAAATCCCTAAAAACAGAAGGGGCACAATGGGACAAATTTAGTGGTCCATTCCCCTCCCTCATGCTTGGATTTGCATGGGAATTTGTACAACTCACAGAGGTGGCTTGGAAGCCCTTGCACGTTCTATTGCAGGTCCCCTGGGACTCAACTGATGCACAGTGGCAAGTGGAATGCATATATGTGTTTCCAGTATGGGTCATTGAGGAGCCACCCAACCATGGTGTAGCTGGGTGACCTGCACTAATTCAACTGCAAGTCCCAGTGGCTTGACCCATCCATCGTGGTGGTTTGAGGCCTGCAAACATTCCCAGTGCAAGTCTCTGGAGCCTGATTATTGGTGAACCCAAACAAAAATATTGGGTTTCTTTGGACCTTGACCCCTACTGGCTCCATGAAAGATGTAGCCAAGAATTTTTTATCCAGCAAAACCATTCTTCAAAAATGAGGAGAGTTTAAGACATTCCAGATAAACAAAAGCTGAGAGAATTCATCACCATCAGAACTGCTCTACAAGAAATGCTAAAGGGAGTTCTTCAAGGTGAAATAAAGGACAGTAGATGGTAGCTTAGAGTAGTATGAAGAAATAAGATTTCCAGTAGAGGCAAATACATTGATATATACAAATGACAGTACTATTGTATTCTCAGATATTAACTCTACTTTTTTATTTTTTACATTAGAGTACAAGTGAATAAGAAATAATCATGTATCTAGGTAATGGGCAAAATACAAAGAGGTGATGTGTAAAAAAATGTAAAAAAAGGAGAAATGGAGAAGGTAAGGGAGCAGAGACCATTTATGTTTTTGATGCCAAATTGGTATTTCAAGTTAGTTTGTTATAGATTTAGGATGATAAATGCAAATCCCATGGTGACCCTCCCCCAAAACTGTTTAAAGTAAATATAGAAACAGAAATGTGAAGAAGATTAATCTGTTTCACTTCATAAAATCAAGTAACACAAAATAAGCATGCAATGGAGTAAATGAGGAACAAAAGAGGTATATAAAATATAAGAAACAAAGGACAAAATGGCTGAACTATGTACTGCCTTAGTTAATAGTCTAAATGAAAATGGATAAAACATCCTAATCAAAAGACACAAATTGGGAGAATGTATAAAAAAGCAAGATCCAACCAAATGTTGTTTAAAAGAGATTCACCATAGGCACAAGTATATAAACAGGTTGAAAGTGAAAGAACGGAAAAAAAAAATTCCATGCAAATAGTAACCAAAGAGAGGTGGCATAGCTATACTAATTTTGGATAAAATATACTGTAAGTAAAATACTATTAGAATAAACAGAGAAGGATACTATATATTAATAAAAGAGTCAGTCCACCAAGAAGATATAACAATCATAAACATTTATGCATCTAAGCACTGCCCTGAAATATATGTGACAAATATTGACAAACTGAGGGAGAAATAGGCAGTTCAACAATAATAGTTGGGCACTTCAATACACCACTGTCAATAATGGATAGAACATCTAGACAGAAGAACATTAAGGAAATGAAGGACTTGAACAACATGGTAAACAAACTAGACCTAACAGATATGCATAACCTTATATCTCCCAAAAAAGCAGAATACATATTCTTCTCAATTGCACATAGATATTTTTCCAGGATAGACCACATATCAGGTCACAAAACAAGTCTGAGTAAATATAAAACAATTGAAATCATACAAAGCATCTTCTCTAACCCAAATGGAATGAAGCTAGAAATCAGTAATAACACAAGGAAAAGCAGAAAATTCACAAATATGTGGAAATTAAACAACACACTTTCAAAGAAGAAATCAAAGGGGAAATTAGGAAATATCTTGATATGAATGAAAATGAAAATACAAAATACTGAAACTTATGGAATACAGTAAAGGCAGTGCTCAGTGGGAAATTTATAACTATGAATGCCTCTATTTAAAGAGAAAAAAATATTTCTAACCTAATTCCACATCTGAAGGAAGTGCAAAAAGAAGAGCAAACTAAATTTAAAGTTAGTAGAAGGAAAGAAATAATAAAAATTAAAGTGGAGATTAATCAAATAGGGAATAGAAAACAATTTAGAAAATCAGTAAAGCCAAAAACTGATTCTTTGTAAAGTTTAATAAAATTGAGAAACCTTTAGCTAGAATGACAAAGAAAAAAAGAGAGAAAATGCAAATGAAGAAAATCAAGAATGAAAAGGGGGACATTTTCACTGATCTGCATAAATTAATGGATTATAGGAGAATGCTATGGAAATTGTGTGCCAACAAACTAGAAAACCTAGAGAAATGGAAGAATTCCTAGAGATACATGACTTACTTGACTCAAATAGAAATAGAAGATCTCATCAGATGTATAACAAGAAATTGAATAAGTAATCATAAACCTCCCAACAAGGAAAAGTGCAAGACCAGAGGGCTTCATTGGTGGACTCTACCAAATATTGAAACATGATTAGACCCCAATCCTTCCCAAGCTCTTCCAAAAGATTGAAGAGGAGGTAACTCTTCCTAACTCTTTCTATGAGCCAACATTACCCTGATAGTAAAGCCAGATAAAGTCATCAGAAGAAAAGAAAACTACAGATCAAATTCCCTTATGAATATAGATGTAAAAGTCCTCAATAAAATACTAGCAAATCTAATAGAACAGAACATTAAAAGAATTATACACCATGACCATGTGGGTTTTGTCCCAGGAATGTAATGGTGATTCAATGTATATATGAAAATCAATTTAATACACCACATTCCTAGAGTAAAGGGAAAAAAATCACATGATCATCTCATTGATGCAGAAAAGGCACGATAAATAACTCAGAAAACTAGGAATAGAAGGCAACATGCTCCGAGTGATGAAGGAAATACATGAAACACTGAAAGCCAGCATTATACTCAATGGTGAGAGATTGAAGGCCTTACCCCTAACAGCAGAAAAAAGAGAAGGATGCCCACTTTCACAACTGCTATTCAATACTGTGTTAGAAATCCTAACGAGAGCAGTTAGGCAAGAAGAAATGAAAATCATCCAAATAAGAAAGGAAGAAGCAAAATTATCTCTATTTGTAGAGATAAAATTCCAAAGAATTCACATGAAAACTACTAGAATTAATAAATTCAGCAAAGTGCCAGAATAAAAAATTAACATGCAAAAATCAGTTGTGTGTCTATACACCAACAAAGAATATTCTCAAATGCAACACAATACCTATCAAAATCCCAGCAGCTGGAGAGTGATATCAACAAGATGGCTGCATGAGACAGCCCCAGGAATGTTTCCCCTTAGAGACAGTTAAATAAAAGGACAGATTCAATTCACTTGGAACTCTGGAGGATGATACAGATACTCAACAAATGCTGAATCAAAGATAAAAGTCACACCAGAAAAAAGAGGTAGGAGAATGGCATAGACCCTTCCCCTACACTTGGTCCTGCACAGTTTAAGAGGTATCAGCAGCACTCAAGCCCAGAAACCTCCTGCCATGGTAGGTGAACACAGAGACACCCACAGCAGTGATTTAGAGTCCCATGAATATTCAGACATGGGTAGCTAAAACCACATAGTCCCAAGTCAAGGTTACAGTGCTTGGGGTGCATGAACATGCAAAGCATTCCCCCAGAAATCAGAATGACCCAATGCAAAACTTTGGGCAAGTTGTGAACAATCCCAGCCTGGTCCCTAATTGTGGGTGCACTTAAACAGAAAAATTAGGTGTTCTTGAACACTGACCGCATCTGGCTCTGTAGATTGGGATTTCCTAATTCAGAAGTTATTGGAGGCAGAAAAATATGCAAAGGGGAAAGTGCATAGCTGTAAGGCAGGGTGGATCAAGGGCTGAAAGCTGGGGTGAAATTGGAGGACAGGAGTTGAGCAAAGCTTATCCACAGAGGCATAAAATTGGCATAAAAACAAACAACAGCCCAGGAATTATCAAGGAGGAACAGACGAAAGGAAATCCTCTCCTGGAAGGGAAACAGTCACACATATGGGGTAATTTTAAGAGTATCTTTTCATACCCAGGAAGAGAGGAAGATGTACAAGACCTGAGAAAATCCAAACTGTTATATACAGGCTACTCTGAAGGTTCAAGATAAACTGCACCAAGTGTTGAAGAAGTGATTTAACACTCAGCCAATCTATACTAAGATTCTAGGCAAGAGGGAGAAATGGACTTCCAGAGATAGTACAACGAAACAATGAAATGCCCAGGAATCCACAAAACATCATAAGCCATACCAAGAAATAGTAAGAGATGGCTCCATCAAGGGAACAAATTAAAACTTCAGAGTAAACAGACAGTGGAACAGCTAATCAAAAACATTCAGTCAAATTTCCTAAATCAATTCAAGGAGTTAAAGGAAGATATAGACAGAAAAAAAACAAACAAACTATATTTAGATATAGAACTAAAGGATATAAGGAAGAAGATGTGTGGACAAAAACAAGAATTAGAAAGATTAAAAAGGAACAAAAACAGAACCTATGCGGATCATGGTGGCTTGCAGCTATGTACCCCAGAAAAACGTGTTCTTAAACCTAATTTATTCCTGTGGGTGCCAATCTATTGTAAATGTGTCCTTTTGATTAGGTTACTTCAGTTAAGGTGTGGTCCAACTGAATCAGGATGGGTCTTAATCCTAATATTGAAGAACTTATAAGGAAGGTCACAGAGTGAGAAAAAGCCATAGGGAAGAGCCAGAAGTTGAACACCAGAACCTGGAGGGGAAAGTAGAAAAAACCAAGAGAGGCCACCATGTGCATTGTCATATGACAGAAAAGCCAAGGATCAAGGATCACTGGCAATCAGTCCCAGAATGCCACAGTTTTCTCGGAGAAAGCATTGCATTGATGGCACTTTGATTTTGGACTTCTCCTAGCCTCAAAACTGTAAGCCAATAAATTCCTGTTGCTGAAGACAAACCATTGCATGGTATTTATTTTGGGAGCTAGGAAACTAAAAAGGATTAAAAACACACTAAAAATACACTAGAGGTATTTAACAGCATATTTGAACAGGCAGAGGAAACAGTGAACTAGAAGACAGAACAATTAAAATCATATAGTCACAAGAGCAGACAGAAAAAAAAAAAAATGAAAAAAGTGAGCAGGGCCTAAGGCACTGGTGTCACACATGAAGCATACTAACATACACATTATAGGAATCCCAGAAGGAGAAGAGAAGGAAAAGGGGGCATTAAGAATATTTGAGAAAATAATGGCTTAAATTTTCCAAATCATATGAAAGACATACATATACATGTCCAAGAGTCACAATGAACTCCAAACAGGATAAACACTATTAGACATACTTCAAGACCTATACAAACCAAAATCAAAATGCCAAAGATAAGGAGGGAATTCTGAAAGCAGCATGAGAAAAGCAATTTGTCATACAGAATTTGTCCTTAATAAGACTAAGCGATTCATCCTCAATAATACTGAGTGTGGATTTCTCATCAGAAACCGTGTGGCAAGAATGCAGTGGTATGGCATATTTAAGGTACTGAAAGACAGAAACTTCCAGACCCAAATTCTTTATCTAGCAAAATTTTCCTTCAAAAATAAGGGTTACGGTAAGACATTCATGGATAAACAAAAACTGCAAGAGTTTACCACCATGAGACATGCCCTAGAAGAAATGTTAAAGGGAGTTCTTCATGTTGAAATGAAAGGGCAGGGGATAGTAGCATGAAGCAGTATGAAGAAATGAAGAAGTAAAGGTTAATACATGGGTGAATGCAAAACTCAATAGTAAGTTGTCTTCAGTATGTAACTCTGCTCTTTTATTGTTGCTGTTACAAGATTTAGAATACAATTAAATAAAAAATAATGTATTTTTACATTAAGACATATAAATGTAAACAGGTATTATGTCCTCCCCCTTATGTGGGACTTGACTCCCAGGGGTATAAATCTCCCTGGCAACATGGGACATGACTTCTGGAGATAAGCCTGGACATGGTATCATGGGATTGAGAAAATCTTGACCAAAAGGGGGAAGTGAAATGAAACAAAGCAAAGTTTCAGTGGCTGAGAGATTTCAAATGGAGTTGAGAGTTTACTCTGGAAGCCATTCTTATATGCTATATAGATATCCCTTTTTTGTTTTCAGTGTTTTGGAATAGGTAGAAGGAAATACTTGAAACTGTCAAACTGCAACCCAGTAGTCTTGATTCTTGAACATGATTGCATAACTATGTAGCTTACATGGTGTGACTGTGTGATTGTGAAAACCTCATGGCCCACACTCCCTTTGTCCAGTGTATGGACAGATGAGTAGAAAAATGGGGCCAAAAACTAAATGAAAAATAAGTTAGGATGGGGGGGATGGAATATTTTGGGTGTTCTTTTTTACTTTTATTTTTATTTATTTTTTATTTTTGGAGTAAGAAAGATGTTCAAAAGTTGATTCTGGTGATGAACACACAACTATATGATGGTATTGTGAATAGCTGATTATACACTGTGGATGATTGTAGGGTATGCGAATATACCTCAAAAATAAATAAATAAATAAATAAACAATAAATAAATAAAATTAAACTTGTAGAAACCATAAGAAAAGAGGTAATGTGTGACAAAAACAATATAAAGAGGGGACTGGAGGTATATAGGAGCAGAGGCTGATTATGCTACAGAAGTTAAGTTGGAATCCTTTTGAACTAGACACAGTTTCTTTGATACAAACTCTGAGTTAACCACAAAGAATATTTTTAAAATATATACAGAAATGGAAGTGAAAAAGGGATCAATTAGTTACATAACAAAAGAACAATTATATACAAAAGAAGATGGCAATAAAGGAAAGGCCATGTCTTATCAGCAATTATACTAAATGTAAGTGAAATAAACACTCCAATCGAAAGACACAGATTGGCAGAATGGAACAAAAAGCAAGAAGCAATAAGTGTTACTTATACAAGTCTTACCTTAGACCCAAGACAAAAATAGGCTGAAAATGAAAGAATGGAAAAAATATTCCTTGCAAGTAGTAACCAGAAGAAAGCTGGGGTGGCTATATTAATATTGGATAAAATAGACTTTAAATCAAAAACTGTTACAAGAAATAAAGAAATACCCCATACATTAATACAAGGGCCAAGCCACCAAGAAGAAATAACAATCAAACATTTACGTACTTAGTCACAGTGCCCAAAAAATACATGAGGCAAAAATTGACAAAACTGAAAGGAGAAATAGACACCTCTATAATCATAGTTAGACACTTCAATACACCTCTTTCATCAATGGATTAAAAATCTAGAAAGACTATCAACAAGGAAATGGAGAACTTGAACAATACTATAAATGAAGTATATCAAATGTATATACACTGCAGCCAAAAACAGCAAAATGAACACTCTTCTTAAGTGCACATGGGTCATTCTCTAAGATAGATCAGATATTATGTCACAAAACAAGTCTCAATAAATTTTAAAAAATTGAAATCTTACAGAGACTCCTCTGGCCACAATTTAACGATGTAAGAAATAAATAACAAAGAAAAAAATAGAAAATTAAAAACTCTATGTAAGTTAAAGAAAGCACATTCTTAAATAATCAATGGTCAAAGAAGAAATCACAAGGGAAATCAAGAACTGTATTGAGAATAAAAAAAAAAAAAAAAAAAAACCAAACACAAAATATCAAAACTTATGGGGCAAAGGCAAGGCTGTGCTCAGAGGAAAATTCTTATCTCCAAATGCTTACATTAAAAAAGAAGAAAGAGCTCAAATCACAGACCTATCCTCATATCTGGAGGAACCAGGAAAAAAAGAGTAAACTAAACCCAATGCAAATATAAGGAAGGAATAACAAAGAATCTAGCAGATGTAAAAGAAATAGAGAATAAAAAAATAGAAATAATAAATGAAACCAAAAATTGGTTCTTTGAAAAGATCAACAAAATAAAAAAGCTTCAGCTAGAATGAAATAAAGAGAAGATGCAAATAACTAAAATCAGGAATGTAAGGTGGACCATATTAGTAACTCCACAAAATTAAAAAGGATTATGAGTTATTATGAACAATTTGAAATCCAACAAATTTAATAACCTGGATGAAATTCACATATTCCTAGAAACACAAAAACTACCTATACTGACTAAAGAAGAAGTAGAAAATCTCAAGAGACCAATAAAAGTAAAGATATTGAATCAGTAATTCAAAAACCTCCCAAAAAGAAAAGCCCAGGACCAGGTGGCTTCAGAGATGAATGTTACCAAACATTTAAAGAAGAATAAATACCAATACTGTTTAAAATTTTCCAAAAAATTGAAGAGAAGGGAATACTACCCAACTCATTCTATGAAGCCAGGACACCCTAATACCAAAGCTAGATAAAGGTATCGCAGGAAAATAAAGTTACAGGCAATATCCCTCATGAATAAAAGGCAAAAATCATTAAAAGAATACTAGCAAACTGAAACCAACAACAGATTTTGAAAAATTATACACTGTGATCAAATGGGATTTACCTAAGTTATGTGAGCATGATTCAACATATGAAAATCAATTAATGCAATGCACCACATTAATTGAACAAAGTAAATAAAACACACGATCATTTCAATAGAGGCAGAAAAGATATTTGACTAAATTCAGGAAGACTTCTTGATAAATGCACTCGGAAAACTAGGAATAGAAGGAAACATCCATAAGATGATAAAGGGCATTTGGAAAACCCCACAGCTAACCTCATACTCAATGGTGAAAGACAGAAAAATTTCCCCCTAAAATCTGGAACAAGGCAAGGATGCCCACTGTCACCATTGTTATTCAACATTGTACTGGAAGTTCTAGCCAGAGCAGTTAGGCAAGAAAAAGAAACAAAAAGCATCCAAATAGGAAAGGAAGAAATAAGACTCTGTTTTTTTTTGCAGCTGACATAATCCTATAGATAGAGAATCCCCAAAAAAATCCACTTATGTGGTCTATCCTATAGAATGTCCCATGTACACTTGAGAAGAATATGTATTATGCTATTTGGGGGTGATGTATTGTCCTAAATAGGTCTTTCAAGTTTCTCCTCTCCCTTCTGTCTCTCCTCTCCTTCTGAGAGTACCATTATGTATATGTTAATATACTTTAAAGCATCCCATAAGTCTCTAAGGCTCTGTTCATTTTTCTTATTTATTCTTTCTGCTTCTCAGACTAGATAGTCTAAATTGACCTGTATTCAAGTTTGCTGATTTTTTATTCTGCCTGCTCAAATCTGCTGTTGAAACCCTCTAGTGAAATTTTCATTTCAGTTGCTGAACTTTTAACCTCCAGTACTTTTGTCTCCTTTTTATAATTTCTGTCTCTTTACTGATAGTCTCTTTTTGGTGAAACTTCATTCCCTTGGTATCTCTTAGCTTTTTATCCAAGGTTTCATTTAGCTCTCTGCATATTTAATGTAGTTTATTTAAAGTCTTTGTTTAGTAAGTCTACTTTCTGGGCTTCTTAAGGAACAGAAATAATAGTTTATTTTTTTTTCCTGCAAATGGACAATACTTTCTTGTTTCTTTGCATGCTTCATAATTTTTTGTTGAATACTGAACATTCTGAATATAAAACAGCATGGCAATTCTAGAAAATTGAATACTTTGCCCACCCCAAAGATTATTGTTGTTGCTTGTTGTGGTTTTTGCTTGTTTGTTTAGTCACTTTTCTGAACTAATTTTGCAATGTCTATTTTATTTGTCATGTGTAGCCACTGAAGTTTCCATTCCATTAGCTTAGTGGTCAACTATAGTTTGATAGTGATTTCCTTAAACATCTGGAATAGCAACAACAAAAAGCCTCCTTCAGTCTTTTCAAATTGGCTCTTTATTAGGGTACT
This sequence comes from Choloepus didactylus, assembly GCF_015220235.1. Taxonomy (NCBI): domain Eukaryota; kingdom Metazoa; phylum Chordata; class Mammalia; order Pilosa; family Megalonychidae; genus Choloepus; species Choloepus didactylus. The sequence continues at coordinate 50,742,831 of NC_051327.1, forward strand.
CCTTTGGTGCGCAACCAAGGCGTTTATCAATCTGCCTCAGCCTTCATTTCCTATTTGCAGTGATCCTGGAAGTCAAGCAGAGGTGAGAGCTTATTGTCTTCCCACTTCTTTTCTGAGTATGGATCCAGGCATAGGCATACATGTGGCTTTATTGATTTCCTTGAATATAAAGATGCATTACAGCCCTTTCCCCTACCCCCAAGTATCTCCTTCCCAGTCCTTTCTATCTATTGTTTATCCCAACTGTTATCTACTTGCTCTTAAATACTTTCAACAAATTCCACTGGGGAAGCCACCTCAGCCCTGGAGAAACATCAAAACAGGCAAATCAAAGGCAAGTCCTAAATTCAATCTTTCAGAGAGTCATCAGGGAGGTCAAAACAAACATTTCTTTGAGAATGAGATCCATATTTTGCCCTTTGCTACCAGTAACCCAACCTTTACCAGGAATGCAGGATGCCATCTTCAAGTCTGCTACCAATCTTGGGAGTGAGGGATGGTAACAGAGTAAGCAAAAACACACAGTTTGTTTGTTTTTTTTAACCAGAATTCAGCAGTTTTTTTCTTCATTAAGTATTCTCTTGCTTATTGTAAGTTTTTAAAATTAGACTGCAAAATTTAGTTGATTCTGAGAGTTGTGCCAGTTTATTTGCTGCTTTTGTGGAAGGGCAAAGATTTGGAATTCTGTACTCTTCTCTTTTAGCTCATGTCACCTCACAGCAAATATTTTGAAATTAATAAAATCTACCACAGTCACCTTTTCCAGTTTGTCAAAGGCGCTAGAATGCAATATGCCTGAAATGGGTCGGCTTTAGCAATGGGGATTTATTAGGTTGCAAATTGATAGTTCTGAGGCCATGAAAATGTCCAAATTAAGGCATCAAGAGGTAAATACCTTCTCTGAGGAAAGGCTGATGATGGCATCTAGGGTTCCTCTGTCACATGGGAAGGCACATGGTGATGTCTGCTGGTCCTTCTTCCTCTGTCTCTGTTAGCTTCTCTCTACTCTCTCAAAAACATCTCTGCCTTTTATCCTCTCATAGAAGACTCCAGCTAGATGATTAAGACCCACCTTGAATGGGCAGGGTCACATCTTCATGAAGACAATCTAATCAAAGTTCCCACCCACAATAGTTCTGCCGTTACAAGATTGGATTAAAAGGACATAGGTTTTTCTGGGGAACATAACATCCAAACCAGCAGATTCCACCCTCTGGACCCCAAAAAGACATGTTCTTTCCATATGCAAAACACATTAATTCCATCACAATATCACAAAAGCTTAAATCATTTCAGTAACAGTAAATGGTGTGATGTCTTATCAAAATCAGTTACAGGCATGGTTTGTCCTAAGACAAAATTCCCCATTGTCTGTGGACCTGTGAAACTTAGAACAAGTTTTCTGCTTCCAATATACAAAGGAGGGACAGTCATAGGATAAATGTTCCCATTGCCATAGGGAGATATTGGAAGGAAAACAGGGTTCATGAGACCCAAACAGTTCTGAAAACCTACAGGGCAAACTCCATTAGATTTCATAGTCTGACAGTCATTTACAGAATGATGTTTTATCCTCAGGGCTTGAGAGAGCAACAGTCCCACCTTTTCCAAGGTCTTGTGTAGTGGCTTTGTTCTTTTCAAATGCTGGGGTGGTTGTTCCAACTTATCCAAGCATTAGGGGGATCACTTGTTCTTGACCCCACCCCTCCTCAAGCTTCTGGGCAGCACATGGACTCTCTGCCATCTCTGAGGCACTGGCTCTCTCCTCTCCAAATGGTGTTGTGTTGACCAGGTTCTCCCTAACCCCCAGGGAATGTGATCCAACCTCTTTGCAATCTAGGGCAAACTCACCCTCTCCACATGCATGGGTGGGTCTGCTGTCTTGGCCTGAGGTGTCATAGCTCCCAGACCTTGGCTTCCATGGTTCTGCCTTTGAAGAATTTTTTCCTTCAATCTGTCCCTTTTAGTCCAAACTGGCAGTGGTTCCATTTATACAGAGGCTGCAAAAAATGTTTGGTTTAGCATGCATCATACAGGGATCAAAGCCATCAGACAACAGGACTTCCCACAAATCCTTTCTGGATAACTCTGTCTCCAAGCCTGGCTTGTCCTGATGTGGTTGACTGGTTCCAGGTTTGGTTAAATACTCACATGGGGCACTAGCTTCTGGAGTCTCACTTTCTGGAAACCCAGAATCTTCCAAGCTATCATTTTTTGGTTTCTTTGTACCCAAGAGTTCAGTTCTCAGCTTATTCCTTTCCTCTCACATTTTACTATAAGCTGCAAGGAGAAGCCAGGCTGCACTTTCCACATTTAATTTGAGATCCCTTCAGCTAAGCATTCCAGCTCGTCACTTTCAAATTCCCCCTTCCATCTAACACCAGGATTCAATTTTGCCAAATTCTCCACCACTTTAAAACAAGGATCACCTTCCTTCCAGTTTGCAATAACACATTCATCAAACCTGTCTAAGGCCTCATCCGAAGTATCTTTAAAGTCCATATTTCTAACAGCAGTCTCTTCAAGGCAATCTAGACCTTTTCTATCAAGCTTCTCAGAATTCTTTCAGAATCTTCCCCTTACCCATTTATAAAATTATTCCTGCATTTTTGGTATTTGCAAATCATAGCACCCCACTACTCTGGTACCAAAATCTGTTCCAGTTTGCTAAAGCTGATAGAATGCAATATACCAGAAATGGGTTGTCTTTTTCAATGGGGATTTATCAGGTTGCAAATTATCAGTTTTAAGGCTATGAAAATGTCCAAATTAAGGCATCAAGAGGTAGATATCTTGTCTGAGGAAAGGTTGGTGGTATCCAGGGTTCCTCTGTCAAATGGGAAGGCACATGGCAATGTCTGCTTTTCCTTCTTCTCCTGGGTTCTGTTTTAAAAATGGCTTTCTCCAAAATGTCTTTCTTAACAGATCCAAACCAGCACATCACCCACCAGTTCTTAATTTTTTTCTGTGTAGAACTGATACACACAATTTCTGCTCATAGCCCATTGATAAGAGCCAGTTAATGACCCAAACATAACTTTAAAAAGCTTGGAAATGTGACAGTTTCCATGAATATTTGGTAAGCAGTAAATGTCTTTGTCATAAATGAAATGTTAATCAAACTTGTAAAAACTCCTTTTGCTCTGATAGCCATTTAAATGGTCAGTAGCATCTTGTGTATTGTCAGAAGGCCCATGAAGAATGGAATTATAGTAGGATTTTAATTTAATTTTGCAAAATTAAAGACTTATAACCAGAGTTGCACCTGAATATTGTAAAATAGTTCAGAATTCTTAAACTAATATTTTCCATGGAAATTACGTAGAAAAAATTAAGTGACTGCTCAAATCAAAATCTTTCCTGCAAGTCCCCCAGAAGTGCTTTTTCAAAACCCACTCTGACAACATCTGGAAACTTAATTTTAATGTTCTTAGAGTGAGCACAGAGAGACCAGTTAGAAGGCTGTAGCAATAATGTAGGTCAAAAATAATGAGCTCTTGGCAAAGGTCAGGAAGTTGGAAGTCCATGGAAGGGATACATTTGAAAAATATTATAGAGATAAAATTTAAAGACTTAGAAAAGCAAATGCATGTGGGTGGGAACTCAGAGGAGTCAGAAATTAGGGATAAATCTGTCCCTTCTCACTCCACAACCAAAACAAATCATGATGGATCAAATATTTTAAAATAAAATATTAAAATAAAGTTACAGCATTGCATTTTATGATCCTAAATTTGCAGCTTTATGTTTGCAATGAAACCTGCTATTCACAATGGGGAACTGCCATAAGGACACTGGGGAATCACACAGCATCTAAGAACAGAAGTGTAACCACAGCCAACAGCACATATTTTAAGAACTCTCTCCAAGTATCTCTACACTTCTTCCCTGTGTGTAGGTATCATTCTTAACTCTTGATCCACCTAAGGTATTCTGTTTTCTATTCCATTTGTCAGGAAAAATGGTTCCCAATACCATATCCCAAATTTGCATTTCTTTAGTTCTACTGAGAAGTCAAACTAGACTGGAATTTTTTTAGGCTCAGTTCAAGTCCACAAGAGTGCATGCTGATTGGTCCAACTTGGGGAGCTATCTAATGCTGGTTTAATTAATTGCTAATTGGGGAATATTGTCATTTTATGAAAAATTATTCTCCCTGTGGTAACCATGAGTGGGGGAGGGGAAGATATTCCTATGAAATTGGGTCAGTTCCCAGAAAATTCAAGATGGAAGAACTGACCAAATAAAACAAGCCTTTTCCAGTACATTCTACCCATCTGCTTCCAGGAAAAGTCACAGTCACTTCTCATACTTACCCAAACTACGACATTTAAACAACAGTACCTATTCCCAAGCAGGAGATATATTAGCTACTAAGCAGGTAATGTCAAGACCCAGTTCTCTAGATGATGCATATCTTTCCTCCATTTCCACATCTACCAGGTTCTTACAATCCAATAATATGTGAAAAACCCAAAATTGGATACAAAACAATAGAGGAAAACAACGTAACTGCAATAAAGGTTTTCATGTTGACTAATAATGAAGGGAAAACTCTGTGTTCTAGCCACTGGTTTATACCACATACTCTGTTACAGGGTTTTTCAAGCTTTGCATTATTGGCATTTGGGGCCAGTAAGTCATTTTTTTTGGGGGGGGGGGGCTTTCCTGTACGTTGTAAGATGTTTACATTTAGCCTCTAACCATTAGATACCAGTAGCATCTTCTCCCCCAAGTCTGAAAACCAAAAACTGTTTTCAGACATTGCTAAATGTCCTCAAGGCCAAAGTTGCCCATGGTTGGGAACCACTGTTCTATTATGACATGCAGTGATAGCTTGTTACAGTTAGGACACAGCACTATCAAATATTATGGTAGGAAAACAAGTTCCTTGTTCTGAAATTTGACTATCTTAGAGTCCTCCTGAAGAAAACATCTTTCTTATCTAGTATCTTTCAGTGTCACTTCTGTGGAAGGGTAATGGGGACAATTTTCTTCATAGGAGATTTTAGTCAACGTAGCAGAATTCTTTCTATTAGTGCAGATATTTGGGACCATAGATAGCCTTCAAGACTTAGCAAGCCCACATTATTATTTCCCAGGCTTGGAATAATTCTGGAGAAACAGCTCCCTAAAAAAATCAATCAGCTACCTGTCACCTATCCTTGTTTAGAACATCTTTTCCTGATAGTCCACAAAAGATATTATCAGATATGTCCTTTGAACCCTATCCAGGGCTTTGCCTCAACATGTTTGCCATAAGCTTATGGCAAGAAGAAAATCTTCCTATGATGTTGCCTCTCACCCAAGTTTCTTTTTCAATCAAATGTACTTTACAATGAGATACATAATCTCCTTCATCCAGCATGGATTATACAGTAAGAAGCACTTATTGGAAGTAAAATAAAAATGTCTATATCTCCTGGCTTTGCCTTAAAAACTCATTCTATTACAAGGAGCCCATTTGTATAATCCTCACATTACATTTATAATAAAGTAAATGATTCATTCTCTGCCAGTCAGCAAGGCATATTTAATCTTAATTTTCTTCAGAAGGCTGCTTATAGACAGAAAAGTCTACCATTTAATACACCACTGCTGTAGCAAACTAATTACAGACAACCAGTGTTGAATGAAAAGAGGATCATGTTATCCTCTTTGAAATTGTGTACAAAATAACGGTTACACTGGTAACCCTGAGTGGTAGAGCTACCTCCAAAAAGGGAAACAACTCTCAAAAAAATCAAGAGAAGAGAAAACTTTAGAATCCAGAGAGAAAGAGAGATGGGGAAGAGAAAGTATGGGCAAAACACTGTGAACTTTAGTTATCTACAGGTGGTGGACCTTGAGGTAGTTTTTATCAGTCAACTTGGTACTCTTCTGCATTGCTTTAATTTTTTGAAATTATATGTCCATTTTAAATTCAGAAAAAACACAAATCTATTAACTATGTTAAAAATAATAAAAATAAATTTTCAGAAGATGAGGATTTGGCAGAGAGAACTAAAATGAAGTTGCCAGAGTTAGGAGAAAAAAATGGGAGAGAATTAAGAAGACTAAGAAAAAATTTTCAGTAAAAAAGGAGCAAGTAGTTAGTTTCAAATACTGTGGAAAAGTCAATTAAGAAAAGGATAAATATGCTCCCATTAACATTTAGCAATTAGGAGGTCTTTGGTGGCCTTGGAAAGTACAGCTTTAGACTAAGGAAGAGGTCAAAATACAGCAGCTGAAGAGTGACTGAAAAGAAAGGAGGAAGGGATAAATTTAGGGAGTGGATGACTGTTGGGTAGTAAATATTTTTAGGTACTACCTTTTGATGAAAAGAATGAGAGAGGTAAGAGAACTTGGATGGTCCTTGGCCAACAGGAATTATTAACACATGGGTTTTGGATCTTGCAGTCAGACATAATTTAGTAGAGAAGACTTAAATTTTGGAAGAAAATAATTTTCAGGGAGAAGAGCAAACTTCATCAATTGACTGAAGAGATCCCGGAAGTAATTTTCTCCTTCATCAAGCTACATACTTTGGAAAGGGCAAAAAACCAAGGAGACCATTGTATGCCCCTCTCCACTGAGTTCGAGTCACATTTCCAACTTATATGGGACAAATCCGTTTGGATTTCCACAGATATGTCACCACTAATATATGCAAAATAAACTCGTTAACTAAATGGCTTTCTCACCTTCTATGTTATGATATTGGATGAACAGCACCATCATCCACCCAATTTCCAAAGTTAGAATCTCCATAGCCATCCTTGATTCAAACTGTCAAATTGCTCTCAAATTTATCTTATTGTTTTTTCCCCCACTGCCAACTGGATATTAGTTCTGGGTCTTATAATTTCTTGGCTGGACAGTAAAATGGTTTCATAAACTGATCTTTCTGCCTCCAGTGTTAACCCCTGAATTCTACACCCCATATGTATACCCAGGTGATTGTTAGAAAACCTAACATCACTTTAATGCCCTTTTACAGTTTAAAATCTTTTAAGTACCTCCAGTATGATAGTCTAATACTTAAAGGTGAATGATAAAGCCATTCACTAATTGGCCCACGTCTAGCCACCCTACCAGCATTATTTATCATGACTCTTTTCCCCACACCTTATACTCTAGCTACATTAAACTACCTTAGTAAATTTGCAACTGGGTTCTAGCACATAAGATTTCATTTTCTTGGAATCCCTGTTCCTTTTCTTTACCTGGAAAAATACTTATTATTAAATGGAAGGCAAGAGTGTCATTTATTTTGTGAAACTTGGAGATTCTCAAGAGAAAAGACCATGTCTTTTAAATCTTTGCATCACTCAGGTCTTTTCTGGTACCTAGAAATCAGTAGGAGATAAAAACATTTGGATGTTTGTCCAGTTGAAGCACAATCAAACCCAACTGTTAAAAAGTCCCATCCAAATGAGGACTTGGAGGGCATGGAGGGGATGGGATGCTTTTGGTATTCTTTTTTAACTTTTATTCTGCTTATTTATTTATTCATTTTTTTGAATAATGAAATGTTCAAAAATTTTTTTGAGTAATGAAAATGTTCAAAAATTGATTGTGGTGATCAATGCACAACTTATGATGGTACTGTGAATGATTTATTATACACTGCGGATGATTGTATGGTGTGTGAATAAAGCTGAATTTATAAAAAGTCCCATCCAGTTCATGGAAAAAGTCATAAACAGGAGATAATGTTTCCCTTAATTATTACCCCTTCAAAAACAATTTGGTCATTAAGCTAGTCATTATACAAATAAGTAGGCATTTTCCAGGCACTGTGCTAAGGGCTGAGAACATGATGGTAAACAATACACATATTTGCCCTCAACGAGCTGAGAGTCTAGTGTGATTTTCAACCATTTGCACTCACTTGCCTCTGAACTCCTTGCTGAATATAGCAACCTACAAATTAATGTCCCACCTTACATTTTGGACCTTGGCATGATTGAATGGCTTTTGGCTTCTCCACCTCCTCTGGCTTTGGTGTATTCTACAATTTCTGGGTAGAACTTTCCATTTCAACGCTGGGACATTGTGGGAACACTAATAGGGCTTTGACCCTTGACTGGTGTCCCAGTTTTACCACATTTGCCCCCTTTGGAAAGATTTGGAAAGAATGGATGACTAAGGGATTTTTTGGATCCTGTCTCTCCTTTAACTTTCTTTATTACTCTTGACCCATAGTAGTATTTGCGTGGTGTCCCTCACTCACAGTGAGGATTGTCAGAGTGCAAGACTGAGGGTCTTAAATGCAAGCAATAAATTTTTAAGCTGTTCCTTTCAGCTTTGCAAGTGAAAGAGAGATGCAAGTCTGACAGGCGAGTGATGAACAGCCCAAGCGAGCTGTCAGTTTCTAGAAGGTCATTGAGTATGTTCAGGCTGCCAAGTTCCTGGGATTGTTCCCAAACTCCCACAGTGATTTTTCAATCTGGATACAGACTCCATGGAGCTGAGCCAGGTCTTCTGGGGTCTCAGATGCTCATGGTGTTAACTGGGCACCTCGAGAAGTCACATTTCCTGCTTTCAGCCTCTACATTCGTATTTTCTTGTAACTTAGAGAATGCACCAGAGCTAAAAGCTACTAGTAGCTGGAACTTGTTTCTTATGCTTAGTGTATATATTCTATCTTTGTGGGTCCACTTGATGCATCTTTGAAATGCTCAAAATAGATGTGCTTGACAGGACAATAGAGGGTCCAATGTAGCCTCCCCCTGGCTGTAACACACCTCTAGAAGCGTCACCACAATATTAACAATGAATATGATGATGTTACTGCTGGGACCCATCTCCTTGTGGGTACTGAGGTATCTCATATTTTTTTCATAGGACAAACATTGAGTAATTTCAATGGGCATACTTATTGTGACATCACATCATCATCATCATCATCATCCTTATCATCATCATCATCATCCCAACATACCTACTGGGCATGTATTATATGTTTACAATTGTAAACATTTAATATGTGTTAACTCATGTAACTCTCCAAACTATTATTTTTCCCATGTTACAAAGGAAAGGAAATGGAGGCACAAGTAATTAACTTGAAGCTTTTGCAATATCTTTTCTTCTGTAATGTAAAAATTTAACTACACCCACTATAATTTGACTACTCCTGAACTTTTTCAAAATGTCTTCTTCATACTTCATGTCTTGAACTTCTCTACAAAATATCCATATATGGGTCTTTGTTTTCCCTGTCATCCTTCTCAATATCCAACAGGTTTTTGACCTGAAGAACATGTCTTTATTCAGTTCCAGAAAGTTTTCTTATGCTGCCTATTTGTTTCCATCCCACCATTCTCTTTGTTGTCTGTCCGGCGCTTTCTCCGCCTCGCCTCGAGTCCTCGGTCGGCCGGCGATGGGGACCAGAGAGACAGGGGGAGAGAGGGCACGGACAGTATCTTACCCGGAGCACTTGTGATCACTCGGGACCCACAGTGGTGAAGCAGATAAACTTTTATTGGGACTAGGCAATCATCCTCTTTACAGGTTCCACCCGGGGCGAGACACCTCGGTGGAGAACAACCTCGATGCGGCCGTCAGGTACGGCTCCTTGTGGGCTGTCTCCCCGAGCTTTGCCCGGGAACTTTCTTATAAACCCTGCGTGTATCCAATGGGCTAACGCCACGCATACAAGCATGATTGGTGAATACAGAGGGTTCACAAAGCGGAAGCAGGATGTGGGCGCCATCTTTGCACCACTCGATGGGCGGGGGGAACTCAAGGGCAGGCTGCAGCTTAACAACTAGGCCAAATCCCGGAAGGTGGCTGCTCACATCTCCCCCTTTTTTATTTTATTTATGCCCCAGTGTCTCTAGTGATGAATGTGCTCCCGTGGACCTAGATGGCCCACAACGTATTTTTTGGTGCTTTGGGGAGTCTGGACTAGGCCCCAGCCATACGGAGGTGGGACCTCTGGCACCGACCAGAATGCTCACTTCATATAGAGACCGGAGAGCCCGCGAGCCGGAAACCACGTGGCTCTCCGTGCAGTACTCAGTCTCGCAACTGGGGGACAGGAGGATTAGGGGAAAGGTAGCCAGTGCCGAGGGCGTCACTAGGAGCCTCAAACGGCAAGGGTCCCGTCTGGCCACAACTAGGACTCTGCGTACGAGGTCAACCTGAGACAAAAATTAGGGCCACTGGTACCGAATGTTTATAAACGGGATTTTTAGCTGCAAACCTTACCCTCGAATGCCCCGCTTCGAGTGGTTGGGATGGGTGCTGGGCAGAGGCGCTATAGTCATCGTGATGGGGGTCGTGCCAGTAGTTGCAGATGGAGAATTAGCAGACCCGGTAGAGATTAGACCTCATGGAGGTGGGGAACAGCCACTTCAAATAGTCTGTACTGTCCCATCTGTGGTGAGGAGAGGGAGATGCTCGGAACCCCTGCATCTGTTCCCACAGGGGCCGCAAGCTCTCTCTCCCATCGAAGAGATCGAGCACTGTCACCACAGTCCCGGGGTGTGTCTGGTTGATGTATTCTAGCAGGTGGCGGAAACTGTAGGAGCTGTCGAAGAGCCCATGCACCACGATGACAGGCTTGTAGGGTGCGAGGTGGGGGGCGGGGGCCGTGGGCAGCAGCAGCAGCAGCAGTGGCAGAAGCGGCCACAGGAGCAGGACCCCCGCCGGGGGGAGCCGCGGCCCCCAGAGCCTCAGCATGCTCCCGCCTAAGCGACGAGGGCCTGGCCTGGGTCCGTGGGCCTTGCTCCGCGCACTGTTTACTTCACCCTAGTCTGGAACTCTCCGGGGAGGGGAAGGGTGTGAGGAGGGAGGGCGCCAATAGGGGTGAACTCCCAGACTGCCCCATGCTTGCAGTCGGCACTATCTTGTAATCACTCGGAGAGCTCTTCCGAGTCCCCGGGGCTACCTGAACGCCCACGGGCCCTAGTCCTCGTATGGAAAGGGGGTGCTTACCTTCTCGCGGTGATCAGTCGCGGAGGTCAAACCACGGATCCCGGGAGCACGTCTCCGTCGGGGCGAGGGGAACGCAAATGAGGTTGCGGGTTCGAAGATGCCCCGTACGGGCCACCACTTGTCCGGCGCTTTCTCCGCCTCGCCTCGAGTCCTCGGTCGGCCGGCGATGGGGACCAGAGAGACAGGGGGAGAGAGGGCACGGACAGTATCTTACCCGGAGCACTTGTGATCACTCGGGACCCACAGTGGTGAAGCAGATAAACTTTTATTGGGACTAGGCAATCATCCTCTTTACAGGTTCCACCCGGGGCGAGACACCTCGGGGGAGAACAACCTCGATGCGGCCGTCAGGTACGGCTCCTTGTGGGCTGTCTCCCCGAGCTTTGCCCGGGAACTTTCTTATAAACCCTGCGTGTATCCAATGGGCTAACGCCACGCATACAAGCATGATTGGTGAATACAGAGGGTTCACAAAGCGGAAGCAGGATGTGGGCGCCATCTTTGCACCACTCGATGGGCGGGGGGAACTCAAGGGCAGGCTGCAGCTTAACAACTAGGCCAAATCCCGGAAGGTGGCTGCTCACAGTTGTCCTTCTGAAACACATATTAAACATATCTTGCTGCAGCCCAACTAAACCAGAATCTAAACTGGAGTTTGGGGAAAATAGTAGTTTTCAAACCTGAGTGCATCAGAATCTCCTTGAGGAATTTTGCAAAATATATGTGTTTGGGATCCCAAAGATTCTGATTCAGGAAATTTTGAGTGGAGCCAAGGTATCTGTATTTTTTAAATTTCTACAAGTAATTTTGAAGCTTAAAAACTGAGAACGTCTGTATTTCTAGCAATAAACAATATGATTGTTCCTATCTCATCTTCCACTTGTGACAGAGGTAGGCAACTGCGGAGGGACTTAAGGATTTTGGATCCTGAAATATAGCAACAAACCAACCAAAATGAGAAAGCAATGTGGTATCATGCCACTAAGAGCTGAAGACAGCTCCGTCTAGTCTTGGAGTTTTTTTTTAAACTTTATCTACTTGGCCATAGTTCACACCCACATATGTTGTGAACTGCATTCTCCAATTTTGTTTCCCCATAAATTTGGTCATATCTGCTTTCTACATGGTGGGAATTCCTCAAATTTCCTTATCTACTGGTGGCACTCATTTTTCTTTTCCATGCCATTATGGATTTATTCTTTTTCACACTTCTCTCACTTCACAAAGTTTTCAAGGAAAGGATGCAGCTGTGTTTTCTTAGTCAACCTTCACTTACTCTGTATTTGGCTTTGCTATGATTTCACTTTTCTATGGAAAAGGATTTCGTCAATCCAATTCCAGAGTGAGGAGAAATACATCTTTCTTTTCCTATAAAAAGGTTTGTAGCCAGATGTAGAAAAAGGACCTGCTTCTTAAGTCAGATTCACCAGCTAAGACTGAAAGGTTCTTTTCTTACAGAAAGTCCTTCTCACTACCCATCTTTCTTCCTGCACATCCATATGACTCTCCTCGCTCTTTGACATATGGTGTGGTGTATACTCACAATCCTTGTCTGTAAGAAGATTCCAGCTGGATTTGGGCTGGGAATACCCCAGGATCATGCTGTTTTTTTCTAGTGCAGAGACAATTTCAAAATTCACCCTGGTTTAAAAATTGGATGCTGAAAAATCTCTTAGCATGTGATTTTTTGCTTAGTGAAGATGACTGATTTCAGTGGGGCAAGGAAATGTTGTTGAGCAAAAATCCAGAAAGGACACTAAAGCATAGCTTCCAGGTTCTAAAACCAACATATAAGAGAGGTAGAGAAAGTACAGAACATGAAGAGTTGCTTAGATTCTTATAGGGGCAGGTTTATTTTGTAAATCAAGAAAAATAAGGAAAACTTCAAGGATAATACAAAGCTCTTATCAGCTTTTGAGTTTTAAATTCCATAATTTCCTGTGCACATGGGGAGGCTGACTAACCTAGAACCTACAGGGCCATGCACAGGTAAAGTTGACTTCTTGTAAATAGCTTTGTTATATAGAGGTGGAAGGAAGTAACTATTGAAGGACTAGAGTGAATGGTCTCAAACTTGGCTGCACATTAAAATATCAATGCCAGGCTGCCCCCAGATAAGTTACATCACAATCTCTGAGGATGAAACTCAATAACTAATATTTTTAAAGCACCCCCCATATGATTCCAATGTGCAGCCAAAATTGAAGTAGCTCTACAATAAGTATTGAGAATTAGGATACAGAGATATAGGGGTTAAAGATCTAGGAAAGGGAAGAGCAACTGAAGGTTTAAATGTACGGATGAGAGTCAGATAGACTATTTAATGGGACAGGATAGAATGTACTTTAGTTTTCTCAAAGCCTCCATTAAGAGTCCCATATTATTGTACCCAGTCTTGCCTCATTGAGGTGACTCAGAGAAGTCAACTTGTAATTCATTCATTCCTTCTTTAAGCAAACATTTACTGATAACTACAATTCACCCAGTACTGTGATGGATGGTAGAGCTACAAAGATTAATGAGACCTAATCATGCCTTCCAGAAGTCAATAATCTGGAAGGGAAACATAAAAACAACTAACTGTACCATCAGAGTAAATCTTCTAATAGATAAAGTTCCAAATAGCCACTGGAACAATGAAGAAGGAGTGATACAATTAAAGTGGACTTGTAGTTGAAGAGGACTAAAAAGAGACTTCAAAGAAAAGGTGATTTGGGGGCTGAGATTTCAAGGATTTGTAAAAATTTTCTGGACATCCATGTAAAGTGGAACACTCTAGATAGAGAAATCATTAAAAATAGTCAAGCACATGAAGAGTTTGATTTGACAACTGTCTATAGTCCAGAATGGCTATCACATTAGCCATGTGGCAAAAAATAACAAGGGAAGGGGTTGAAGAGGTAAGCTGGAGCTAAATTTTGAAGATCTTTGAATACCATATTGAAGAGTTTGGACTTTGTGAACAATGGGAAATCAACTACTGAAAAGTTTTTAAAAGGAGGATAACCTAATTAGGTTGATGTATGTTTTAAGAAGCTATTTCTGGCTGTATCATGATGTTTGGGTGGGGGTGGAGAAATACATAGAAATAAGTCACATTAATTAATTATTATAATAATCCAGTTTCAAATATGTAGCAAATTAGTGGCCAAGTGAATAGAAGAAAGAGGGATTTATGCAAGATACATAGAAGTTGGCAATGTGAATATGAACTTGGCTATAGTGAAGAAAAGAAGAAAATTAGGTTTCTAGCCTGAGTGACTAGATGGTGTCACTAATAAAAATTTGGAATAAAGGAGAAGAAACAAGAAAGAAGGTTAGAAGATGGATTTAGTTTTGGACATGAAGTTGACCATCCTATTACCTATTAACAACTGATGAAAGGAAAAGACCCTCACCTGACTAACTCTCTATAAAGTGCATATAAAAACAGGTCTACAAATTGTTCCAGGATAGAGCCACAAGAGAGCTCCTTGGGAAAGAATCTAGTTACTTTTTTTTTTTCTGTAAGAATCTGGTTATCTTTTATGACAACAACTTAAAACTGTTAATGATGATTTTCACATTCCCCTTGTATCAATTTAGGGTAAGTCATTGGGTTTTTTCAAAACCAAGGATTGCAGCATAAAGTCCTCTTGGGGAAAGGCAAATGAAGGAGGTGAGGTGGGGACTGGAGTGAGTTAGAAATTTTAAGTCCTTTCAAGAGGAGAAAGCTCTTACTTAGATCCAAATGTTTTTGTGCTTTAATAGCAGATCTGTGTGGCTAGATCTTTGGATATTTCAAGAAAAATTGGAAACCTGGATTTTTTGAAAACTCTCTTAATTTTTATGTGTGGACATTGAATTTATTTTTTTAATAACACTGTGATAGAAAGTGAAACACATCTCTGATCCCTGGAATTTAAATCTCCTTAAAGCTAGAAATTTATATTTTGGCTAGTGTTATCACTTTTAGTGAGAAAGTGATCCAAGAGCTTCTTTTCGTGAAAAGTAGCTCTTTTCACTGGCATCAAATTTAATTTTTCCGAATCTGTCAGGATCCTTCTTTATACTGTGCCAGGAATTTAGGGATAAGGCCCCATTCAATTAATCCATTTGTGTTTGAATTGACTGTTAATCATAACCCCTTTCAACATTTTGTTTCTAAACAAATATCATAGACTAGTCTATGTTCATAGTACAGCACAGAAAGGTTGATAGCTACAAATGACAAAATATTGGGCCATCTAAAATGAATATAACCTCCTCACATTCAAAGAAACCACAGCCAAATAAAGAATAGTGCTTAAAGATCATACAGTTAGTTTATGGCATAGTGAGTATGACAACCTAGTTTTACTTACCTTCACTGTTTTGTCTCTTTTAAGCCTAGTTTATTGCTTTTTGATTAATCTTTACCAATCGTTTCTTTGCTTCTGTATCAATCAGCTGTTGCTGCATTTTTTTAAAAAAATGTATACAGAATTATAAAATATCAGTGGCAAAAAATGATAGGCAAGCATTACTCTTGTGTCTGCAGGTCACCTGAGGTTCAGCTGTCTTCAACTTGAATCTTATAGGCTTGGCTCAAGGATTCAGGTTTGGGCCAGGTGAGCTGGATTGGCTCTGTTTCCATTCTGGGGTCCAGGCTGGAGGAATGAGGCAAACCAGCACCAGAATGCTACAGACTCTGGGAGAAAGCATAGCCTGTCCAGACCTTGGTTTTGGACTTCTAGCCTCCAAAACCATAAGACAGTCAATTCCTGTTGTTTAAGCCAACCCATTGTATGTCATTTTTCATAGCAGCCCTGGCAAACTAAGACACCTAGATTCAGAATTAACATGCTGTCACTTTGGCCAACCTTCCACAGGTCCAAGCAAGTCATTTGGCCGAGCCCAACATCGACGGGGAAGAGAAATACTCCACTCCATGGAGATCAGGATGGGAGGAGGGAGTAACTTTACACTGAACAATTGTCAACTCTGTATCAGCTACCATTAATGAGGGCACTCAGTATGCCTGGCATTTTATCAAGCACTTTATAAACACTATTAAATGTAATCCTCAAAAGAATCCTATGGGGCATGTATAGATACCTTCATTTTACAGATAAGGAAATTGAATCTCAGAGAGATTAAACTAGTTTATGGACACCACACACTTTTGGTAAGCAGCAGAACAAAATGTGAAATCAGATCTGCCTTATTCCAAAGCCTGTGTACTTCCCCACTACATAACACTGGACCTTTTCTCTCTTCCACAATCTACAAGTGATTGCTATCTTTAGAAACTCAATATACTTTTGAGCCCAGAAATGTGTCAGTTGTGTCAACAGTTGATCTATGTATGCATGTTTAGATAGTAACAAGATATCCATGAGCAAACCCCTGTAATTATAATACAGGAAAGGGATAGAGGAGAAGGGCAGACAGGGTTGTAGGAGGGAGACTGGTTTCTTCATTGGCAGCAATCCCATTCCATATGTTCTTAGACTAAAATCATGAAAAAGAATGAAAATGCAGCTCCATGCCACAAGAATGGTGTGCAACTATTGGGTGACATGCTGGTTGTTTTACATTACAGCTTAGCCTTTGAGTTAAAACCATGAAAAAGAGTGAACACTTTTTCTCTTGAGGCATAGCCCCAGAGAACATGTAAATAACTGGGGTTGATGTTTCTTGGGAATTCAGATAGAGCAGACAAACGTCACGATATTAAGTAAAATGTCACTCTTTTTTCTTTGTACTAGCCCAGATTCTTATCAGAAAGGGTAAGACCTGTCAATGACACCAGCTATAAAGGGATATATGATGAATTAGGTCCTGAGTAAGAGATTATTGATCCTTCTGATAGTCTTCTGATAATGAGTTAGCCTAGTGTTCCTGTTCTAGTTTGCTAAAGCTGCCAGAATGCAAAACACCAGAAAGGGATTGGCTTTTATAAACGGGGTTTATTTGGTTACAAAGTTACAGTCTTAAGGCCATAAAGTGTCCAAGGTAAATCATCAACAATCAGGTACCTTCACTGGAGGATGGCCAATGTTGTCCAAAAAACCTCTGTTAGCTGGGAAGGCACATGGCTGGCGTCTGCTCCAGAGTTCTGGTTTCAAAATGGCTTTCTCCCAGGATGTTCCACTCTAGGCTTCACTTCCTCAAAAGTATCACTCTTAGTTGCTCTTGGGGCATTTGTCCTCTTTTAGCTTCTCCAGAGCAAAAGTCTGGCCATCTTCAAACTGTCTCTCATCAGCAGCTTCTCTCTTCTCAGCTCCTGTGTATTCTTCTAAGTGTCCCTCTTGGCTGTGGCAAACTCACTCCTTCTACCTGAACTTTTATAGGGCTCCAGTGAACTAATCAAGGCCCACACTGAATGGGCAGGGCCATGTCTCCATGGAAATTAATCAGAGTTATCACCTGCAGTTGGGTGGGTCACATCTCCATGGAAACACTCAATCAAAGAATCACAATCTAATCAACACTAATATGTCTGCCCACACAAGACTGCATCAAAGATAATGGCATTTTGGGGACATAATACATTCAAACCAGCACATGTTCCTATAAGCTTTTATTGAGCCCCAAATCTTAATTTTGGGTTTCCCATTTTATCCTCACTGGAAGTTGCTATTGTTAGAACTGGAAACTTCCTCAGACTATCTCTTGAAACTGAGGAACTGTGGTGATCTGACCAGGAACTTTCCCTGGGATTAAAATCCTGGCCTTGAACCCTGTCCTTTCTCCTCCTCTAAACCTGGCCCCCCAAAATGATTTAAGTTCCTGCTGTCAGGACTGATTCTTGCCTGACAGTCAGAGTATACTGAACTTTGAATACGAGGGAAATTCAGGAGTAGCTTCACAGCCTCAATTTGTCAACATAAAAGGCCAGTAGGAAAAGGCTCTCAGGTGGCCTCAGTAGCAATGTGAAGATCAATTTAGGTAAGTACCACTGAGTGCTGTCCCCTCCATGGCTAACCTGGGACTCAGTAAAGAATTATGATCTAGTACAGAGGCCAGCAAATTAGAACTTGTGGGCCAAGTCTGGCTCTATGACTGTTTTTATAAATAAAGTTTTATTGAAACACAGTCATACTCATTTGCTTATGTAAGTTCTATAACAGTGTGCTGAGTGGTTGTGGCAGAGAACATATGGTCCACAAGGCATAAAATATTTACATCTGGCCTTTTATAGAAAAAGTTTGCTGACCACTGTTCAAGTCTTTGGATATCTTAAAAGAGGGATCAGGTAACTGGGGTGAAAGTATAGTGAATCAATGTGTTTAAAGTTTAGATATTGTGTCAGTTTTAAGAAATGTCCATAGATTCTTGGATAATCCTTCTATCAAAAGATATAATCTAGGTCCCTTCTGCTTGAATCTTGGCAGACTTGTGACTCACTTGTAACCAGGAGAATATGGTGGAAATAATGCTGTGTGACCTCTCAAGCTATGCTTTGTGACTTAACACATGGTCCACCCTGGAAAATGATCTATGTGTACTTGAGAGAAAGTGTATTCTGCAGTTTTTGGGTGCAGTGATCTGTATACATCCCTTTGTTTCTCCTCTTCATGTTGTTTTTGTTGCATCTTACCTCTTTATATATTGCATGTCCATAACATAGAAATATGATTATTTTATTCAATGGCATTCTAAATCTTATAGGAAATAGAGAATAGAGTTACATACTGAGGATACCTTTCTACTGGGGTTTGCATTTACCTATATAGTTACCTTTACCAGAAATCTTCATTTCTTCATTCCGCTAAAGTCCACTGTTCCTATCCTTTCCTTTCAACCTGAAGAACTTCCCTTAATATTTCTTTTAGGGTAGGTCTCTTGGTGACAAACTCTCTGGGTTTTTTTTTAATCCATGAATATCTTAAACTCTCCCTCATTTTTGAAGGACATTTTTGCCAGATACAGAATTCTTAGCTGGCAGTTTTTCTTTTTCAGTATCTTAAATACTGCTTTCTTGTCTCCATGGTTTCTGATGAGAGATCAACAGTTAGTCTTATTCAGGATCCCTTGTATGGGATGAATCACTTTTCTCTTGCTACCTTCAGAATCCCCTACTGTGGCATTTGACATTTTGAGTAGTGTATGTCTTAGAGTAGATCTAGTAGGGTTTATATTGTTTGGAATCCATTGAGCTACATGTACATGAATATTTGTGTCTCTTGTCAGACTGGGAAATTTGGGACCATTATTTCTTCAAATATTCTTTCTGCACCTTTTTCCTTCTCCTATACTTCTGGGATGCCCATAATGGGTATGTTGGTATGGTTCACATTATCCTACAGGTTTATTAGGCACTGTTAACTGTTTTTCATTCTTTTCACTCTCTGCTCTTCAGACTGAATGCTATCTATTGTTCTGTCTTCTAATTTTCTGATTCTTTCTTCTGCTTGTTCAAATCTGCTGTTGAACACCTCACCTTTTTAATCGCCATTATTGTGTTTTTCATCCCCATAAATTCTTTTATGTTTCTTTTTAAACTTTCTAATTCTTATTTTTGTTCATTCATAATCTTCTTGATACCTTTGTGTGACAGTTTGAAACTGTTATGGACCGCAGCAGAGCCATAGTCATTTGACCCAATCTTATTGGGTGGAAATTTTTGATTGAATGTTTCCATGGAGATGTGACTCACCCAACTGTGGGTGAAACCTTTTGATTAGATTATTTCCATGAAAGTGCGGCCCCACCCATTCAGAGTGGGTCTTGATTAGTTCACTGGACTACTTAAGAGAGCTCAGGAGCCAATACAGGTACTGATGCTTGGAGATGCAGACAGAAGGATGTTTGGAGATGCTAAGCTAAGAGATGAAGCTCAGAGTTTGCCCTGGAGAAGCTAAGAGAGGATCCCCAGATGCTTAGAGAGAAATGCCCTGGAAGAAAGAAGTAAGGATGCACAGGAGCTGAGAGAGAAGAGTGAAGACAGAAGACCAGAGACATTTTTGGAGAAAGCCATTTTGTAACACAATTTGCCAGTCTTGTGCCTTGCCAGCTGACAGAGGTGTTCCAGACACCATTGGCCATCCTTCAGTGAAGGTATCCTCTTGTTGATGCCCTAGTTTGGGCACTTTTGTGGCCTTAGAACTCTAAATTTGTAACCTAATAAATCCTCTTTATAAAAGCCAATGCATTTCTGGTATTTTGCATAATGGTAGCATTAGCAATCTAGAACACCTTGACACTTTTCTTGATACATTTTCTCCTAAATTGATTTAGGAGAGTTGACTGAACATCTTTGATTAGTTTTTCCAATAATTGTGCTTCCTCAATTGTTTCAGCTTGTTCCCTTGGATTGCCCATCTTTCCTGTTCCTTTGTATGACTTGGGATCTTTTGTGTTATCTGGGCTTTTGATTAGTTTGATATGCTAACTCTGGAAGTCAGTTTCTTCCTTTTGCCTCAGATTTCAGTGTAGTTTGGCTGTGTGTCAAGGCTCTTCTTCAACAGTGTATTTTGAACCTTTAGAGCAGCCTATGGCTAACAGTTTGGTTTTTCTCAGGTCTTCCCACACCTGCTTTTGACCCTTAATGTATGCAGTGACTTTCAAGATTACTCTAGTAAGTGCAACTATTTCTCCTCCAAGAGAGGATTTCCTTTTTTCTGTTCCTCCACAGAGAAGTGGGCTGTTGTTTTTGTTTGTATACAAATTTTCCTCCCTTGTGGCTATGATTTGCTTAACTCTCCCATGCTCTGGGCTACCCTTTCACTCCAGCTTTCAGCCCTGGGTCTGCACTGCTGTATGGTGGCTGTTTCCCCTTTCCATGCAGACTTTCCTGCCTCAAGTAACTTCCATGTTAGGGGATCCTAACTCACAGAGCCAGGTAAGGTCAATGCTCAAAGACACTGACTTTTATTGTTTAGATATACCTTCAGTTAGGGTCCAGGCTGGGAGTGTACAGAGCTTGCCAAGTTTCTGCTGTGGTCCTTTGGTTTCAGGGAGGCTACTTTGAATGCACATGCATGCCAACCACTAGGGCCACCATGGGTCTATGTGGCCTTGGGTCTCCATGCCTGAATAAGCATGGGGCCCTAAACCACTGCTTTGGAGGGCTCTGTGGTCAATGAGCATGGTGGGCAGTGTCCAGGCCAAAGTGCCACTGATGATCTACTTTAAACCACAAAGATCTGAGCCTGGGGGACTAGAAAGTCTGCCTCTCTTCTCTCCTGCATTTTTAGGTGTTTTTTTATTTTTATTTTTATTTTGCTTTATTCAGCATTTGTAGAGTATTTCTCCAGTCTCCATTGTCCTCCAGGGTTGCAAGAGAGTTGAGTCTGCCCTTCTATTTAGCTGTCTCTAAGGGGAAATGTTCTAGGAATGTCTCATGCAGCCATCTTGATGACTGCTATCCCTGCCTGAAATCTTGATCCACAAAAACATGGGAAAAATTAAGTGGATGTTCTTAAGCCTCTAAGTTTCAGGGTGATTTTTATGCAAACAATAATAATGGAACAGATTTTTTTACCTGGAATTGCGGTACTTTCCCCCCAAAATACTAAATTAAACTAAAAACATGTGTCATAGGCTTTGTGACAAGGTGGTAAGTGAGAGCTTGAAAAATCTTGAGGAGATTATCGGTGAGAGCCTAAAGGCCTCAAACAGAGTGTTAGTAGAAGTTAAAGCTGTAGGTGAGGGTGTAAAGGAAAGTGAAGAAAATATTACCGAATATCTATAGAAAGAATACCATTGTAGTAGCATAAAAATATGACAAAACTGTCATCCTCAGTAATGTGAAGAATCAAAAATGCATTTAATGAATTTAATGATATAACTAAGGATATTTTTGGACAGAGTGTTGAAGGTGCCACCTGGCATCATGTAACTACCTATATAACAATCTAAGATGAAAGAGATGAGCTAGTGAGTGAACTATTCAGTTTTAAAGCAGAATTTAGAGGAATTATAAAGAAGCCAAGATATATTGAGTTGTAAAATAAAACTATTTCCTATCTAGTTTCTCCCAGAAGAATATTCTCAAAGTAAGAAAGCTACTCGGGGCAAAGATCAAGGCCAGGTGGACTATAAAATCCATTATTAAGACATCATAAAGATCTAAGGTGGTATATCATAGACCCTTTCAAACAGACGAAAAACCGCCTAAGTATTCACCTAGTTAGAAATATATGAAGGATGTTTTCCCACAGCAGCCTCACAGGAAGCCTAAAATAAAAAAGGGCTTACCTCAGAGGGGTTTGTTGGTGTGCCTTTTGTCTAATGCAGTGGATCATAAATTGATACACAGGAAGCTTTTTAAGTATTAGTTTTAAATGAAAGAGGCATTGAGAGTACAAAGTGAAAAGAGGCCCTTGTACCCCCAAACTTTTTTAGGCAGGAATCAGTCTAAGAAGTTTACTCAGTTGAAAACATGGACCACTTCTTATAAAAAAGGAAGACTGACTCAAGTGTAGGACCAAAGGCTCAGGGTGAAGACAAGATCCGTAGGTTGTGGTGGACTGTGATTCACTTACAACAGTATGGTGCACAAGTAACACCATGTGGAATCCAAAATTAGGCTAGAAAATATTGTTCAGTTTCTTCCTTACTCACTGGAACATGCCCTGAGTCGCCATTTAAGGAGTTCAGTTGCCTGAGGCTGCCGTGTTGTGGGAACTCAAGCCACACGGAGAGACCATGTGAAGGTGCTGCGGTTGAGGGCTCCACCTGAGTTCTCATTTAGCAGACAGCATCATCTTCCAGTCACGTGGGTGAGCTAACTTAGCAACCAGTCCAATCAAGCCTCATCACAACTGCAGCCACAGACAACATCTGTCCACAACTACATGACAGACCCTAAAATCAAGCCTTGCCTTAATTCTTGACTTGTAAAATCATGAGCAAAATAAATGGTTGCTTTAATCCAATAAGTTTTGGGATAACTTGTTACACAGCACTGGTAACTGGAACAGAAATCAAACAGTACATTTCATGTTATTATCCCATTAAATCTTCAGAGCAAACCTATAAGGAAGCAATTCTCAATCTCATTTAAATGAGGAAACTGATGCTCAGAAGGGCAAGATGTCATATCTAATGTCACACAGACAAAAATTGTTGGATCTGGGATTATACCTGTGTCCTGTCTAATTCCAGAGCTCATGTTTTCTCTCTACCAGATCATGTAGTTTCTCCTGAAACATAATAAGTAAAGGCTTTTCCTAAAAGAAAGTTTGGAAGAACTCTGGTGTCAAGTAATCTTGGGCTCAGTTATTAATTCAGCCACTTACTAGCCATATAACCTGAGGCAACTTACGTAACCTTTCGCAGATTCAGTTTGCTCATCAATAAAATATGAATAAATCATAGATTTGAAAGAATTAAGAAAGAAAATGCATATAACAGTTTAGTACAACACCAGTATGTTATAAATGGTCCAGGAAAAAAAAAAAGAAAAAAGAAAAAAGATATGCGACCCTGATATGTACTCCTCAGTCTTGTTTCAAACACTTAGTACAGATTTGCAAATGTACACATACATTTAACATCAACTTATCTAAATATACAGTGTGGTAGATGCACATGACTTTGAAATCAGATAACTGGCCTAATATTCATTCCAAAGGCCTACTGATATATTGGGGCATCTTGCAATCTCTATCAAATGGCAAGTTAAACTAATACAGAAATCCTTCCACTACAAACACCTAGAAATACCGGATAATATATGACATTTGTGATCTCATAAGGAACAAAGTTACCTGGAAAGGAGATAGCTAAAAGCCAACCTTCTTCATTGAGAGAGGGCCAGAAAAATCTACTTACCTGAGCAGAACAAGGACACCTGTATCTGCCTGGGTTCTGAGAAAGAAGGGAACAAAACAGAACAAAACAAAAGACACCAAAATCTCAAGCCAGTGTCTCACTTGGTTTTGGTATCCAAATGTATACTACGTGTGAGGTACAAAGAAAACCAATTAGTTCCAAGCCAGTGATATTCCTGTGGTGCCTAGCAGAGGCAAATTCATAACTGTTGTGGAAAGACAGTCCTATAATCCAGCCATAACAGAAAGAAATGAAGAACTCCACTGAAAATGAGTTAAAATAAAAATTTATAAAGTAACATGAGAAAACTTTCTGCAGGACATGTCTCAGTTTTCCAGACTGCTAAGACAAATGCCACACAATTGGTTGACTTAACAATAGGAATTCATTGGCCCACAGTTTCACAGGCTAGAAGCCTGGCTTCCTGCTAGGGTTGGTAGCATTCTGGCTGGCTGGCAATACGTGGGATCCTTGGCTTTCCCATGACATCTTGGTGTCCTCTCCTTTCTCCTCTGGGTTGCTGTTGACTTCCTGTTTCCAGCTCCTCCCCCTGTCTTTCTCTCTACAAGACCCCTATAATAGAATTAAGACCTGCCCTGATTTGGTTGGCCACACTTTAGCTAAAATAACATATTCAAGAGATCCTACTTAGAGGAATGGGTTTCAGATTAAGATGTTTTTTCTGGAGTATCTAACTCTGTCCACCATAAGACACAAAAAATAAAATAATTAGCATTTCAATAACTCAACAAAACAAAAAAACCTCAGTAAAGTGATTTATAAAATAAGTTTTAAAATAAGGACTTAAAATAAGGAATGGAAATTTACAGAAAGAGCAAAGCATTCTGAAGAAAGAATAAGCTTATTTAAAAAGAGACCAATTAGAAATTATAGAAAAATGTACACATTGAAATTAAAGTCTTAATGATGAGTTACAGTGAAGATTAGGGAGATATGCTAGACTCCTTTATAATTTAGGAAATGTAAAGCCAGCTTTTTTGTCCACTTTTGACACAACTGAATGTTGAAAATAATAGCAGCAAACCTAGGACTTTCTTTGCTGCCTAAACACCAACCAAAAACTAACCTCCCTACCTCATTTCACTTGCATCACATACTTAGATTGGCCAATGAATAAGCAGCCCAGATTCCACCCTTGTGTAAACTTCAAAAATGGTGCAAATAAACAAATTGTTAAACTCTACAGCAGGAGCTGGAGAACAATAATTAGCCTACCTGCAGAACATCACTGCACAGTTTACCATTTTCACTCAAACTCTGATCCTAGAATGGGTAGCAGAGACATGGAGAGGACGACATAGGCAGAAATCGCCGGTATTCCAAGGGCACCCTAAATTCTATCTTAAAAGATACCTAAAGTTTCCTTTTGCAAAAAGCAGCCACTCAGTCCAAAGTAACATCTCCGGTTTTTTACTTTCCCTTTCCACCCACAGCAGAAAATCCATAACAGAAAAACCAAGCCCTTGTGATCTGAAAGGGAGAGGAAAGAGCAAAAATTAAGGTCTGTACGTCATTAGCAATGAGGGCACAAACAGGATTAAAGACTGTTGTGTTTTACTCATGCTATTTTTAGTAGTCATTTGAGAATCGGGGGCGACTAATGGGCCAGAC
This sequence comes from Choloepus didactylus, assembly GCF_015220235.1. Lineage (NCBI taxonomy): Eukaryota > Metazoa > Chordata > Mammalia > Pilosa > Megalonychidae > Choloepus > Choloepus didactylus. The sequence continues at coordinate 50,768,133 of NC_051327.1, forward strand.
ATTAAAGGCATCTAAACCCTGAGCCTGTATGGGATTCCATATTCCCAGCCCTTCTTGCCATCTTATATAAAATTGCTGGGACAATATGGAAGATCTGAATAAGAATAGGATCATATTGAGGAGAAAGTAGGATTGACAGGGACATTTGAGGCCGCTCTAAGTAACAAAGCTGGAGGTAGGGAGCCTGCCAATCCCATTGCCTGCAATGAGCCTGTCTCTTTCCTCAGGGGAACTATAAGAATGAGCATCTGGCCTGCTGCTGTGAGCACAAGCAGATCCCTGAGGATCCAAAGGGACTTAGAACTGGAAGATCCAATTGCTAATGATGAGCACCATGAACCATGCATGCCTGGTAAGGAGTGACAATTCTCTGAAACCTAAACACCTTGCCATTTGCACACCTGAGGCATTGTGAGCCCTACAAACAAGGTTGCTGAATATCAAATTCTACACTTCAGGCACCAGCCTCTCAGGGGAACCCAACCAACACAGAAAACATCAACGCAGATACACGTGCAGTTTGCTTCAGTAGAAAAGCTTTTACATGTACTGCAGGCTTAGCAACAGTGGTAGAGGCAGGATAGAGAATTTAGAAACAGAGGCAGGACCCAGAGAAACTTTTAGTCAAGAAGTTAGATGACACAAGGAGTCAATGGGGGAAAGAGAAATGGAGATGAGAGAAAACAAAGCACAAAGGGTAAATGAAAAGCTAAGAGAGGAGGAAAAAAAGAAAGGAAGAAGAGAGGAAGAAAAGTAGTCTGTAATGGAGAAATAATGTATATAAGTAAACTTCTATGTCCCCAAACTGTAGTCCTTATCATATAGTATTGTAATTATTTGTTTACACTTAGATCAACACTGTAACACTCACAGAACTGGTTTGGTACTTGCAGTAGATGTTTAATAAAGATGGATGGAAAGAAAAGAGGGAGAGAAGGGGCACCAGCTAACAGAGCTTAAAGCTTGTGGTTCTCAATGCCGAATTTCACTGAACATTTCCCTCAGATTTCAGTCTTTTTTCATTATTTAAATGTACCTTCTCTGTCTCTTTCTGGCCTCTCCTTCTCTGTCACCCAAATTATGATCCTGGGAGTCATTCATAACTACTCCCTCTTCCTTGCTTCAATTCTCTATCATCATCACCATGCTAATTTGTCTCTAAATATTTCTTGCATTCACTACTTCCTTCCCATCCCTTGGCATCTCTGAGCTAAATCATTGTATGGTGGCTTCCTAATGCCATCTTCCTCTTTGGCTGCCAGTGTGCTCACAGATAAAACAGAAAATAAATTATATCATGTCCCTGATGATATTCTATTGTAACTCCCTATCACCTACAGGCTAAAGTCCAAGATCCTTGATATGGCCTGGGTCGTGGACACTGTCAGAGATCAGCCCAAATCCCCTTGAATCCCCTTTGGTATTTCTGGGTACCTATCCCTGCCTGTCTTCTGTATGCTTGCTTCTCAGCACCCACACCTGAGACTCTCTTTGGAGGACAGCCCCTGTAATAATGGAGTCCCATGGCCCACAGAAACAAAAAGCCAATAGTGCCTGAAAACTTGTATCAAGACAGCCTATGGCCAACAGCTAACTGATAAAACAGCATTAAAGCCTAGCTACCTTGCTTCAAGTAAGGACAAACTCTGAGGTGTAATTTACAACCCAGAGCTCCCATGTAAGATCAAATAAGGCTGTGACTTTGCCTGAAATCACACCTTTTTTTGGTGTGTTCCTTATCTATTCCTGCATAACAAATTTCCCAGTAATTTGTGGCTTAAAACAACAAGTGTCATCTCACACAGTATCTGAAGGTCAGGAATCTGGGAGCAGCTGAGATGCATGGTTCTGGCTCAGGGTTTCTCATGAGGTTGTGGATTATTGACTGGGGCTGAAGTTATCTGAAAGGGATGGAGAATCTGCTTCCAAGATCACTCACATGGCTGTTGGCAAGAGGCTTCAGTTCCTTGCCAGATGGACCTCTCCATAGAGAAAATATTTACATAGAGACATAGAAGCTGACTCCTCCCAAGTGATCCAAGAGAAGGAGAGAGCACATGAGGGAGCAAGAGAGCACCCAAGACAAAGCCTACTCTCAGAAGTGGCATGGGCTGCCATATGCTATTGGTCACATTGATCAATCCCGGCACAATGTGGGAGGGAAATACCCAATGGCAGGTATATCTAGAAGTGGGGATCATTGGGGGCTATCACACTTGGCTTTTCCTTCTCTGTCCTGCTCATCTCACTCGCTTGGATTTTCTCGAAGCATACCTTAATGAATCACTTACACCTGGATCCTTATCTCAGGGCATACTTCTGGGGAATACTAACTAAGACAGCCTGAAAAGTCCTCCATAATATGGCTTTTGCTTGCTTCTCCAACCTCATCTCTTGTCAACACATTCCTCACCCTTGAGATACTCACAATATTGAAATGATTCTTAAAATCACCTGCATATGCCATTTAATCTTTCTATGCTTTTACCTGGATGGCAGAAACAGTCTTAACCATCTTGTATGCTTTTGCTGCCAGTAGATAGTCATTGAATGAATGAATGAATGAGTATGTACATCCTGAAGTACTACCTGTCAATGGAAGCATCCTTAAATGGCTACTGTGCAGGTTGAGTGAGGGGAGGACATGAGTGGTTTTTGTTTTTTTTTTCTGTTACCTTGGGCAAGTTAGAGAACTTCACCATGCCATCCAAACTCTAGGTAAGGTAAATAAGGACATCTATTAATTAATTTTTTCATTCAACAAGTATTTATTGAAAATTTACTGTGTCCCTGACACTTTTCTAAGCAATGGCAATGTAGCAGAGAAACAAAGAAATTAAGTCTACCTTTAGGTTCATACATTCTAGTACGGGAAAAAAGTAACAACTAAAAGGTATTGAGTACCATGTCACAGGCACTGTTCTAGGTCTTTATTTATATGCCCATCTCATGTAATCCTTACACAACCTAATGAAGTAGGTTTTATTCTTATTCAGATGAGAATAATAGACAGACAGTAAATGATAGACCTGGAATTTAGAAGTAGGCGTAGTGTTCCAGAACTAGTATGTTTTCTTGAATACTCAATGAGTGGAAGAGCTCTGATACCACCTAGCTGTGGCAGTACCAACAACAAACCTGTGGGTTTATCTGGATTTTCTTATCTCTATAATGCGCTTTACTCTGAAAAGGAAAATGAGAAAATTGTGCTGTTAATCTAGTACAAGTAGAATAAAATAGCTTCTGAGATGGAATGGGCCTACGAGGCAGTGAAGTAAAGAGGAGACAGTTGAAGTGGGGGTTGGGAGCCAATTCTGAGCTAGAACTTGCTGTATGGTCCTATCTGTTTCCTCATCGGCATGATGAGAGAGCCAGAGGAATGTAGTTCTAAGATCTTTTCCTCTGTTCTCTTGGTAGCAGCCCTGCTGGTCTAAGTCTTAAGATTCCACCATCTTCATGGCACATAATCTTTCATTATATTTACCAGTGTGAATAATTCATCTCCCCTGATAGATGATATGCCCACTGTATGGTGAATTCTTCTACATACCATTATACATATATATACCATATATGTCTTATCATAGAGAATGAGTCTCTGTATCCAAGGAGCTCCCTTGAAACGACTCCTTCAATGTCACAGAGAGAGTGAATAAGAACCAAGATTTAGATGCAGACCTGTTCCATTGCAAAGCTAGTGCTTTCAATTCATACCTACTGACCCAGGATAGAGCAATTACTGGGTGAGTGTACCATTCCTGAAAGTCTATTTCAAATATTTCTCTACACACACACACACACACACACACATACACACACAAACACACACACACACACACACTCCTTCACAAGTTCAAAGTTTAATATTCTAAATTTCCCTTCTGGAAATATCTCATCCTTGAGATCAGGCCTTTTGTGTACAAAGTAGTTCCTGGCCTGAGTTGTCATTTCAAAAGCACTTCAGGAATGTATGGGAGGAGAGAGAAAAAAACAAAATTTTGCCTGTATTGGTAATATTTTTATTTCTTAAGATACTTGGGAATTCATTGTATTATTCCTTGTATGCATTTACATTTTAATTGTTAGATGTTTTTTATAAAGAACAAGGATGCATTTTTTCCACCATGGACACCAGCTTCTTGGAAGATTCATGTAGTTTCTACTTCTCAAATGCTATCCTAGTTCCCTAGAAACCTGCCAAGGCCAGGGTCTGAGCAGGAAACTGATAGCACACTCAGAAAAGTAACTGATGAAAGAATAATGAAGGGGCTATTTGGAAAGTGGTGGGTAGAAATAAGGGAAACCAACATAGGGTCTTGCAGTACTTCAGGACCAGTAACATCAAGGGGCCTATCTCAGTTTCCTAGGGCTGCCGTAACAAATTACCACAAAGTAGATGACTTAAAACAACAAAAATTTGTCCCATAGTCCTGGAAGCTATAAGTATCAGTAAGGCCATGCTTCCGAACTCTGTAGGGAAGAATCTGTTCCATGCCTCTCTCCTAGCTCCTGACAGTGGTTTGCTGTCAATCCATAACATCTTCTCTTCTGTCTGTCTGTGTCCAAATCTCTTCTTCTTATAAAGACACCTCCACCGTGCTCTAGTATGACCTCATTTTAACCTTGCCTGAGTCCATCTGTGATGACCCAATTTCTAAATAAAGTACCACATTCTGAGGTACTAGAGAGTAGGACTTGAACGTATCTTTTTTGAGGGACATGATTCAATCCGTAACAGAGACTTCCCATCTGTAATCCAAAAGGTACAAGGGGAGGAAGCACCTATGGTGAGAGCTGCAGAGAGGAGTCCCTGAGAGCACATGTGCCAATAGAGGAAAGCAACCATTGCCCAATGGCAGCCTGATGGCAGGGGTACCTCCCTCATCCCACCTCCCCATCTCTTCCCTATGTTTCCCATTGGCTGAACACAACCAGAAGCAAAAGCAAAGGCATCTTGGTCATGCAGCCCATGGAGGTCAGCCTCCCAGGGTATAGAGCAGGGTAGAGAAGAATGGACAGTGGATCTGAAGGGCCACAGAGAGAAAATCCAGCTCAGAAGCCAGGTGAGCTTATGTGACAACAGCTAGCCCCAGATTTTCCCTTTTACCTGGAAGCCACTCATCAGAAGTCAGATTCAGAAAAGGAAGAGTAGAGGCTGACATGTACGGTATGACCTCTCGAGTATTCCTAGGGAAAACAAGCATCCATTTGGCTGAAAATCTCTTCAATGACCAATGGCCGCACATATTTGCTTTGCTTTCCATAAAGAGGAAAAGTCAATTGACAATGTATAGAAGAGAAAGAAGTGGAAAAAACACTGTGGCTAAGAAGCATAGAGCAGGCATGCCATTCATACATCTAACATCTGAAAATTCAAATATGTTGGGAAGGGGTAAAAGAGGAAGAGAAAAGGTGTTTAGATGATGTGGGAAATTCTTCCCATCATGCCCTTTATAAGCTTACGTATGGAGGTGTGTGTGAGATGTATGACATTACTCCACTGTTTAATCTCAGTTGTCATAGTGCGAGCATCTTGCCACACCGTGATTCCAATGTGTGTAGATTTGGCTGCTTATATACTCTTTATGTATATTTTAGATGACTATATATATTAATATGCATGTATGCATGAAGGAATGTAAACAAAAAATCATGTTACTATTCTTTAAAAGCAATTTAAGAAGTTTTCAAGGGTTTAAAGTTGTAATCTACATTTTTATCATAACACCCTATGGTAAAAATGTTGAGTATGAACTGCCAATTTTAATATACTGCTTTTGGTTCACTGACTTTACAATGCCACTCCTGCATAAGCTGTGACTTCTGTAATCCCTTAACAACCAGGTAGGACTTAGGAAAGGAGCCTGGGGAGATCCATTGGAGAAATGAGTGAAGACTGTAAGGATATTTCTTAGAATAATTAAATAAGGTTTTTGGTAGAATCTGGTAACATACGAACTTTTGATTTTGCATGTAAAAATTCAAAATTGCTTAACAATTCCCTTAGATGGTCATAAATAACTAGCCTTTAGCCATACAAAGAAATTAAAGTCTGTGTAATTACCTGCAATTCACACATGAGAACAAAGGAAAGGACTTTAATATTGGATTGGTTGGGGCCCTTGAGAAGCACCCTTGGGGTTAACTGGTGAACTCTGGATCTCAAAATCAGGATAGAGTAGAATATTTAAAAATTAATCCATAAATTCAGTGGCTTAAACAAATAATGACTTTTTTCCTCACTCACTCACCTCAGGGCCCCTGTCATCATGTTCCTCTCTACAGGACCCAGGCTGATGGAGCCTCCACAATTTCAGACATTGCCAGTCATGGTGGCAGAGAGGAGGGTCTCACAACAGTAATCAAATGCTTAGCTTGGGGTGTCACATGACTCTACAACTCTCAGCTCATCAGCCAGAACTGGCCACATGGCTGCTCCCAAGGGGACTAAGAATAGCAATCCTACCATGTACACAGAATGTGGAGAGCTAGAAATATTTGATGAGCAACATTAGTAGCTATCACATTGATATAATGCCCTTTCTCATGTCCTGAGAGCAGAAATTGGACCTGGGAATCCAAGCAGAATGGAAATTGGGATTTTCAGACCACTCATTCAGCAAATCCAGAGAGAAGATTCACGCAGTTAGGTCACAGAACCTATGCCCAGGACAATTTCTTTTAGAAGACTGGAAATACAGCCAATGATGTCACTTGCCAAGGTTTCAGTGCTTTAGAGCTGTAGTTAACGAACATTTTTGATCATAAAAACCTGTACATAAAAGCTGTTGGTGAACACACTGCCAATGTGTGTATATGTACCGATTTATACATTTCATACATGTACTATTATGCTAATATATTATGTCCAACAGTAAACACACAAAAATAGACATTTAACGGATGAGAAAAACAAATTTATGTTCTAATATTTTTTCCACCCATTATATCATCTGATAGCCTCCCTGGGATGTATGTATCATACTTTGGAGACCCACCCCCTTAGAAGGCCAAGAGGTTTAAGCCTCACCCCTAGAGACAAGAGATCAGCAAGAAAGGGGGTGGGTATTTTCTATTTTTCTATTTTTAGTTCTGTATTTCTAATAATGTTTATGAACATATTTAACTAAAAAATATAAAATATTAATTGTAGAAGAAAATTTAAGTAGCTTTCCCTTCTAAAGCACAGAAAATTATCTCTAATCCCACAATCCAGAAATAATAACTATTAATATCTTGGTGCATTTTCTTTTTCTCTGCACAGCTATCTATACATGTAAGTATTTTCTAAAAGGAATTAAAATGGAAAAACTGTTTTTAATCTCCTTTTCCCACAAACAGCACATTTTGAAGAATATATTGCATTTTCCACATCATTTTGACAACTTTTATCATTTCCTTATTTCAATGGTAATATATGTTCATTGTGAAATCTTACTAAATGTGTACAAGCAAAGAGAGAAATAAAAATTATCCACTTTCCATTACCCAGACATAATCAGTTTTAATATTTTGCTGTTAATTTTTTTGTCCAGTTTCTTTTCAATGCACTCATACATTGGGATCACGTGCATATTCTTCCTAATCTGTTTCACCGTTTTATATGTATTGTGAGCCGTTTTTCCTATAACACCATATGAAAGATTCTATATAGCATGTTTCCAAAACTGATGCTCTGGGAACATTATTTTAAAAGATTGTAATAGGGGCAGTGAGAAAAAAATAAGTTCTATGGTAAAATAAGTTTGGAAAATATTGCCTGCTTGAATCATTATGGTTCACATTAGCAATAAAAGGCTCTGAAAATCCTATAATTAAAATAATAAACTACTTAATGTTTTTTAACAGTGTTTCTCAAATTTATTCGAGCACAGGCTCACTTTTTGAGGCACTCCAAGTAACATCCTGAAGAGCAATTCTAAGTACTATATTCCAGTCCTCAATTCTGGAACCTTTAAGCTATCACAGTTTTCAACTATGATAATCATTACTATAATTGATATTCTTGTTGCTGTATCTTATGCCCTTCATATATTTTAAGATAAATTTAATAAAGCAAAATTGTCGGTTTGAAGAGTATATAGATTTTAAAGTTGTCTCTCCTACCAAATCACTTTCAGGAAAGTTAAACTTATTTATACTCCCAGTGAGAGCATGGAACTAATCATTTCCACACAACCACAGAAGTACTGGCTATTATTATTTAAAAATGATGTAATACATAAATATCTTGCCTTCCTATTTTAAAAAAAAATTAGTTTATTGTAGAAAATTTAAAAGCTTATATAAAAAAATAAGATTGAGAAATCACCCATAATACCACAATTTAGACATAATAACTGACAACATGTGGTGATGGGGGAGGGAATGTAACTGTGGGTTTTCTACTAGAAAGTTCTATATCATGATATTCCATACTTAATGTTATATCTTGAAATGTTATCTCATTTAAATTTGCATTTGGTTTATTACTAGCAAAACTTAACAGATTTTCACATTTATATTAGTATTATTTTATTGATGCTTGTCTATTTATGTCTTATGCTCATTTTTCTGTTGGAGTTTTTATCTTTTCCTTACTGTTTTGTAGGTGCTTTTTATATATTGAGGAACTTAGCTATTTTAATATAAGTTGCAAATATTTTTCCTGGATTACACTTTCATTTTCAATTTTATGTATACAGTTTTTGACATTTGAAATTTCTGATTTTGATGTAGTTAAAACTATAAAGTTTTTAAAATTAACATTTTGGCCTTTCATGTAAAAATTAGAAAGGTCTTCTACATTCCAGAATTATGTGGTTTTCTTTGAGTAATTTTGTTTTTTAAAATATTTACATCTTTAATTAGCAGGAGAAACAAAAAGCAGGAGCTCCCAAGCTCATGAGCTTTGTGCATTCCCTTTAATTCATATATTCAAACTTTCCCTACATGATTTCAGTTATCTTATTCTGCACAAATGTCTTTCAAATCCCATTCCATGGATTGATCTATTAAATTTTTATTCTGTTACCTCATATAATCATATTCAGATATATATTTCAGTGCTGTTAACTGTGTCCACACTGTGGTGCTACCATCACCACCAAACATCACCAAAACATTTCCATCATTCCCAAATAAGAACCCTGCATATTTTAAACCTTAACTTCCCATTCCTTATCCTTACCCCATCCCCTGGTAACCCATATTCTAGATTATGACTCTGTGAGTTTACTTTTTCTAATTGTTTCAAATCAGTGAGATCATGCAATTATTGTCCTTTTGTGTCTGGATTATTTCACTCAATATGATGTCTTTGAGGTTCATCCATGTTGTCGCATGTGTCAGGACTTAGTTCCTTTTTATGACTAAATAATATTCCATTGTATGTATATACCACATTTAATTTACCCATTCATTGGTTGATTGACACTTAGGTTGCTCCCATCTTTTGCCAGTTGTGAATAATGACACTATGAACATTGGTCTGCAAATATCTGTTTGAGTACCTGCTTTCAATTTTTATGGGTACCTAGCAGTGGGATTGTCAGGTCTTATAGGAGTTCTATACTTAGATTTCTGAGGAACCACCAAACTATCTTGCATAGCACCTGCATCATTTTACATTGCCACCAGCTATGAATGAGTGTTCCTATTTCTCTGCATCCTCTCAAACATGTTATTTTCCATTTTTTAATAGCAGCCCTAATGGCTATGAAAAGGTATGTCATCGTTGTTTTGATCTGCATTTCCCTGATGGCTAATGATGTTGAGAATCTTTTCATGTGCTTTCTGACTATTTGTATATCTTCTTTGGAGAGATGTTTAAGACTTTTGCCATTTTAAAAACTGGGTCATCTGACCACTTGTTAAGTTGAAGGATTTCTTTTTATATTCTGGATATTAATCCTTTATTGGATACATGGTATTTCAGTTTGTTAAAGCTGACAAAATGCAATAGCAGAAACTGTTTGGCTTTTTCAATGGGGATTTATGAGCTTACAAATTTACAGTTCTAATGCTGTGAAAATGTCCCAATTAAGGCATCAATAGGAAGATACCTTCTCTGAAGATAGGTTACCCTAAGCTTGGGCTTCTCGCTCAGATAGCAAGGCACACGGCAATGTCTGCTGGTCCTTGTCTCACATGGTTCATAACTTCAGCTTCTGGCTTCTCTGTCTGTGGCTTTTTCTCTAAACTTCTCTAAGTATTTCTCTGAATTTCATCTCTTAACTTCTGTTTGTGTTTCATCCTCTTATAAAGATCTCCAACAAGAGGATCAAGACCATCCTGAATGAGGTGAGTCACATCTCAATTGAAATAACCAAATTAAAAGGTCCTACCCATAATAGCTCTGCACCCACAGGAATAGATTAAAAGAACATGGCCTTTTCTGGGGTACATAAAAACTTCAAACCACCACACCTGGTTTCCAAATATTTTTTTCCCATTTGTAGGTTGTTTTACTTTCATGATAAAGTCCTTTGAGGGGCAAAAGTTTTTAATTTTGATGAGGTTCCATTTATCAATTTTTTTCTTTTGTTGCTTGTGCTTTGGGCATAAAGTCATAAAGCCTAACACAAAGGTCCTAAAAATGCTTCCCTAAGTTTTCTTCTAGCAGCTTGATAGTTGTAGCTCTTATATCAGGGTTGTTGATACATTTTTTGAGTTTATTTTTGTTTATGGCATGAGGTAGGTGTCCACTTTCTTTTTTTTTTTTTTTTTTTTTGCAAATGAAGATCCAGTTTTCCAAGTTACCATTTGTTGAAGAGTCTATTCTTTCCCAATTAAGTGGTCTTTGCCACTGTCAAAAATCAAATCAGTTGACCATAAATGTGAGGGTTGACTTCTGAGTTCTCAGTTCTATTGCATTGTTGTATACGTCTGTCCTTGTGCTTGTACCATGATTTTCATTACTGTGGTTATGTAATAAGTTTTAAGATCTTGAAGTGTGAGCCCTCCAAGTTCATTCTTATTTTTAAGATGGCTTTAGCTATTCAGGTCCCCTTACCTTTCCATATAAAATTGATAACTGGCTTTTCCATTTCAGCAAAGAAAGTTGTTGGAATTTTGATTGAAATTCCATTAAATCTATAAATTTCTTTGGGTAAGATTGACATCTTAATGATATTTAGTCTTCCAATCTTTGAACATAGAATGTGTTTCTATTTATTTAGGTCTTCTTTGACTTCTTTTAGCAATATTTTCTAATTTTATGTGTAAAAGTCTTTTACATCCTTGGTTAGATTTATTCTTGATTCTTTTACTTGCTATTGTGAATGGAATTCATTTCTTGATTTCTTCTTCAAATTGTCCATTGCTTGTGTGTAAAGAAACACTACTGATTTGTGGCTGTTGATCTTTTTTTTTTTCCTTGTAATTTTATTGAGATATAGTCACATACCATACAATTATTCAAGTGTACAACCAGTTGTTCATGGTATCATCATATAGTTGTGCATTCATCACCAAAGTCAATTTTTGAACATTTTCATTACTCCAAAAAATTAATGAAAAAAAAAGAATAAAAATAAAAGTAAAAAAGAACAAACACCCCAAACAACCCATCTCCTTAACCCCCTTAATTATTTATTTACTTTTGTCTGCATTTTTCTACTCATCTGTCCATCCACTGGATAAAGGGAGTGTGAGCCACAAGGTTTTCTACAATCACATGGTCACACTGTGTAAGCTATATAGTTACACACTCATCTTCAAGAAACAAGGTTACTGGGTTGCAGTTCAATAGTTTCATGTATTTCCTTCTAGCTATTTTAATACACTGAAAACTAAAAAAAGGATATCTATATAATTCTTAAGAATAACCTCCAGAATAACCTCTGGACTCCATTTGAAATCTCTCAACCCCTGAAATTTTACTTTGTTTCATTTCTCTTCCACCTTTTGGTCAAGAAGACTTTCTCAATCCCACAATGCCAGGTCCAGACTCATCCCAAGGAGTCATGTCCCATGTTTCAAGGGAGATTTACACCCCTGAGAGCCATGCCCCACATAAGAAGGCTGTTGATCTTGTACCCTGCCCAATTTTCTGAATTCATTTATTAGCTTCAGAAGCCCTGTTGTGAATTTTTATGATTTTATGTATATGGGATCATATCATCTGCAACTAAGGAATGTTTACTTCTTCCTTTCCAATGTGGATACCTTTCATTTCTTTTTTTTTGCCTAATTGCTTGGGCAAGCACTTCCAGTATAATGTTGAATAACAGTGTGACAGTGGGCATCCTTGCCTTGTTCCTAATCTTAAAGGGAAAGCTCTCAGTCTTTCACCACTAAGTAGGATGTTTGCTGTGGGCTCTTCATAGATGGCTTTATCATGTTGAGGAAGTTTCCTTCTATTCTTAGTGTTCTAAGTGTTTATATCAAGAAAGGGTACTGTTTTTTGTCAAATGTCTTATCTGCATCAATTGGGATGATCATTTTTTCCCATCATTCTGTTAATGTGGTGCATTAAATTAATTGATTTTCTTATGTTGAACCAACCTTGAACACCAGAGATAAATCCCACTTGATCATGGTGTGTGTAATTCTTTTAATATGCTGTTGACTTCAGTTTGCTAGTATTTTACTGAGAATTTTCCCATCTGTATTCATATCAGATATTAGTCTGTAGCTTTCTTTTCTTGTGGTATCTTTATTCAGCTTGGTATGAGGGTGATGCTGGCCTTGTACAATGAGTTAGAGAGTGTTCCGTTTTTTGGAATAGTTTGAGGAGAATTGGAGTAAGTCTAATGTTTGGTAGAATTCCCCTACGAAGTTATCTGGTCCTGGGCTTTTTTTTTTGGGGGGGGGGGGTTTGGTTTATTTGTTTGTTTTTTGTTTTGTTTTGTTTTTAAATTCAGTTTATTAAGATATATTCACATACTGTACAGTTATCCATGGTGTACAATCAGCTGTTCATAGTACCATCATACAGTTGTGCATTCATCACCCCAATCTATTTTTGAACATTTTCCTTATAACAGAAAGAATCAGAATCAGAATAAAAAATTAAAAAAAGAACACCCAAATCATGCCCCCCCCATCCCACCTTATTTTTCATTTAGTTTTTGTCCCCATTTTTCTACTCATCCATCCATACACTGGATAAAGGGAGTGCAATCCACAAAGTTTTCACAATCACACTGTCACCCCTTGTAAGCTACATTGTTATACACTCGTCTTCAAGAGTCAGGGCTACTGGTTTGGAGTTTAGTAGTTTCAGGTATTTACTTCTAGCTATTCCAATGCATTAAAACCTAAAAAGGGTTATCTATGTAGTATGTAAGAGTGCCCACCAGAGTGACCTCTCGACTCCATTTGAAATCTCTCAGCCACTGAAGCTTTATTTCATTTCATTTCACATCCCCCTTTTGGTCAAGAAGATCTTCTCAATCCCTCAATGCTGGGTCCAGATTCATCCCCGGGAGTCATATCCTGCATTGCCAGGGAGATTTACACCTCAAGGAGTCAGGTCCCACGTAGAGGGGGAGGGCAGGGAGTTCACCTGCCAAGGTAGTTTAGTTAGAGAGAGAGGGTGTGGGGAGGTTTTAACTACTGTCAGTCTAGCTAAAGTTTGTTTATTTTATTGATCTTTTCAAGGAACCAACTTTTGGTTTTATTGGTTCTTTCTATTGTTTTTTTTTTTTTCTATTTCATTTATTCATTTACTGTTCTTTACCATAATTTATCAGCATCTCCCTCCAGCTCTTCCCTGGATACCAAACAATGTTCTTTTGGCCTCTGGAGTTTCAAGATAGCTGTTTCAGACAATTCACACCTGTTTAATAGTTGTTCTTGTGGAGGTGCTGAGTCCTAAAGCTTCCTACTCTGCCGTCTTCCCTGCCACAAAATTTTTAATTGACGCAATGTATAATAGCAAAAGCCTGGAAACAACTTAAGTTCTCGTCACTTGGGGCTGGGTTGAATAACTATGATATAGCTATATACAATGGAATACTATGCAGCTGTGGTAAAGGATGAAAATTATCTGCATATACTGCTATGTAATGATCTCTAGAATTTATTGCTAAGCAAAAATCAACATGGAATATATATATACATATATATACAGATACATATGAATACATATATAGAAAGGTAAATCAAACTAAGTTCTTAAAATGGTGGGAAAGAATGGAGAAAACAAAAATAGAAGCTAGATTTCCCAAAATGTACTAAATTTTATAGATTTGACTTAGGAATCATGATTTAAAAAGGCAATCTCCAAAATCAATGTGAGTATAGATGAAACAAGATTGGCCATTAGTTGTTAATTGTTGAAGCTAGGTGATAGGTACAAAGGCTCCATTACACTATGCCCTCTTTTTTATATGTGTTTGAAAAACATTCAAAATGACAAGATTTTTTTTTGTTTTTTTTGTTTTTTTTTGAGGATGGTTTCATGGTTAGGCACCTTAAACCACTGAAATCTTGCCAGGAACTAACACTTTTCCCTAGTACGACTCAAAGGAAAAATATATATAAAACAATGAAGAGAAAATGCAAGAAAAAATAGCATCTATTGCTTAACCTGGCTTTGAACATAACCTTAGTGCAGATGTTAAGTAAAATGAATTGGACAATGGAGCCTAGAAGACTGAAGTCTTAAAGAGATGCTTTTCTCTCTCTCTGAATATCTGATGTTACATCTGCAAGGAATACCCTACATATTACAGTCTAAGGGGAAATACTATGATCAGCCATTTTCCCAAGACTCCATGTGTTATTAGACACATTCAAATAAGTTTTATGGAATCTAACTTTCTTTAGAAGAAATGGTAATGGGGATGGAGAGAAAGAGAGTAAAAGAACAGAGAAGAGCTCTAAATATTATGCATCTTTAAAACCCCTAGTACCTAAATCTTCCTCTGAGCTTTGAGTTTACCCTAGAGAGGCCCAAGGTAGGGTTGGAATTCATGACTGACCCTTTCACTGTTGCCCATGACCCACTACGACACCTCAGTCAGTTCCATTCCAAAATTTAGATGTTCATCTGGCTGTCCTGTTTAGTTTCTCGCCGAGCGGGACTTTCAGCTGATTAAATAATGGGCTTTACATTAACTTAATCAGTTTTGTCTCATTTGCAATATATTTTATAGCAATTCTTCAAAGAATTTTTAAATTTATGGATGGCCTCCTTTCCCAGTTTCCAATATGAATGAGTTTTTCATTTTTAAAAAGAATGGACATTTCAAAGCATTTTGGAGAGAGGGAAATTAGGTTTCTTAGCACAAATTATCATCTTGAATTAGATGAATTGAGAAATTTTCTGCAAAATGAAGTGAATTGAGTACATTGAAATGAGTTGAGATGAAACTAGTAGGGAGAAGGGATTAAAAGAGAGAGTGGGGTGACCATAGTGCAAGGTCCTTTTGGAGATGGTAGGGGATGAACCAGGGTATACAACAAGCAATCAGCCTTTGTGACAAGAAAGAAGGATAGAAGGATCAAGACAATTTAGAATCTTTTGTATACTTTCATGGCAGGGAGTTGAGAAAGTTCCTGCCTGGAAACTTTTATTTTCTTGGTAAATTGGGAGGCAAGATCAACAGGTAAAAGTGATGAGGAAGGAGAATTACACAAATTAGAAATAGTCTGAAATAATTGCTGTGGGGAATGAATAAGAGACATATATAAAGATTGCTGCATCGCATAAATAGTGCTGAAGAAAACAATAGGGAAAATTGATCTTCCTCTCATACCAAATGTGGGGAAAAAATCCAGATAGATAAAAGGGTTATGTATTTTTGAAACAAAATGTACAAATGATTGTAAATACGTACACATATGAAGAGTCATCTGATCTTTGGAATGGAACGCGCTTCTAAGCATAACACTAAGGGAAAAAAAATAAACTATTAATGAATTTGATGAGATAAAAAATTATGAACATCTGCTAGGAAAAATACAATTGAAATAAATACCACTAACAATTTAAAAATTACAGCAAAATAATAATGGAAAATATTTTCCACCTATAAAATTAGTAAGATTAAATAGTAGTAACACCCAGTGTTGGCAAGGGTGTGATCAAATGCATGTTGCCACAGATGGGAATATAAAAACTTATACTACATTTCTAGAGGTTGACTTGGAAAAATCTATCATGAACTTTAGAAGATCACCATTTGACCTACTACTGCCATTTACAGAAAGCTAACCTAAAGAAATAATAAGAAGTATGCAGAGATTTACACAAAAAACCTTGCTACAATATACATTTTATCAAGGGAAAAATGAGGCACAATCTAAATGTACAATTTAGAATTGGTTAAGTAAATTGTGGTGCACCCATACTTTGGAAAACTATATAACTTTTTAAAATCACGTTGCAAAGGAAGAACTAATGGCATGGAAAAATGCATGCAACATAATGCTTGGTTAGCAACAGTGGTGGGACAGCAGTGAACATGAGGAATGATTCCAGGAAGAACACAAAGTGGTCAATGCATCTTCACCTGTGTCTGTCCAGAAGTCAGGCTGGAGAGGACAGTGGTATATAGGGAAAATGGTTCTAGATTCTGGAACCCTAGGCATTAGTCTAGACTCTGCCATGCTTTGTGTGTACATAGAGGGGCAGGGAGAAAGGGGAACACAGGGAACTTCAATGACTATTTCTTAAAATCTCCATTATCTTTAGAAAATCTTCCTAAATTCGGGGAATTTTTCACATTATGGGTGTTTCCACCCCAAGCTAGAAGCTCAGAACTAACTTTCCCAGGAGCCTTTGCAACCAGGGCCCAGTCACATGACCTGGGCTCTGCCAATCAAATATGCCCTCATGAGATTTTAATTTGGATGAGAGCAAGAAAAGGAACAGGCTTCATGGGAGCCATTTTCTGATGAGAATATCTAGGGGTTTGACTCATTACCCGGTTAAAGAGGGAGAGAGTCTATTAAGTCTGCACTGTGTGTTCTCAGCAAGGGCAGCATTGTTTTCACTGGGGCAGTTCCACCATGTGGGTGAACACTGTTCCTGGCTGTGGCTGTGTAGTCTCCAAGTTTGACGCAGCGCCCTTAAAAATTCTGTGAAGGAGCTACCTAATATCTTATTTTCTAAAAATTCCTTTTCTACTCAGATTAGCTAATGTGTGTTCAATTATTTGCAAGCAAGCACACTGACTGATTTGGACTCTAATATAGTTTCAGTGTGCACTCTGTGTTTAGTACTTTAAATATGTTTATCTCGTTTAATCCTCTCCTACCATTCTGACTCCAAAGTCAGTAAGTGGAAGAGCTGAGAATGGATCCCCAGACCTCCCAGACCCTGAAACCCATTGTATGATTGTGAGAAACTTTCTACTCCTTTTTAACCTTTTACTTTCTTTCTGAGAGTGAGCACTTTGGAATAGAAATCTCTCTGAGCTTCCTTCTATTTCAATTGAGCCAATATTTCTATGTCCTGAGAGATTTTGTCCCATTACTCTAGGGGATTCAGAAAATCTTTGTTGGATATCTGGCCCGGTGTCCATCTTTCCACCATCCTAAGAAAAAGCTGGTAGAATGAGATGGGGCCACAGCCTGTCAGTGACCCAAGGGTTGTACCACAAAGCCCATCATTATCGCCCAGGACTGGGAAGTCTCCAGAGTTACTCGCCAAAGCTCCAAGTTTACATTCCCAGGAGGAAGTTGTTTCACACTCTGCCTGCCCTCAGGACACCAAAAGCATTGGCCTCACAAACACTTTTCCAGATTGGTTTCCAGGGCTTTAACAGAGAAACTGAAGCAATAGATTCATATGGAAAAAATACAGGACTAGCATTGGGAAAACTGGCTGCTCTCCCAGTTCTGTTACTTACTGGATGGCACTAGGCAAGCCGCTTAACTGCTCTGTCCCTCCCATTTCTTTCCCTGAAGTATTGAGGACTGTGGCGCAGACCAAATGAGATAATGCAAGCAAAAGTGCTCCCAAAATTGAGATGCATTTACAAACATGAGGGGTTATTATTAATTTAAAGAGGAATCAAAGAATCTAAAAATATCCTGCATTTGAATAGTGTTTCTTATTTTGCAACATGTTTTTCTCATTTAGTGTTCACAGAAACTATGTGAGAAGTAGGGCAGTTATTATTACCTCCATTTTACAGATGAGGAAACAGAAAGAAAAGTGACAATGCCAGCCCTGGAAACCAAGTGTCCTGATTTCCAGCTCCAGACCCATGCCTATATATTTGCAGGTGATTCATTTACCTCTATCCAATGTGAAAGTGCCTTGGACGAGACATTAGAGTACATCTATCAGTAATGGAGTTTGAGGGTTGCCTGTAAGGTCTGAGCCCATAGAAGGATATTTGGCCAGCACTGCTCACTTTGGACTGACACATAGGCTTCCTAGGAAAATATGCAGAGTCCCAGAGTTTCTCCATTGCAATGGAAAATGGGTTAAAACCAGAATTAGATAAATTGTTAATTGCTGAAAGAGACCCAGAGTACATTTTTAGAACACGCACCCCAATTCCGTCATTTTCTTTCTGACATCCTGGAATTCCAAGTCAGCATCAGTAGTGTGATTGCACAGTCTGTAACCAGTGGTGTCAGCATCAGGCTGTCCCTGGAGCAGTCCCATAGAAAATTAATGTCTACGAAGAAGCTCAGGTTGAGGACTCACAGACAAGTTTGATTTTATCACCTCCATAACAACTATTATGAAAAGTAAATTTCAGGTGCTTTGGCTTTTACAGAGCACTTCTGCATCCATCACTTCATTGGAATTTCCAAATAAGCCTGTAAAGTAGGTATCAACATTCTTAGAAATGACTTGCCAAAGAATGTGCAGCTGGGGAGCTTTTTATCATTTGTATTGTGAGCAAGCCCAGTAGTCCCGTTAAGTGACTGTGATAAATTGGATTATTGCCAAGCATATTCATTTCCCAACCACTAGAAGCAGAATATATATTGGGCTTGGCTGTGTGACTTGCTTTACCTAACCGATTGTGTATGCCAGTTCCAAGCCAAGGCCTTATCCTATTCACACTACCTGCCGTAAGAAGACTGTGCCCTAAGCAGTGGTTAATCCAAAGAGATGAGGAGCCAGTTGGAGGAAACATGATCCAACCTGCATCCTGGTGCTCCAAGCCTGGACTTAGCACAGCCGAACTGCAGTCAAACCATAGTCCTATAAGGATGAAATAAATGCTAGTTATTCTAAGCTTCTACATTAAGGGATACTTTATTTTGCAAAATATTGCTGTAATAATTGGCTGGCAGTTTCCTTCACCAGAAGCAGTGACTCTAAAATATAGGGCCTTTTAAAAAGTATTCTTGATCCTTTGTGAATGGCAGGTAAAAATTTTTCTGTAATATTCGAAGGAAGGAATGTTCCATTTCTTTCTTGAAGGCAAATTAATTACAGTTCCAATTCTCCAAGTACTAATATAGTGACATGTCCAAAATCACTCAATTCTAGGCTCCCTCCCCAATATGTGGGTTCATATAAAAATCCTGAACATGTGTATTGCCAGAGACTTCGAGGAGAGGCTGAGGAAGTCCACATTTTTGTCATTGCTCCTTGACTACTCCAGAGCTCTGGTTCCATCGGAGTTACTGATGTTCCAGACAAGTTCAGAAACCATTATGGTGCAGTGGAAAAGTTTACTTTTTACTAACTGACATCATCCAGAGTTTGCCTGAGTTAGGTCAAGTTGAAAATCCTGGAATGTTATTGAGTCTGACATTAAGAATAATTTTAATGATCATAAAGTTGAGAAGGTTTATACCAGTCTAGATGATATCAGGAATACAGAGACATCTCTTTTTTTTTCTGTTTATTCAAGACTTCTTTTATGCCCCCAAGAAAAATTTTATGCTTGTGTTTGTTTAGATCCTGCATGTTTCTTATGAAGTGTATTCCTGTGTTAATTTGCCAGGGTGCTATGACAGATACCACACAGTGGGTTGACTTAAACAATAAGCATTTATTATCTCATGGATTTGAAGGCTGGAAGTTCAAAACCAAGGGTTTGACAGGATTTGATTCCTCCCCTGCTTCTGTAGCATTCTGGGGCTGACTTGCCACAGTCCTTGGGGTTCCTTCCTTGCATTGTTGCCTTAGTCATAGGGTGATGTTTCCCCTTGGGTCTGCTCTTCTAGTTTCTGCTGACTTCCAGCTTCTTTCTGGGTAGCTTTCTCTGACTCCTCTTTATAAGGCCTACAATAATATGGATTAAGGTCCCCCTTGCTTCAGTATGGCCACAGCTTAATTTAAAATAACTTCTTCAAAAGCCCTATTTACAATGACTTTCACACCCACAGGAACATGGATTAATACTAAGAAAGAACGTATCTGGTTGGGGTGCACATAATTCAGTGTACCACAATTCCTGAGTTATTTCTGGAAGTTCCCTATTGGCAAGGATAAATACCAAGTTCCTTTGCATGCCTGAAAATGTTCTTCATTATCTGACTCCTACCTCATTTTTTAACTCTTTCATGGCCACATTATGTTTCACCCATGTTGAACTACCTAAACATGCCATTCTATTTTCTCACTTTGGGTTTTTGTAGATGCCTTCCCTTTTGCTTAGAATACTCATCTGGCCATCTCCTACTTACACTTCAAGTTCTAGTTCAAATAGTATCTCATTTTTAACAAGGCCAGGACTAAGGTAAGGCAAATGAGGGGCCCAAGGCACAAAATTTAAGGGGTCACTCACTCTCAGGGTTATGCAAGCGCCTCCTTAAGTTTGGTGCCTGGGCACTTGATTCATCCTACACAACCTCTGGCCCTTTTTTTTTTTTTTTTTTTTTTTAAATGCCTTCCCTGATGTATTCCATCCCCTTCCCAAGAATGCCTTCTTCATGAAAACTCTAGCTTTCTACATTATAGCATTTATCACATTGGATTACATTTTTCTTAAGACAAAAACGATGTCTTAGCACCTTGATAGCACCAGCACTGTGACTGACACAGCATGCTTTATAAATAATAAATTCATGTGTTCCTTAATAACCTACAAAGATAGCATTATCCCAATTTTACAAATGAGAAAATAGATTAAAAGAAGTTAATTATTGCACAATAGTACACAGTGAGAAATGACAAAGCTGGGGCTTGAACCCAGATCCCTTTGAAGACAGACCCTGTGTGTAACTGATAAACATGGTTTTATCACTACAATAAACTGAAGAAGAATCAAAGAGGAAAAGAGCATTTCTGTTTTGTTTCTCAGAATCTAAGAAAATCACTCCAAAATCATCTCTTGAGGCTTTATGAAATGGAGTGACACTTTGGCACACTGTCCTGCTAGTGAACAAAATCCTCCCATGCTCATCTTGCCCAGTCCCCAAATCCTCCAATATTGGTGAGAAAGAGGGTCATAATGGCTGGTCCCAATCCAGAAATTTGAAAACAAAACTTCTGTGAAATGCTTTGGATGGCATTGACCAAGGACAATTATTGCCCAAAGGGATTTGAACCCTATTGATAATCCAGCCAGAAAATTCTGCCTCATTGGCACAGAATCATTTGCCAGTTAGAGGTTATTGAGACAATGACTCTCCCCTGTCAGCCTGAATTCATCAGCCATGAGTGGTGGACACCTGCAGCTGAGGTCACTGCTTGACATTCTACAGTGCTACCTCCTGCACAGGACAACTACCCTGTATTTCTATGTTATCTGATATTCATGGTGTATCACTGAAAAACGCGTAGCTGTTACCTGGGCCAAAAAATATTCTTCACCACTGATTGCAGTGGGAAAATGCAGCCAAGCTGGAGGTTCCAATCCTAAATGCTTGTAACATAAATGAGTAAAACTGGCCAGGTGGGGTCTAGGGAAAACTATGGCATATAAGTCTGTGGAAAGGGGAGCAGTCTCTCCTAATTTCAGATGATTATTACCAGATGAGAATCAACCCAATATTTAAAATATTCACATTTTTCTAGAGAAGTCAGAAACCTGGATTTAATAATTGCTGAATTTTTTCAATGTTAATAAGTGATTCAAATTTATAATGTTATGTGGTTCATGTGTATACCCAACACTGGAGAGCTGAGAAAATAGAACAGCCAGACACAGTAGCTGCGGAATAAAATCTATGGTTTCCCATCCATACCCTACTGGATTTGATAAGACAAGAACAAAAGTGTAATTTTAGATCTGAGGAATAATCTCTTTGATCATTACATAAGGAAACAATTTTCAAGCTTTTCTGATTCTGATCCTTTATAAGAAATATATTTTATGTTACAATACACACATGCATGCACACACTTATATATCTGTTTGCTTACCTGAAATAATGTTACCCTTGCTAAATATGATACACTTTAATATTTTCTATTCTATTCCATTTAATTTTTTATATATCTGTTGACTATCCATTAACAAGTAATTTCACAACCTGTCAATGATGTCAACCCACAGCTTGAAAAACATTGATTTAGAGATTAGTGGTACCAATCCGTTTATTACAGATGAGGAAATTGAGATTCACAAAGTAATGGGATTTGTCCAATATTAAACAAGGTGAATGACAGAGCGAAGTCTAGAATTGATTATCAAGCCAGGATACACACACATACACACACACACACACACACACACACACACACCATATACATCATATATATATCAGCAAATGTAGAGCATATGCATCTGTCAGTCAGAGTTTAATCAGAGAGGCAGAACCACTAGAACAAACATATACACATTTATGTATAGACATATATGTATACATATATACTGGATACACAACATCTACATCTACATATGAAGGTGTTGCAGGGATTTGATCTTATACAACTGTGGGAGGTGGTTAAGCATCCTGCCTGATGCTAGAGGTTGAAATCCACAAAAAATAAAACACCCCAAGCATGAGCTGGAAACCATGAGGGCAGACTGCAAGCATGGATGTTTTTGTCATCTCTCACCTTAGTGGGACAACAGTTCTGCAGGCCTGCAGGTAGAATGAAGGAGACAGAGGAATGAAGGAGGCACTTTGTCCTGGACTAAAAACACCCAGATAGCCCAGGAGTCAGAAAAGCTGAAGGACGATCCAGGAGAAGGTGGAGAAGTTGCAGGAGGGGAGCTAGCAGATCAGCAACAACGTGGTGCGCTGCAAAATGGCTGCTGCTTCACTTCAACCCGCAAATCTCTTGTGGCCCACCTTTTCTTTAGTGATTTAGAAAACATGCTGATTCAATTTTTAAAAATCTATTACCTATTTCTTCAGTTATTAAAATGAAGAATTCAAAATATCTAATCATGAGAAAATTAGCACCTTTGGTTTTTGTTACACTTCCTTCTTTCTCACCATTTGTTATTATCTGCAATTTTAAACTCAATTTATTAAAGTCAAAATTATTACTGTTTTATCAAGGATATCTTTCAAGGTTTATTAACATTTACATCCTGTTAGTTGACAATTATCTGTTTTAATTTCACATTATTCACTTTTTAGGCCTCAAATTTCCTTCTCTAAGATTTATTTATTTTAATTCATCTATACAGTAGAGGATAAATCTTTGTGGAGTTTATTTATTCTTTAGTTTGTTTTTAGTAAAATATTTCCAAGGCCATACATACCTGGAAGTTGTCTTTCTGTTGCTTTCAATTCTGAATAAAAATTTTACTTTTTGACTTACAACCTTTTCTCCTTAAAACTGTATATGTGAGTAGGCTATAGGATATATTAAGAGAAAAAGCAAGATGGAGAAATATATGTATACTATGCCACCATTTATGTAGGACAAGGAAAAATACACATACATATACATACATATATATATTTATTCTTTCTAATTAATATTTGTGGTAAATATGGATATGATGTTAAGTTATGCTAAGTTAATATAATATGTTAACATAGTATTATGTGTTTTTATATGTTGAGTTGTGCTAAATCAATGTGTTACTATGTTATTAACACACATATGTTGCAACTCATTGTTATATGTTAGTACAACATTGTTGTATGCCATCCTCTGTGAAATATGTTAAATTACCATATATATTTTAAAATAAAATAATCCTTAACATTTAAAATGGTTAAATCAGGAGAGGGAAGATATATATAGTGGAAGAATCAGGGATTGAAAAACAGACTTCTTTGAATAGACTTTGTATTATAGATCTATCTTTGGAACCCATGTCAATATTTTACATAATTATAAAAAAATTAAATAAAGTAAAATGCAAGCCCCAGACTCCAAAGGAAATTTAAACAAACGAGCCTAATTGTGTACTCTGTTGGTGATACAATCACACCTAAAGGGAATATTCCAAGTGACTGTAAAACACAGTAATTTGACTATGCATCCCTGGTAGAATAGATCCTAAGGACAAGAAAAATGGAAAAAAAAAAAAAAAAGACTTGAACTATTTTCAGTAATAACATTGAGGGTGATGGTATTGATATTGTTATTCCAAGGTAACAATAAATCAAATGAGTAATAACAACATTGTGATTGAGAACTAAGATGTTGAGCTTTGTTGAAATGATATATAAATAAGAGCTTGATGAGGTCAGCTAAAATCCCTGTAGGCCTGAATTTGAACTAGATTAAACTCAGAATATATTTTATCTTAAAAATATATATATGTTCTAGCTCTGTCCACTGGAAAGTCCTAGAAATAATGGTTAACTCAGCAGGACTGAGTTTCCCTGGTACCCAGTTTGCAGTTTCTTTTCCCACTAAAAATTACCAGAGATCTTTGGAGAAATGACTGACTCCTGATCTGGGGTAGGAAATGTATAAGCCTGAAAACATCTTGTCATACAAGAAAGCTAATAACTTTGCCAGTTACTAGAGTTTTTCCTTATGCCTAAAGCTGCTTAGGATTATGTATTGTGATTTTACCAGAAAATTTATTGACCATTTGGTACTAATGTTTACTAGTTCATGTTGTGTCCTTCCAATTTGA
Source organism: Choloepus didactylus (assembly GCF_015220235.1). NCBI lineage: Eukaryota > Metazoa > Chordata > Mammalia > Pilosa > Megalonychidae > Choloepus > Choloepus didactylus. Next base: position 50,792,981 of record NC_051327.1, read on the forward strand.
AAATGCAGATTCTCTTTTATATAGGAAAGTGGTTTTTTTTTTTTTTTCCATAATGGTGGTATTTTTTCTTTCAGTTGTTCTGTTCTATTTTTCATAGCTGTCAATTATACATATATTGCATCTCCTTTTCTCTCAAATCTTTTCTATTAGTTCTTTCTATTTAATTTTATTCATCCTTCTGAGCCTATATTCTATATTCCAAACTATGTTTTCAGCAATGCCAGCTCTTCTTGTAGATGCTTCTACCATGACTTATTTATTTTCTGCTTGTTTTTATCTTTCTCCTCCATGTTCCTTTCTTGAATTTTATTAAGTCATCATCTTCTTCTCTTGTCTGAATATGTCTTCTCTAAGCCATTTTATCCCTTACTTGATTTTTAGTTTCTTAATTCCTTTGATTTTAGAGAAGTGTTTGTGTAATTTTTCCTAGTATTTCTAAAGAATTTTTCTATGCTATGTTCTGTATTTTGCTTTTTGTTTTCTGTTAAAAAATTTTTTACCTTTGAGTTGGAGTTATTTTTTATGGAGAAACTGTGAGATAAAGATGGTGTGAAGGACAGGCAGGGGGAGTAAGCTAGGGCAGCTGGCCACTTGATTGTCTCAGAACAGATTTTTACCAACTGTGATGGTTAGATTCATGTGTCAACTTGGCCAGGTGATGGGATCCAGGTATCTGGTGAAGCAAGCACTGGCTTGTTACTGCAAGGACATTCGTGGCTGGTTAATAAACCAGAAGGCTGGTTTATTAAATCATCAGCCAGTGGACTGCAGCTGTGACTGATTACATCAACACAGGGTGTGTCTTCCACAATGAGAGAATTCAATCAGCTGGATTTAATCCAATCAGTTGAAGACTTTTAAAGGAGAGAGAGTGAGGACCTTCACTTCTTCTTATGCTAGCCAGCAAAGTATTTCCTGAGGATTTCATTGAACACCTTCATCAGAGTTGCCAGTTTGCTGCCTGCTCTACAGAATTTGGATTCATGCATCCTGCCCTACAGAATTTGGACTCATGCATCCCCACAGTTGCATGAGACACCTTTATAAAATATTATATTTATAGATATCTCTTGCTGATTCTGTTCCTGGAGAACCCTAACTAATACAGCTTGGTACCAGGTGGGGGGGGGGGGGGATGCTGCTGAGTTTGTAAATACCAAACATGTTGGAATGACTTTTTGAATGGATAAAGGGAAGATTCTGGAAGAATTGTGAGGAGCTTGATAGAAATGACCTAGACTGCTTCGAAGAGATTGTTGGTAGAAGTATGGACTCTAAAAATACTTCTGATGAGGACTTGAGAAGACATGATGAATGTGTTACTGCAAACTGGAAGAAAGGCAATCCTTGTTTTAAAGTGGTAGAGAATTTGGCAAAATTGTGTCCTGGTGTTGGATGGAAGGCAGAATTTGAAAGCGATGAACTGGGATACTTAGCTGAGGAAATCTTCAGGAAGATTCAAGGAAAGCTCCTTGAAGCTTATAGTAAAATGCAAGCAGAGAGGGATAAGCTGAGAAATGAACTCTTGGGTTCAAAGCAACCAGAAACTGATAGTTTGGAAAATTCTGGGCTTCCAAAAAGTGAGACCCCAGAAACTACAGCCCCATATGAGGATTTAACCGAACATGGAAACTGACCACCATTTTACTGCAAGCCAGGATTTGAGATGGAGTTATCCAGAAAGGATTTGTGGAAAGTCCTATTGTCTGATGGTTTTGACCCCTGTAAACTGCATGCCAACCCTACAGAATTTTTGCGAGATTTTTATAAACAGAGTCACTGCTGGTCTGGACTGGAGGGGATGGAGAAGGACCAAATTGAAGGAAAAATTTCTTCAAGGACAGAACTATTGAAATTGAGTTCTGTAGTCAAGAGGTCTCAGGCAGGGAGAGCAGAGTGGCCCATGCATGTGGAAAAGATGAGTTTGCCCCAGAGGCAGAGGGAGGGCCTTCCGCCTCGATGCCCAGGAAGAGTGCTGCCACCCCAGGCCTCAGAGACAGTGGAGCATATTCCCTAGGGATTGGGGAGAGCCTGGCCACTACCCCACAGTTTGGAGAGGGGAGAGCCTTTGCCCCAGAGAGGCAGAATCTGGGTGGAATCCAGATGTTTAAAGAGGATGGGGACAAGAAGGTAGTCTCCCCAATGTGTGCATATGTTTGGAGAGAAAAGGGCTGCCATGAAGGCCCTTGGAAAGGGTTAGACTCCTTCTCTCTCAAGCCCCAAGGATAAAACTTCATTCTACAAATGACTCTCAGACTTTGAAATCTAAAGAAGTTAAACCCTGCAGGTTTTCAGAACTGTTTTGGTCTGGTGACCCCTGTTTTTCTTCACATTTCTCCCTATGGCAATGGGAACACTTATTTTCTGATTGTCCCTCCTTTGTATATTGGCAGCAGATAACTTGTTCTAAGTTTCACAAGTCCATGGCTAGAGGGGAATTTTGTCTTAGGACAGACCGCACATGTAACTGATTTTGATGGGATCTTATACTTACCTATTGTTGCTGAAATGATTTAAGTTTTTGTGATATTGTGATGGGATGAATGTATTTTGTATATGGAAAGATCTAGTCATTTTGGGGTCCAGGAGGTGGAATGTGCCAGTTTGGAGGTATTACGTCCCCCAAAATGCCATGTTCTTTAATGCAGTCTTGCGGGGGCAGACATGTTAGTGTTGATTAGGTTGGAATCTTTGGATTAAGTTGTTTCCATGGAGATGTGACCCTCCCAACTGTGGATAATACCTTTGATTAGATTATTTCCATAGAGGTGTGGCCTCACCCATTCAGCGTGGGTCTTGATTTAATCATTGGAGTCATATAAAAGAGCTCAGTCACTTTTATGGCTGAAAGACTGTAACTTCATAACCAAATAAACCCTTTTATAAAAGCCAATCCATTTCTGGTATTTTGCATAATGGCAATATTAGCAAACTGGAACACCAGCTATGATATTTTCCAAATCTTAGAAATATGCTTCTATTCCCTGCTATAAGTATCCCCCCCCCCCATTGGGTATTACAGTGGTATCACTGTGTATGTGTGTTGAAGGAGATTGTCCTGCTTAGCTTGCAGTGGAATAGCATGAATTCCAAGTTTTTGTACTAAGACTTAATATTTATTTCTATTCTGTTTCCTTCCATCTCTCCTCATTTCTGCTACAACCACATCTTACTTCTTGCTAATATTATGTTCCTGCTCATTTTCTAAACCAGCACCCAGCCCAACTATGTGGATTTGAATTAGTCTCATGGATGCTTCTGAAGTCCACCCATGCCCCCAATTTTTGCAGATACATGAGTGGTGTTTATACTGAGAGAGCTCTTCATTCTGTGTGAGAGCTACAGAGGTATATATCTTTTCTGGAGGTATTGCCTTGATTTGCTCAAAATTTATGTGTAGCAGATATTCTTCGTAGATTGCAGTTTGAAGCTGTAACTCTTGCCTAGTTTTATAGAAGACAGCATTTTCTTTATTATTTTTCTTTCCTTGTGTTTCACTTAGTTTCAGGAAATAGAGTGGACAAAAACACTTTTAATTCATAGATTTGGGGGGAAGTCCATATTTTTAGTTTAGAAACATCACTTTGGTTTTAGTGAAAAACAATGTAGGAGACAGAGAACAGGGAGGAAGGTGGGGGGCAGGAGGTTACTCAAGTCTAGAAATGACAGGAAGACTAGCGAGAAAGCTAATGAGTTTATATAAAAGAGAAACGATGAAGTATGTGAGAGACAAAAAGAAGACAGAAGAAAGACCTGGGGTTTGGGAGTCAAACTATTGACAATAATTTTTGTGACAAAATTGTATGGAAACACCTGGTGAGATTATGTGTGAGAGAAATGAGCTAAAACAGAATGCTTTGGAATCCCAACTCTTGAATAGGGATGAAAAGTGAAAGAGGACTCTACCAAAAACAAACAAACAAACAAAAAAACAGAAGTAGATATTAGAGAGTTAAGAGGAAAATAAAGGAATTAATACTGCAAGGACAAAGTATGTTTCCAAAATGGAGAGATTTAGTGGTGTCCAATGATACTGAGAATTTTTCTAAGATAGGCCTTAAAAGTTTCTTTTGGTTTTAATGATGTGAAAGTCATTGTTGACCCTGTGAGTGTAGTGTTAGTGGGCAGTTGGAAGTGGAAGTATGAGATCAGTGGATGGAAGTACAAATGGAAGATGACAAAGTAGGGTAGGTAATTTGATTGTAAAAAGAAAGATAAATGTAGAAAATATCAAGGGTCAGCTTGAGAGAAAACTCCTATGTAATTATACAGTAGTATCAGTGCTTTGGGACTCCCCATTTAGCAATAATAACTCACATGTATTTGGAAATTCAGTTCAAAGGGAATTTTGCATACATAATCTCATTTCAAATTCACCACAATTTTACTGTTGAGGAAACCATGGCTCAGACAGGTAACAATGAAGCGACTTTGCAAAGGGCATGAGAAAGAAAATGATTAAAACATCACTTTGACATCTTGGGCAACACTACCATCACTCAAGTTCTGGATCAATCTCAGTTTCAGCATCCTTGTAGGGAACAAAATAGAGATAAAGCCAATATTTCACTTGAACCCAAACCTACCATGTAAATTTTAGATTCAAATCCACATTTTAATTTCCAATGGAATAAAATTGCAGCATCCAATTGAATTCCTATTAACTTCTCCATGATGTTTTCTCTGCCCAGGTATTTCCATGCAAGGCTGATACTAGTTAATTGCCTGAATTAAATATTTTGCAGCCTAAAAGCATTTGCTGTTCTACACGATTTATAAATATTCATTCTGCAGAAGTGAGGAAACAAGAGAAAGTTCATTTCCAGTGGCTGCCTTTGTAGCAAACTATTCAATAATAACCCTCAAAGCCATCCTCAGTGGCTGGGTAAAATGGTTCTGGAGCTCAAATCTGTTATAGAAAAATAATTTCTCCAAATGTACAAACATTTTTGCTGAGCCACTAAATATTTTCTGCCTGCCCATGACAGGGACAGCCTTAAGGTGATATGATAGATGCCAAGCAAATAATCAATCAATACACTGGTTTAGGTCTCTGTCTATCAGCTTGGCATTGTGTGGACTAATTAGATGATAAAATGTGATGAATGTGTATTAAACTCAGCCTCTCCCCGGGAGCTCCCTAGGGTCCTTTCCCATTTTCTAGCTGACCTTTTAGAGCTCAGCTTTATTGTATGTGAATGCAGTTAAATCAATTTGCCAGATATTTGCATTAGTCTAGCTTGTTCAGAATTCAATTATTCAGTGTTACTTTACTGCCCTTCCAAGGCCTGTGCATGGCTCATTTTCAAGTGGATAAAGGCAGAAACGGACAGTCTTCTCAGGATTCAGGCCTGTGAATACCTCAGAGGTATTTTTTAGATCCAACTTAGTCAGATCCCTTCTCTCCCAAATCTCAGAAGAGAAAAAAATGTAGATTCTCAACAAATCTGAACCTCCACCCTGGCTCTGCCACTTACTAGAGGGTGGCTTGCATAAGTTATTTGGTCTATGTGAACCTTCGTTTCCTATCTGCCAAAAAAGGATGCTTTATTTGGGTTCCCTCAGAAACAGACTTTGAGGGTAGGATTTGAGTGCAAGTTGTTTATTTTAGAGGTAATAGTAGCAGGCACTGCTAAACAAGGAAGTAAAAAGGGGATGGGAAGATTTGAGTATAAGGTACATTAGTGAATAGTCTGTCTCTGGAAATGCCTCTCTGGAAAACAGAGCATAACATTCACACCCAAAGAACAAGGAACGTGGGCATATTTTCACCGACTGCCATTCATTGCTTGTTGAGAACTGCTCAAGAGGTGTTAATTCTACGGCACTGCAAGTGTGCCCTAAGCAACACTGACTTAGCATCTTGGTGGGGCCAGAGGAGCCCTCATGCAGAGAGTCACAGATTCTTGCAGTATGAAGCTGAATGGACACAGGAATGGTGAGTACCAAAGGAATATGGTGAAGCACCAAAACCATCTGCTGCAGGGGACATGCTTCATTGTGAAGTCAAAAAGTGATAATTCATGTAAAGTTGTTATCACTATGACTGGCACAGAGCAAAGCACTAAATAGTTGTGTGTTAATAGTTGATACCTTTTTTTTTTCTGAAAATATGTAAACTTAGGAAAAAGACTTTTCTCAGTACAAGAATTTGACTCTGTTCCTAAGTATGTGGCAAAGTGAAAGCCACTGCACTATATGCCTTTGTATAAAACTGGGGATACTAGGAGTAGTATCATGGAAGACTTTCTGGAGGAGGTGACATTTGAACTGGGCTTTTAAGGATGAATGGTGTTCACCAGGCATCCAAGAAAAGTAAAGACATTCTAAACAGAAGTAATAGCATGTGCAGTGACACAGATATATGGCACCTGTATGTTTGGTGACCTGCTGATAGTTTAGAATAGCTAAGTAGAGGAGGTAAGGGAGCTTTATGTCATGATGTCTGGAGTCCAGTCATGAGAGAATTTCTACATAATTCAAGACCCTTATAGTGTTACAGAAATAATGCATTGTCCAGATCAGGGAGGAAGAGAACACTTGCTCTGCACTATCTGAGCAGCACAGGGAGTGGTTGTCCAATTTTCAATGGCACATTTTGAAAAGGGACACTAGTTACACTGGAGCAAGCTCTGGGAAGAATGAACAGAATGCTATAGTCCAAAAACCATGTAAGATGTCAAATGGTTGGAAGAATAGAAAGTTGGTAAGTTGAAGAATGTAGACTTATGGAAACAAGGTGAGCTATTGTGAGGAAGATATTATATTTTTTCTTTGTGGTTCCAGAGGCCAAAAATTCAAACTAATGAAGCATATTTCAAGTCAATGGACTAAAAGTCATTCAACAAGTGAATGGTCAGCTCTGGGAGGGAGCAGGTTTTCTATTCCTTGGAGTGATCAGGAATAAATGAAATGGCTGCCCCTTAAAGAGGTTAGAAGAGACACTACTTCTTGGAGTAGAACTAACCTCTAAAGATCCTTTCCAATTAAGATTCTATGATTCTATAAAAGGGAGCATCTCTGGGTTCCTCTTTAGTAAGTATGCCAACCAAGGGGACACGAGGAAGTGAAGTGACATCTTCCTCCAGAAGGAGTTTTATATAATCCCTCTCTACACCAATGTTCACAGCAAAGAATTCCTCTAGGAAAGAAAGAAAGTTCAAAGAGTTTCTATGAGATTTAGGTAGAATTAAATAACAACTACAAAAAGACTCAATAACTTTTAGCTACTACTACTATTCTTCTACTACTACTACTAAAACTACTGTTATTATATGTGCGTGGAGCATAGCAGGTACTCAATGCTTATAATTTCCCTAATACAACAAAAAGAAACTCCTGAATTTTTTTGTCCCTCTTAACCCAACCTTATACAGCTGATCACACAGAGGTGTTGCCTTTTGTTTCTTGATCTCTAAAAATCATGTCTTTCTGGTGTGCCCTGCTGGCTTGGCTGATCTCCTGATAACCCTCCACATCCAGATGGATGCATCTAGTTGCAGTCCTAACTCCTCTGTTCCACTGGGATATCTCTGAAATTCTGATGAATCCACAGATGCCACACCTTTCTCTGAGCATTAACTTTCAGATAGTTGACCTGCATTTTCATGAATTGACTTCAGTAATTTAGAATAGGCTCTTGTGTGTAGCAACCTACCCTTCACCCTATGCATACCCAGCTCTTGTTCCTGTGTACTCACTGATTTCTGTAAACTTGTTATTCCACATTTAGAGAGGAATAAAAAGAATCAAATGTGTCTTAATGAATGTTTTTTGTTGTCTCAAACCAAAAAAGGAAAATGAAAATGATATTGCAGCATGGCATGGAACTGACAGTCAGAGACTACAGTAAAACTACAACAAGGGATTGGACCTGGGAAATGAAAGTGGTCAGAAACCCTACAGCTTCTTCAACTACTCGCTTTCTCTTCCCACTCCCTTCCTCTTTCTCTCCATCCTTCCCTCTCTCTTTCCTCCCCACACCCCAACCCCCCTTCCTTTTTGGTACCAGATGGCCTCTCATGTCTCTGCTTCCATATGTCCACTTTATTCCCTTTCTCCGGCTGGCTTTTGCTGACTTGGAGAGCAAGTGGCCAAATTTAGCTAGCCTATAACTCCTAAATTTAAACATTCTTGTTTAAAAATAAGCATCAGAGAATAACTCACATCTCAAAATCCAATTTCAAGTTCCTAGCAGAAAGAAAAATCACTGGTCCATTTAAGAACTTCACAGGTCCGTTTAGGGTCATTTGTCTAACCCTAATTCAACCAGGTGTGGCCAGAGGGCAACACTGGATTGTTCAAAAATGGCTTCAAGATTCCATCCCTGTATTGTGAAGCAGAAATTTTCAAGGGAGGGGGCACCTGAGGTGGGGTGGGTTTTACTCCTCTGACTTTGTACCTCAATCCCAGTTAATGTTGGAAAATTCTCCTCCACTTCTGGCCAGTAGCTGAGTTCTTCAGTTATTGGCAAACTTTATTCTAATCCCTTCTAAAAGGCAGTTACCAGCATTATGAAGGAAATTTCCTATATAAAATACTTTCCAAATAGCAGACTTCCATGCCAGCGGGATGAATGGAGAGGCAAGGAGGTTAGGAGAGGTCTGGCAAGGAAACACTGGAAATGTACATTTGGTTGGTTTAATTTAACTAAAGATTATGGCATCTATTAAGTTAGTTTCTATCAAAAAAGAGCCAGTCAGTCAAAGGCCCTAGATATACAAGCCTTAAAGAAAGAAGGATATAATACTTTTCAATTAGATGTTAAATTTCACATTTGTCAAGCATGCAAGAGTCTTCAGAAATACAAAATGAGCATAATGTAAAACTTTAAGTATATATCTTCCTTCTGGTGGTTGAATATCAGTTATGCCCTCTGAGAACAAAAATTCCCTTTTCCACAAGGAGTACAGGATGAAATATTTATTACATATATTTGGAAAATGCACACAGGTACAAGGCTGCTTTTAATCAAGAGGTAATATGGCGAGAGATTTAAGGACAGTATTCCAAATCAGACAAGTCTAGGCTCCATTCCCACAATTTACTTGTATTGAGTTATTTGAACTTCAGGTTTCATCATTTATTAAATGGGAATAGTAATGTAATGCTTACCTGGAAAATGTGAAGACTGTGGGTTTAAAGTACTTAGCATAATCTCTAGCACATATTAGTGTTAATGAATGCTGCTTTTTTATTTTATTGTTGTAGCTGTAGTTGCTTCTTATTTGAAAACAAAACAAAACAAAACAAAACACCACAGTGCTGTAGAGAATGATAGAATGTGGCCAATAACATTGTGTTTGCTGTGATCTCTGTTTTATCCAGGCCTTTCAAAGTCCTCTTCTCTTTCTCCCCATCCTCACATCTAAATCATAAGATTTAGGACCTGAAATCTAATCTCTCACTATTGCCCAAGTATCTGTCTGCAAGACAAATTAGCAATATCAATCCCAAGAGACATCTATTAGTGGCTCTCCAAACTCCTTACCATGGTGTAGACCCTATTTCAAAATCTTCCTCTTTCTCCAGTCCGTCCTAACTTCTCAAATTTATACTCTAACAATAATATAATACTTACGGCACCTTCATCACATTCCTATAACTTCCATTCAATATTGAACTAGAGGTTCTAGCCAGTTCTGTAAGGCAAAGAAAAGAAATAAAGGGCATCTAGATTGGAACGGCAGAATAAAAAGTGCCTCTCTTTGCAGTTGGCATGATTGTCTATGTCAAGAATTCGACAGAATCTACAAAAAAAAAGACACTAGAACTAATAAGTGAGTTTGACATGGTTACCAGTTGCTGAATCAGAAACAAAAATTTTTGATATATTAACAATGAGAAATCATTGTTTCAATCTTAATTTCATTAAGAAATTACTTAAAGATAAAAATGAAAAATATGTGAAAAGCTTGTATGCTGAAAACTCTAAAACATTGAGAAAAATTAAAGAAAACTTAAATAAATGGAAAGACATACAGTGTTAGTGGTCTAAAGATTTCATATACATAAAATATATACATTTTCCCCATATTTATCCATAGATTCAATGTAATCCCAATCAAGGAACCAGTAGGTTTTTTTTTTATAGGAATTGACAAATTGATTCTACAATTCATATGGAAATGCAAAGGACTTAGAATAGCTAGAACATTGAAAAAGATGAACAAAAGATGAACAAAGTTGGAGACTAACCCTACCCAATTTCAAGACTAGAACACATACCTAATTTCAAGCCACAATAAATTAAGATAGTTTGGTATTAGTTTAAATATAGCTGAATAGATCAATGGAACAGAATAGTTAGTCCATAAATAGATATACACATGTATTAACAATTGATTTCAACAAAATTGCCAAAGCAATTCAGTGGAGAAAGGATCATCTTTTTAATAAATGATGTTGGAACAATTGGATAATATTGGATAATAATGATAAAATAAAATTCACTTTAATCTGTATCTCATACCATATATAAACATTAATTCAAAATTATGATAGACCTAAATGTAAAACTTAAAACTATAAATCTTCGAGAAAAAAACAAAACAGCAACAGAAAAAAAAAGGTAAAAACTTTTGTGACCTTGAGTGAGGCAAATTTCTTAGCTATGACAATAAAAACAAGATCAATATAAGAATAAATTAATAAATTGGACTTCATTAAAATTTAAAACATCTTATCAACGAAAGAAACTGTTAAAGAATGATAAGACACAGAATGGGAGAAAATAAATGCAAATCACATATCTGATAAAGGATTGCATCCAGAACATATAAAGAAAGCTCAAACTCAATAACAACAAAACGAATAACCCAATTTTTTTAAATGGGCAAAATATTTGAACATATGCTTCACTAAAGAAGATATATAGAAGAAAAATAAGGATACAGAAAGATGTTCAATGCCTTACTCATCAAGTAAGTGCAAATTGAAATCACAACGAAAAACCACTGTATATGTATTACAATAGCTAAAATTTAAGGGACAGGAGCATTGGTGATAATGCGGAGGAACTTGAACTCTAAAACTGCTTGCGGGAATCAAAATGGTGCAACCACTTTGAAAAACAATTTGTCAGTTTCCTAAAAAGTTAGACATACAACCTCCTTATGATCAAGCCGTTCCACTAATAGGTGTTTAACCAACAGAAATGAAAGCACATGTCCTTACAATGTCTTGGTCATAAATGATCAAAACTGAAAGAAAAATAAATATCCATCAATAAATGAATGGATAAATTAATGGTGGAACATTCATTCAATAGAATACTCCTCAGCAGTAAACAAAATGAATTATTATTATATGCAGCAATATAAATGAATTTCATAACAATTATTCTGAGTGGAAGAAGCTGTACAAAAAGAATGCATCCTGTGTAATCCATTTAAATAAAATCTAGTAAATGTGAGCTAATGTATAGTGGCAAAAAGTATATCAGTGGTTGCCTGGGGATAGGTGGGGATGGGGTGAGGGGCAAGAAGGAGGGATTAAAAAAAGTGCTCAAGGGAACATTTTGGGGTTGATGGATGTGTTCATTACCTTGTTTGTGGTGATGGTTTCACAGGTGTATAAATATGTCAAAACTTGTCAAATTCCACACTTTAAATATGTGCAGTTTATTGAAGGTCAATTATTCCTCAAAGCTGTTTAAAAACCAATGTGTAGATGACTGAAGATATTATATGAGTGTATATATACATATACACACACACATAGGTAGAAAAAAGGGACTAGAAGAATTCACTTCAAATTCTTAACAATTACTACCTCTGGGAATGGAGTGTGCTCAAGGGTGGAGGGATTTGAATAAAAATTCACATTATATATACATTGTAATCATTTAAATCTTTGACAAGGAGAATGTATTCATGAATTATGTGTGGAGTTTTTATTATTACCAATTTTAAAAACATAGCCAAAGGCAGCAGCAAGCTGTACCTACTGCTACTAGAAAAATCCTTTCTGGCTTCGGGTCAAAATATAAATGAAAGCATAAATGCTGTCATCTCCATCAACTTTTTATTAAAGTAGGCATTTGGGAGCTAAGATGCAAAATCTTTCCCTTTAGTAAGATTATGAAGGTGAAGGTTATTTTATAGAGTGTGTTAGAGTTTCATACACCATGAAGATATTACACCACTTATTGAAGTGTCACTAAGTGAGTATCCATTTGGGGGCAGGATATTTCTCTAAAGGTCCTAATTAGAGAGCTGAATATAAGTTCCTAGTGTCACAGGGTGGGCTGGGGAAAATATCCAATGAGAAAAGTGGACTAGGTTGAAAGAGGGAGGAAAAGGAGGAGAGAAGGAGGTTGGGGAATAGAAGGCAAGGATGAAGAGGGGGAGTGGGAGGATGGTGATGATGATGATGGCAAAAATGCTGATAATGATGAGGGAGGAGGAGGAGAAACAAAAGAAGGAAATGTAGAAGGAGATTATGTTGTATGGTAACAATGGTGGGGTGGTGGTGATAATATCCACTTTGTATATATTTTACTATCTATCATGGATTAGTTTCCTATATTACGGAGCAATGCAACAATGAACAAGGGCAACAGATGTTCATGAATTTGGGGAGGGAGACTCAAAAGCCTGGACACTTGCACTCAGCTAAAGACAACTGAAAAATCTCCATCCCAAAGTGAGTCTTAATTCTCAATAATGAAGCACAATTGAGAGTTTGCAGATGAAGCCCATTGCAGCCTGAGCCTTCTATGACCCCACAAAAACTCAAGTATTTACTCACATCCTCCTTGTGCCAGAGAAGTACCCTCATTTGCAACAACACAGGGTTTCCCTAAACTTGTCTTTGTTTATCACATACCTCATGTATTACTAAGAACTGTTTATTTAAAATTACAGTTGCTAGTCATACAAGTTTCAAAAATGTCTACAACTTCAAAGAGCTTCGGATACCAACTGCAAATTCTTCAGAATTCTGACTCTACCCACAGTTAGGCCAGACTCCACAGATTAAGGGCAATCCTCTACAGGATTGCCTTTCAGGTACCAGTGTTAAAATCAGGTACCCGGTGATCTCACTGCTTTCCCTCCTACGTGGGACCTGACTCCCAGGGGTGTAAATCTCCCTGGCAACGCAGGGTATGACTCCCAGGGATGAATCTGAACCCGGCATAGTGGGATTGAGAATATCTTCTTGACCAAAGGGGAATGTGAAATGAAACAAAATAACGCTTCAGTGGCCGAGAGATTTCAAATAGAGTCGAGAGGTCACTCTGGTGGACATTCTTATGCGCTATATAGAGAACACTTCTTAGGTTTTAATGTATTGGAATAGCTAGAAGTAAATACCTGAAACTATCAAACTCCAACCCAGTAGCCTTGTCTCTTGAAGACGATTGTATAACAATGTAGTTTACAAGAGGTGACAGTGTGATTGTGAAAACCCTATGGATCGCACTCCCTTTATCCAGTGTATGGATGGATGAGTAGAAAAATGGGGACAAAACCTAAATGGAGAATAGGGTGGGTGGGATGGGGGGGTGATTTGGGTGTTCTTTTTTTATTTTTTTATTCTTATTCTGATTCTTTCTGGTGTAAGGAAAATGTTCAAAAATAGATTGGGGTGATGAATGCACAACTGTATGATGGTACTATGAACAGCTGATTGTACACCATGGATGACTGTATGGTATGTGAATATATCTCATTAAAACTGAATTTTAAAAAAATCAGGTACCCAGGCCACCTGCAATTCTGACCAACTGGCTATAAATTCTGAGGCTCCCACCAACAGGCTTGATAGCCAGAAATAAATGAACACCCTACTGAGGACAAAGTTTATTTACTGAGAGCTTGTTATAACAGGGGAGTCAGCCACCATTCCTTGTGTTTGGCAGAGACTCAAAAGCAGGCAGAGGAGTGGGAAAGCTTCATAGTGAAACAAAAAGGTAAAACTTCAGACATACCCCGAAGACTTCAGATATTTCCCTGCTGGCCTGGGAAAGCTGGAAGCAGGCTAACTAAAAGCAGGGCATCTTGTGTGATCGGTTATGGGAGCTTATTTGGCTTTCTCCAGTTTGGCCTAATTTGGAAGTGGGGTAAAAATTAGGAAAGCTGTCAATTATCAATCAAATCCTGGTTATTTGGGGATTGTAGTTTGGTTTCCTGGCCTATCTGTTATAGATAATGGCCTACTTCCTGGAGCAGTTTTAGGTAGTGGACCAAACTTTCCTGGTCTGGTCACTGATGATAGTGGGTCAGTTTCTTGATTATTGTCCATTTGTATATTCAGTTGCTCAGATAATTGGCCAGAATGACTCACAGAACTTACTGAAAGTGTTATACTTGTGATTATTGTTTTATTACAGCAAAAAGATACAAATAAGAAGCCAAAGGAAGAGACACATATGATGAGGTCTGGGAAGGTCTCAAATGCAAGCTTCTATGTCCTCTCTACATGGAGTCAGAACATGTCGGGGAAGCTCATCGGAGCCTCACATGTCCCAAGCTTATATGGGGTCTCATTACTTAGGTATAATTGATGGAATCAATGCCTACGTGATGGAATTCGGTCTGCAGCCCCCTCTCCTCTCAGAGGTCAGGGAAGTTGAGCTGTTATGAAGTGGCTCAAAGCCCCAACCTCCAAATCATTTGGTTGGTTTTCTGGTGTGGCTGCCCCACCCCAAGACCACAGGTTTGGCTGGGCACACCCCGTCATCTCCTTACTATACAAACTATCAGTTGTGGTCCTGGGCCCACTGTGAATAACAAAAGATTCTCATCTCACAGAAGATTACAAAGATATAGAGGTTCCCTCCCCCAGGAACTAGAGACAAAGACCAGTCAAGATTTTCATGATACTACACTGATATACCAATATTTTTATCCAAACTTCTCAGGTCATTAATAACAATAATTATAGCTAACACATATGATACAAGTCCCTAATTATAATAATCATAGCTAAAAATACAAATAATGATTATAACTAACATACAGTGAATACTGTGAGGTATTACCTCATATAATCTATATCACCTATGAGGCAGGTACTATTATAGTCCTCATTTAACAGATTAGGAAAATGAAACTGCGAGGTTATGCAATTAGCCCAATGCTACACAGCTAAAAAGAGTCAGAGTCTAGATTGGAGCCAAGTGTGCTTCTACATGGATCCAAAGCAAAAGTTGGTTTGGGCAAATGGGCACAAAGATGGAAAGATAGATTCTGTAAGTCAGGCATTCGGGCTGGGGCAAGTCCAGATGGCTGAGTTGAGTCCTGTGAACAGAATAGGTATTGATCTGAGTAAAAGATAGCTCCAGGAACAAGAATCAGTTGCAATGAGTCAATGGTTTTCTGGAATAAGATTTTATTCAACATTTGCTCCCCAAGGGCAAAGATGACCTCAAAGTATGACAAAAATAAACCAACAAGGTACAACTGAATTTACTGATTAGATTAGAAGAAATGAGGAAAGGGATAATACTGGGTTAAGATGATAGTAGTGATAGTGAGGAGAAGTGGGATGGTATTTTGAGAAAAGACCAGGATCTTAGCAATCATGAAATGTAAACAAGCTTAGGCAAGCCATCTACCCAATCTATGGGTGTAATTGAGAATAAAACCCATTGGTTGAAAATGGAATGCAAGCTAAAGAAATAAACAAGGGCACTATGAAAAGTCACAAGAACAAGGGGTATGTAACAATAAACATCTAAGTTTTTCTCTCCAAGTACAGAATCACCTGAATTCTATCTAAAGATCCATTGAGGGTTCATGAAACCAGGTTAAAAACCTTGCTTTAGAGGCATAGCAACACACAGCCACTCTAAGTCATTAGATCCAGAACCACATGTCAAAATAAACCTATTTTTTAACTCCTTGAGGGTAAAGTTAGTGTCTTATTCCTCTGTGGGTCACTAGTACCCAACCACTCCCTTGGATATAATAGGTGCACAATAATATACTAGTATTCAAGATGCTAGCAGGATGTGTCAAAGATATGGGAAGTTGGGTTTTATGTAGGACCAGCCTCAGGATCATCAGCACATGGAATTTGCCAGGAGAAATGTCAAATCTGCATGGTAGAAAAAAAATGGAGGGGGGAGGTCTAAAACCTGTAGGAGTTTGGAAAACAAAGTATTGGGGTGAGTGACAGGAGAGCAGGAAGGGTTATCCAGTGTCACTCAGGAACACTCCTTTGCTTACCACCCTTGAGAAATCTCAGTGCCCCTTCCTTGTGGGCAAGCCTTCATGTGGCTAAAACACAAAATTCTCCACCACCTCTAATGCATTTTCCCGTTAAAAAGTATTTGCTGGCATCTGCTGGGAGATATAATCTCTGATTTGATTCTCAGCAAGAGTGACTCACGTTTCCAATACTGCTGGCAGGAGGTCAGGTGTCCCTCCCTCCGGGCACTACACTTCAGTGGACTTTAAAGTACACTATTTGCTCTGAAATGAGCTCCCATGATGCACTGGAAGCCACTACTCCATAAATTTCATGCAAATTATGCATATAAGCAAATAGTCTTCACACAAAGTGTTGTTTCCCTTTTCCAAGTAGAAACCACGTTCTTTCTGCACTTCAGTGGCCCTGGACCCAGAATGCACCTTTCTTTAGAGTGCCCTCTAACTGTGAGGGGGCACTGAAGTGGTAATTAGCTTAGAAAGTGGTTTTTCCCTGTATTTGGTTACTGAAAAACAACATACTGCCTCTCTTTCCATGCTTCTCACAGAATTATGTAAATAGACCCAAAGCAAACCAGTTTAAATGATTGTAAAATGGATTTCTAAGTGATATCTATTACCAGACAAGAATACTAAAAAGCCCTGTTCTTCCTTAGACACCAAGATGAAAGGATAAAATATTTAGTAAGGGCTTCTTCTCAGATAGATAATGCCCTCAGAGTTAGGAACTTCTTGGGCTTTGTTGACTTGACAGTCAGGGATAAAGGTTTCACTGCAGTATTTATGATTGATTTCTTCCTAGGGCTCTGGCCACATTTCATAAAATAATTGAAGGGAGAAATAAGACATAAAGAATGTAAAACTGGCTCACCAAATGGAAGAAAGTTTCTCACACTTCAGTAAAAATAAATTCACCTGGAAAGTTTGTTAAATTAAAGATTCCTATGCTCAACTCCCAAAGATTCTGATTCAAAATCCAGGGTCCAGAAATTTTCAAGTTCCCACGTGTGCCAGTTTGGATGTATTATGTCCCCCAAAATGCCATGTTCTTTAATGCAGTCTCGTGGGGGCAGAGGTATTAGTGTTGATTAGGTTTGAATCTTTGGATTGGGTTGTTTCCACGGAGATGCACCCCACCCAACTGTGGGTAATACCTTTGATTAGATTATTTCCATGGAGATGTGGCCCTGCCCATTCAACATGGGTCTTGATTTAAGTACTGGAGTACTTTATTTTTTTTTTTTTTCCGCAATGCATTCTTTTTTATTTACAAGTTTGATTTTTAGGTAATTATTTTACAATGGAAGGATTGCAACCACAGTTTATTTGCCATGTTGACCAAAGTCAATTTAAAAGTGAAGAGAATGACAAGGTATGAGGGATTTGGGCATATCAGGAACCCCCAAAACACTGCTTCCTTATTCATTCTGAAGGATACAGGCATATACATAATACACTATACACACACAGACAGACAAATACGCCACCCCACACTCCACAACCACTCCACACACACGCACACACACCATGCGCATACACATTTCTTACACACGTAAGCAAATGTGTGGTATGATCCTTGAAGCCTAGCTCTAGGAGCGCCAGCACAAGCTCTTGAACTATCTGTTTTATGCCCATTACAGTGATTTCCTGGATCAGTAGACCACAATATCAAGAGACCATGTAAACATCACTTTTCACAGCCCCAGTCTTTGGCTCATGTTTTCTTTGAGAAAGTTTTCAATAAATTGGAGCAAACTTCTCCTAAGCCTGGAGGAACTGAGCCCAACTGTCCAGGTCTTCATTCTTCCATTGTGTGTGTGTGTTTGAGGGAACTTGGTTACAAGTGGCCATCAGCAGCAAGTCTAAAACTAAGAAAAGAAGGAAGTCCTTATTTATGGCCCAAAACACTGAGTCTCATTTCAGAAATGTGCAGGGTACAGGAATACAAACAACACACACACAACATGTCCACCCATCACTCATGTACACACTCATACACACACACATAATCAGACACCACTCATATATATATCCACACACACACAAGCAGACGTACACCATGTAGGACACTTATAGTACTGGAGTACTTTAAAAAGAGCCACGCCGGCCCAGATACTTGTTGCAGCTGAGACAGACATTTTGAAGACTACCGTTGAAAGCTGACACTGATATTTTGGAGAATGCCATTTTGAAACGCAAGCTGGGAGCAAGCAGACGCCAGCCACGTGCCTTCCCAACTAACAGAGGTTTTCTGGATGCCCATGGCCTTTCTCCAGTGAAGGTACCCTGTTGTTGATGCCTTACCTTGGACACTTTATGATGTTAAGACTGTAACTTTGTAAACAAATAACCCCCCTTTATAAAAGCCAATCTATTTCTGGTATCTTGCATAAGGGCAGCATTAGCAAACCAGAACACTAGGTGATACTGATATGGTGGCCCATGGCACACACTTTGAGTAGTGCTGTTTAGAGTAAACAAGGGCAGATTTCTGCCCAATGTTGGCAAGTCCCAGTAGTGGACATGCTTGTCCACACAACATCTTTTTCCCTTTACTCCAGTCACAAAAGCCCTCTTTTGCTTTTGAAGATCTCCCCTCCTGACATGTTAGGACTGTTAAACAAGAACTCTGCCTCATCAGCTATAAGGGTGCACACTTGCCCCAAGCTGTCCAATCATTATACCCTATTCCACCTAATTCATAGAGTACTCCAAGCAGCCAATCAGAATCCATATGGATGCTGGAAAAGGGATACTCCTTCCTGCCTTCCAAGATCACAGATACTAAGGACTAGGTAAGCCTGAAGCTTCATCTTTTTATCTTTGAAGCTAATTGGAAAGAGACTACCTAAAATTGAACCCATGAAGAGTAGAGGAAAGAAAAGGAAGAGGCAGGGACTTTGGGATAGAGAGAGAGAAAGATCTGAGAATGTTGTCTAAGCCCTGGATCCAGCCATGCCTTACAACTAATAGACCCCTAAGACTTTGCTGATGTGCTTAGTAATCCTTTTTTTGCCTTTTTTTTTTTTTTTTTGACGAAGCCAGTTTCAGTTGGGGTTTCCATAGCTTACAACAGAAATACCCCTGACTAATACGCATTCCTCCAGATGTCTTTAGAAGCACCATTAACTTGAGACCTTTGCTAAGGACCCCAGCACCAAGCAAAGAGGCACATCCATCCTGAATTAGGTGCCTATAATTGTGTCAATGACACAGCTCTGCAAGTCCAGCCTTACTCATCCCGGCTAATACTGCACACAATTTTTCCATGCCTACACTCCTTAACCTTTGGGTTTCAAGATGGCCATCCTTAAAGAGGCATCACTACTTGTCTAATCAATGATCCCACTTTCACCCTGGGCCAGTCCTACCACACAACTCCTCAATCCTTCATAGAGTCAGGCATGAAACTCCAGGATGTCTCAGTCCTGTGCACTGAAGATTATGGCAGGACCAGAGAACAAGCTCATTGATTCAGATGAATTTTATTCACCTCCTTCTGTGGAGTCACCTTAAGAGGAATACATTCAATTATTTTTTAATGCCAGAACATCCTTCCAAGTAAAAACCCTTCTATTTTTACCCATACTTGCTAACTGTGCCGGTTTGAATGTATTGTGTCCCCCAAATGCCATTGTCTTTGTAGTCTTGTGGGGCGGACATTTTGGTGTTGGTTAGATTTGCTTGGAGTGTGCCCCACCCAGCTGTGGGTGATGACTCTGATGGGATGTTCCCATGGAGGCGTGGCCCCGCCCATTCAGGGTGGGCCTTGATCAGTGGAGCTATATAAATGAGCTGACTCAAAGAGAGGGAACTGAGTGCAGCTGTGAGTGATGTTTTGAAGAGGAGCAAGCTTGCTAGAGAGGAAAGTCCTGGGAAAAAGCCATTTTGAGGCCAGAGCTTTGGAGCAGACACCAGCTGCCTTCCTAGCTAGCAGAGGTTTTCCTGATGCCATTGGCCATCCTCCGGTGAAGGTACCCGATTGCTGAGGTGTTACCTTGGACGCTTTGTGGCCTTAAGACTGTAACTGTGTAGTGAAATAAACCCCCGTTTTATAAAAGCCTATCCATCTCTGGTGTTTTGCATTCTGCAGCATTAGCAAACTAGAACACTAACCCTGTATCCAATTTGCAACTACAAAACCAGAGAGTGGTGATGGTTGCGCAACATTGTGAATGTACAAAATGCCACTGAATAAAACATAGTAAATGCTAAATTTTATATTATCTGTATTTTGCCACAATAATTAATCAGTTTTTGAAATGCAAGCAATAAAAAAAAAGAAATGGAAATACCATCATGTTCCTGGGAACTAGGCCTGTGTTTTTGGAAAAGTTCTATATACTGCCTGTTATTACTTACAGTGAATTCGTTGCTCACTCTATTATTCTACAAATAGCAGCTCCTTCTCTGCCCCTCCTTCATGTATTCCCTTAATGTAATTTATCTTTATCTTTCCCCTGAAATACTATAGCATCCTCATCAGTGTGGCTTCACCTTCTCAAATTCCCTCTGTCTTATCCTCAACAATCTGCCACAAAGGATTGGTAACTTCTAAATCAACATCCCTACCAGATCAAACCATTTCACCCTTTAGAGTCTTATTCTTATAATCAGGTCCAAAATCCCCACTCTATGTATCAGTTTTCTTAGACACTAAGATACCCCAGGTCAGTGTAGTGGTTAATGTGTGGGCTCTGAAGCCAGACTCCCAGGGTTCAGGACCCAGTTTTCCTTACTTATCACTTAACCTTTCTGGGTTTCAGTTTCCTTATCTGCAGAATAGGGATGACAATAATAAATTTGTTGTGGGCATTAAATGACAATGTAAGTAAAGCATTCAGCAGAGCTCCAGGCACATAGGAAGCATTTCACACATTTTAGTCACAATGATTAGTATAGGTGTGTCAGGAAAGCCTCACTTCCTTAATCAATAAGCTGAAAAGCAATGTTCTGACTCCCAGGGGTATATATCTCCCTGGCCATGTGGGACATGACTCCCGGGGATGAGTCTGGACCTGGCATCGTGGGATTGAGAAAGCCTTCTTGACCAAAAGGTGAAAGAGAAATGAAACAAAGTAAGTTTCAGGGGCTGAGAGATTTCAAATGGAGTCCAGAGGTTATTCTAAAGCATTATATAGATATCCCTTTTTTAGTTTTCAGTGTATTGGAATAGCTAGAAGGAAATACCTGAAACTGTTGAACTGCAATCCAGCAGCTTTGATTCTTGAAGATGATTTGTAACTATGTAGCTTATAAAGTGTGACGTGTGATTGTAAAAACCTTGTGGCTCACACTCCCTTAATCCAGTGTATGGATAGATGAGTAGAAAAATGGGGAAAAAAAGTAAATGAATAATTGGGGGGGGGGATGTGGATGTTTTTGATGTTCTTTTTTACTTATATTTTTATTTTTATTCTTATTTATTTATTTATTTTTGGAGTAATGAAAATGTTCAAAAATTGATTGGGGTGATGAGTGCACAACCAATGATGATACTGTGAACAACTGATTATACACTTTAAATGACTGTATGTTATATGACTATATCTCAATAAAATCGCTGTAAAAAATTATAGTAAAAAAAAGAATAGCTACATCCTCTGAGTTCCCGTCACATTAAAAAAAAAAAAAAAGCAATGTTCTATCATCACACTTCACACAGTGTTGTGATCTTTAATCTAACATTAGAGCGTTCATATTTCATCCTGTCCTTTCTCTAACTCTGGTATAAAATCCCATGCCTGACACAGTATAGATGCTCAATAAAAAGAATCATTACTAATAACTGCCATTTAATGAAAACCTGCCCTGTGTTACTAAGTACTTCACATATATTTTGTAATCATCAAAACAAACCTCCAATATAGGTGTCAATTCCGTTTTAAAGATGATAAAAATGGAGGATCAGAGACGTTAAGAATATTGCCCAAATGCAAAAAGCTGGTAAATGGGTGAGATTTTTCCATTACACAAGTTTTTCCTACCTCTTTTTGCCTCATGAATCCTTTTTGTAGTTAAATATCCTATTGTAAGCCCTTAGAGATTTTTAATCACTTTAGCATTGCTAAATAAGTAACCTTCAAAAATGAATTATATTACAATACTATATTATTAATGAGTATGCTATAAAGATCATTTAATAATGTTCATAATATTAAGATGAATGTTGAGTTGTCCCCATTTAATATGTGATGTAAAGCTGGTGGATTTGCTTTAAATTATTTACGAAAGGACAAAAAGCATGCGTTGGTTTCAGGACTGAAATTTTACTGAATTGCAAGGCATCAAAAAAAGACAAAAACTCCTTTCATGAACTGATGTTTGGAATTCCAAATTTTGTGCTGATTTTTTTTTACATATAGTTGTTGTTCCAAATGATAAGATGCAAGAAAAGGCTTCCGGCTGATATTTGCTAGCACTTCTCTACAAATAACACGTTGCAGGTGTGGAGAGTCATTATTCTCAATAAATGAAAAGCCAAATTGGATATAATTGTCACTATATTTTCTGTTTTTAACATTAGTTTTGAAGGAAATTTCAGCACACCACCTAAGACTTTTTATCAGATGAATGCAACTTTGAATCTGATGAAGGTCAGCCTGAAATCAATTTAGAGATGTATTATCATATTTTTGTTCCTCATTAACTTGCTGCATTTCAATATCACTACTCTATATACTTTCTGTCATCAAATAATGGTCTATTACAGGTGTACGTTAAATAATCTGTGAATGTGGGACAAATGGCCAAACTGTCTCAAAGTGACCCCTGAAGCTCACCCTGGA
This sequence comes from Choloepus didactylus, assembly GCF_015220235.1. Lineage (NCBI taxonomy): Eukaryota > Metazoa > Chordata > Mammalia > Pilosa > Megalonychidae > Choloepus > Choloepus didactylus. The sequence continues at coordinate 50,815,926 of NC_051327.1, forward strand.
TTGCTTGGATGATGTGATACAGGGACAAGGTTCTCCTGGTGAGAGGGTCTGTACCATGGGACCCTCCTCATGGTGACCTCCCTCATGGCAGAAGGTACTACAAACTTCTCATGGTCCTCAATGTCTCAAAGTCTTGGAGATCTGGCATTGCCAGCCAAACTCTCCTATAAACAGCTGGAGCACTTAATGGTCTCTTTATTCCCCACTGACATGTCTGCCCTTTTAAAAGGGAACATAATGAGGGAATGGATACTTTCTCTAGAATGTAAGCTCACCCTAATGTCTAGGAGAACTCCCTGGTCCCACACACCTTTCCACAAGTTGATAAGAAGCTGGGGGACCCCTGACTTCTCTTCTCCAGCTATTTCCCTCCATCAACAAAGCCTATTCCCTAACCTATGCTATGTGACATTGTGAAATTTGTCTTGATCCCAAACTCCAGGTCACACCTGGTGACCGTGAAAGGACCCACCAAGTATGATGATGATTAAACATAACAACAACTCAAAACTGTACAATAGTCAAAGCCACTATGTCAGTTGACATTGTTCAGCTAGATTGCACCTACTCTACTGAGCTCCACCATCTTCCATCATGTTCCCTCAATATGAGTTTAAGGTTCCTAAAACTGTTCTATTTTTAGAGGGAAAATATGTAAATGATTATTTTATTTAGCATTAAAAAAATAACAATGAAAACAGATGCCATTACTGCCTTTAATGGTGCACAAGCATATGTATCCCCAAACACATGAAACACCATTTGGAAAACTCTCTTCTATATTATACACCCATTCAAATTAGGGGATGTTGAATAAAAATAAAGCATTATCATTATTTTACTTAGAAACAGATTGTGCTTTTTGTGCAAGATTATTCAAACCCCTAGATTAAGCTCAGTTTCCACTGATCTTCTGAAAACTCTTAAGTGGTAGTACAAAGAGGGGAAGATAGCACATGACTTGGAGCTGTTTTTGTGGCTAAGACTTAGATTTGAACCAATGCATTAAGACAAGAAACATATTTGGAGGCATAAATAATAGAAAGGAAGAGACAAAACTATGATTATTTACAATTTATTGTTTGTATACTTACAAAGTCTTAAAAACTTAACGATTACAACTAATTTTTTAGTGAACAAAAGGGATATAAGGTATCCTTTAAATTATATGAGGTGAATTCATTGATTTTAATGATATTGCCACTCACTATAAGGAAAATAGAAATTCCATTCAAAAAGAACTGTTACCATATTTTTCAAAATCTGACTAAACTTGACCACCACCATCCACCAAAAAAGTGCTATTTATAAAATTCAATGGCAGAGTACTGGAGCATGAATGGAAGAGAGGTGCAATTATTCAATTATTACCAAAATCTGGCTGAGGATCAGGGTACACCAAACTGCAGGGGTGAAGAGGGTGTGGCATCCAGTTTTTGGCAGCCCAAAGCCCACAGATGGACTGTTGAAGACAAACAATAAGGTCAGGCAAAGAGCAGGGGTCAGAAAGAGGTTAGGTGGAAGAATTAAAGTGCTTTCCCCAAATCATGTCTGAGGGTAAAGCTAGTTGTCTGAAATAGGTTGGTGACTAAGAATGGCTAAAGTACAAGGAGCTAAAGCCAATGGGAAATCCATTGAGTGGGCTGAGTTAAAGGCCAAAGATGGGCATGCTGTGACAGCCATAAAAGAGTGGGAGAAGGTGAATGAATATCTATACAAGCCAGATAAGGGAATTCTTTTGAGATTCTCTTTTATCTCTAGTTGCCTGTCTCCCTAGAGGAAAACAGTTTAGCATTCAATAACCACAATGGCATGAGATCTATTAAGGCTTATCACAAGGTGTAGCTGAAGGGTCATTTGTCCATATCCTTGTATTCATGACTGTCTCATATTTAGACTTTTGACTTTTTCTTCAAATGATGTTGACATACAGTCTCAGACCGCAATCGGTGAACATGATTGAAAGAAAGGAATGTTTTTCTTAGCATTTTAAGTTTATTTTTTGTACTGGATATCTTCTTGTGCCCCTCTAGACCTACTTTCCACTTAATCCATCTGATCTTGAGTGCAAAAGGCTAAGTTGTGTGAGTTCATCACTCGCCCCTGTGTCCAAGACAAGGTGAGTGAGGCATCTAGGGAGCAACACTGAAGGAGGCCCTCACTCTCAGGGCTGTGCAAGTGCTCCAGGCCTGATCCTGCATTTGCACAACCCTGACAGCAAGTGCTGCCTTCAGCATCATTCTCTAGGTGCCTCACTTGCCTCACCCTAGTCCTAGCTGTGCCATGCCCTCAGGTTTCTAAGTGAGAGCCACCAGTGGGGAGTCCTGGTAGGAGGTAAGAGGAAAGGTGGACAGTAAGGTCAGGTCATTGATTCCCCTGGTTCCTGACTTTTGAGGTCACCTTTGTCTGGCTGCAGACCCCAACAAATGGTCAATGCTCCTCCCAAGTCATCTTGCTCTACACAGCTCTCCGTCTTTGCGTTGCCCTTGGAGTCTAGAGACAGTAACGGTTGGCTGCTACTAGCCCAGATTACCATGTTGTCTTTTGTGGCCCCCTATATCCACACATTTATAAATAAGCCCTTTTGTAAATATGCTTTCCTTGAATATCCCTACTCTGAGCACATGACCTTCTTCCTGTTGAGACCCTGACTAATACGTGTCCCAAATCCAGGTTCTACCACTTATATAGTGTACGATGAATTAATATTTTATGAATTCTTTAATTGTCTTGTGAATAGCCCAACTATACTGCATTGCACCTTTTTACATTAAAAGCATTAATTATGCAAATGGAAACATTTGCTTTAAACACCTCATTTTCGCAAGGCTATTTTGGTCTCAAGGAATAAAAGTTGTCTTGGCCTTTCCTAATTCCTGTGAGACCATGATGTCTGCAAAACTTCACTGGCAATAGCAATGTACAATGATTAAGAAAACAGGATGCAGAATTAGGCACACTTAGATGCAAATTCTGGGTCAACTCCTTTGTAAGTGTGTGACTTGCACAAGCCACTTACTCTAGCAGCCATAGAGGCCCCAGCTGTTGTCTCATTTTCTGGCCTATCCAAAATTGGAATTTCCCACTGAAAATATTCCTTATCTTTAAAAATGAGCTCAACTCCTTTATTGTTATGTAGTCACAATTGTTGATAGCTCCTCACTTTTGCAACACTCCTTGTCACAAGATATACCAAGTCTTGTCTTTTTAAATTGAAGCTCTCAACTCTTGGAAAAAATGTACATGCCATCACTTTCTATATTAGTTAGCTCACACTTTTCCTTGCCAACTGACAGCAAATTGCACACACCTGAGGGAAGCAAAGTTGGAGACCTACTCCATAGGGGCAAGATATCTGAAACAATAGCACGTGAGTTATTTTTGAAATGTTTCCCTTTCAGCCCCTCCCACTCAGTGTAATATCTGGCTGAGGTGTGAATGTCTGGCTCCAGAAGGTATCAGCAACAGATGGAACTATCTAATTATGTCTTTTACATGTGAGTAGAGATAAAACTGTTAATTATTAATTGTAAACTTCTGTTTCCCCAACCCCAGGCTCTGGGGCAGAAGCCACTTCTTAAACCAAACGTGGTCCATGCGTATGGCTGAAGAAAAGTGAGGAAAGCAGTTGGAGAACTGTATCCCCAAGATTTTCAGCTCTTCTCTATCCCTAGTTGGAGCCTAGTAATGAAAAGATGCCACTTGCAGGCCCCAGCTCACCATGCCCTGAGCCAGTGGAAACTCAGCCAATGAAGGCTCAGTCAAAGTTCAGCATGGAGGTAGGCAATGGCTGCTTCCCCACCAGTAAGTGACATCTCATAGTTGTCTCCAACTATGAGAACTCAGCTCTGGAGAATTCATGTTTCACTGAGGTCTCTTGAGTATCAGCTTACATGCACCTCCTTACTGGATACTGAAAAGTGCTGCTAGTTGGAATCTTCCTCCATTTTCTAAGTCTTAAGACCATATCTTGTGGTGGTCACAGCATTTTTTTCTGCTCAGCATTCTTTTAGAAAACCATTCCTATCCCATTCTCAGTAGATGTGAGTTGGAGAAATTTGCCTGATCATTAACCTTGGTGTTAACAAAGTACCCCAGTCCCACACTACAGTGATGGGTTCAGGTGTGGTTGAGTGACATAGGTTCAGCCATGTGAAACAAGGATATTGCAAGCCATTTTTGAGCCTATTTTCTTTTCCCATCATGAGTGTAGCAGATAATATTGGTGCCCTGCACCATATCCCTTGGAACCTCTGAGTTTAACTACAGTTGTCATAGACAGTTTTTGACCTCTAGCATTTGCATCTCTCCTCTCTTCCTGAAGTTATTCGTTGGTACCACTGCAACCTTCAAGTGTGAGAGAAATAATGTATTCAGAGGCAAACATTAAACAATGGGAGATGCAAAACAGTAGATAAATGTCCAAGTCATTCTATCCTCTGGTGGAACAAAACTGAGCATGTTCCACATAATTTCTAAGAAGACCTCAGTAGAACCTAAGATGGCGGCTAGGTGAGACAGGGCAAAAAAACACCTCCATGAAAAATAGTAGATAAAAGCCAGAAAGTGACCCAGAATACCAATTCCAGCAATGCACCAGCTGACAAGTTCTGCTAAATCCACAGGGACCATGCACTTGGTGAAACCGGGAGTCTGCGTTCTGAAATGAGTGAGTAAGCCGCTGAATATATGTCAGCCAAGCTGTGGTGTGGGGAAACCGAGGGTTGGTGTTTTGTAGGCAGACTAGTTCTTTTTTTAAAACAAAACCCAAAAGCGCCTGCAGATACAGCAGCAAGAACCACACAGTGAAGCATGGCAGGAACAGCTGTGCAAATGCCTCAATATCTGGCATGGAAGATAGTCTTTTGCACACCTGCTGCTAATTGTCCCAGAGCTTGGAAGGCAGAGCTGTTTGAAAAGGGGGAAATTGGCATGCCACATACAGCCATCCTTATAGCAGGCTGGGAACGCACCTACACGGCCAAGCAGCCCAGAACTTCCCTTGAGGGATGGCGTGCACTTGTGACATAGCACAACCTTCCCTCAGCAGAGGCCCTAAGGGCAGGCTTGGAAGAGAGACCCACTTGGAAATCCCAGGGACCATACACCAATACCAAGGACTTGTGGGTCAGTGGCAGAGACAAACTGTGTCAAGATTGAACTGAAGGATTAGATGCTTGCAACAGCCTTAAATCTCCAGGAACACCTGAGAGTTTTGATTATTAAAGCTGCCCTCCCTCCCTAACCACTCAGACACACGCCCCACATTCAGGGCAGACAGCACAAACAATGCACCCAAACTTGGTGCACCAATTGGACCCCACAAGAATCAGACCCCCACACACCACAAAGACAAAGTTGGGAAGAACTGACTTGAGGGCAATAGGTGACTTGCAGATGCCATCTGCTGGTTAGTTAGAGAAAGTGTATGCCACCAAGCTGTAGATCTGACAAATTAGAGCTATGTCTTTGAATAATCCTATTTATCCTAAAAGAACCCTATCAAGTAAAGCAAATGCCAGTAGGCCAAAAACAACAGAAAATTTTAAAGCATATGATAAAACCAGACGATATGGAGAACCCAAACACAAATCAAAAGGTCAGAGGAGACACAGTACTTGGAGCAATTAATCAAAGAACTAAAGACAAACAATGAGAACATGGCACATGATATAAAGGACATAAAGAAGAGCATGGCACAGGATATAAAGGACATGAAGAAGACCCTAGAAGAGCATAAAGAAGAAATTGCAAGACTAAATAAAAGAATAGATGATCTTATGGAAATAAAAGAAACTGTTGACCAAATTAAAAAGATTCTGGATATTCATAGTACAGGACTGGTGGAAGCTGAACAATGAATCAGCGACCTCGAGGACCACAGAACGGAAAATGAAAGAACAAAAGAAAGAATGGGGAAAAAAATAGAAAAAATCAAAATGGACCTTGGGGATATGATAGATAAAATAAAACGTCCAAATATAAGACTCATTGGTATCTCAGAAGGGGAAGAGAAGGCAAAGGTCTAGAAAGTGTATTCAAAGAAATTGTTGGGGAAAACTTCCCAAACCTTCTACACAATATAAATACACAAAGCATAAATGCCCAGTGAACTCCAAATAGAATAAATCCAAATAAACCCACTCCAAGACATATTCTGATCAGACTGTCAAATACTGAAGAGAAGGAGCAAGTTCTGAAGCCAACAAGAGAAAAGCAATTCACCACATACAAAGAAAACAGCATAAGACTAAGTAGTGACTACTCAGCTACCACCGTGGAGGCGAGAAGGCAGTGGCACAACATATTTAAAATCCTGAGAGAGAAAAATTTCCAACCAAGAATACTTTATCCAACAAAGCTCTCCTTCAAATTTGAGGGAGAGCTTCAATTTTTCACAGACAAACAAATGCTGAGAGATTTTGCTAATAAAAGCCCTGCCCTACTTCAGATACTAAAGGGAGCCCTACAGATAGAGAAACAAAGAAAGGAGAGAGAGATATGGAAAAAGGTTCAGTACTAAAGAGATTCAATATTGGTTCAATAAAGAACATTAAGAGAGAGAGGGGAAAAATATATCTGACAAACATAAACCAAAGGATTGGATGACTGATTCAAGAATGCCTTCACAGTAATAATATTGAATGTAAATGGATTAAACTCTCCAATTAAAAGATATAGATAGGCAGAATGGATCAAAAAATATGAACCATCAATATATTGCATACAAGAGACTCATCTTAGACACAGGGACAAAAAGAAATTGAAAGTGAAAGGGTGGAAAAAATATTTCATGCAAGCTACAGCCAAAGGAAAGCAGGAGTAGCAATATTAATTTCAGATAAAATAGACTTTAAATGCAAGGATGTTAGAAAAGACAAAGAAGGCCACTGCATACTAATAAAAGCAGGAATTCAACAAGAAGAAATAACAATCGTAAATGTTTATGCACCCAATCATGGTGCCACAAAATACATGAGACAAACACTGGCAAAACTAAAGGATGCAATGGATGGTTCCACAATAATTGTGGGAGACTTCAACACATCACTCTCTCCTATAGATAGATCAGACAGACAGAAGACCAATAAGGAAATTGAAAACCTAAACAATCTGATAAATGAATTTGATTTAACAGACATATATAGGACATCACATCCCAAATCACCAGGATAAGCATTCTTCTCTAGTGATCATGAATTTTTTCCAGAATAGACCATATGCTAGGACATAAAACAAGCCTCAATAAATTTAAAAAATTGAAATTATTCAAAGCACATTCTCTGACCACTATGGAATACAATTAGAAGTCAATAGCCATCAGAGACTTAGAAAATTCACAAATACCTGGAAGTTAAACAACACACTCCTAAAATAAATGGTTTATAATGTAGAATGTAGGGGAACTAGTGATAGCAATTAATGAAGGGGGAACGATAACCCAATAAGAACAGATAAGCTACTGTGGGTAAATTTAATGTTCTGGGAATGCCCAGGAATGACTTTGGTTTGTTAATTTCTGATGGGTATAGTAGAACAAATTCACAGAAATGTTGCTATATTAGGTTATTTTCTTGGGGTAGAGTAGGAACATGTTGGAAGTAAAGTAGTTATTTTAGGTTGGTTGTCTTTTTCTTACTCCCTTGTTATGGTTTGTTTAAAATGTTTTTTTATTGTATATCTTTAAAAAAAATTTTTTTTATATAGTTAATTTAAAAAAAAAAGAGTTAATTAAGAGTTAATGACAATCAATGCAATATATGATACTGGAGTGGATCTAAGAATGAAGGAGAAAAGCCCAAAGGGGGCATAAGGAAAAATTGGAACATAGAATTTAAGCTTTATTTCCATATTAATTGTCCTGAATTAGCTGCAGTTAAGTTAATGACATGAGTGAATATCCTTGTTCATAGGAAATGTACATGGAAGTGTTATGATTTCAGGGAGTATGATATATGCAACCTGCTCTCAAATGTTCAGAAGATGATAAATGGGTAGACAGATAATTGATAGAAAGGTAATAGATATAGTTGAAAGAAAGGGGGGAGGCAGGGAGGGAGACAGGAAGGAAGGGAGGGAGGGAAGGGAGGGAGGGAGGGAGAAAGGAAGGAAGGAAGGAAGGAAGGAAGGGAGGGAGGAAGGAAGGGAGGAAGGAAGGGAGGAAGAAAGGGAGGAAGGAAGGAAAGAGAAAGAAAGGTACTGCAAAGATAGCAAAATGTAAAATTGTTAGATACAGATATCTGGGGTGGGGGGATGTTGGAGTTCTCTGTATGGGGTTTGCATTGTATTTGCAACTGTCCTGTATGTTTGAAATTATTTCAAAATAAAAATTAAAAAAAAAGAAGACCTCAGCATGACTTAGCTCAAAAGTGGTCACCTGCTCATTAGTGAAACTTTTATTGGCTTTTCTCCTTTCTGCCTCACTTTACCCACTTCCTCATTTCTGCTTTCTGAGATCACCTTCTGTGTGGGTTTAGGTACCCGAGGAAGAGATGCCAAGGTGAGACTGAACATGCAAGAGATTTAGTGGGATAAACACCTGTGAAGGAAAAGGGGGAGGGAGCTGGAGAAGGCAGGGATAGCCTTAAGACCACAATACAGGTCTCACACTGTGATGGAGATAGAGAAGGAAAGATAATTGAGCAGGAAGAGTCATAACTGCAGCAGAATTCAAAGTACAGTTTGTCCAGGCCAATGGGCAGGAAGGGAGAAGGGGTGGAGTCTCAAGTCAAAATTGCCCATTGGAGGAGTCTCACATCTCACAGGAATGGATCTGCTTTAGCGGCCCTGCCATGCTGAATCATTAGTCGGAAGCAGCCCATAGGAAAGTGTGACTTTAGCGTAAACATTATGGTGTATCTGAAAGGGTAATAGTGGGGCTGTCAGTAAATATTTCTTCCTGCAGCAGGAGATCTGAGTGGTGCATTTTCAGGGTGACCATACATCTCAAATAAATTTCCTGCACTCAAGTACTGCTTTTTGAGAGAAGGAAATGGGGGGGGGGGGATCCAAACTAAGATAATGAGAATACCTGAGAATGAGCCATGTACAGAAGAAAGCAAAGCCAAAGGCCATCACTTGAGTGCCTGCATTTAGCCATTCTCAATGTCAGTTAACCTACTGAGTACTGCAGTTAAATAAATACATTTCTGGAACAAGCAGAGCAGAGGGGCATCCTAGTTTCAGGGACTAGTTCTAGGGATGCAGCTAATAGGCAGGCTTAGAGACCAAGGAGACTAATCATCTTTGTAAATTTCAGAAACATCAACTTGGAGTTTTTTAGCAGGGCTTTGATAGTGTAGCCAACAAAGGACATGAGACAGATACTGCTTTTTTCTTCCTTTTGTTGTAACTTCTTTGCGAAATCTGCCTCATTGAATTAATATTATTAAAAGGATCCCATTTACGTTTATAGAGGGCTTCCTATAAAATTATAAGGTGGCTGCTCTCAATGAATAGGTTCAGACTGCAGGAGGACAAGAAAATGGAAAACAGAGAAACATAACAATTTTTTTTTAGTTTGATGGGCAGAAATGCCATATTGGTTATAAGGAACCAGAGTACATTTCTCCTCATGCCCAGCCAGAATAGGAAGACAAAACCACACACTCTTTGCAAACAATGTCATTCTGGTTTGTGACACATGCTTTCAATATTATCTCTGTCTTTGATAAAGTGATCGCTTATTTTTAGTTGGTTAGTTTTTCAAAAGCAATATACCAGAAATGGAGTGGATTTAACAATGGGAAATTATTATTCTACAAGCTTACAGTTCTGAGGACATGAAAAATGTCCAAATCAAGGCACCACCAAAGTGATACCTTCTTCTTGAAGACAAGCTGCCAGCGATCCTGGACTCCTCTGTCACATGGCAAGGCACATGGCAGTGTCTACTGGTCCCTCCCTTCTCTTCCAAGTTCATTGCTTCAGCTGCCAGCGATCCTGGACTCCTCTGTCACATGGCAAGGCACATGGCAGTGTCTATTGGTCCCTCCCTTCTCTTCCAAGTTCATTGCTTCAAGTTTCTTGCTTCTGTGGCTTTCTCTCTTTGTCCAAATTTCATTCTTTTCTAAAGAACTCCAGTAAAAAGATTAAGACCCACCCTGGGCCATGCCCCAACTGAAGTAACCTCATCAGAAGACCCTACTGACAATAGGTTTATACCCACAGGAATGTATTAATTTTAAGAACATAATCTTCTGGGCTCCATTCAGCTTTAAACCATCAAAACTGTAAATGATTAATTTTTTTTTTCTTATGTTCAAGTAGGTATTTGTCTATCGTTTGCACAGAACTCTTTGGCTGACTTCTGCAGTTGTTGGTAAAGAGCTGAAAAACACAGGCCTTGGGGCTTCCTTTTGTGCACAAAATTGCAGAAGGAGCTGGCTGGGGAGAACTCAGGTGAAGAAGCTGCTGAGGGAGTCAGAAACTTTAGCACAGACTCACAAGCTTTTTCTTTGTGAGTAGAGAAGGCCAGTCAGGAAAAGAGACTGAGTTTTCCTTCTAAATTCCTGGGGAGGAGAGGTTACATGAGGCACTGTGATTCGTTGGCCAAGAGTCTATGTTCCAGCTGCCAGGCCACAGTTACAATCAAAAGTGATTCTGAAAATGAGGACTGACCCTATGTTAATGAAGCCTCATGGCCTCAGAATTATTACTGATTAATTAGCAGCTTTGCCAATAGTCCATGTGTGCAAGGTCAGTAACAATTTATGGTGAGTCACATATAAATAATTCCACTCAATTCAACCGGTATCTGCTGCACCTACTCAGCACAGAGCAGGCCCAATGCAAGAAAAGGGACTGAGCTAGACACCAGATGACAAGGGTTCCAGTCCTGGCTCTGCCACATGCAAATTATATGACAGTGGGAATATTCCCTTTGTCTTTCTGGCCTCCACTTCCTCATTTGTGAAATAAAGGGATTTGACTCAATGGTCTGTCAGTATTCTTCAATTCTAAGGCATTATCTTTGAGAGCTTAAAATGTACCATAAGGTAAGACATATACATACACACATAAAGCAAATTCATTAATTCTATGAATGTGTTTATTCCACAAATATTTTTTATCTAGTTCCACCAGACACTAGGCACTATACAAAAGTCAATAACATAAGCTTACTTTCAAACATGTAAAGCATATTGGGGAATATCATAGCATGGTTAGCTATAGACACAGAGCAGAGATCTTCTAAATTAGACTGCAAGGGCAGCAAAGTCTTGCCAGGGGAAGTAGCATTGTTCTGGACAATAAAAAAAGAGGAAAAGCATCTCATCAAAGACTACAGAATGTGATAAAATATAAAGGCATGAAAAAAGTAGGTTCAAGGAATGAAGGATATATTCTGTGAGAATAATAAGGGATGAGGGCAGGAAAGATATATCAGAGCCAGGTTATAGGAGGGCATCTTTGTATTGAGTTAAATCTTGGAAGCCAAGGGAATTCCACAGAAGAAATATGAGGAAGTGGTATGATCAGACTTTAATTTGAGAGCACTCCAGAAGCAATGAGGAAGAAAAATTGTTGGCAGGGAGGGGGTGGGGAAGAAAGACAAGGGAGCCCATTAGAAGACATTTTTTAAGTTACTTTAAAAAAATACTTATTTAAAAACTTCTAAAATTTCAAAACTCTATACCCACCAATTGACTGCTTTCCCTTCCCTCACCTGGTAACCTCTTATCTACTTTCTGTCTCCATGAATTTGCTATTTCTAGATATTTCATATAAGTGAAATCATACAGTACTTGTCACATGCTTTGTTATTTCAATCAGCACAATGTTTCCAAGTTGCAGCATGCCTCAGAACTTCATTCCAAAGGTCATTAGGAGATTTTTATGTTAATCTAGACATGGATAGTAGTGATCTGACCAGGCCAGTGGCAGTCAAAACAGAGAGAAGTGAGATACAAGAAATGCTAAAGAAGCAGATGCTATAATGCTTGATGACTGATTAGATGTTGGAGATACATATTATTGGGTGTCCACTGTGACTCCCATATTTCATATTTGGGTGTTTTGAAGAAGGGGATGCTATTCACTATATAGGGAATAACAGCAGAAGGAAGTAGTTAGTAGAAGTTCAGTAAGATGAGGTCAGTTTCTCTCATGTCAAGTCTGAGTTACTGGTAAACATTCTAAGTCATAGACCCAACAGGCAGCCAGAGATGAAGAACTTGAACCATCGACAGAATTGGTATTTTCCAGGTAGAGTGGGAAGACTGAAAAGAACAAAGTAATATGAACAGTGGCTTGTAGCCTAACGAAGGAAGAAACGTCCATGAAGAACACTAAGGAAATTTGGGTAGATAATTACGAAGTAATCCAGGAGAAAGTGATGTCACAGAAAGAGATAATAAAAGAGTTTTAAGGAGCAAGATATCAATGGTGTTAAATGCTCCAGAGGGTAAAGAAGACAAGGAAAGAAAAGAGTCCATTGAATTTGACTCTTTGGAGGTCACTGCTGATCTTAGGAAGAGGTTTCTGTGGAGTGATGGAACCCACATTTCAGGGTGTTTAGAAATCACTCGACTGCAAGAAGGGGGTCAGGAAGTGTTGATAGTTCTTTCAAGTAGCTAACTGTAAAATAGGGAAAATAAAGGATGCTATCTCAAAAAGGATGAAGAAGGACTGTTTTTCCAATATGGCAGAAACTTGATTATGCTTTTAAATTTAGAAGAAATAGCCAATGGAGAAGAAGAGGTTGAAGCTAAAAGGGAGTTGATAATTGACAAGGACTGGAATCCAAAACCCAGGTTGAAGAATTAGCTTTATATAAGAGGTTTCACCATTTTCTCTAAAACAGGATGAAAGGCAGAAAATTTAGACCAAATGGAGCTAATTTTAAAGGCATCAACAGAGGAAATCATAGGATAATTTTCCACCATGGGTCCTTGGTTTCCTCAGGGAATGTGGTATTGGAGAATGGTAGACAGTCAGAGGCAAGATATGAACTGTTAAAGTGGCCACCAGTGGGGATGGAAGGCAGAATTGCCGAAGGACAAGGAGATGGAACTCTGATCATGACTGAGGATCCTGCTGGGGCTTTAGACCATGACCATAGTAAGATAGCCACCCTTAGGAAGGAGTGGAGAACTATAACGTTTGACTTGATCAAGGATAAATGGGAACAGTTCTTTTGGCCATTTTTTAGGTTCCACCTCTGCTCTCTCCCCAATCCACCATGCATCATAAACTGGCCAGAGGTTAAACTACATGAGCATTTACAGATATGCTCCCACTAGATCCTGGGATTCTCCAACCTCTTCAATAGCAAGAAGTTTGGACAAAACAAATTAAACTTTTATAAATTACCCTGGTAAAATATACTAATTGTAGAAAATACATATAAACAAACAATAAAAAATCATCCATAATTCTAACAATTATAGATAATTTTAGTATGTTGGAGTATATCCCTATAAAGATAGATAGACAGATAGATAGATAGATGATAGATAGACAGACATAACTTACAAAAATGAGATTATGCCATGCATTTATTTTATAACCTGTTTTTCCTCTTTGTAATATATTTTGAACATTTGCTATACCAATATGGATCTATTACATCATTTTAATGACTATATAGTATTCCACTTTACCATAACTATTACCATAATTCACTTAACTTATTCCCTATTGTTGGATATCTAGACTATTTCCAATTTTTCTATTTAAAAACATACAGTGAACATGCTTGTACAAGACTTTTGGGCATATTACTGGTTATTTCTTCAGGATAAATTCCAGAGACTATGAATTTCCACATAAATATTTCTAGTCATCTGTGAATAGCAGAGGAGAAACAACATTATACAACAACCATGCCACAGAATGCATCAATGTTTTGCTAAAAGTCTTCTTTTCTATTATTTTTATTGTAACTAGAAATTATCTGGGGCATTGTCATCCTCATTTAACTAGTCTGACTAGTCTCCTTAGAAGACAGCCACAGAAGCATACTTGCCCCTACTTGCTCCCATTTCAAACACTCAGCATTCTGTTCAGAACTAGAATTATCTCAGATTCAGCAATGGGATAGCTACCCCAGGATTCAGGTCAAGTGTACTTCCCTGGAGCCACCAGTAAGCCAACAATTTTCTTCTCATGTGCTTCACATTGCGCTACCATTTTTTCCAATCCCTGAGGCTTTAAGTTTGGAGTTGTCATTAAATATCTGCTGGGAATTTTGTTCACTTACTCCTTGAATCAGTTTTCCCTCTCTATGCCATGAACTAATTGTACATCACATTTGTTCATCTGAAGTCACATATACTTTTATATCAATGTTTCCTAAAATGTTAGATAAATACCACAAGTGGTTGGCAAAGTAATTTTAGCTGGTGCTTAGAGCCAGATAGAAATAGCATTAAATAATATCATACAAATCTAATCCCTTTTTGCTTTTCTTTGGGTCTTTTTGATGAGTCAAAAAAAGGAACTATCTCTTTGAGGCTAGTATGTCTTTAATACCTATTTAATGTTTTATAAACTCCCTTGAATAAATAGAAGAAAATCTCAGATTCAGGACTTCATTAGGCAGAAATATTTAGCAAGAATATAATATATATGGCACTTTGGTTAAGTAAGGAAATCCACACTGAATTATTTAAGAATAAGAGGGTATAATCTCTTATAACCCTGTCATTTACTTATCAATTGTTAAGCAAAAAAATAGATGGATAAATAAATTAGTAGTTACATGTATATGTATATGTATAGATAAATAGGAAGTAAGAGTGAAAATAAAGCAAATGTGATCAAAGTTATTAGATGAATCTGTACAGAGTATACAGATATTCTTTATACTACTCTTTCAAATTTTCTAGAAGATTAAAATAAATAAAGCCTTTAAAATACTGAAAAAAGTAATTTGATTTAAATAAAATGTTACATGGGTATGGTACAAATATGGGGGACCATTCATCTGTGAATGACCAAGCTTTCCATGTGATTCAAGTATGAAGCTCTGCCAACTTTCCTAAGTATTCTGGGACAATTCATCTTTCAAGACACTTTTCTTGTCCTTTCCCCTAAAGTAGTTTAGCAGAATTTAAAGCAATTTTAGAATATCAAAATGCATTATACAAACAGAAAATAACAAATATATAGTTTGAGAACACCGTTCCCACAAGAAGACATATCAACTTTGAAAGGCTAAGAGAGATAAGGTCTTCCTGCTCTTCATCCATTCATCCATCTGTTGAAGCAAACATTTACTAGGCATCCACACTGTGACAAAAATTGTGCTGGGCACATAAGATACAAAGACACAATATTCTCCATCCTTGATTAGTTCAGTTTTCCAGGTCAGAGAGTCTCCCACAAATGTGTCAGCCTGGCAGGTCCTGGGGTGGGATAAGCCCTTAGCTGGATCATCTCAAACACAAGAAACCTCAGCCATTTTTCCAAGTGTGCCACACAAATAATATTTTTTACGTATGCCATGACATGATAAAGATTCGTAAACACTAGAAGAGTGTGATAATTAGAGGCAATAAGTACTTAACAATACACGTTTACCTTTTCTATGTTCTTTACCCATACAACCTCATTTTCAAATTGTATCCTATGAAGTAGATCACAGTATTCTCATCATACAGACAAGGTAGCTGAGCAAGACAAAGGTTAAGTAACTTACTCAAGTTTACACAACTAATAAATAACAGAGCCAGGATTCAAAGTCAGGCTTTCTGGTTCTAGACCTGTGCTTTTTAATCATTACACTGTACTGTGAAACATACTTCACATAAACAATATAAATATTAGCTAATAGCATAAGATCCTGAACAACATTTACTGGATTTCAAAACAAAGAAGGAAAAGAAAATTTCCAATTATTGATTGCTGTAGTCTAATTGTGCCCATAAATCTAAGTGATTGAAATGATAATAAGATGGCCATAAAGATCTTGGGCTTCCATGCCTGGTCCAACCAAATCAAAAGGTCACCTCAAGCCTTTGTTTAATAAAGGCCTATAGCTCTGGTAGTCAAATTGTATGCTTGTTTCCATCCTCATCTTCTGAATGTGTGCTGCTGGCCTTTCCATGTGAAGTTCAGTCTGCCTTCGATTTTTTTAGTTTCTAGGACATGGGTTAATTATTTTCTATTTTCAAGAAGTTATCAGGAATTTTGGTCAGAATTTGGAAAATTGAAAGGGTAACAAATATCCTATCCCAATTTCTTACTGAAGTAGTTTATTTGCTTCACTGCCACTTATAATCATTTCCTAAAACACAGATTTGAACAATGTATTCATTTGCTTGAAAACCTCCAATACTCTCACAGAATCCACAGGGAAAAGTTCAAACTCAGTTCTTCAGACCAGCATGAAAATACCTTTGTAACCTGAACCCTGAATATCTTTTCAGCCTCATTTACCACAATTTTCTGTGACAAATTCTAGTTTCCAGTCATACCACATTCCCATGATTCCCCAATATTACTGACTATATTCTTACAAGCTTCCGTGACTTTTTGTATGGTACCTATTCTACTTAGAATGTATTTCCCCTACATACACAGCTGGTAATGTCTATCACCTATTCATATTTCAATACAAAGTTCTAAAGACACCTCTTGAGAGAAAAGCCTTCCAGATCCCCTTTACTCGAAGTCTTGGATGTCTGTCAGATTTTTCTCTGCTCTTCCTTGCACAGTATATCCATACCTATACCTATATCTATATCATCTATATCTGTATTTATACAATTTCATAAATACAAATAAAATGTCCTATGTATATAGGTATGGGTATAGGTATACAGATAGATACAGAAATAGATGTAGATGTAGATACAGATACAGATATAGATATTTTCAGTTAGGCTGCTTACTGTTTGTGCTTTTAGGAAATTCTTCAATTTTAGTTTATATTTTACCTTCCCCCAAATGCTCAGGTCTCAAGTCTTGAGATATGTCTAGATAACTATAGACAAATCAGATGAAAGAGAGCTCATTAGTTTATCGCATTTGCATGATTATGAGTTCTTCCTAGAAAAAGGATTCCTCACATTCATATCACTATCTCTTAGCACAGAAGACGATACAGAGAAAGTATCAATCAATGTTTGTTGAATTAATATTTCTAAGAAAGTGCAAACACAGCAGGAGGAAAAGAAAATATTGCTCTCAACTAAAAAAAGGGGTCTTGAGACCTGAATATATAGGGGAAGATAAAAACATAAACTAAGATCAAAGAATTTCCTAAAAGCACTGTGAGCTGCCCAACTGTAACAGGTTGCAAAAACAGAGAGAGGGAGACTTGTTTTACCTTAATGCAAGCCTTAGGCAGAATAAGGAAAATTGCTTGGATGCAGGTGAGAAGATGCAATTCTAGTAACAAAGTGAAAGAAATTTGGCTTTGAAACAAGGGATCCAGAGTGAAAAAAAATGAGTTAAAATATTTATAAGGATAAAAGCAAATGCTACATTATACACTAACCAACAGGCCATGCATCCTTTGAGCAAATCTCTGGAGTGAGACTTTTGAAGTTCTCTCTGAAGAGAAGTATGTACATCTATGGGTTGACGCACAATCTCCTTCCCCAGCAAAACTGAAATTTCTCCCCTGTCATTGTACACATTTGTCCTTGCGGTCTCCTGCAAAGCTTTTTTTCTGTGAACTCAAAAAAAAAAAAAAAAAAAAGAAAGAAAGAAAGAAAGAAAAAGAAATGAGAAAGAGAAATCCTATTTAACCAACTTTCAAAAATTATCTCCTGATAATTGAGCTTGGAACAAAGTAAGCTGCCTCCTCTTTGCCAAGGTCATGGGTACTCTTGGCTAGATATCAGGCAAGGGGGCAGGAGTGCAGTGAAGGGTAAGTGGCTTTCCTCAATCATGGCTGCTTCAGAACCATTTTTAAGAGGATACTCTCCTTGTGGAATGCTTAATAATCTTCTGAGCCAAGGGGATGACAGCTAACATTACAAACTCAAAAAAGAATCCAAGAAAAACCAGCCTGCCCTAGCCCTAGTGATTTCATAGCTATTAATTGCAGAGACACTACCTGGGGAATGACGATGCTTGATAGAACTAAAAAAGAAAACAAGCACTAGCATCATTTATTGAAGGGATAGGTGCATGTAAAATGAGGCAGATATGGGGTGAAATTGTGGATGAACTGGCTCAATGGGATGGTATCTTCCATGAAGCATAGTTCTCATCTCCCATTCACAGATAGCTGAACATAATAAGTAAAGCAGTGTTCTTCAATGTTTACAATGTCCCAGGGACTTATACATATTTTATTTCACTACATTCTCACAATAACCCTATCTGATAGTCATGATTATCTTCATTTTCCTGTTGAAAAAATTAAGTCTCCAAAATGTTACCTGCTCATTGTCATGCAACTAGGAAGAAGAGGGTCAGGATTTGAATACAGGCCTCTTCATTTAAGAAATATTTCTTATTTATTTACATTATAGTCCAGATCCTGGGTTAGATACTAGGGTCACAAAGGCAAAAAAAAAAAAAAAATGTATGGTTTTAAAGCCTCAAGGAACTTAATAGTTTAGAAGAGAAATGGGCATGCAAATAATTACATTACAATTAACATATGGAGTTAAAATTGAGTCCAGTACTGAGTACAGAATATAATCCTATCTTCAGGGGGGCTGAAACAATGCAGAAATGAGATGATTTCTAAGATGCCACTATCAGAGTTAAGTTCTACCCCCCAAACCTTGATCTTTCAGATAACTACATAAAAATACAGAAGAAAAGGAGAGCCAGTGCTTACTATGAGCAGTTCCAGATGCAAGAGTAGCATAAAGAAAAGAGAGACAGAAATAAATGAACATCATCCCATGTAAGTATGGGTCCTGGATCATCATTGTGGAAAAAGAAGAGAGAGCCACCATGTACATCATGTTTTAGAATTGCCACACCAACCCATAACAGTCACCCATAATATGATTAGTGTTCAATCTTCCTTAAAGGTTGTGGACCACAGGAAAAATAACAGGACTGGGAGAAAACTTCCATCTCCTAAAAGTACAACAAAAAAATGGAAGGAAATGAGTTTCTGTTGTTTGGGAAATAAGAAGTTAATACGTTAGAGACGTGAGGATTACGAAATGATGGCAGAAGATCAAGTTTCAGCAGTAAAGTACTATCATGGAATCATTTATAGCTTCCAAGGCTGCTCCTTGAGTCCAGACCAGGGCCCTGTGCCTTCTTTCTTTCCTTGTGCAAGCCCAGAACTCGTTCTTCCTAAGGAATACGGCCTGTAGATTCTTCCCCTGTTATCTGTGAAGACAATCCCACATGCATCTTTAATTTAAAGAGTTTTCCATGTAATTAAGAAAAAAGAATGAAAATGCATACAAAGAAATTGAGCACTTTTTACCAGGGATTTCCTCAATTTCAACTGAAACTTAACCCACCCTACTGGGATCTCCTTGTTTAGTTTATTTCCTCCCCTCACCCAAATATGTCTCCCCAACTTATGGGGCAGTAGTATGGATTCTGTAATCAAACAATTCATTTCCCAGCTCTATCACTTAATGGCTGTGTGACCACAGAAAGTTATCTAACATTTTTGAGCCTATATGTCTTAATTTCTAAAAGGGAATTGTTTCAGTTAGCTTTCTCTGTCTCCTCAATAAAATAACCCAAAACATAGTAGATAAACACAAAAACCATTTATGATCATAGGTTGCTGATTTGGGCTAGGGTAAACTGGGCAGTTTTCTGGTCTTAAAGGAACTCATGCACGTATCTAATTGTCAGCTCCCAGTTGTTGGGATTGACTGGTTGTAGTTAGGACAACCAGGGGCATCTGGACTATAATTGTCTCATTGAGACCAGGTTAGCCTGGGCTTGTTTACATAGCAGCTCAGGTTTCCAAGAGCAACACAAAGCCAAGCTCTGATCTCTGCTTGCATCATGAGTGTCCCATTGGCTGTAACAGTCACATGACCAAGCATTACGAAAGGACATGAATACAAAGAGATACAAACAAATTCAAGCCATTACTGAAATTGATCCACCACAAGGATAACTGCAGTTACTACTTAGAGGATTTTTGTAAGGAATACATATTACAATGCATTAAAAAATTTAAGCATAGTTTCTGCTATATAGTAAAAACTCAGTAAATGCTATCTACCAACACTGTTATTATTGGCGGTGGTGAGAAATACTGTTCAAATTTCCATAAATGAGAGAGAATTTCCATTCCACTTTACAGAAGGCAACAGCTTTAGAAGAATAATTCCCTCCCCTTGCTCAATCCTTCTTTAGAAAAGAGGAGTGATTTCTCTCAATTTCTCTGGAAATTAGAGTCTCATTTTTCTAATTCTCATTGGGGGCAATTTTGTACCAACTCCAAACCTCCCTCCTTCCCACCCCCCCACCCCCAGGGTTGATATTTGGCAATGTCCGGAGACATTTGTTGGTTATCACAACTGGCAGGAGTGTGGTGCTACTTCCATGCAGTACAAATATCCTACAATGCAAAGAAAAAAGTATTATCTGAACTAAGATGTCAATAGAGCCAAGGTTGAGAAACTCTGCTCTAACGAGAATTAGAGATGCAGTATAGCATAATTGTTAAGTTAGTAGAATCCTTTGCCACACTGCTTGATTCCATCACTTATTAGCTGTGTGATCCTGGGAAAGTCATTTAATATTTCATTGCCTCAGTTTCTTTGCCTGTAAAATGGAGTTAACAGTAGCTCCCAACTCATAGGATTACTGTGAAGAAGAAGTAAATTACTACATGTAATATGGTGTTTAGCAACAGCTCAATAAATGCTGCTCATTGAATCTATTAAAAATCTTGCACTTTGTAAACCCATCCTCTTCTTGAATCTTCCTAACCCCTGCTCATACTTTAGGTTCATGGTGATTAAAGACTCTGAAGCCAGACAGCTTTGGTTTCCTGGTCTAAATCCTGAGTTTTAATTTGATGGCTCAAAGAGTGGGATTCTAAATAGTCAAGATCAGATGATATTGGTCGCAACTAACGTGTTAGTTACTTGCTGTTTATCAAATCCTGCACTTAGCACGTTTGATGCATTTTCTCATTTAATACTTAACCCTCATTAGTTGGTACTGCTGTTTCACTGATGAGGATTTGGGGGGTTATTCACCTGCCTTAAGTCCCAGCTAATAAATGGTGAGGCAGGATTTGAACCAGATTGCAGAGCCAATGCCTGTCCACTGTTCTTAGCTTTCAGGGTGCTGCCACATTTCATTTCCAACACTAATGGATTTAAATAATCGAGACTTGCCCTCTATCTATGGAGAGAGTGAACTTGCAAGCAGAAGTTAAAAGTTTGTTTTGCCACTTAGTGATGAGACCTAGAGAAAGTAACATAAGCTCTCCAGAACATCATATGTAAAAATCACCTAAACTTTGTTGATTGTTGATATCAAAGAATATTTAAAGACATAACATTGAGTAGATCCAGGACCTCTTTCAGGAAGTGGATGTTCCCTTAGAATGTCTTTAAAAATCCATAGATAAAGCTGGACTTAGTGGCTTTGAAGAATGTAAAAATGATCTTTTGTCAATTCTTGAAATTCCTCCATTTCTGATATGACCTTGTCCAGTTATGGGGGTTTATCGAGCAGGGTTGATGGCCAGGTTTGTATCTGAAAAATGCCGAATGGACACTCACAGAATGAGCCCAGCCATTCACCTGTCTCTGGGTCATAGCACCTAAACATGAGAAGAGAGAAAAGGTCATTTAATAGGGCTATTGTACTCTCACTTCATCGCTTCAATAACTTTCTTAGCATTCTCAAGAAAGCAATATTCCTCAGCTTGCTCTTTACGTTGAATTTTTTCAGAAGCTCTGACCTCTGAGCTGATTCTTGGGAACTGCAGGTGAACCTCACTTACTTCTTCCATCTTCCCTGGGAGCCTATAAATTCTACTTGCTTCTGTAGAACCAGGCTGAGGTGGACAAAGCACTGCTCTCAAGATCAAAACTCCCAGGTATGACTGAGTCCTGGCTGGGTGATCTTAGAGAAATTATAAAACCTCTCTAAGCAATGGTTTCCTCATCTATGAAATGGAAAATTAATAATAGCAATGTTGAGAGCTAAACTGAAAATAAAAGTTTAGTGCGTATTAAAATGATTTAAAGTAGTGTGAAAACATGTTATTGTTATTTTTTACCTAGGTATTGCTTTTGGTGTTATTTATCAGTCTTTGACATACCATAAACTTTGATAAAGTATTTACATGCACTCTCATCTTAATCTCTACAAACAACCCTAGGACATAGGACCTATTATTGGCCCCATTTTAGGTCTGAGGAAAACTGAGGCTTAAAAAATTATTTCCCCAGATCAATAAAAGGCAGTACCAGTACATGAACCTGACTTTTTCTGAATCCAAAGTCCAAGCTCTTGCACTATGGTATAGTATCTCTGCTTCTCTACAGAACAGAGAAGAGAGTGAAAACAAGGAGAGAAACAAAGTTATTAGAATTAACAAAACTATTCTTTCTGTTGGGCTCAGGAAAATGATATATGATGAGACAGATAGCTGGTGTGTACAATCCATTACAGTGCAAAACTATTTATGACTTTCACAACAACCCTATGGGGTAAATATTTTACCCCTTTTTGACAGGTGAGAAATCAAGGCTCAGGGGGTTAAGAGATGGGTCCACAAATCACAAAGCTAGTGGATGAAGGAAACAAGACTCGAGCCCATATCTTCTGGGACCAACTCCAGTTATCTTTCCACTCTTTTAGTATGTATTTGAAGCTTGACTCAGCCATTTACCAGCTGTGTGACTTTGGAAAAATTACTTAACCTCTCTGAGGTCATTACTTCATTTGAAAAAGGAAAATATATTTTACTCAAGATGGTTAGGAAGATAAAATAAATTGATGCATATAAAGTTCCTTAACCTAGTAAGTACTCAACAAATGGTAGCTAGAATTACTGCACCTCAGTGTACCAATATCTCACTTTTTTATCATGATTGACACTACACATACTGTCCTTACACACATTATTTCGGTAAACCTATGCAATAAGGAGGGATTATGGTCCTCCTTTTCAGATGATAATATTTTACAGAATAATAAGATGGAGGAAGGTAATTACACTTTTCAAGACCTCACAAGTAGTAAGTAAGTAAAGAATTTGGAGATGAAACTCATTTTTTTATTTCAAAAGAAAAATGATTTTTATTGTACTATGCAGGTACTGGACACAATAAAAACCACCTCTTCATTCACTTGTTTATTCAGCATTTAGCAAGCAATCTCTCAGGTTTCAAAGTAAAAGTTGAGTTAAATTATCTTCTCATTGAGGGGTCACCTTCACAGTCATAAAAATTGAATTCTTTTACAGGTGAATAAAGAAACCTCCTCAAGAGGAAAGGATGCAGTTTATTCAGTTAACAAATATTTACTGAGCACCTACTGTGTGCTAAGAAATATACTAAATGTTGGGGAAACAGCAAGCAAGGCACAGCCCTTGTTCTCTTTGTCTTCAAGGCCTCTAGGTAAGCATCCAGGTACAATGCAGGGTTATACAAGCATAGTACAGGTACTATGACAAAAAACCCAAGAGTCACCAAGCTCAGCCTAGTTGGGTCAGGAAAACACCCCATGGAGAAGGATGCCTGCGCTGAGATCTGAATGATGAGCAGTTGTTAGCCAGACAATAGTATTTTAGGCAGAGGAAAATATGCATGGGAAAAAATGTGGTGCATAGGAGAAGTGGAAAGAAGCACCATAAAGCTGGGTAACAGAGAGGAGAGAAGTGGAAGCTCAGGTTAGAGAGGAAAGTAGTAGCTGTACTGAAGATTTGCTCTGTGCCATGGAATTCTAACTTTATCTGAAGTATTTTGGAGAATCATTAAGAAAATGAGTAATCAAATCAGATTACTGATTAGTCTACCAATATTTTAGAAATATCATTGTGGCTGGCCAAAGAATAGGTGGACTGAAGTAGGGGAAAGGCTAGAATTGGTAAGAACAATTACAATATTATTTGCAACAATCTAGTTGAGAACTAAGATGGCTTATGGGTGACAGTAAGAATGGGAAAAAAAAATTGAGGGATTCCTGAGATACTTAGGAGGGAACATCAACAGTACATGGCAAATTAATGAGTTAAACTGGTCACATTCTCTTCTCTGCTACTGTCCCAATATTTTCACTGGGAAGATGAGTAGAAATCAGCCCTGCCACCCCTAACTTGGAATTTGGAGAGCCACTTGAAGATGGGTCAACTCTAGGATCCTTCAGAAGGGTGTGCTTTGATGATTGAATTTCTTTCTCACAAATGTACTGACAAGTCTTCTAGCAAAAGGATCAGCACAAAAATGTATAATGAAAAGTAAGGTCTCTATACAGGAGTGACAACTGTAGCAACAGGGCTAGCAATGGCCCACAGAAAACTCCAGTGGCTGAATTGGATTCCTGACAGCTTCAAATTCAGAGGCAGAGCCTGCATCTCAAACAGAAAAGAGAGAATTGTCTAAATGCTTCCATTCTTGTAATTGAAGCAATTGCACATCATTTTACATGCCATCTTTCTGACAAGGCAACCAGTTTGAGCTGAACATGGGAATTCAATTATGTATCATCTGCCTGCATCTTTGAAAGAAAACTACCCAATCGGCCTGTCAAATATCCAGCATGTTTGCCTGTTGGAAATTGCTATCTCCTCTTGACACAGGAAATGTCTCTGCAGAAGAGAAACCTATTATAGTTTACAAAGCTGGCATAACCCTATTACAAAACTTGACAAAGAAAGCATAAAAAAAGGAAAGTACAGACCAATTTTGTCTATGACTATAACTGCAAAATTCATAAATAAAATATATGAAATATGGTATTGTAACATTAGAAGTTTTTCCATTAAAAATTGAAACATAGCAAGTATGCCCACAATAACCCTATTTTACATTTCTCTGAAATGTCTGGCCAATGCAATAAGACAAGAAATATAAATAAATAAATGGAATAATTGTTAAAAGGAGTTAGCAACATTTCTCATTATTTGTATATGTGATTATCTACCTATAAAATCCAAACAAATCAACTGAAAAAAAATCTGAGCACCCATAAAAGTTCATTAATTCTCTTGCTAGGAATTTAATCTAAAGAATTACTCAGAGTCAAAGCTTTATGATAGAAGCAGTCTCATCCCATCCTCATCTTCATTGGTATAAATAAATAAAAATAGCCCAAACATCTAACATTAAGGGCATGATTCACTGTATTATTTTAGATCCAGATGATGAAATATGTAGCCATTAAAACTTATATTTTAAAGAATATTTAATAACATGTGGAAATGCTCACATATCATGAGAATAAAACCAAAATACAAACCTAAATACTATGTGATTCTTCTTTTGTAAAATAAAGAAAAATATAAAACATATATCCATATGTGTATGTGTACGTATATGTGTGTGCATTTGCATAGAAAACGTACTGGAAGGAATATAAAAAATGATAATATGGTTATCACTGGGTTATGGGTTTTCAAATTTTACAGAATTTTCATGAATCAGTTTTACAAAGAACACTATGAATATCCTGTAAGAAACATTATAAAAATTTAGAGGATTAGACCAGATGATGTCAAAGATCCCTTTCAATCTGTTTTTTACATAAATATGACAATTTTCTTTGAAAATATGACATTTCAAAACAGAAAAGAATCTGTAATATTACCTCTCCCTGAAGACATGGGCTGCTACACAATGGTAGCAACTAACTTTGCTCAGAATTTTTGGGAGCTGGCTTTCCTGGCCACAGACCCTAACCTTCAGTCTAATAGCTAAAAAAGCCTTTTCCTTTCCTTGTTCCATGTTACAGACCAATTTACTACCCAAATCTTTGTTTCCCACACATGGTATCTCCCCTGGGCTTCTCTTGAAAACCTTTATCAAAAACGTGATCTTAACATATCTTAACATGATCCCATCTGAAAGAGTTTTCCAGCTTATACTTCAGCATTTCTATATCAAGAGCACTTGAATTACTGGCTCAGGACTCTCTGGGACATCCACCAGCTGTGGGATTCCAGATTTATATGGCTCTTCCTTTAATAGATTCCTTGTCTGAATTTCCCATTGTGGAAGACCACAGCAGAATCAACCAGGACACCAACCTAACAGACAAATACCAAAGATTTTAAGTCCAGAGGAACTGAACTGGAGCACAATATTTTACCTACTGAAAGTGATTTGGAGTGAGAAGAGTTTGGGGATTCACTGAGCCCAATGATTGTAGGGAGAACAGAGAGTCAAATCCAGAGATACTATGTGTACATGTCCTATCTGCAGAGTGAAAGCAAGTCCATGACTCAACTTGAAGTCAAGAATCAGGATATGGCAGAAGCCAAGGGAGTCATAAATTATGCAGAAAAGCCTAGATGTAATTGCAAAATTATTGGGATACCCATGACCCAACTTCAGTGATTAGCTGTGGGCATGTTGTATTAGATTAAAGCAAGGGACACAAGGAACACAAGCTCAAATGCCCACAGAGTCCAGTTAGTAATCTGAAAGAATTAAGCAGGCCAAAATGGAGAGCACATGCCCATGCAAACAGGGGTGACCACTGCTCAATCCCACTAATTATTGTCATGCAGAAAAATGTTGGCCCACTGCTACATATCTGTTATGTGAAAGGTTGGAAGGGAGGAAGGAAGCAAGGAAGAAAGAAAGGAAGGAAGGAAGGGACAAAAGGAAGGAGGAAGAGAAAGGAGAGAAAGAGGGAGACAGTTCAAGTGCTTCTTATATAGTGATGTGGAAGGATAAGTCTATCTGGAAAGCTCTTCTCAGATGTGGTCATGTTAGGAGGTTTTTGATAAGGGCTGGCAATAAGAACCCAGTGGAGGCAGCATGTGTGGAAAACAGGGAGTTGGGTAATAAATTCATTACAGAGTTGGAGTGGGAGAAGGAGGGTGAGGAGAGGAAATTGATTCAGATAACATTGACCCATAGCCAATTTCTCCAGCTAAGGGGTCTTCCTTTCCAGGAGGGTGAAGAAGGAGGCATTATGCTTTCTCCTACTGCAAAGAGTGATCCAACCTATGCCAGGGTGAGGGCAAGGGGAAAACAATCACTCACAAACCCTGAGCCCCACCTATTTTCCTTGTACCTAGGAGCTGGTTACCTCCCAAGGTTTGGATGTGCATTCCTTCAGGAGACCAGATGTGAGAGACTCGGAGGCACAACAGTAATGACTTTAGGAATCTGAATGCCATCACCACTTCTAGCAGGGTCCCAACCATTGATGGTAGAGCGGCTGGATCTTCTCTAATTGACCATTGTCTATTAAGATGAACCTTCAGAGAGTAAACAGGTCCAAGTCAGAAAGGTAGAAGGGTGGAATACTTCATTGAGAACAGTGGATTTGTCACCTTTTGAAAATTAATTGCCTAATTCAACTTTCCCAATGCAAATTGTCCAATTCATGCCCCAGGATTTGTGTTAGAGGCCTTCTGATCCTTTCTTGGGATCTTAATAAGTACAAAGCATATGTCTAGAGGTTGGAGAGGGGCATATCAATCTAGATAAATGCATATTTCATCTGACAGAAATTCCAAAAATAGGAAGCAGAAAGCAGGATATGATCAAAAAAATAATGAATTTCCCAAAAGCTGAAGGACTTAAGTTTTCAGATTAAAAGGACCCTCCTAGTGTACAGCACAATGAATGAAAGCCTGTACCAAAGCATATTCTGATGGCATTTCAGAATAATGGATCATTCCAGGGAGGAAAAATAGGCCCCATATAAAAGTACAGGAATTATAATAACACCTGGAAAACAGAACACCCTAGAGAAAAACCTTAAAATTTCCAATTCAGAATTTTTAGGCTAACTATCATTGATATGAGAGTAGAATAAAGTCAATTTTAGACTGACTGGAAAAATTTGCCTTCCTTTCACATTTTCTCAGAACCTATTAAAGGGAGTACATCAAGTAAAAAGAAGACATAAAACACAGGAAACAAGGGATCCAACCAAAGAGGCCAAGAAAGTTTCAGGATGGTAGTGAAGTTCCAGGATAACATATGTACAAATGACGTATGAAGCAACAGTCAAAACTGGAGCAGGAGGATGGAGGGCTCCAGGGGTGATGTCACACATACGCATACACACACAAGCACAAATCTGAAAACTTATCTAACATAGTTGGTGACACCAAACAAGTTTGGGGAATCAGCTTCTCTCTCCAGCCACATGAAGTCAGGAAGAAGAAAGAGTATCATAACCATGCATTGGTAGTTCAATGTACAGCGAGCATGTCTGCCAGTAAACATAACCAAACTCCAACCAATGAGATTACAATCCCTCCTACATCTGAGGAGTTAAAACAGGGATGTTGGGGGAGAAATAGATATGAAATCAGCTAAGATTACTTACTGCAATATAACAAGAATGCTGATTTAACTCAAAAACAATAGGTCAAGGGATATGGCATGAAATTCTTGCAGAGAATGCTTGTAGACAGAAAAGTATCCATTATCCCTCCTTCACTAGTAACAAAACCCGATTTTATTTAGGAGGGCAATACATTCATAAAGGATTTCTTTGCCTCACCTCCCTTGAGGCTAAATGTAGCCACATGATTGTGTTCCAGTCAATGAAACGTAAGTGAAAGTGAAGATTTGGATTGGACCAGGAAGGCTGCTTAAAGGAAGCTACCTCAGCTGGGACACCTTTTCCCTTTGCTCTCCTATGTCCCTCCTTCTTCCTGCCTGAAATACAGAGATCCACCAGGTACCTTTGACCTAGATGATAAAAGGCACATACTAGAATGGTTTATATTTACCAGAAAGATAAAAGGAGCTAGGTCAATCAGGAAGAATATTTTCCAGACTTGACTATATGCCTCCAGACTTCATTTACATGGGAGAGAAATAAACTTCTCTTTTTAAATCAGTTTTAATTTTAGTTTTCTATTACATGCAGCCAAACCTAATCCTAACTGATACAGAAATTATGTAAAGGTTATGTTTAATGCAGCTATAAATGTCCCTAAAGGAATTGTAATCATTTAAGAAATGTATTTCTAAATAAATCTTCCCAGAAGACTAGTAATATGTGGAAAAGTCTACTGCTAAAAGAAACGTCACAGAAATATACAGTGCATAAACAATGTCTTCTGTGAATACTGAATTCACTGGGAAAGGTGACTGAGGTAGGGAAATGACTCAAGTCAGACAGATAAAGGAAAAGAAATAAGGTTTTTGACACTGCAAGGAGGAGGAAATTCTATGTTTGGCATAAGCAGGAACTCTTCTGTTTTTGTTTCTTCCGGAAGCTTAGTTCTATGGTCTCTGAAAAAGAGATTAGAGAAGGTAAGAGAGATAGTGAAAGTGTTCAGGAACTGCTAACTGAGCAAGGATTTGGAAACAATGAGAATGGGAAATCTCACCAGTGTGCTCAAAGCTGTGAATAGCTGATTTAAAAAAAAAATGAGAGGGGAGCTGATGAAGAGTATTGGGAGGCTTTAGTGAAAACCTTGCTGTTCGTTGGAAATCTGAATGAGTCCTGTGAGGCTGGGATACCAAATAAGGTTTCCTAGTGAATTAGAATGTAATCTTCTCTATTGGAATTGATGATTATAGCCCACTATTTCCACCTGGTGGCAATATATCTAAATTACAGGAGCAAAACTGGTGGAAAGGCATGATATACAGAGAATATTTCATTTGCATTTTCATAAACTGTTCTCAATTAGTGTACTTGGAAAATAGTTCAACATGACAACCAAGTTCTGCCATGGCCCATCCAGAATGATTATTTTGTTTAAAGATATATTTGCTGTGGTTACATTTATGACATGATTGCAGCTTACAAAAAGTATTACACTCATTACTTTCTCTAAAATGATAGCATACCTATACGGTGATCAGGAAGATTAGAAAACCAAGGCTCAGAGAGGTTAAACGATAAACTAAAATCTGAAAGAAAGAAGGAAGGAAGGGAGGAGAGAAGGGAGGGAGAGAGGGAGGGAGAGAGGGAAAGAGACACATCTTATGTTAAGTTTCTTAAAACATAATTTAGTACTCATTCCCACAAGTCTCTGCTGATTCAGGAGAAAAATGTGGAGGGGTTGGATTCTGCTTCATTGATCAGAAATCAGTTTTCTTCCAAAGTGATCTATTGGGATGACCTGGGAAAGAGAATCAAAGGTACTCTTGAGAGATGAGTAGTAATGAAGCATAGGCTTCATTAGTGACAGGTTAGTGTGTTGTCTGAGAAATGTGAAAGTAATATTTCTGCCTGCTGCCGCTGACCTCATCTTTCCTGCTGTAGCAAGTCCATAATACTGATTAAATTCTTGGATTACTATCCTTTTCTTGAACCATATTCTTTAGCAATAAGAGTATTATGTTTATAAAAATGAAAATGTTTTTCCATACAAGGGAAAACTACTGAAATTTTACCTATTTCAAAACTATTTGTCTGCTTCTTTAACCTTCACAAAGTCAAGTGTGTTATGAACTCTGCCTGCTAGAAGCCAACCTCAGAAGACTTGACCACCAAGATTAGATTTAGAGCAAGTTATTTATATAGGTATTGTACTTTGTATTTTCAAATGGTTTATATAACAATACAATAATCCAGAATTGCAGGCATTAGCAGTAATCTCAGTTTTTCTATAAGTAAGCTAAGGCTGAGAGGTAAATATCTTACTCAAAACTAAGTGGAGCTGGAAATTAAACCTAAGTTTGTTTGTTTTTTAATTCCACACTGGAAACTTATTTTATACCACATTGAATTAAAATTTCTAACTGGTCTCTGATACAGTCAGAATTAGAGCAGACTGATTAACAAAAATGTAGAAAGTATGAAATAATATCTTTGAGCTCCGCATAGCTTATAAATTGTTTCAGAGACCTTAGAAAATGAATAATTAAGGCTCGAATAGCAAAGAAATACACAGAATTACTATCCTTACTATATAAAGAGTACAAAAATCAATAAGAAAATTTCTGTAACAGAAAAAAGGAAAATATCATGAATAGGCAATTCATATAAGCTTAAGCACAAATAAATGTGAATAGTCAGTGACATTAATAATAAAGACATTTTAGGGAGATGTAGCCATCTTCATCTTTATAGTTTGAACTACTGATTGAGTACTTGATTCTCCAAACAGAGATAGCCATTAGGTCTATTAAAGTAGCAAATGCTCAGCAGAGAAAGGTATACTGAAATGAGTCCTTTCATAAACAATTTGTGGGAATGTAAATTGGCACGAGGATTCTGGAAATCAATGTGATAATATGGGTAAAAAGAGTCCAAAAATGTTCATACCAAGGACTTCCAGATAAATATTGGTCACCCAATCCAAGCTTCTCAATAAAATTTGAAAACACCATATGACATAAAATAGGACTGACAATAGATAATATCATTGTAAGGAAAAACTAGGCAATAAGAATTAGGTGATGGATCTGGATGAAAAATCACAATTGATGGACTGACTGTTCTAAGCTGATATTAAGCCTGCCTGCCTCTTCCATTTCCACAATAGTAGTTGCCCACCACCCCCAATCTTGAGTACAGCAGAAGAAACATAAGACCTATGAAAACAGAAAAGAAAGTAGAATTTCATTTAGAATAATATAGAAATAGAGAAGTACAAGTCCCAATCAGGCTTGGCTAGAAAATATAACCAAATCCAGAGCCTCTAAGACTTAATTTGCAATTAAATGAGGAAGTTTGAAAGGAATGGGAAAACTGCTGGCCCAATTAAGACAAAAAAGCAATGAATTAGCTATTATATACTATTAGAAATGGGATAAATCTAAAGACTATTTACAAGATGTCTGCCATAAAGACTCTAAAAATAGAAAAATTAAAGTGGATTGAGGTGAGAATCAGATCTTAGCAGATTTATACTTAGTCTGTACTTCATGATTATGAACTGTGTCCTGGCTAGTTTATTTATAAGAAATTCCCCTGAGACATCATGATATAAAAGGTCGTTATCTTCTTTCAAATGTAGCCCTATTCTGTGGCTATGAATGGGTTTATCTTGGAAAAAATTTGTGTTGTTATGTTTATTATGTGAAAAAACAAGTTCACCTAGAAATTGTAATGTATGTACAGGTATTACATTATGTTAGTTAACTCACTCCCTAAAACCTCATTAACTTTATTTGTAACATCATTTTAAGTGTCTCAACTTGATTTATAAATCAGAAAACAAGATATCAAGACTCATTATGTTGACTTTCTTTCAAAAGATCTATTTGGACGAAGAAAGAGGAAGGGAGAGGGAGAGGAAAGGGATAGGGAGAAGAAGTTTAGCAGATTTAAAAGCCAGGTGAATTTAAGTTTTTTCCCTCAGTAATAAGAGGTATGGGAGATTTCTGCAAAGATATACTGCAGTTATCTGAAGAAAATTTGGGGAAATGTTCAGCAACTTGAAAGTGGCCAGGAAGGCAGGGTTGAGAGGGCATAAGCAGTTGAAGGGTAGCCAGATATGCAAGGGGTGAACTGTCAAAGCATAAACAACCCACCAATCTTTTAAAAACATCACACTTATATTTCATAATAACATTAATACCTAAGTGAAAACCTCTGTACTATAACCAAGGTAAACTTCAACTACCTTATGAGATACTCTAGTAATCAAGGAAATAAAATCATGCTCCAGTGTGCAATTTGCTCTGGGATAACCAAGGTACTTTTTACCAAAACATCACAAATATTACTTGGTTACAGAGCAAGTCTCCATGTAAATATAATATGGTGCTGCCCCACTGTCTTAATCACTATGCATTGGTTCACATCTGAGCACTTGATCCAAGCTGAGTCAATCAGTATCTTACCTCTGGGAAAATGGAAATAAGGTGAAGACTCTCTCTCTGATGACTGCTCTCTGAATAGAGGTGAGTTGTGGCAGTAATTATTTCCAGTCCTGTACTAATCACATCTTGCTATGTAACAAATTATCCCAAACCTTAGTGGTTTAAACAGTAAATATTTATCACCTCATATGATCAAAATTCAGAAGAGGTTTAACTGAATGGTTTGGTTAGGGACCTCTCATTAGGTTGCCGTTGAGAAGTTAGATAGAGGCCTTGCAGAAGCTGTCACCCACCACTGCCTGTCACCTCAGTACCCCACCTGCTACCATGGTCAAACCGACCATGTTCTTTGACATCATTGTCAATCACAAGTCCTTGGGCTGTGTCTCTGTCAAATGAGCTGTTTGCAGACAAATTTCCAAAGAAGCAGAAAATTTGGGGGCTCTGAGCACTGGGGAGAAAGGATTTGGTTATAAGGGTTCTTCCTTTCACAGAATTATTCCTGGGTTTATGTGCCAGGGTGGTGACTTCCCATGACATAACCACACTAGTGGCAAGTCCATCTATGGGGAGAAGTTTGATGATGAGAACTTCATCCTGAAACATACGGGTCCTGGCACTTTGTCCATGGCCAATGCTGGACCCAACACAAATGGTTCCCAGTTTTTCATCTGCACTGCTAAGACTGAGTGGTTGGATGGCAAGCACGTGGTCTTTGGCATGGTGAAAGAGGGCATGAACATTGTGAAAGCTGTGGAGCACTTTGGGTCCAGGAATGGCAAGACCAGTAAGAAGATCAAGATTGCCAACTGTGGCAAGTCTAATAAATTTGGTTTGTGTTTTGTCTTAACCACCAGACCATTCCTCCTGTAGCTCAGGATCCTATCATCTTTGTGCTCTTGCTGAAGTTCTTCAGGGCATACATTACCATCTCCTTCCAAGTCCAGCTGGATTACAGAGTTAAGTTTATGATTATGAAGTAAAAACTTAACAAAAAAAAAGAGGTGACTGTGGCTACAGTCATCTGAATGCTTCACTGAAGCTGGAAGATCTACCTCTGACATGGCTCACTCACATGGCTGTTGGTATGAAACCTCGAATCCTCAGAACATAGGCCTATCCAGGGGGCCATTTGAATGTTCTCATAACATGGCAACCAGCTTCCACCAGAGCAAGTGATCTAAGAAAGAGAGCAGGGAGAAAGCCACAATGTCTTTCTTGTGTCAGTTTCAAAAGCTATACACCTTCACTTCTCCCACGTTCTATTCAGTCCAGTCCATGCCCAAGGGAGGGAATTAGGTTCTACCTTTTCAGGGGAGAATTGTCAAATAATTTGAATACATGTTTTAAAACAACCACACAACATACACACATAGAGAGGCAGAAGTGAGTAAATGAGAGAGGTCTGCCTGGGTTTCCTGTCTGAAGTCCTTTTCTGAGATTCAGCTGAATCCAATGCCATTGGGTTCTGTAACACATCCCTGTATCCCTTAAAATAAATTTTCTCCTTAAGCTATCTTAAGTCGGTTTTTATTCCTTTCCAACCAAGTCTTAATCACTACACAGATTGCTTTAACTAAAAACTGTTTCTTCGGTTAATTCTGCTTTAGCCACTTTGCTCACTGATCCAGAGACCTAGGCACTTTTTCTTTTACACTGGACATGCCAAAGTCCTTGCCCCTCTACCAGATGATCTCCCTTAACAAAAGATTGCAATAGCCATAGTAGCCCTTGTCTTTCCTTCCAGACCTGACCCTGTCCTATTCAGGATCTTTCTTAATGCTATGAGAGAGAATATAAAACAAGGGACAAGATGGAAAATCCTCCTGAGCACATTCGGTCTGGATAGTAAGAGTACAGGATTTTCGGCAAGGGCATCTCATTGAAAGTTTGAGGGCAAGGTCAAGACAAGTTTACCTTCTGCTACTAAAGCCAAAAAAAAATGTCTAATGAATGGCCTTGGCCACATGCTAGAAGTGACCCTCTTCATCCAGCCTCAAGTACCTATTCAATATCTCATACCTATATTCTCAGGAAATGAGGTGCATCACCAAAGCCCAAACAGAAAGAATAGGAAAAATGGTAGTATGTAATTGACGTAAGAGCAAAACATCCCCTAATTACTTCCCTGTCCAGAGAGTATGTGTTCTTTGGTGATTTATGAAGGAAATTAGAGATTAAGCCTTTTCAGTGTTTGTTTTATACTGTCTGAGGCAAAGAGATATTTCTAGCGGATGCTGGGACTTTGGCCACAGGGAAGGTATAGTTTAGGATGGAACAGGAAAAACATCTCTACACTCTTCCAAGAAGTCATTGAGAAATATTTCTGAAGAGGAAAGGAGAAGGAAGGAACTGACACTTGTATAGCTCCTGTGGTGTGACTGGCACACTGCTGTATAATTTTATAACTCCCACTTATCTTTAGAGTATTTACTTGTGGTGGATACTGGGTATCCCCGCAACATTCCCTCTTCAAGGTGAATGCACCCTAGAAGCTTGGAATATAGAATGCTCGTGGATCATACCTATATGTATAGGAACTGCCCTCAGCTATAAGGAATTGCATTATCCAAGGTTACACACCCTCCCCGTGGGCAGCCTGTAGTCTGTGATTGATTGATGTGAGGATTCAAAGGTTTAGCCCCTGCACTTCAATTTGAGACAATCTAAAGGGCCATCCCACTCCAGAGCTCCCAATAAGATTAGCCGAGGCTTCATTAGAAGTCATATTGTAGGTCAGTTTATCCCTCTGCCCAATCCTACAATCCTCATTTACTTACAGGTGTATTTCCCAATAAACCTTCTGCTCGCAACTCCATATCTCAAAGATTGCTTCCAGGTATCCAATTTGAGACAGTATTATTGCATCCATTATCGACATGACAAAACTGAGCTTCAGGGAATTTTACCAGCATACCTATGTCCACATAGCTGATGGTGGAGCTCTGATTTGAACCTAGGACTGTCTCATTACAAAATCACATTGCTCCTGGATTAAACTTCTACCAAGCATATGTTGAATATCTTTACCCATTTTTCAACTATTTTAATGCCTATGAGGGCATACTGAAGATTAGATCTCAGAATGCTTATCATTGCAATGGTTCACCTGCTGTCATTGTAAGAATCAGTACAAATTTGGTTGAATGTATAAATACTTTGTGTCACTTTATGAGGTCTTGCCCTAGAATATGACCACCATCCCTGTAGCTACACCAGCCATCTATAACATTTTGCTTGATACATGATAGACAGATTAGCTAACTAGCTAGCTAGCTAGATAGATAGATTAGATAGATAGACAGATAGACAGATGTCTGAAGCCAAACTGTAACTGTGTACTCCATTGCATTTAAGTTATTTCTGGGTATCTCAGGTAGAGTAAGGCAGAGGAGCAGACATAGAGGGAGAGGGAGACATGTGGAAAGGAGTATCTAGCTCCAACTTCTGTGAGTTCAGCCAATCCAGGCTGTGGACCATGGGGATCAGGACTAGTAGTATCTGGGGAGCCATAGACAATTGAGAATTGCATCTCTAGGCTTTGAATTTCTAAAGAAGCAACTGGTAGAGTGATTTATTAGACTGACCTCATGAATCTATATCAGACAAATCTCACCTTCACATTAGGATCAACAATCCCAGAAATTGCTTTAATATTAGAAAAATATACATCCTTTTCATGGCTGCCTTTGTGACTCTCATACAGACAGTGTCTTAAAAAAACAGTAAGTTTTCTATATAGAAGATGAAAAAATAGATTTTTGTTTAGTCTTATCTCCACTTTAAAGTCTATTTATTCTTTTGGTTTATGTTTCTGTTTTTGTTTTTAAATTATAAAAATGATAATACTGATGATAAAATTTCAAGCAATACAGAAGAATATGAAATAAGTATAAGTCCCTTTTCAAAATCTCCCAAAGCCATGCTTCCAAGATATTACTACCAGTAACAGCTCGGAACATGTTCTTCATACATTTCTCCATGCTTTCTCAGTTATATTTATATATTGTTTCAGTTTCATGTCTGCTATATCAAATACCAGGCAGTAAGTTTGATTAAACAATAGGAATTTATGGGCTTACAATTTTGAAGCTAGGAGATGTCCAAAATCAAGGCATCAGCAAGGTGATACTTTCTCCCAGAAGATTGTAGCATTCTGGGGCTGGTTGCTAGTTATCCTTGGTCCTCAGCCTTTTTGTCACATGACAATGCACATGTTGGCCTCTCCAGATTACTTTTTTAGGTCTCATTGACTTGTAACTTCTATCTGCTCCCTGTGGCCTTCTCTATAAAGTCTTCAATAATAGGATTAAGACCCATTCTGATATAGTTGGGCCACACCTCAACTGAAGTATCCTCATCAAAAAGTTCTTTATACAATGAGTTCACACCCACAGGACTGGATTATGTTTAAGAACATGTTTTTCTGGTGTACATAGCTCCAAGCCACCACACACTTATATACAAACTTGAACACATATGCACCCACACCCACACACACAACAAACACATAGCTGTAACATAAATGTGATCATATTATAAGGTTGCTTGGAGTCTTCTGTTATTCAGAACAATGCACTGGATTTCTCTTATGATGAATGCAACCCAACACCACATAATTATCAACAACAATAATAAAAATGGTGCTGAATACATTCTATGAGTGTTCACTCTTTCAAGGTCTTTACATCTATCAACTCACGACAGATAAGAAAACACTGGCCTCTAGAGATATTATTAAATTGCCAACATCACACCTTCAGTGAACTATAGCACTGAGGTTTGAACCCAGACAATTTGGCTCTAGAACCCTGATCTTAGCATCCTAGAGTGGGGAACAGAACTCTATAAACAATCACATCAGGGAACTGTGGGAAAAAATGCCCTAGGTGCTCCTGTGGGAAAAGGAGCTGCTCACTGGGAGGTCAATCACCAAATCCTGAGATTCCCAGAAGTACAAATGCCCATTTAAGAGAATTGGAAGCCTCAATGGATACTCTTTGGCAGAGGGGTAGAGTATAAGAAACTTTAAAAATGTAAAACACAAAAATACAATAGGCATTCAATAAATGGTGAATGAATGTTTCCATGGACAGAAAGATGAACAGATGAAAGAAACAAAGGAAGCCGGCTTGGGTCCTAAAATTGAACCTAAGTGTTAACCCTTGAAATACCACTGGTCCCTATCCTCAAGTTGAGAACTCTGTGCCTGTTTCAGCAGCACTCACTTTTTTCTGATTTGGTAATTTAATTGGTACCACACAGGCGTCCTGACTCTTGAGCCTCAAAGATCACTTCTGCCAGTCAGTTTCAAGTTTGAGCTTTCTTTTCTTCTTTGCTGCTAGCCTTAAAGCTAACATTTTATTCTGGTTTTATTTTTGTAAAATTTTCCTTCGTTATTTTTGTATCTTATTCTTTTTTTTTAACTTAAAATATAGTATTTACCTATTACAACCAGCAAAATAATGCAAAATGTGTAAAGAAATGTCTCCTAATGCCCTTCTTCCATTCCTGCCTTCCCAAGTTAATCAACATCAGTGGTCTAGTAGGTGTCCTTCCACCTCTTTTGCATATTCATAGAAACATACACAAACTTTTTTTATTTGTTTTACAAAAAGAAGGTCATATTATGCCCCTTGTTTTACAATTTTTTCTCTCCCTAAATAAATCTTGGAGTCCCTTCAGGTCAATAAGCAGAGATAAAACTTATATTTGTTCTTATTGTTAAACTTGTTTTTTATAATTACACAGAAAAATTGACCTTTTGGGAGATACACAGTTCTGTGAATTTTAACACATGTATTCATGTAATCACCACCACAATAGAGAAATAGAACGTTTGCATCATCCCAAAAATTTCCCTTGTGTCCATTTGTAGTCACACCCTCTTTCCACTCCTTAGCCTGGCAACCACTAATCTGAACTCCAACAGTATAGTTTTGTCTTTTCTAGAATGTCATATAAATGGAATTATACAATATGTAACCTTTTGAGACTAACTTCTTTTACTCAGTGCAATGCCTTTGAGATTCATCCAGGTTGTTGTATATCTCAATAGGTTACTTGTTTGCATGGCTAAGTAATATTCCATTGCACGGATGTACCACAGTTTGTTTATATGTATTCTTTATAATGACTTTAATATATTCTGTAGTGAGTATAGAACAATTTATTCAACTTGTCTTATAATGAGCAACATTCAGACTGGTGTCCAGATTTTCCCCAAAAAAATAAGGTTGTAATAAAAATACTTAAATGTATCTCCTTATGTAGAGGCACTTTTATTTACACAAGATGATCCTTAAATGTAGGGATGCTAGGTAAAAAGTGTGTGAGTGGTTTATTTTTAACAGACATTCTAGTGATACCTGTCACATTTCATATTCCCACAAGTAATATATGAAAGTAATTTTTCCTCACATTTTTGTCAGCTTGAGATATTTTCTCCTTTTAGTTTTATTTCACTCTAAATGGTAAAATTTAAATCTCATTTTGCTTTAACTTGCATTTCCCTGAGCAAATTTTGGATGCCCATTGGCCATTAGGGTACCCTAATGTGAGAGGCCCACTCATAACCTTTTTCTTTTAAGTGGTCTATTTCTTCTCAGTCTTTGCATATTAAGAATATTAATAATTTTTCTGCCATATGTGTTGCAAAAGAATTCCTCAAGTGTTTTTTTAGATTGGATAATGTCCTCCTCAAAGATGTTCAAATCCGAAGCCCCTGTCCTGTGGGTGTGAACTCACTTGTAAACAGGATCTTCAAAGCTCTTATTAAGATGAGACCAAACTAAATCAGGGTGGGCCATAATCTGGTATGACTAAAATCCTCACAAACAAAGGAAATTTGGACACAGAAGTACAAGCAAGGAGGAGACATAAAAATACAGATCACCATGTGACAGAGGCAGAG
This sequence comes from Choloepus didactylus, assembly GCF_015220235.1. Lineage (NCBI taxonomy): Eukaryota > Metazoa > Chordata > Mammalia > Pilosa > Megalonychidae > Choloepus > Choloepus didactylus. Next base: position 50,855,616 of record NC_051327.1, read on the forward strand.
ATAGATTGCCTGCAAGCTACCACTAGAACTCTACAGACAGGAGAAGGTATGGCCTGCCAATATCTTGACTTTGGGTATCTTGATTTGGATAGTCGCATGTATCTACCTTTTCCTTTGTGAATTCTGAGTTTTTAATCTTGTTGGGTTGGAAATTCACTGCTTACCCAAGGTTAAAGAGTTTTAAATATTTTTCTTCTAATATTTATTTTCTTTAACATGTACAAACACTCTAAGAGTTAAGTGTTATCACTTCCATCCCTATTTTATAGGTGAGGGGGCTGTGGCTCAGAGAGATTATTCAATCTGCCCAAGAACACACTCCAGCAGAAGTACAAAGCAATGAACTGGAGCCAGGTAGCTCCACACAGAGCCTACAGGCTTAACTACTATGCTATACTCCCTCCTTCATCGACAACATGTCAGATGTCAAACTGTCCTTATGGGGTGTGTCCTCAATATTTTACATAGACTGAGCAAAAAAAAAAGAACTTCACAAATGAGTAACAAAGCAAAAGGAGTTGAGAGTAAGGGCCCATTGCTGCTCAGGGATGCCACCACCACAGTTTTGGCAGGTGACAGCTGGGATAGTAACTGTAGAAGGCCAGAGAGGAGACAAAGTAGAGTTACTCATGTGGGGCTTTTGGGGAAATGGCACAGGACTTGGAGTCAGACAGAGCTGGTAGAATGACAATTCTGCTTCTTATTAGTTGTGTGTCCTAGGTTGCTAGGTCTCTAAGCTCTGGCCTGCTCACCTGCAAAATGGCAATAATCATGTCTGCCTCTCAGGGATGTTATTAGACTCTCTAAAAATGTCTGTCGTGAAGCCTGGCACATAGTGGGGTGGTTATGAAATGTACTTTCCCTTCTCTTTAATGCAAATACTGAGCCAGACCCAACAGAGTGATGCCAATTTTGCAAACATGCTTTCCACAGAAGGTTAAGGAAGTACAGTTCAGAATCCAAAAAAGCACATGGTCCTGTAGTCTCAATCTATTCACTGAACAGCACTTTAGGCATAATAATAGCTAATATTGACATAGTGCTTGCCATGTGCCAGGTACTGCGTCTACTTATTCAACAATCACAATAACCTTATAATGTAGATATTATTATTATTGACATTTTACATTTAATGAAATTGAGTCATAGAGAGATTAAGTAACTTTCTCAGGATCGTATAGTCAGTAAGTGGCAGAGCTGGGATTTGAACCCAGGTAGTTTGGCTCCAGCATCCATACTCTTTAGTCACCAAATCATCACTATATTATACCATAGTATGCCAAAGCACACCATATCATGCTATATCATATGTTTATCCAAAATCAATACTAGAGACCCATGATTAGCTTAGAGTGATAAGTAAGGTGAATTGGGGAAAGTGGGCAAGCTGAAGTATGAGCGATGGATGAAGGCTAGGTCTCAAGGTCTTCAGCAAAGATTATTCCACAGCCTGATTTCCTGCTGAGCACCTGAAGCTTGCTATTTTCATTTGCAACCAAACTCAAGGCCTCTTCTTCCAACAGCCTCATATGGAGTGGACCCAGCATATCTATAAGGGTGTTTTGTTTTTAAGCCTCTGAAATCAGGTTTAAGTATCATAATCAAAGTTGTGGAGAAGCTCAGAGAACTAGGGAAAGGCTAAACAACCAGAGGGATGTGAAATGAAGCCACTGTTGGCAACTGGACAGCAAGAAGTAGTGACCAGTCTCTAGGCCCTACCACAGTGATAAACAGATTGCAAACATCTCCCATCCCCTATGTTACCCTTCTCAAGATTCCAGAAAGAAAAGATCCGATAGGACCAGCCTGTGGCTTGTGCCACGCTTTGACCAAAGGAGGAGGTGGTACTAAGAAGATAATTTGTTGTTTTGTGTGTGTGTGTGTGTGTGTTTATTTTGAAATAAATTCAAAGTTACATGAATAGTTGCAAAAACAATACTAGCCCCATACACAGAATTCCATCATACCCTGACCCCCCTCCCCCGATAGCTCAATCCACCAACTTTAACATGCTGTCACATCGCTATTTCTTTCCCTCCCTCCCTCCCTATCTATCATCCATCATCTATTGCTCTGTCTTCTGAACATATGAGAGTTAGCTGCACACATCCTTGAACATACACTATAATTCACATATGTACTTCCCATGAACAAGAACATTCTTTTATGTAATTCCATTAAGCGCAGCTAAGAAGTATAAGAAATTCAACAATGACACAATGCTTACATTCTATATTTCCTTTTCCTTATGTCTCAACTGTATCCCTTCGAGCCACCTGTCCTCCACCCTCCAATCCCACCCAAGTTCATCCTTAGCATTCAACTGTCGTCTAGTTAGACTGTCTTTTTTGTTTCTTTTTTCTTTTTTCAGTTGTGGAAACATATACAGCCTAAATCTTCCCATTCAATAATTTGTTTCTAATTTTTAAAATTGTTTATTGTAACATATATCTAACACAAATGTTCCCATTTTAACCACTTCCAAACATGCAATTCCGTGGTATTAATTATAGTCACAATATTGTGCTACCATCACCAACATCCATTATCCCAACTTCAATCACTTCAAACAAACTATGCACCCATTAAGCACTAACACCCCCTTCCCTTCACCCCATGACCCCTGGTAACCTGTAATCTACTATCTGTCTCTACAAATTTGCTTATTCTATTTCATATCAGTGAGATCATACAATATCTTTCTTTTTGTGTCTTGCTTATTTGATGTCTCAAATCCCATTGGCTCACCTGTTTGTAACTTTGGTAGACAATTGTCAGCCCATTAAGCTTTTCATGTCAAGAGCCTGAATCTCTCTTCTGCTCTCAAACAATAGGGATAACTTCTCCAGCCTTCCTAGGGTCCAGTGAGATTATTCTGAGGCATGTGATTTTTCAGAGGGTCCTTAAGCTGGATTGACTTCAGTTGCATGTAGTGGTAATCCACTCATTAACACCCTCCACACTGGTTTGTCTCTCTTTTCTATACTTGCTTTTTCTACTTCATCACTTTTACTTTCTGAGATCACCTCCCAGATAAATTACCTGCACCCAAGTCCTATATCCAGCGTCTGCTTTGGTGAAAATCCAAATTAAGATAAGTACCATATTTGACTGCCCCAGTAATACAGTATGCAGTGGAGGAAAGGTAGTTTTTCCCCAATAAAAATCAAGTTGCTGTTACCAAAAGAAAAGAGAATGGATGCTAGACAGAAAAACAAAGATTTCTACCCCATCTACATAGATCTTCTCTCTATATATATATAAACACCTCACTTAAGAATCACTACCCAATATATTGTCAGCCCAGAAAAGTCAACGTGAATCAATCCTTCTTTTAAATCCTCAAGGCCAGAGCTGAGACACTCAGACAAAGGAAAATCTGACACAGACACTTTAATGCATGATGGGAGAGTCCTGGAGAGACTGTAAATCAAGTAGCATTACTGCTGTCACCTATCATAAGTGGTTGATCTGTCCATCTCTAGATAAAAAAATTGCCCCTCATCACCATGCAAACTCAGATCAATTTGCAGCATGTACTGGATACCTAGGAGAATGTCTTGCCTTATAGCCCCCACTGATGGCCACTCAAAACACAGAATACACATAAGAATTCATGCCAATAAGTAAGGGGCCATAAAATCAGGACCCAAGGGTTCAAACTCTGAAATCTTTAGGAACTCAACAGAAGCCTGCCTTACCTGCCTGAATATTCAATACATGGAATCTGAGGATGTTAGAGAGACTCCTGAAGAAGCCAAAGGATAGGAAAACAGAGCCTAAAACATATTCCAAAAAGTATTCACACAGTGCCTATTGGTTACCTGGATCAATGGTGGCTCTTAGGATACAGAAATGCCAATTCTTCTGACCCCAAAGAGCTCATAGACAGACCTATAAACAAACAATTATGGTATGCTGGTAAGCAATATTCATTTATTTTTCAATAAATATTTATTGTGTTGTGTTTATATGCCAGACATTGGGAATTCAACATAAATAAGACAGTCAAGGTCCTTGCCCTCATGTGGCTTACTTTCTAGTCTATAAACTAGAAAAGTTAATGAAGAAAACAATTTCAGGTGATGAAGAGTGCTATGGAGGATGATATGTTAGAGAAAGACTGGGGGTGGGGTCACTTTTGATTGGGTGGTTAGGGAAGGTGTCTATATAAAGGTGACATTTGATCTAAGGCCTGTATGTCAATTAGATTTTGCTGCATAATAAACCACCCTAAAATTCAATGGCTTACAACTAGCACTAATTTCTTGCTTACACATTTGTGTGTCAGCTGGATTTTGGCTGATATAGGATAGGCTAATTGGGGCTTAGGGCTAGGCCTTGGGTTAGGCTCAGGTTTGCCTCACTTATCTCCTTTTCTGGGATGAGTTGGACTCCTAAGGCATGTTTATCCTATAATAATGGCAGAAATGCAAGAAGTGCAGCCCACCTACACAAGCACATTGCAAGCCTCTGCTTTCATCTATCAACATCTCCATGGCCAAAGTCACAAAGTCAAGGGACAGGAAACTACACTCCATCCACCATGAGGCCATGGAAGACTGATGCATAATACTATCACAAAGGAAAAGAGAATATAGGGTCAGTAATTCAATCTGTCACAGCCTGAATAATACGAAAGAGGTAGCTTTATGAAGAACAAAGGGAAAGAGCATTCCAGACACAGGTTAACAGTAAGAAGGAACAGCTATGATAGGGGGCTAGAGAAGCACAGAAGATGGGCACCTAACCCAGCCTGCAGGGTCTAAGGGGGCTTTCATATCTCACAAATGTTTCTTCTACATTCTCTACCCAGCTCAAGGCATACTTCCAAACAGAATGAGGCTGTGCTTGCAGATGCCTGACTGCTGGACATAGGGACCCAAGGGATAACATCCTCTCTTTCTGTTTCTTATCCTGTCACATCAAGGATGACTTTGGTGGCCATCAGAGGAACTGTTTCAAACAAGTGGTAGGAGCAGAAACCAGGTCACATGGAATTAAGGAAGTGAGGAGGTGGTACCTAAAACTGTAGACATTTATTCTGGAATTAAGTAGATATGCAGAATGAGAAAGAAAAGAGAAAATAGAAGAATATACCAAGCTCATTTCCACCTTGGGGCATTTATACTGACTTTTCCTTCTGCTTGGAATGTTTTTCCACCAGATCTTCACAAACATGGCTCCAACAAATTATGGTCTCAACTCAGATGCCGTCTGCTCAGAAAGACTTTGCGTGATGTGCTCCCCCATCTAAAGGAGCTCTGCTCCACATTGCCCCACATCACTTTCTAATACATGCTATTATCTTCATTGCATTTATTAATATCTTAGTTTTTCCTTATCATTTGTTTTTGTTTTTTACTTGCTTATTGTCTGTCCTTCTCACTGGAATGGGTTCAGAGACCTTTGTTTTATCTTGTTTACTGTACCCTCATTTTAGTCAATAGGGTCCAGAACATGGTAGGGGTTCAAATTAATTGTTGAATGAATGACAGATGAATGAATCAATAAATAAAATTAGAGATATTAAAGAAGAGGCAAATATGACCAGGATGAAATAGAAGAATAGAAAGAAGAAGCAAGAGAGATGATAAGAAAAGAAAAAAAAAATGAGGAAAACACAGAAAAAGGCAAAGAAAGCAAATAAGAGGAAAAGAACTTCATTAGGGAAATAAAAGGGCTAAAATCTGTGGATGTTGCCCAGATACTTGGAGTCTAAACAGGGTGGTCAAGGGGAATAGTGCTTAACAAGGGTCTTGTGTCTCATTTGCATCTCTTTATTCATCAAACTCTGACAGAGAGACTTTGAGTTGGAAGCTGCTTTACATTTTATGTTCTTCCTCTGTGCTGGAAATTGTTAGAACAACAGCACAGAACCAGACTTACTGTAACAGAAAGGTCAAAAGACAATCTGATTCTTGTAAATAAATAACAATAAATTACCATGTTTGAATATACTCAAGAATCCTGCTGTGGCCTAGAATGTCACTCTAGATTAGAACCTCTTGGTTGACAGCCCAGGAACCCACGACTCTGAAAGTGTCCATTGTTTGCTTCAACACTGTATTCCACTTTTATTCTGATAAGTTATGTGGCACCATCCCCTCAAATACTGCCTCCTCTCAATTTATTCATTTCTCCTTCTGAGACTCACACTAGAATTCTAATTCTTAATTTTTCTCTACTTATTTGCAACAATTTATCTCTCCCAAATGCTTTCTGGGAGAGTTCATTAACTGAATCCTCCAGTTCACTAATTTGTTCTTTAGCTGTATTCATTCATTCTGCTGTCTAACATAATCAATGGAAATACATTTTTTTTTAATTCTGCCAATATATTTTTCATGCCCCCAAAACCCAAATGTTTCTTCAAAACTTGTTTCTATTTTATGCTTCTAATATCTTTATTTCTCTCAGGGCACTTGTTTTCCTTATTTTAATTAAAAAATCTGACTAACCCATTATGATAGCTTCTTGTGATATAAATTATGTAGTTTGATATCTTAATTTTTCTCTGTGAACTCATATTCCTTAGGAGCTATCAGATAGTAATGAGTAATGATGGGGGAGGAGATGGGGTTGGAGGCAAAATCCTTGATCCTAATTTGCGTTTTTGCTGGTAAGTTGAATTGGGGGGAGGACCTTTACAGTGGAGAGCCTGATGTAAACAACATGAATACAATCACTTACTTTTTTGGCCCCTGATGCTCTCTCTTCTTCTGGGAAAGGACCCATTCATAGGCTGCAGACAATGCTATTTTCCATGGTCTACCCTCTTCCACTGGGACTGTCTAGGGCCCAGACAGCTTATCCACAGGTCTTATTATCAGCTCACCACCCCACAGAGCTCCGGTTCTCCCTTGCTATTACTCCCACTGCCCCAGGCAAGCACAGGCCCTGCACTAGCAAAGAGAGGGGACAAGGATCCATCTCAGAAAAGTGGAGTCAAGAAACATGTCCAACTCAAGAAACCCGTGACCCTTGGGCCTCTCTTTCCCTATGCTGTTTGTTCCATTTCATATCCACATTCAACCATTTTCTACTGCTCCAAATAATTTTCATGGTTTTAATTTGGTTCTAAGATCCATCAATCTCTCTCTCTCCCTGTCTTCAGGATTATATTCAGGGAGGAGCCAGAGCTTTTATTAAATCCCCCAATTTGGCCACTAGACATTCTTCATGAATATACTAGCAGGTGCGCACGCACACACACACACACACACACACACACACACACACACAATCAATAAAATGCAATATTTGCAACCTCGTGAACATATTTATAGGACAAATTTTCTAGAAATGCTGGGTTGATGTACATTCATATTTTAAATTTTCATAGAAATTGCTCAAGTATCTTTCAAAACAGTGTACCAATTTCCCTACAAAGACTGTATACATGGGGTACTAATGAGCTTATTTCAATGTTTAGAAAACAAAGCATAGAAAAATATCACTGACCTTTCAATTTGCAGTCCTTTGTGAGAAAGATAGAATATTTTTCATATGCATGTTGTAGCACTCCTTATAATTAAAAAGAGGACTGAAACTAAATGTCCATTATCAAAGTGATTTGTTAAATAATTTGTGGGATATCCAGTCTATAGAGAAAAATAACAATGATAATTAAACACAAGATAAATTATCCTACTTTAATAATAATTAAAGAATTATGAATTACAACAAACATGATACCATTACTTTTAACTTCATATGACTGGGCAGAGATTAAAGAAATCTAATAATTCTTGTGGTTGGCAAAGTCCCCATATTGCTACTGTTAGCACTTGCTCTAGAATTCAAATGAAAATGATGATCTCTGCCATATGCTTTTGCCCAAAATCTTGCCTTCCCTACTCTTAAAAAAAAAAACTTGCTATTGTGGTAACATACACTACAACTCAAAATTTTCAATTGCACAATTCAGTGATATAATTCAAGTTAATCTAAAGTTAGCCCTAAAATCTCTTTCACCCACCTATTTTCTTACTCCATCAGAACTTGACATTCATATTCCCCTCACAGAGGCTTCCTCCCCACACTTTTGGGGAATTAGAAGCATTAACAGAACTTCCTTCCTCTGTGGACCAAGGTGGGAAGTAGAGAAAATAAAAAGTACATTCAACCTGCTGCATAATTTCCTTTAGACTTTAGGCCTGAGCTGAATTGTCTCCTCTAGAAGCTGAAGGACATTGTCAAGATTAACTGGAGTTTTCACATACAGAGCACATATTTGTGGATTTTTGAAATGCCAGTAAGCTCAGGTGTAAGTGGGAATTCCCCAGTAACTTCTTTCCCCACTCCACTCCTGCATTCATGGAAAATGATGCATGTTTCTCTAGTGGGAAAACTCAGGCCTACCTGGACGTCTCCAGCATCTGTACCCACCAATTCCCTGATTCTGTTCACCAAAGTCTGTCTCTGAGAAATAATTATTTACTGCACGCCCATAAATGGAGAAATTTGTCACGGCTGCTAAAAACACTTGCATTCTCAGCATAGCCTTCATTCCTTTGGGGAGCCTGACCACAAAATGAGTTGATTTTAACTGTGTCTTGCAGGGAATGCACCTATTTTTAGCAATTATCTTTAGAGCCACTGAAATAAAATCTTCTGAAAATTAATGATTCTCACCAAGCTGTTGGCTTCTTTATATGCAGAGTTGAACTGCACATGATTAAAGAAAAGCCAGGCAGATAATATTAAGAAGAGAGTGGTTTTTCCGAGAAGAGAATACAGAGAAGGAGGTGATGGTACAGGATAAAGGAAAGAACTAAGTACACAGAGTCAGGAAAGGAGTCAAAACCCGTATGACCATGGGCAAATCACTCCTCCTCTCTGACTCTCAATGTTGTCATTTTTTAAATGCAGAAATTATATGTTAGAAAAAAATAAGTTTCTTTTAAAACCAGAAACAGAATTCGTCCCAAGAAGAAAACTGACCTATCTTTTCATAAGAACATACCTTAATAGGTATTTTTGATTATAAAGATGAGGCCTTCTGAATAAAGCCCAATTAATTTTGAGTGAGAAAAAAAGGAATAACTAACCTGTTTGTATACAAAAAAAGGAACAGGGATTTAGGTCTACATCAGCTGGAGGGGAGAGGGGAGAAATTTAAAGAAGAGATGAGGGGAATTCAAGCCCATGGTAGGTGTATTATTTGCTAAGCTGCTCAAAGCAGATACCATGAAATGCATTAGCTTTAACTATGGGAATTTATTAGCTTACAAGCTTACAGTTCTGAAATCAGGAAAACATCCAAATCAAGGCATCATCAAGATGATGCTTTCTTCCTGAAGACCAGCTGCCAACAGTCCTGGACTCCTCTGTCGCATTGCAGGGCATGTGGCGGCATCTGCTGGTCTCTCTTATCTCTTCCAGGTTTCGTTGATTTCAGCTTCTTGCTTCCATGGCTTTTTCTCTTTCTCTCTTTATTCATCCTATTTATAAAGGACTCCAATAAGATTAAGACCCACCCTGGGCCACACCTTAGCCGATGTAACTCCATGAAAAGATCCTATTTACAATGGGTCCACACCCACAGGAATGGATCAGCTTTAAGAACATGATTTCCTGGGGCACATACAGTTACGAACCACCACAGTAGGGAACTGAAGATAGAAAATAAGCGATGACCAATAAAACACAAGTGGAGATGGTAAGGGTCACTTACAGGATGAAACTGAAAAACACATGCACAATTCTCTTCCATCCTTTGCACTGAGAAGGCCTCAGGTCACTCTGGTAAAGTTACAAGAAAGTGAAGCAACATTAGCCTGGGCCGGTGAGTGATGGATAGAGTTGACCCTTCACTAACTTGCATGGGAGAAATAAACGTTTGTTAGGTAACACCACTGTAAGATCTCAGGGTTGTTTGTTATGGCAGTATAACCTAGTTACTTCTGGGTCTCTTTTCCTGCTTCGACTGTAAGTCCCCTAAGAATGAGAGAAATTGGTTCAGAGTGGGTTTTCCACCGTATATGAGATTGAGGTTTGTGCCAGTTATTTTCATACTGCCCCACGGGATCTGTTCCCCAATTGTTGCTCCTGTTCTCTGTCCCCCAGGAGTGTAATAACCTCTGCACATTATATGACCTGGTATCCCTAACTTTCTGGCTACTGGTTGGGAGTAGCCAATAGGAGGTGACAGCAAGAGGTCAGAGGGTGGGAGGAGAGAGTGGGGGAGGGCATTTATTCCTGGTCCCCAGCTGGGCCCTGGTTCTCTCTCCTGGTTCTATGGCTGTTTGAGATTCTGGTTACTAAACTCCTGAGGCAGTCCTTTCAATTTCCCATATAAGGCCTCTAAACTGAGAGGACAGGTTTCCATCAGAACTCTTCCTTCACAGCTACCTGCAGATGTGGAATAAGTGAGCTTTCTTTTCTTCCCTTCCCTCCTCTCAACCTTTCTCAGACACTAAGCCAGGCACCTGTACTGTGAGCTAGTAGCACTGGACAAAGGATGGCAAAGCTAAAACATTTTCAAAATGTGATTCGATATCAGCTTAAGTAAGATTCCAAATCTTGTTCAATGAGGTAAGGGCAGAATTAAGGATTTAATCATTATCAAGGTAACACAGTAAGTAATGCCAAATATTGACGTAATTACTCAGAAGGGAGTCACTGGGCAAACTGAACACTAATGCTGAGAGTGAGGCATGCCAGTATGCTACACAACTCCAGGATGTGCTCACATACAATACAACATGAGTGGTACCCCCCGGAGTGGTTACAGAGTGCACTTGCACAGTCCGTCTGGAAGCCAGCTCAGCAAAGGTGAATTCTTGCAATTTTTGGGAAGTACTGGTGACTACCCTCTCTCCTCTCATAAACATTCTTCTGTCCACCTTAAAGGTATGGCTCTCTGAGACAGGCTTGTAATAGGTTGGATTCTCATTCTCTATAATGGGAGTTCTGAGAGACGCTACCACACCTTCATATGGGCCATCAGGTAAGGACAGTTTAGTAGAATTTGCTCAACCCTGTAGCTCCCAATGTGGCCAGGTAGAGAGAAAGAGTAAAAATTATTATGATCCTTACTGAGGTGACTTTCTGATGGAATTTACAAATATGCAGACAATATAATGTCTGGAACCACCCAGCATCACTGTTGAACCCTAGATTATTAACTGGCTATTGAGCAACAAGAGGTGGAATATTGTAGTTTCTAAGAGCATGGACTCTGTGCCTGACTGCTAGGATTCCAATCCCGGCTTTGTTGTTTGCTACCTAAGGGACATTTGGACAGGTCACATCATCCTTGTGCCTCAGTTTCCCCAACCACAATATAGGGATGATAAGAGCACCTTCTTTAAAAAGAGAGTTTATATATCAAATGAATTATTATGTTTGGTACCTAAAATAATGTGTAACACATAGTAAGAACCATGTAAGTAATTCCAATTATTATTCTTATCTCTGTCCAGATGGCCCAGGGTTATCTCACACTCATGTGCTCAAAATGGAACTCATTGTTTCTTTTTCTTTCCAAAAACCCAAAATTTCTGCCATGTGCATTGAGTTACTGATCTTGCAAATAACTCCACCTTTTCCCCAGGGACCAAAACCCAACCTCTTGAGACTATCCCTCTCCTTCCCCACTCCTCACAACTGTAACCTAATCCTGTTGATTCTGTCTTTGAATCATCCTATCCGGTCCCTTCCCCTCTGTGTATCCTTCTACCATGTACTCAGTTCAGACCCTGAACTGGGCCACTGAAAGGACTTCAGAATTAATTTCCCAGTTTTCAGTCTCACTTTAAATCCTCTTCCCCATCCCAGTCCATCTCTTCACGCTGCGGCCAGAACGATCTTCCTATAACACAGATCTGAGTGTGCGTGCGTGTGTGTGTGTGTGTGTGTGCCATGTGTTAGACAGGCTAGATGAGACTAGGCTTACATAACAAACCCCAAACTTCAGAAATAATAAAATGACGGTTTATTTCTCATTTACATAATAATAAAATGTGGTTGGGATGTCTCTTCTGTGTTGCTCTCCTCTAACTCAAGAATCCAAGCAGCTTCTATTTTTTAGCTATGCCATCCGCAACTTGTGGCTTGGTGGACAGCAGCATAGTCTGGACCAGTGGTTCTCAAATTTTGATCTCAGGATCCCGTCACTAGCTTATAAAATTCTGTCTACGTGGGTTATAACTACAAAAATTAACCATATTAGAAATTAAACCAGAAAATTTCTAAATATTTATTTGTTCACATAAAAATAATTTCTAACTCCTTACATGGTAATATAAATATTACAGTATATAGAATTTAATTAATTTAATTTAATGTTTTGTTCCAAAACAAAAACTTAATGAGAAGAATGGCATTGTGTTCCACATTTCTGCAAATCTTTTGAACATCTGACTGAGTATAAAACAGTGATAAAGCTTATCTGCTTCCACATTTCATCTGTTGTGATAGGTTGTTTTGGTTGAGGTAGATGAAGAAAATCTGGCCTCACAGAAGTTGCATGGTTGAAAAAGGGAGGTGTATTGTAATAATATTTTCAGAAAATTGTGAATATTCTTCTTTGAAACTACAACAAAACTTGACAAGTGCCTATTTTTGTAAAGGCAATTTGAAATGTAGAATATGAAATCCTATCAATGAACTTTCATGCTCTGCTACTTTAAAATGCAGTGGTTTACATTTCAGTTTTGATGGATCTTTTACCTGCATGATTTTGCAACATTGTACATTGGTCAATTGGAAAATATCAGTTCAATGAGTTATGCAGCTCTTCCAAGTGTTGACATATTTCTTTATATAACATAAAAAATCACATCAATTAATATCACCAATTTCATCAGAAATGTCTCTAAGAATTGCAAAGCTGTCATGCTCACAGTGGCAGATACAAGTTTTTCAAAACTCTAATTTTCACCTGAAAGTTTAACTTTATTCATCTACAACAAATACTGTCAGTTGATTTCTTTGAAGAAATAAGCTCACTTCATTCCTTCTCAAGAAAATGTCTGCCATATATCCATGTCTGAAAAACCATGGCTTGTCAGTCATTCCATCAAGTAAAAATGATGTCACATAAAAAAAGCATATATTAAAAATAACCTTAATTTCTAAAACAAAAATTTACAGGAGTGGCTTTAGTGGCTTTGATTTACATTTTGAAAAAAATATCTTTAATATTGGGCTTGCAACTCAATTGCATAAGTGCTTTTTCTTGAGACAACCATCATAATTTGATTTGTGGCAGAATTTTATGCATATGTCCCATTTCATCACACAGAATATTAAAAATTTGTACTTAAGGGCTAAGACGTAATAAAATGAATATTTTTACTGCTACATCAAGGACATTTATAAGTGAAACTGACAGTCTTTTTTTTTTTTTTTTTTATGTGAGTGTATAACAACGAAGAATGCAATGCCTACTGGTACAATTTAGTGCCACTGCCTTGATTTGTGTTAAGGTGCCAGGTTTTATTATTAAATAGTTTCAGTGTTATGATGAAATAGCTTTGACCTTAGTTTTATCATGGAACTAGTTTTCACCTTGTGGACTCCCTTAAAAACCCCAGGGACTCCCTGGGGTCTACATTCTACACTTTGAGAAGCTTTGGACTAAACCACTCTGATTACTATAGAATTTTGTCCCTTGTTTAATAAGTTTCCCATCATCTACAGCAATGCTACTCAAACTTTCTCCATGGGCTTGCACCAGTTCACAATTTACAATGAAATATACATGTTGAAATTGGTCATTTAGAAATTTTATAGTAATTTTGACAGTAATTTTGCCTGCAAAACCTGACAATTTTTAAAAATGGGATGTTTTGTATGTCTTTGTTTTTATTTCATTTTTCTAATCCTTTAATTGTATTCTATTTCACAAAATATCCATCTGTGACAAACTAGACTTTTTTTAGAGTTTATGTTTTCTTTCTAATTCATTTAGGGCAAGTCTTCAGGCACCAAATTCTCTTGATTTTCTTTCATCTCAGAATGACTTCATTTTCCTGTCATTCCTGAAGGATATTTTCACTAAGTATAGGATTCTGGGTTGCCAGTTATTTTATTTCAGCACTTGAAAAATATTGTGCTATTTCTGGCCTTCATGGTTTCCAATTAGAAAACCAGTCATTCAAATTATCTTTCTGCTATAGGTAAGCTGTTATTTTTCTCTGACAGCTTTCAAGATTTTTTTTTCCTTGTCTTTAGGTTTCAGAAATTTAATTATGGTGTCTCTTGACATATATTTCCTTGAGTTTAGCCTTTTGGGGTTTGTCTTATCTTCTTGAATCTTTAGGGTTATGTCTTTTGCCAAATTTGGGAATTTTTCAGCCATTATTTCTTCAAGTACTTTTTAGCTCCATCTTTTTTCTGCTCTCTTTCTGGAAATCTGATGAAACAAATGCTAGATCTTTTGTTATATTTCCACAGGTCCTGAGGTTTGGTTATTTTTTTTTCCCCATCCTATATTCTCTGTGTTGTTCAGATGGAGTAATTTATAATGTTTTGTCTTCCAGTTTGGTGTTTCTTTCCTCTGCTTCCTCTATTCTGCTGTTGAGCCTGTCCAGAGTTTTTTATTTCAGTTACCGTATTTTTTCATTTTTAATATTTCCATTTAGTTCTTCTTTATATCTTCTTTTTCTTTGCTTAGGTTTCCTATTTTATTTCATTTATTTCAGGCATGTTTGTAATTGCCTGTGGAAGCATTTTTACCACAACTGCTTCAAAATCCTTGTCAGAGAATTCTAGCATCTCTTTCATCTCAATGTTGGCAGCTATTTATGGTCTTCATGGTCCTTGGAATGATGAGTGGTTTTCTATTGAAATCTGGACATTTGTGTGTTATGTTATGAGGTTTGCGACCTTATTTGAATTGCTGTAACTGAATTTTTCTGTTATTCTCACAGGGGAAGAGGAAGTGCCACCTCATTCCTGGTGGGCATAGAAATGACTTTCTATCTCCTTCACTGACACCCAAGAGGAGTTTTCCCATTACTGCTTGGGTTGGGAGTTCCTGCTTCCCACATGGTCTCCATTGACACAATGATAGGAGTGGCCTTGCTACTACATGACTCCTCACTAAGCATGCCTGACACCACCCCAGTGAGGAGAGGTTTATTTCCAGCCTCATTATTAGATGATAAGCATGGAAGTCTAAGCTCCCCACATGGTCTCCACTGACCCCACAGGGTAGGGTGGTGGGACCTTGTTACTGATTGGCATGGATTAAAGTCCTGGCTCCCTATTCAGCCTTTTTTGATACTGCTCCAATGTGAGGGCTGGGGTGCCTTGTTCCAGTTTTGCAAAAGTAGAAGTCTAGTCTCCCCATTTAGCCTTTGCTGCTTTGGTTGGGGCCACAATTTTTATCTGATGATTGGCTGGAGTAGAATGGTTATTGTCTAAAGGTCTCTCTCTTGTTAGATTGCTTCTTTCCTGATCCTTTGGCTAGAGAAAGCAGGCTTTTCTTGTGGCTCTTTTTCTGTCTACTCTCATTGGCATTTCTTGGTTTCTGGCTTCTTCAGCTCCAGGATGTTCCTTGATCCCCAGCCATTCTGCCTATGTCTTTCCAGCTTTCAGAGTCTCCTTATGTTTGCTTTACAAATAATATCCAAGGTTTTAGTGGTACTTAGTAAAAGTAATAGGAAAAAGTATCTCTGCCCCATCCTCCTAGAAGCAGAAGTTCTAAAACCAGTTTTTGGAGAAACAAATTTTATAAAGAAAAATAAATAGCCTCTTCCACCATCTCTTTTCCAGATTCTTTCCCACAAAAGTTATCAGTGTTAAAATCCTAGAGCATGTCCTTTCACTTCTTACTCCATACTCATTTAAACATTTATAAACACACACACATACATACATATACAGTTTTCATCATTGTTTTTACCAAATCAAAATCATACTTTATGTTTCTATGCAACTTGCTTTTCTCAATATAATACACTATGGGCAGCTCTTCTGGCCAGTAGTCACAGATCTGACTCATTCCTCATTCTTTTTTACTAACTTCCTCATATTCCATAATATGGAAGAGCCACAACATATTTAAATTGTTTTCAGTTTTATTGCCTCAATAAATTATTTTATTGCCTCAAATAATTTTATTTATATAGAATACATTACCAAAAGTGAAGATCAAAACAGTGAATTTCTAAGTTGATTAAGTATGATGTGATAAAGGTCCATAAGGTCTCTGACAATTCGCATTTTAATCAATAATATATGAGAATGCATATTACTCCCCAAATCCTTGCCATCTCTAGGAGTTATCCCTCATTTTTAATTTCTGCCAATCTGACAAAGTGAAAGAGTATCTTGTTTTGATGAACAGATATTTATTGGCCACTTGGATAATCCCTATTCAGAACTCTTTCCATTTTCTGGTGGATGATAGTATATTGCTTATCAGCTCATTGTACAGATGTGTCATATGTACTACAACTATGTTTTCACTGTCTAAATCTGGCCTATAGCCAGAGCATTTTATGAACATTTTCCTTACCAGACTTACATTGTTGCATTGTCTGTCTTTGCTGACAATTGCTGTTTCCACTAAAGCTGTTTTCTCTTCGCTGTAACCTAGCCCTAAGCAGTAATTTGTGCATAGTAGGGGCTTAAAGGGTGTTTGAATTGATTATTGAATTTAAAGAAATTATTAAATTAAAAGGTCCCTTCATGTTCTCCTTCCTTTGTGCTACCCTGAGTGATTCATTAATTACAGATGTTCCATCAAGTATTAACCTGCACAATTACTACTAGAAGCAAACAGCCCAGTCAAAGTGACAGCAGCCTCATTCCCAGAACTGAGCTGTGGGCATAAGGAAGGACAAGAAAATTGCACTATCTTCCTGGATTTAGAATGAAGGACTCAGCTCCTAACAGGACATTGCATGAGAGAGAAAGGAGCCTGCTCATTCGTCTTTCCAGGTTATGAAGCCTATTTTCATGTTATGTGTCATTTCTGGAGCAATCTAATGTTAAGGATGGCTCAAAGCTTTTCTGCTGACTGATCTGCCAAAAGGACAGGGAGTGAGATAAGGGGAAGAAAACATTTTCCCTCAGTCTTATAGACTGCCCCTCACTGCAGGAAACTGGGAAGCAGCATGTCAGCTGATGTCACCAAAATAAAGTGACAGAGAGTGGAGGGTTGAATGGGAGGTAAAAGGGGGAGATACAGGCACATGGAAGACAAGAGGTAGAGGAAGGTATGAAAGGAAAGAGAGGGTAAATGTGTATGAGGGACTAAGTGGGCAAATACATCCAGGAAGTGTACTGAGATAGGAGAAGGAACTCAGCTCTGAAATGTCTGCTCCAATCTTGTCTGTATTACTTACTTACTGCCTATGTTGTACAAGCTGACTGGTCACCTTTAACAGCACCAAACAGTTCAGCAACTGGTTTACCCCTCCTCCATCCTATCTCTCTACAGTGTTGCCTCAGCAAATCCTCCCAGCTCCATTCCACACCTTGTTGCTATTTTGTGCTTGACTGCTGTTGCAGACACGTCAATCCGAGTTGAAATTGCCTGCTAGGCTGGCCTCTAAGATTCAACCTTAGATGCAACAAATTCATCCCTTGTTTCTGGAGGTCACTTTTACCGATGATGAGAAGTCCAGTTTTCCCCTGATTCCATTTCTATAGCTGATCTTTGCCTATGAGATGCCAATCTCAGAGAGCCTGGATGTCTACATAATGCTGCCAGTCGCAGAGAGATAGCCTCTGGTCAGACAAGGACATCCCCCTTTGACCTAAATAAATGTTCTAGGGAGCAGGGTTATACTGTCCTAACATGGCAGCTCCTGCAATAACCATATGAACCGAGCATGGTGAGCAGAAGAAAAAAATGGTAAGACAGAATCACTGTTTCACATGAACATGTTTAATATCTAGTTGGAAAGGAAGGAGAGAAGGAAGCACCATTCCCAATATGAATTACACATGAAAACGTTTCATTGAAAATGTGAAAGAATACATAAAGAAAATATCAAAAGACAAAAAGAAAGCCTGACTAAATAAAAAATGTATGCCATTCTCCTAATTAGGAAAAGTTTCTATTAAAAAAAAAAAAAGGCATTCTCCCTGAATCCATATAGAATTATATGTAGTTAGAATTGAGGCCCAATATTTCTGGAATTTAGTAACTTGACAAGAACTTTTATCTGGAAAAGAACACTCAAACATATGCCTAAGAACAACCAAGAAAATCCTGAAATAGGTTAATGATAAGGGACCCCACATCACAGCATATTATGAAGCTATAATAATAAAAATGTGTTATAGTGGCCCAGGAATAGGCCAGTGAGAACCCAGAAATGGATAGATCAGAATTCAGTGTACAGTGAAGATGGGATTTCTCATTAGTGAAGGAAGCAGGTAGATTTCTTAATAAATGGTGATACAGTTCAATTGGCTATTCATTCGGAAAAAAATTGAATTCCAACCGCATACCAGACACAAAAATCAATTCAAACTGCACTAAAACCTAAATATAAAAATAAATACAACAGGTATCATAACACATTTACTTATAACAGCTCTAAAAAATAGTTACAGTTATTTGATCCACATTTTGAAGATGTAAGAACTGAAGTTTAAAGAGATCAAGTGGCTCACTTGATGTCACACAAGGTCTAGTGCAAGCAGTTCACAGGATGATCCTAGACACTTTGTTTGCCTGGTGTCCCATTAGGTGAACTTACCTTACATTTTTCTTCCAATCCAGCTCAAAATTCCTAACACATGATATCCACTTCCAGCCCAGGACAGAGCCCAGGCAGAGAATCCGATGGTGTCTGAAGTTCAAAAGAAAATTCAGGTAAAGACCTCCAGTCACACAACTTGGGTTTCTCCATTGTGAAGCTCACTCATTCCCTGAATATATACCATGGAGAAGTTCAAATAGAATCATAACTGGTGATCTTCTGGCATTTCAATATTGTATCTTGGCGATACACTAGAAATTGTCCTGAGGAAAACTGAGCAGATGCCTCCTATGGAGATTGGAGGGATTCTGCTTTCCAGTTCTACCCATTCTTACCAAAGAGTGTTTCCTCCAAGGTGACAGAATCTCAGTCAGTTACTTCGCACTCCTCGGAGCCACATTCCAGAACTGAAAGAAGAGCTCATAGACTACAGGAAGCAAGCAATACAACATCAAACACCCAATGTGTTTTTGTATTCAATCTGTATTAGGGTCTCCACAGAATACTTTGGAGAAAGGAGGAGGGAACACTGACTCTCTCTAACCATAACTCTACTGCTTTCCAATTGTGGCTAGTCCTATCCAATTCTTTATAAACACCATCCATCCACATTCTCTGTAGCATCTTCCAAATTCTCCTAAGACTCCCTAAGTCTCTTCTGATCTTACCATTTCCCCTGTTCCTCCCAAAAGCCTATTTATTCTAGCCCCTCTCCTAGACTGATCTGTCTCTCCCTCCCCACTCCCCACAGTTTCCCTTAGTCATCCCCCCATGCTTTTAAACAGTTCCTTCACATCTCTCCCATTTCCCTACCTAATTTACGGAAGAGCATCCCACGGGGAGGGCTTACATAGGAGAACCAGGGAAGCATCAAGGCATTCTGCAAACAATAAAACATTCAGAGTTCTCTAAGTGAAGTACGCACTGGCATGGAGTGACAAGACTAGAGGCTTAAGAAGTAGGTACAAGCTAAATTGTGAAGAACCCAGTATCCCACCCTAAAAGAGATTGGACTCAGCCTATAGGAAGTGGATATTCATTGAAGAGAAGTATCTGGTAGGCATTAGCCCTCATTTCTACTGAATTTATAAGATACAAGGGAATTCCATGCCAGTGATCTCCTGACTTGAAAACATCAACAACCAAGACCCTCAATTGCAAATGAAGAAGTATAAGTTTACTTAAAGTGATATCAGTTATACAAACAGAAATGTATAAGGTTAGCTCTGCCTAGAAGGAGGGTCAATCTCCGTTTTTGTAGTAAACCATAACTGTCAAGCAGTGCCTTGGATGCTCCTTTCCAGATACTCTTCCAGGTTTTCCCATAAAGCTAATGGGAGCCCCAGCTCTTGCCTCAGCTCAGGGCAAAGTTTTTCAGCCCAATGACATACACTGCTCCCATGTCCTGGCATTTCGATCCCAGGGACATTTAAATTCTGCCATAAATTTGAAAACATGACAAATTTCTTTCTCTCTGTTTCCTCTCTCTATCCTTCTCTTTCTCACTTTCACACAAAAAATGCACTCAAAAATTTTCACAATTTTCCCATGAATAATAATACAAAGCATCATTATTTTAATTCAATTTATAATGAATATGGTTTTAAGTTACTGGTAGAGATAATCAATGCTAAATAAAACTTGTAATAGCTAACTGAACCTATCAAAACTTATTGACTACAAACTGAGAGAAGAAACAAACTTGACTGAAAAAAATTTAGATCTGCAACTTTTGACCAAGTTAAATAGTGGGCTTGTAGAAATAATGACTATTATACAACAGTAGAAGCCAGGAGCAATAAAATTTGATATGGACAATATTTAATGCCTCAAATTTTGTTGAAAATTTTAAAAGGCAAATAATTTATCTAGAAGAAAATAATTTCAGAAGTTAATATTTTTGGAAATGGTTTAACTGTGTTATGGAGAAAATTGACCAAGGGATTAAATGGACTTAATGGAATGCACTCTGGAAAATACTTTCTCAAAGAAAAGTCCATCTAAGATGATATAATTCTATTTAAAAGTGTTGAATTCAGAATGTTCTCAGGGTCAGAAGAGCAGAAACAATTGTCCTCAAAGTGAAAACAGAGGGGTCATAAAAGTGAGGTGAAAACATCTGGTATCCTCCAAGACTATGGTGTAGCCACAGGTTTGATTAGACCGTGCTTGGTCAAGCCACTTTACCTGAAAGAAGAGCTTTTGATCTTCTCCGAAACAAAAACAGAAACAAAACACTGTATGACTCTGAGGAATAAGTCAATCACACAGGGACATATAAATCTCTTAGGTGCCTATGTTATTAGCAAGAACGGAGAGTAACACGAAAAACATGGAGAACAGAATTTGTGAATTAAGAAAACAGCAGAATTTACTCATAGAGTCATTATGAAGATCAAATTAGATACTCCCTGAGGATGCACCTAGTTCCCAACATAGTGATGGAGAAGTAGAAGTAATAGCACTTGTAGTAGTAGTACTATTTGAAAATCTAGGCAAAAGCTTTATATTGTCTTAAAACTAGGTTAGACTTAGAAAAACACCTTATATGTCCTGCTATCCTCCTCCAATATCAACTCCTTTGGAAATCTGCAGAGCAGGTCCTATTCCTTTTTACCCAGTGCAGGTACTGGTGCGCACACACTCACACACACTTCACCACAAGGAAGTACACAAAGTTCTGTCCTGTGCCCTACCTCTGCCTTTCCTCTTTTTGGAATGCCCTTTCCCTCAGCCCCACCTGCAAAATATCTACTCATCCTTTACAACCCAGCTCAAAATGTCATTTCCTCTATGAATTTTCTGTTGGCTCTTTCATTATGCTTCCAGAACCTTTCATCACCTCAGATTACACATTTCTTCCTACTTCTCCAATAAACCAAGAGTTCCTTTGGGGTCTTTCTCATCTTTGAGTCCTCAACACCTGTTACCCAGTAGACACTCAGTAAATGTTTGTTGGGGCCAGATTTACCAATTATGCCCGAAGTAGGCTAGATCCTTCCTCTGCAGAGACTCTTTAGTGTAATCCAGACTATTTTTCTGAGAGAGTTATCCTGTGATGCCTGTGAATAGGAACACTTCTGGCTAGTAAGAGATATCATAATAAAATGCCAATATTTTAAAATTATATATTTTGAATTATGGATATATATATATATATATATATATATATATATATATATATAAAACAAGATGCCCTATTTTGATAATTTTTATTCGTACAATTTAGCAGCATTATTCCACAATGTTTGCTACCATCCATAACCAAAACTTTTTTATCAACCCAAAATGAAACTTTACCGATAGTGAAACACCAATTTAATGCAAAGTGAAAGTCTCTGGAGCATTCTACAGAGCAGTATGGACTTTTACTTGCAAAAGTTAGAGTCCATTGGGTTTGCAAGAAGTACTCCTAATCAGCAGCGATCTCTGACTGATACAGTCAAGGAGGTTCAGGATGTGTGTTCCCTGGATAGCCACAGAAGCCCCGAAGAGTTACACCACATTGGCAACTGGAATGATTTGATGCCTGTGAGATACATTCCCTTCCAATTTAGCTTTATGGCAGGATAACTTATTGAGATATTAATGTGTTGATTACAAGAATATGAAGATGAATACATTTTGTGCCTTGGACCAGAACTACTCCCTCTCTTAATTTAAGAAGATATTCCGGCCTTTATCATTCTTCAATGTGTTTGCAGAGCAGAAAGTCAAAGCCCCTGAAAGACAATATTTCTCCCTGGCATTTAAGGAAAACCGAGATCACAGAGAAGACACTAAAGGAGGATGGGAGATTAGCGAGTGCCCAAAAGTGGTGAGTGGAAGGAAGAAACAGTGAGAGGAGAAAGACCCCACCACACACAAAAAATGATGGAATCCTCAAGAGTAGAATTACTAACCCACACTCCAAAAGTCTGGAAGACTTGGCAGGAGTTTTGAGGGAGTGACTGGGTGGTGGCCCCAGGGAGGCTGGGTCTTGGGCACAACCAGACTTTCAGCCCCAGAGAAAATTTTCATGCCCAGGCACAAAATGGGAGCTAAGATTCCCAATTTCAAAGGACCATCTGGGCTTATTATAGGCAAATCAGTGGCAGCCAGTGTGGCTGACAGGAAGGGACCCCCCCTCCCCCAATATTTTACTACGTCTTAAACACCAAGACCTTTGCATGCCTTCAGAGAGGATTGGAAGAGCATAGTAACCCCCATAAAGATAATATAGAATCATCCAACAGATGGGCAGGTTGCTGATTCAGTGTGGAATTTAAGAAAATAAAGAGACGTGTCATTTCTTGCACATCCTGGATGATGGCTGTGAATTCATAGCTATGTCACAAGAATGCCTTGATGGAGAACATAAGGGCATATGAAACCTGGCCACTTACATTGGAGCTACCACCAGAACATGCTCTGCCTGAAAAGACTGCCCCAGCCCCAAACTGCTCAAGGGCTCTGCAAACATATCTTTGTTTCTGCATGTCCTGGCAGCTGTGGGGTCACCTGAATTTGCTACAATCAAATCTAAATCAAAGCCCCATGTTTCACAACTAGCATTGTGATGTATTGAACTTGTAAGTTACTACTAACATTTAAAGTTGCAAAGCTTTTAACGTTTTTCACAAATCAAAGTAGTTCATTTAGTCAATGAATATGTAAACAATGTTTATGGATCAGACACTGTGCTAGGTACTGAGGATGCATTGGGGAGCAGTTATTTCTAAATGATTCCACTTTCTGTTATATTTTTAAGTGGGATTGAGGGTTCAAGTTAACAGCCAGCTTGGTGGGATTGTGCATTGTTATGCGTTTGCAGCAAGAAAGAAAAAGGGGAGAGCACTGTTGGTTCAGATGTTTTAAGAGCCTCATGTACCTCCTTTACCTAGAGCAGTGACTTAAAGAGCTCCATCGAGGCAGCTAAACTCTGTACCAGTGTTAGGGAATGGTTTCTGCCCTCTCTCAGTCCCTGGCATCACCATCCATTTAGTTCAGTGGCTCTCAAGCCTGGTGACCCACGATTAAAAAAATCTCCTATGGAGCATTTAAAATATATCGGTGACCAGGCCTGACCCCAGCCAGTTAACTCAGAATCTGGGGATTGGCCACACTAACGGATGTATTAAACAAGTTCCCAGGTGATTCCAAAGTACTGATGCTGGGATCCCACCCCCAGGAATTTGAATTTAATACATCTGGGTGTGACCTGATGAGGAGTTTTAAAAACTCCCTGATGATTCTAATATGCAGTTAGGTAACTATTGGACTAAAGTGCCGTCCCTGATAACAAAACAAAAGAAAAATTCTGGTTGTATTCAACTTTTGGTGTCGATCTATTGGCAAAGAAAAACTTGATTGTGGTTGAAGAACAGAATGTAACTGCTAACCACCCAGGATTTATGAAAATAAAATTTATGAAAAGGGAGGAAGAAGGGATGAGTTGAAGCAGAATGAAAAATGAAAGGAAAAACTGTTTTCATTTTACAAACAATGTAGGAAAAGAAATAAAACATTGATAAAATAAGAAATGCAAGGCTAGGAATAATTTATAAAATATATAAAGTTCCAAAGGTAAATTTGGAAGATTTTGAAAAAAAAATCACTAAAAATCAGGAGGAGAAAGGCTGAAAGGAAAGGGTTAGGGTGCCTGAATAAATCCTTACCTTTCCTAGAAAAGAAATAAAAATTGCCTATGGTAGGTAAATCAAAAATAGAGAGATATTATTTAACATTCTGGTGGCAATAAACAGAACTAAAAATAGAAATAGTTAAAAGAAATTGCCTCTAGAGAGAAGACAGCAGGTGGGGTAAAAGGCTGTTGCTTTTTGTCAATAAGTGCTTCTGTATTGTAGACTTGTTACCTTGGATATATGCTATTTTGATTTAAAAATTTAAATTTTAATAGCTAAAATTCTGGAAATGTATTCTCTGAATCAATGTCAATGTGTTGACAATATTCTTTGATCATGTTTTAAAAAAATGGACCTGATTTAACAGTGCCCTGGGGAGCAATGATATTCCCTGCTATTCAATTTTGTAAACATTTATTGAATAAATAGATTCTCTGTGACAGGACCTCTGCTAAGCCATGGGGAGGATAAAAAGATGAATCAAAAATGGCTCCTGCCCCTAGGAGCTTATAGAAAGAAAGAGTACAACATGGACATACAAGATAAGGTAAAATATACTAAAGGCACATAGTTCCATCAAAGCACAACAGAGAGAAGGGAAGGGTTGGGGTATGGGATTTAACCTAAGGAATGAGAAAGTGTAACTGATGCTGTTAGTGTCCCACCCGTATGTCCTCAACTCTCTCCCTTCCAGGAGGTATGAAGAGCATCCCTCTGCAAACACTTATGACTAACCTCATCCAGGTCAAGAGGGCCTGGACAGCAACACCATTATCTTGAGCAGTCATTCTGGAGGTAACTCTTATGCATTATATGTTTTTAGTTTTTAGTTTGTTAGAATAACTAGAAAGAAATACCTGAAACTGTTGAACTGCAATCCAGTATCCTTGATTCTTGAAGATGATTGTATAACAATGTAGCTTATATGTTATGATCATGTGATTGTGAAAACCTTGTGGCTCACACTCCCTTTACCCAGTGTATAGACAGATGTGTAGAAAAATAGGGACAAAAAGTAAATGAATAATAGGTGGGAAGGAGGGGTATGAGATGTTGTGGATGTTCTTTTTTACTTTATTTTTATTCTTATTTTTATTTTTCAGAGTAATGAAAATGTTCAAAAATTGATTGTGGGGTGATCAATGCACAACCATATGATGACACTGAACAACTGTTGTACACTTTGGATGATTGTATGGTATGTGACTATATTTCAATAAAATTGCATTAAAAAAACTCAATGGGTTAAAAAATTCAATTGAGCCCTGTTGCTCTGCATATCATCCAGGTTTCCTTTTTCTGTAGCTATTTCAGACTTGAATCTCCTAAACTTTCTTATCTACCTCTTCTCTGCTTACCCTCAGGTTAAGACCTCACCTTCTACTTCCCAGAGAAACTAGAAATTCTCTATGACCTCTCCTGCCCAGAACTCCTTCAAAAGGAAACTACCCCACAGTTCCTACTGCATGGGCAAGGCTAACTTTCAAACCACATGATCCCATCCACTCTCCACAGTGGACCCCTGACCCAAGGCTGGATTATCCGTTGGCTTGCCAGTAGTCAATAACTCGTAAAGCATGGCTCAGAAAATTAGGCCCAGCCATCCTGGATTTTTCCTGAGATTTTTGATTTCAGAAACTGAAGCAGCTGAAAGAAAGTGAAGTTGCCTTGAATTGGGCAGCCATTATGGAGCATGGGTTAGCAAAAGTTGTTAGCAATTGAAAATAACATGTAAACATAAGAAGCTGGTCAGTGGAAAAGGGAAAATAGACCAGACATACAGGGAGAAGATAGCAATTCCCTGCTGTCTACTAGAGAGGGGAGATCTCCAATTCCAAACTCTTTCAATCCCTTATCTACTTTGGTTCCCTGGACTCCTGAGAATTTTCATGTATCCTTCTGTGGTATACATAACTATTTCCAATCCATGTTTCCTTCTCCTTTTAACCCTGAATAACATACCTTGATTTTGCTTGGGGGACCATACACCCAGTTAAATATACTTGCCTTCCTAACCTTCTTGCAGTTGATTGGTTTCTGGCCAATGAGAAATAAGTGTTGGGATGCTGTTGGGGTCTTCAGGAATTTTTTTTTTTTTTTTTAATTTAGAGAGAGAGAGAGAAAGAGAGAAAGACTCAATTGACATGTACCTTTTGCCCATAATTCTTCCTCCTCCTGATTCCTGGAGTACAGATGTGTTGCCTGAGTTAGACCAAATATCATGTGACAATGGGGGCAAAAAGTGACACAGAGAGTATGCTGAATAAAGACAGTGAGAAGGAGCTTGTTATTATTTCTTTAAGCAGCTATACCATCCTTGAATTGCTTACTTCTAGATTTTCAATATTTGAGAAATGTAAGACCCCTATTAGACTAAACACTATAATTGTATTTCTACCTGCAATCTACATGGTGAAATACTTTCTTGATCAAGCTTGTCTAGGTCTCTGTTCCTTACAATCAAAATAGCTACAAATGACAAAACATCATGTAGAATAGAACTTCCTCCACCTATCTGTCCACTCACCTACGAAATACATGCATCCATAGAATCCTTTTCTTTCCAGAGGAAAAGGTTCTACCTTTTAACCCTTTCTCACACTTTCTAGATCCTGTCTTTCTTTCTTCTCAAGAACCTTGTTCCATCCTTTACCCTCTTTTCTCCTACATCTTTAACCTCTCCTTTTTGTCTTTCCCCCAACTATCAGTATTTAAACCTACTCAAGTCTCTCCCTTTAAAAATAAATCCTTCCTTTAATTTCACTTTTCCTTCTTGTTACTACCATATATTTCTTCCCTTCTTCAAAGTTCTATCAGGAATTATCTTTACATCCAATTTCAACTTCACTGCTTAACTCCTTCCATTCAGCCCTTAAAAATTTCATCTCCACAAAACCAGTGAAAAAAAACTCTTGGTGATGTCTCCAATAACCAGCACAATCAACCCCCTAATCAACCTAAGTTACTTGCTGTTTACAAAATTTGTCACACTGTCTCTTCTGTCCAGGCTTTGGCACAGGCTCTACCTAGGATGCCCCCTTCATTCTGCTCCCCACCTCCACCTCACCTTTACCTGGCACCCTTATACGTGTCTTTCAGGTCTCAGTCAGACATCATCTTTTCTCTAATGTTTTTCCTAAAATATTTTCAGCCCCTTTGTTCCTAGTTAAGTTCACTGTGCCTTGGTTTCCTCAGCTATAGAAGGGAAATAATGATAACTACTTTAGATAATGTCATGAAAATAAAATGAGTTAATATCTATAAACACTTAGACCACATATGTGGCATGTAGCAAGCACAATATAAGTGCTTGTTCAATGAGTAAATAAATCACTCACTTCCTGAGCTTACTCCTCAGGATATTAAATTATCCCAATACATTAAAATTGGCTGTTTGTCACTCCTTCTAGAGCAGGGTTCTCAACTATAACTTCACTATAGATTCACAATCATTTTTAAAATTTCTGATCCCTAGGCCATGTTCAGACTAATTAGACCAGTGTTTCTAAGTATGGTGCCCAGGAATAAGTATTTTTAACCCCCTGCCCCCCACTATCCAGATGATTCTATTGTGCAGCTAAGTAAAAACCACAACTCTAGTCCATTAATTCTAATCCCTGGCTGTGTATTAAAATTATATGAAAAGCTTTGTAAAATTCACTGATGACTGGCCCCACTCCAGACTACATTTCACATTTCTGGAGATGGGGTCATCAGACATCAGCAGCATTTTTATAAATTCCCCCACAAGACTCTGGTTCACTGGGCAGTATACGAACCGTACTCTACCCCAAGGGTTGCAGACAATGACCCACTGCCCAAATCTGACCTGCCATCTGTTTTTATAAATAAAGTTTTATAGGAACACAGCCACACTCTTTCAGTGACATATTGTCTATGGCTGCTTGCATCCTATAACAGCAGAGTTAACTAGTTGTGACAGTAACTGCATGGTCCAGAAGCCTAAAATAGTATCTGGCCCTTTACAGAAAAGTTTCTTGGCCCCTGCCTTAGACTTGTTTTTCACCATTGCATCCCAGCTTGGCATGTAACAAGACCTTGCAAAATATTTGTCAATGTTAATCGTCTCTCTCTCTCCTATGATCTTATTGCCATAGTTCCTTTTTGATTCAATAGAGTAAATTCAGCAGGTTTTGGAGACAATGCCATTCATGGAATGTTTCACTAACTCCAGGACACTTATCAAAACGGGATTCATGTTAATTTTTCTTCCAGTAAGTGGCTGCAAGTAAAGATTTCTCTCCGCTTCTCCAATAATTAAGGTTTCTCTGGGAGACTTGACACTCTCCATTTAATTACCAATAATAGAGTCAGATATTTCCCCTGGGTTTTACTCCACCTCAGCCAGGAAAGCCACTTTCACACAAGCAAAGGATGGGGGAATCTTTCCTTCTACTACTCCTTCCCATTCCAACCCTCAAAAAAATAAAAGGAACTTTGCTCCCAGTCTTCTTTTCCACTCATGACATCTCAGTTTCTCAAAAATGTCTCACCATACTTGGCTCTAGCTTACTTCAAATAATGAGGCTTTTTTTTCATCCTGTGGATTAATTCCAAAGAAACGGCTACAGACTTAACAAGATGTTCTACCTGCTTTGGGTTTTTCCAAACTTGTTAGGAATGTCAGCCCCCAGTGAATTTGGCAGGATAAACAGAAAATAGCCTTTGGGTGACAAGGAAAGAAATTGCTGAGAATCATGTGTTATAAACTTCCAAGGCCCACTTTTTCTCGTAGATACCCAATAGCTCTTTTATAGCATGGTGAAATTTTGTTTCTATTAGTCTCCCTCAGATGAAGGGGAGATCCTAGATGTAGTTCTCAGGATGCCCCTGGGCTATTGTTCAACAACTGACTCTCTCAGGCTCCTTAGGAATGTCATATCCAGCAAAATTTGGTTTCTACAAAATAGGACTACTTACTTCATCTATAAATCCATTTTCATACAGGTGCTCTGAGGGGGCGATTCAGTGATGAGATGTAGGATAAATAGTGTCTTTGTTCTCCAACTACTAAAACAAATACCATACAATTGGCTGGCTTAAATGTCAGTTTATTAGCTCATAGTTTTGAAGCTAAAAGTCCAAAATAACAGATCCTATTATTAACAGGATGCTTTTTCCCCAAATTCTGTGGTGTTCTGGAGCTGGCTACCAGTGATCCTTGGTCCTTGGCTTTTCTGTCACATGGGACAGATGCCTTTTCTCTCCCAGGTTCCATTGACTTCCAGCTTCCAGCTCTTCCTTTGGCTTTCTCTCTCTCTGTTTGCATTTCATTCTGCTTATAAAGGACTCCAATAATCCAATAAACCTGATTCAGTTGACTATGTCTTGACTAAAAAGAATATCTTCAACTGGTCTTGTTTACATAAGAATGGATTAAGATTAAGAACATTTTTTCTTTTGTTTTGTTTTTCTGGGATACATAATTCAACCTACCACAAACAATCTCTCAAAACTGGGTGATACTGCCAAAGACCATCCTATCCAATCCCTTATCTACAGGCCTTATTACTTTAGGATCATAGAATTGTAAGTTTGTTGCTAATTTTCTAAAGGAGGAAACTAAGACTCAGTGAGGGGCAGTCACTTATGTGGTCTTGTATTTCCAGAAGCCTATATGAAACCACCTCTTGTAGAGCTGATATATTTGACAAATTTGACATGTCCAGAAGAGAACTCTCGGTTTCTCCCCATTATTCCAAAATCCATTCCTCTCCATCCAAGAATACAGCTCCAGAATCCATCTACCCAAACCTAGAGTCATCCTTAATTCCTTTCATCCATACCCCAATCCAATCGATCAGCGAGCCTTGTTGCCTCTGCTTTCACAAATCCAGCCTTTTCTCTCCATCTCCACTATTACTCTCATAAACTAAGCTACCAACACCACTCTCCAGAACTACTTATAACTATTACTACTACTAAAAACAAACAAGCAAACAAACACCTCATCTCATCATTCTCTGCTTCTGTTTTTGACCTACCATCTATTCACCATATAGCATCCAGAGTTATCTTCTGAAATGTAAATCCCATCGAGACGCTCCCTTGCTTCTCATTGTCTGATGGTTTCTCTTCAATTTAAACTAAAAGCCAAACTCCTTTCTCTGGCCTATAATGTTATATCTAGGCTAGTTTCTTAATCTTGGCACTATGGACATGTTTTACTGGATAATTCTTTTCTCTAGGAGGCTGCCCTGTGCATCGTAGGATGTTTAGCAGCATCCATGACCTCAGCTCACTAGAGACCAGTACCATATCCCCAAATGGTGACCCAACCTCTCTCTCAAAACTCTCCAAACTTACCTGATGCCTCCCCCCACCTCCAGTGCCCTACCCTGACCCATTTCACTATGCGTTCACCCCACTGTCCTGCTGTCTGTCTTCAAAAACACCAAGCTTATTCCCAACTCAAGTTATTTATTTACATTTGCTGTTCCCTCTGCCTGGAGGGCTCGTCTCCCTGATCTGTGCATGGCAGCCTCCTTCCCATCATCCAGGTCTCAAACTTTCACCTCCTCAGAAAGGTCCTCCCTGACTATCCTATCTAAAGCAGCCCATTCTTTATCTACTCACCACCCCCTTATTCTCTTTCTCATCATCCTGTTTTATTTCCTTAAAAGCACTTATTGCTATCTGAAATTATCATATTCATTTACTTGTTTATCATCTATGATATTTTATTAGACTATAAGCTCTATGAGATCTTATCTGCCCTCTGTCTGCTATGTCCCAAGTGTCTAACTAGGGACAGGTATGTAGTAGACAAGCAACAAATATTTGTTAAAAATGACTCAATAAATTAATAAATAAGATTATAACTCTTGTCTATCAAGGCTTTATACAGGATTCTTTCCAAGGCCCTCAGCAATTGGAACCATTTCAGGAGAGTGAAAGAAGCTATCACTGGTTAAGAAAGCCAACTTCCTGGTTCCAAATCCTGGCTCTGTCATTCTTTAGCTGTGTGGCCTTGCACAAGTTGCTGAGCCCTCTGACCCTCATTTGTAAAATGGGAATAATAGTAGTATCCTCCTCAAAAAACTTCCTTGTTGCAAAGACTAAGTGAGGAAAAAAAAAGATTGCGACATAATACATAGAAAGCCCTTGGAGCCATGTCTGACACATAGTAAGCACCATATGTTTGGCATTTGTCATTGTTATGGTTGCTGTCATTTCATTAACCAATAACACTTGAAGGAAAGTTGATAACCTCTGCAGGATACAAAATTCCAATGATACCTCATCCCTCTGCCGTCACAGAGCAAAGGCAGTCCACGAACTTTCTATCAGAGACTTTTCTCCTAAAAGCTATTTTCCTCCAGTTAAAATAAATCTGATTTTATTGTGGGCCCAAGCAAAGAACTACTTATGTAATAGTGACCTTTAATAACCTAGAACAATATAATTGCCACCTCTTAGCATTCTCTTCTCCAGGTAAATAATTCTAATGTCTTTAATGCCTACCTGCTTTTCCATTTTTCTGATCTTTTACATTCATTTTTCTGAGTTTGGAAATAGATCCAAATGAAGAAGGAGGAGAGCTGCTGTTGTCATAGCAACTGCAAAGGGACAGACAGCTCGGTTGGGATGAAATAAAAATAATTAATTTTATTATTTTCCTTTCCATTTTTTTTCTTTCTGGTTGAAAATATTCTGTTACTCTGAAAAGGAGACTTATGGATGACACTGTCATTCATATGCATTGCCTCCTGATTCTTCCACTCCCCACGCCCCCACAGAAAGAGGAACTTGTTGAAGTATGATAAGAGAAGGTGCGTGGCAGTGACACCCTATTGAAAATATGCCGTTTTCTCATGACTTTCAAGGCTTGGTTTTGTGTTTATCTAACATAGTCCACAGCCTCTCTCCCTATCTCCTCTCTTGGTTTGCATTACAGACAGTTGTGCACCTGCGTTTTCCTCAAGTAAATGGTAAACTTCTAAAGATCAGAGATGATATTTTATTCCTCTTTTATTTCTTTTTTAAACAATCTTTTAAAATTACGCAAACAAAACAGCATTGTACAACAATTCAAACAATCTATAAACATCCCCCCTGTATGCCACCACTAATTCTACATCATATACACACACACACATTTTTGTTAATATAAACAGAATTATACTATTCATATTGTTCTCAGAGTTGCTTTTGTCAGCTCATGTGACACACATATTAATGTCACTGCTGTTGCATCCTTTCATTTTTTATACCATTTTCCTTGAATATATTTTTGGAATCCTTTATTTTCATATTTTGTGTTATTTTATGCATTTTTAATGTATTTTTATGTTTCTCTCCTAAAAATAATGTGCTATGGATTGAACTGTGCTCTCCAAAAAAGATACATTGAAGTCCTAATCCCCAGAACCTCAGATTGTGATCTTATTTGGAAATAGGCCATTACAGATGAAATTAGTCAAGATAAAATGAGGTCATACTGGAGTACAGTTGGCCCTTAATCCCATTGTTTTCCTTATAAGAACAAGAGAGGAGACGGGGAAGAATGCCATGTGACAAATGAGTCCGAGATTGAAGCCCAAACCGCTTGGGACTGTCAGCAAACCACCAGAGGCTAGAAGAGGCAAAGAAGGATCCTCTCTTACAGATTTTAAACTTCTAGTCTCCAGAATTTTGAAAAAAAAAAATTCTGTCATTTTAAGCCATCCAATTTGTGATACTTTGTTACAGCAGCCATAGGAAACTAAGACAACATGCAAATGATTTTGTTTTTTAACCAAGCTGAGTGGTGGTTTAATAGAATGATTAAGAGCATGGTCTTAAGCATCAGGGAGCCTGGGTTTGAGCTTGGCTTTCATGCTTTAAGCTAACCTTAATCTCCCTTAAACTTCAGTTTCCTCATCTTTAACATGAGAGTAAGACTATAAACTACCTTGTAGAGTTTATTAGATTTAAATAAAATTATCTATTTAAAGTTCTTAGCACCATGCTTAAAGCATAGTTCTCAATAATTGTTTACTTCTAATTCACCTTTAATCTGAATACTAATGCTTAAGTCTATTTTTGTCACTATATTTCATGTTTTCTATTGTTATGCTTCCTTGATTTTTTCCTTCCCTTTCTCCAACTTTTGTAAGATTGAACTTCTCTTTGTTCAATTGTTTTCTAATTGTTTTGAATGGATATATACAGATATATAGATATATTGGAAATCTACATATATAATTTCTTCTTTTAGTGGTCATCCTTAAATTGATAAAGATTTAAATTCTGTTTTTCTCTCCACATTGGTAGTTAAGCAATATCAGTATTCTTCTTCTGAACTTTACCAAGACTCTTAGCATGCTTCCACTTCTCCCCATCACATCCCCATTCCCACTTCCTATATTGAAAGCAGCTGGGATTTTTATTCCAAATTGTTTCTTTCTTTTTTTTTTTTTTTTTTTTGCATTATGTATCAACAATTATGTATCCCTAACTATATGATTTACTGATTGTTTCCTCATCACTGTGCTATTATTCATGCCCCAGATCTTTCTTAACCTTTGATTTACTATTTTCATTTGGTTGGAGTACACCCTCAAATAATGCTTTCAGAAGAGGATTCTGAGTGACAAAATTCCTAAACACTTGTGTGTATGAAACAGTCTTCATTTTTCTCATACTGGCTTGATATTTTCACTGAACAGAGTATTTCAGTTATGAAATAATTTTCTCTCTGAACTTTGAACTCTCTTGTCTCCTACTAACCAAGGATGTTATTGAGAAATCTGATATCAATCTAATTCTGATTTTTTCTTTCTTGTCACCCTATTTCTTCCCTCTGGAACTTTCAAGAATTTTCTCTTTATCCTTGAGGTACTAGAATTTTACCTGCTGTGTCATAGTATAGGTCTTTTGTTCATTAATACTGCCTAGAATAAAGTTCCATGCTCCAAGTCTTTCAGTTTATGCTTTAATCTTATACTTTCCAGCTCTTTATCCTTTTATTCTCCATTATGAAAGAGTCATTTCTGGTTTTTTAATTCAGTCTTCAGTTACTATTCAGATCAGTTATTGAATGGGTTGTTTTCTACAATCATACTTTAAATTTTTAGGTCCTTTGATTTTCTGTTTTTCTTAGCAGCTTTTTAAGTCTGTAATAGCTTCTTTTTTTTTAATAATTCCTGATCCTGCAATTTTTTATGCAATTTTATTGAGATACATTCACATACCATACAATCATCTGAAGTGTACAATCCATTGTTCACAGTACCATCATATATTGTGCATTCATCACTCCAATCTATTATTTGAACATTTTCTTTGTACCACAAAAAGTGAAAATAAGAATAAAAAATAAAAGTAAAGAAGAACACCCAAAATACCCCTCCTCCCACACTATTTTTCATTTAGTTTTTTGTCCCCATTTTTCTACTCATCCATCCATGCACTGGATAAAGGGAATGTGATCCATAAGGCTTTCACAATCACACTGGTGACTGTAAGATACAATGCTATACAATCATCTTCAAGAGTCAAGGCTACTGGGTTGCAGTTTGATAGTTTCAGTTATTTATTTCTAGCTATTCTGATGCATTAAAACCTAAAAAGGGTTATCGACATAGTGCATTAGAATGCCCACCAGAGTACCTCTCAACTTCATTTGGAATCTCTCAGCCAGTGAAACTTTATTTTGTTTCATTTCACATCTCCTTTTTGGTCAAGAAGATGTTCTCCATCCCATGATGTTGGGTCCAGATTCATCCGTGAGAGTCATATCCCGCAATGCCAGGGAGATTTACACCCCTGGGAGTCAGATCCCATGTAGGAGGGAGGGCAGTGAGATCACCCGCCCAGTTGTCTTAGTTAGAGAGAGAGAGGGCCACATCTGAGCCACAAAGAGGTACACAGGGGGAGATTCTTAGGCACAATTATAAGCAGGTTTAACGTCTCCTTTGCAGTGACAAGCCGCATAAGGGTAAGTCCCACTATTGAGGGCTCGGCAAACCAAATAGCCAGTCCTCAATGCTTGTGAGAACATCAGCAACAATCCATGAGAGGAAGCCAAACACCTCTCTGTTTTCCCCCAGCTCCTCTGGGAGGCCCTACATATATATTTTCATTCTCTGTCCAAATTACTTTCACACTAACCAACCAGTTCTCACTTCCTATCAAAAGTTTCATGTAATTATGGTTTTGAATGAACTGTGTGAGTTAAATTGCTTAGGAAATATAGATCTTGCACCAACTAAACATCTCTTCCCTTGGTTTCACATGGAATTTGAAGTTTTAAAATGCAGTCAATATTGTTCATTACCCTTTGGCCTGATTTGCCCTAGTCCTACCAGATCTGCTTCATTCATATCTCTAGTTGAAGTCTGGATTCTTTTTTAGCTTTTTAAACAGTTGCTATGTGTGCTAATACTGACATTCATATCTGCCTAGTTCTAGCTCTGAGTTTCAGGTATCACACAGCTACCCAACGTTCCAGGGATTGATCAGGTTATACACAAAGGGATCTGTATCTCAGAATCTGGAGGTAGCCATTACAATTCAGGAATAGATGTGACTGCTGTAAGAGCTTACACTCTAGGGACTGTTAAAGTAATGTCCCCCTGATAAGCTGTGCTCCAAGGTTCAATTCTGAGTTTACACACTGTAGTCAGCCCATATTGGTGAGGCATTATGGTGTTTGCCTTTGTTTCTGGCATAGTTCACTCAAAATGCTGTCTACAATTTCCATTCACCTTGTTGCATGTCTCACAGCTTCACACCTTCTCACTGTAGCTCAATATTTCCTTGTATGTACACACAACAGTTCACCATTCTGTTCCTCAGTTGGTGTACCCTTACGCCACCTCCACCCACTGCAAATTGTTTATACTCTCTCAATAAACACCAGTGTGCAAATGTCCATTCATATGCCTGCTCTCAGATTCTCCAAGTAAATGCCCCATAATGAGGTTGCAGGACCTTATGGCACCCACATACTTAGCTTCATGTGGAACCACCCTATTGTCCTCTAGAAAGGCTACACCATTCTGCCCCCTAACTAACAGTAAACACACACATCCCTCTCTCCATGTTTTCTCCAGCACTTTTATCCCTGTTTATATTTTTCCATACAATTTTATAGAGATATATTCACATACCATATAATGATCCACCATGTACAATCAGTTGTTTATGGTATAATCATCCAGTTGTGCATTTATTACCACATTCACACTTGAACATATTGATTACTACAGAAAAAAAGTGTTTTTTTTGTTTTTCTTTAATGAATAAAAAAAGATAATAAAGAGAAAAATACAATATCATACAATACAATATAATAATAGGGTCAGACAACAATACCACTACCAAGAATCCCATGTCCCTCCCTTATATTCCCCTCTCATACTCATTTAGCTTTGGTATATTGCCTTTGTTACATTTAATGGAAACATATTACAATGTTACTATTGACCATAGACTCCGGTTTGCTTTGATTACATTTTTCCCCATTACCATCTCCTTTCCAACACTGTGCATGGTTGACATTCATTTGTTCTCCCATATACAAGAACAGTTTTATATTTGTACATTTAGTCACAATCATTGACCACTCCAGTTTTTGCTAAATTAAACAGTCCCAGTCTTTATCTTCTATCTTTACCTCAGGTGTCATACATGCTTCTAGCCCACCTCTTTCAGCTTTACTCATGGACATCTTTGTTCAGTGTAGTTACAATATTGTGCTACCATTACTCATTATCATGCTATCTATTTCTGGGTCTATACAATCAAGCCTGCTGAACATTCTGTAGTCCTTCAGTGTCAAATGCCTGATCTCTTCCCCCTTTCTATCTCCTGGTAGCCTGTGTTATCAGCTTTCAACTCTCAATGTTTGCTCATTAATGTTAGTCCATATTAGTGAGACCATACAATATTTGTCCTTTTGTTTCCAGCAAACTTGGCTCAACATAATGTCCTCAGGGTTCATCAATGTTATTACATGTTCCATGTATTTGTTCTGTCTTATAGATGCATAATATTCCATCATGTGTATGTGCCACAGCTTGTTTATCCACTCATCCGTTGGGCTGTTTCCATTTCTTGGCTATTGTGAGTAATGCCACGATAAACTTCGGTTTACAAAAACCCGTTCATGTCTTAACTTTCATTTCCTCTGAGTATATACCTAGTAATGGTATAGCTGAGTCATATAGAAGATCTATACTTAGCTTCTTGAGGAGCTGCAACACTGTCTTCCAGAGTGGTTGCACCATTCTACATTCCCACCAACAGTAAAAAAGTATGCCTCTTTCCCCACATCCTCTCCAGCACTTGAAATTTTGTTTTTTGGATAATGGCCATTTTGGTAAGGTGTGAGATGATATCTCATTGTGGTTTTGATTTGCATTTCCCTAATAGCCAGTGAAGCTGAGCATTTTTCCATATGTTTTTGAGCCATTTGTATTTTGTCTTTAGAAAAGTGTCTCTTCATGTCTTTTGCCCATTTTTTGGTTGGGTTGTTTGTCTTTCTGTTGCTGAGTTGTAGGATCACTTTATATATTCGGGATGTTAAACCCTTATCTGATACGTGGTTTCCAAGTATTGTCTCCCACTGAGTTGGCTGCCTTTTTGCTTTTCTGACAAAGTCCTTTGATGTACAAAAGTGTTTAATTTTGAGAAGATCCATTTTGTCTATTTGCTCCTTGGTTGCTCATGCTTTGGGTGTAAGGTCTCGGAAACCACCTCCTATCACAAAACCTTTAAGAAATTGCCCTACATTTTCTTCTAAGAGTCTTGTGGTCTTAGCACTAATGTTTAGGTTTTTGATCCACTTTGAGTTAATTTTTGTATAAGGTATGAGATAGGGGTTCTGTTTCATTCTTCTAGAAAGGGATATGCAGTTCTCCAAACACCGTTGATTGAAGAGGCTGCTCTGTCCCAGTTGCTTTGGCTTGACTGCCTTATCAAAGATCAATTGTCTGTAGATGTGACAGTCTATTTCTGAATACTCAATTCGATTCCATTCATTGGTAAATCTATCCTTATGCCAGTATCATGCTGTTTTGAGCACTGTAGCTTTGTAATATGCTTCAAAATCGGGTAGTGTGAGACCTCCCACTTTGTTCCTCTGTCTCAAGATATTTTTGGCTCTTCAGGGCACCTTGCCCTTCCAAATAAATTTGATTATTTGTTTTTCTATTTCTGCAAAGTAAGTTGTTGGGATTTTAATTGGTATTGCATTGTATCTATAAATCAGTTTAGGTAGAATTTACATCTTAATTACACTTATTCTTCCAATCAATAAACACGGTATGTTCTTCCATTTTATTAGGTCCCATTCAATTTTTTTTTAGCAGTTTTCTGTAGTTTTCCTTGTATAGGTCTTTTGTGGCCTTTGGTAAGTTTATTCCTAAATGCTTGATTCTTTTGGTTGCTATTGTAAATGGAATTTTTTTTTAATTTCTTCTTTTTGTTGCACATTACTTGTGTATAAGAACGCTACAGATTTTTGTGTGTTGGTCTTGTAGCCTGCCACTTTGCTATATTCATTGATTAGTTCTAATAGCTTTGCTGTAGATTTTTCTGGATTTTCTACATATGAAATCATGTCATCAGCAAACAGTGAAAGTTTTACTTCTTCCTCTCCAATTTGGATGCCTTTTATTTCTTTTTCTTATCTAATTGCTCTACCCAGAACTTTCAGCACAATGTTGAATAACAATGGTGAAAGTGGGCATCCCTGTCTTCTTCCTGATCTTAGAGGGAAAACTTTCAGTCTCTTCCCATTGAGTACAATGTTAGCTGTGGATTGTTTGTATATTGCCTTTATCATATTGAGAAAATCCCTTTCTATTCCTATGCTTTGAATTGTTCACCAAGAAAGGGTGTTGAATTTTGTCAAATGCCTTTTCTGCATTGATTGAGATGATCAGGTGGTTTTTCTGCTTTGATTTATTGATGTGGTGTATTACATTGATTTTCTTGGGTTGAATGAGCCTTGCATACTTGGAATAAACCCCACCTGGTTGTGTTGTGTAATTCTTTTAATGTGTTGCTGGATTCAATTTGTGAGTATTTGGTTGCAGAATTGGTCTATAATTTACTTTTTTTGTAGTATCTCTGTCTGATTTTGGTATTAGGGTGATGTTGGCTTCATAGAATGAGTTGGATAGCTTTCCCTCCACTTCAGTTTTTTTGAAGAGTTTGAGCAGGATTGGCACTAATTCTTTCTTGAATGCTTGGTAGAATTCACATGTGAAGTCATCTGGTCCTGGGCTTTTCTTTTCTGGGAGCTTTTTGATGACTGACTCAATCTCTTTGCTTGTGATTGGTTCATTGAGGTTCTCTATTTCTTCTCAGGTCACTGTTGGTTGCTTATGCTTTTCTGGGAATTTGTCCATTTCATGTAAGTTGTCTAGTTTATTAGCATATAGTTGCTCATAGTATCTTCTCATTATCTCCTTTATTTCTGCAGGGTCAGTAGTTATGTTTCCTTTCTCATTTCTGATTGCATTTGTATGCATCCACTCCCCCCCCCCCCAACTTTTTTGTTATCCTAGCTAGGGGTCCATCAATTTTGTTGATTTTCTCGAAGAACCAACTTCTGGTTTTGTTGATTCTCTCTATTGTTTTCCTGTTCTCAGTTTCACTTATTTCTGCTCTAATCTTTGTTATTTCTTTCCTTCTGTTTGCTTTGGGGTTAGTTTGCTGTTCTTTCTCTAGTTCTTCTAGATGGACAGTTAATTACTCAATTTTTGCTCTCTCCTCTTTTAGTATAGGTGTTCAAGGCAATGAATTTCCCTCTCACCACCACCTTTGTTGCATCCCATAAGTTTTGATATGTTGGGTTTTCATTGTCATTTGCTTTGAGGTATTTACTAATTTCTCTTGTAATTTCTTCCTTTACCCACTGATTTTCTAAGAGTGTGCTGTTTAGTCTCCATATATTTGTGAATTTTATGAGCTTCCTTTATTTATTTCCAATTTCATTCCATTATGGTCCAAGAAAGTGTTTTTATAATATAAATATTTTTTAATTTGTTGAGACTTGTCTTGTGATCCAACATGTGGTCTATCCTAGAGAATGTTCCATGAGCCCTTGAGAAAAATGTGCATCCTACTGTTGTGGGGTGTAGTGTTCTATAAATGTCTGTCAACTCTAGTTTATTTATCATACAATTCAACATCTCCATTTCCTTGATTCTCTATCTAGATGTTCTATCCTTTGATAAGAATTGGGTATTGAAGCCTCCAACTATTATTGTACAGTTATTTACTTTTCCTTCAGTGTTCTCAGTGTTCGCCTCATGAATTTTGGGGCACTCTGGCTTGGTGCATAAATATTTATGATTGTTGTGTTTTCTAGATGAATTAACCCTTTTATTAATATATAGTGTTCTTCTTTCTCTCTTTTAATTGTTTTACTTTTGAAGTCTAATTTGCCTGATATTAATACAGTTACTCACACTTTTTTCTGGTTGCTGTTTGCATGAAATATCTTTTCCCAATCTTTCACTTTCAGCCTATTTTTGTCCCTGTGTCTAAGGTGAGTTTCTTGTAGATAGCATATTGATGGGTCCTGTTTTTTCATCCATTCTGCCGATCTGTGTCTTTTTATTTGGGAGTTTAATCCATTAAAATTTAGTGTTATTAATGTAAGGGCAGTACTTTCTTCTACCATTTTGTCTTTTGGATTTTATATGTCACGTCTTATTTTGTCCCTCTCTCTCCTTTTACCCTTCTTGATAATCTTTGTTTCTACACTTTTCTCTAAACCTGTCTATCCTGTCTTTTCCTATCAGCCTGTGACACTTCCTTTAGTATTTCTTGTAGCACCATTCTCTTATTCACAAACTCCCTTAGTGTCTGTTTATATGAAAATATTTTAATCTTGCCCTCATTTTGAAGTACAGTTTTTACAGATATAGAATTCTTGGTTGGCAGTTCTTCTCTTTCAGTATCTTAAATATATCATACCACTGTCTTCTTGCCTTCATCGTTTCTGCAGAGAAGTCTGTACTGTACATAGTCCTATTGAACTTCCCTTGTGTGTGATGGATTTCTTTTGCTGCTTTCAGAATTCTCTCTTTGTCTTTGAAATGGGACAATATGATCAGTAAGTATCTTGGAGTAGGTCTATTGGGATCTATTCTGTTTGTGGTATACTGTACTTCTTGAATCTATAATTTTCTGTCTTTCATAAGAGTTGGGAATTTTTCAGTGAATAGTTCTTCTATTATTCTTTCTGCCCCTTTTCCCCTCTCTTCTTCCTCTGGGACACCCATAACCTGTATATTCATGTGCTTCACATTGTCACTCAGCTCCCTAAGACCCTGCTCATATTTTTCCATTCTTTTCACCATCCATTCCTTTGTGTGTGAATTCAAATGTCTCATCTTCCAATTCACTGATCCTTTATTCTGCCTGTTCAAATCTACTGTTGTATCCCTCCACTGTCTTTTACATCTCCTCCATTATGCCCTTCATTCCATAAGTTCTGCTATTTGTTTTTTCAAATTTATGAATTCTTCTTTATGGTCATCCAGTGTCTTCCTTATAACCTTCATATTTTGCTATGTCTTCCCTCAGTTCATTGACTTGCTTTTTGAATTCATTTAGGAGATTTGTTTGAATATCTTTAATTAGTTCTTCCTTCAGTTCATTGAAGTGATTTAGCATTAGTTGCCTCAACTCCTG
The DNA here is from genome assembly GCF_015220235.1 of Choloepus didactylus. Lineage (NCBI taxonomy): Eukaryota > Metazoa > Chordata > Mammalia > Pilosa > Megalonychidae > Choloepus > Choloepus didactylus. The sequence goes on from NC_051327.1 coordinate 50,897,572, forward strand.
TATCTCAGTTGAACTATTATTTTGTTCCTTTAGCTGGTCCATATTTTTATGTTTCCTAGTATGGCTCATTATCTTGAGCTGTCTAGGCATCTGACTTTCTTGATTAGTTTATTCTGGAGCTCATTTTCACTCCTTTACCTAGAGTTTTCTTGTTGGTTGGCTTTATTCTCTAACCTTTGGTGTTCAGTTCAGCTTATTCTAGGCCTCTTACATAGGTTCTATTTAGTTGATTGGAGTTTTTCCACCTCTTGTTTTTTTGTTTCTTGCCCTGCCTCTATGTAGCCTTTTTTGTGAGGGTCTCCTCAGATATGGTCGACCCCAGTCAGGTTTTCCTAGTCCAGTGAGGCCCAGGTCTCAGGAAGAGGGTATGGAGTTTCCTTGAGAATGAGACCCTCCTGTGAGGCCTTCAGACACTGTGCTTCTCCTATGCTGTCCAGCAGGTGGCGCTTGCCAGCCTGCAGCTCCCCCACCAGTGTGAAGTAGTATGGAGACTTTAGTTCTCCCAGTGACCCTGACCCTGTCAGGGATGTGCCTGACTGAAACTGGTTTTTGAATTTCAGCCCCTGGGGCCTGAGTTCCCCAAAGGAGGGCTGCCACTGGAGCTGAGCCATGTCCCCCTTTTCTTGGGAAAGTTATGGTCGTTAGTGAATTTTCTCCCCCACTAGACTTATTGCTCTCTCAGAACTATTGTAGCTCTGCTCTTGCCTGGGCCCAAATTGCAAATCTTTGAGGCTTTCTCTAATGGGCTATTTAGAATAGTTATTTAAAAAAAAAAAAAAAAAAAAAGAGAAAAAGATTAAAAAAAGTAAAAAGAAACAGAAGGGTCCAGTATAGACTGTTTAAAGAAAAGCCCTTTAACTCAGTTCTTGCAGTTCTGATGGGCCATTGAAATACAAAAAAAAAAAACAACAAAAAAAAAAAACAGGAGTTGAAGAGCAATTGAGGAACAATCAAGAAACCAGAAAAACCAGCTTTTTAGAGAAGGGCCGTGGCTGCCTGGGTTTGCATATGTGCCTGATTCTATTTGAGCTCAGCCCTTCTGTGTATTATGTTCACCTCCAACTCCAAAAGTCTCTGTTTTTATTTTTGTTTTGTTTTGTTTTGTTTTGTTTTGTTTGTGGTTTTTGTTAGCCATATCTCCTCTCTGCCAGGCTGACTGCTTCCAGATTCTCTGGTGTCTGGTCTCAGTTTGCCTATGGTTGGAGTTTTTGTTCAGCAGTCTGTGTCTGTTAATCTGTTCTGCAACTGTAGTTCTCTCTCCTGGTTCCCAGCACTGATGGCCAGCCCCTCTTCCTTCAGGGTTGTGCCTGGCAGGGAGGGTCATGGGCCCTGTGGGCATGAGAACTTACAGATTTCACTGATCTCAGCTGCTCTGCATGCTTGTGAGTGTTGTGTGATGTGTGTCCAAACTCAGATTCCTCTGTGGTACCTGTTCCACACAGTTCCTGGCTATCTTCATCATTTCTGAGGCTAGAAGATGTCCTAATCAAGAGATCAGCAAAGCTAGCTTTCTCCCAGAAGTCCGTGGCTCTGGTTCTGGCTTGCCACAGTCCCGTGGATTCCTTGGCACAGATCTCCAAAGGCCCCTCATCATGGGGCAAGCTGTAATAGCTTCTTGAATCTCTCTGAGGAACAGATACAAACTTTAATACTTTTGTCCTTCCCTTTTTAATTCTACGTCCTCAGGAGTTATTGTGTTTAGTGAGTTTAGCTCCTCTCTAATGATGTTGGTTTTTCTCATGTGTCTGGTAATTTTTTTCTTATATTTTGTAGATAAGGGTTTAGAATGAAAATACTTGTCAGGTGGACTGGATTTCCTCAGCTCAAGGAGGAATCTCTATCTCACAGCAAATTCAAGTTTTGATAACATACACTCTTCCTTGAGTAATTTTGTGGGGTAAAAGATATGACAGACAGACTTTAAGGTGGCCGCCATCATCCCTACATCCTACTGCTCATGTCTTTGTGTGATCCCCTCCTATTGAGTACAGGTGACTTACTCCTTATGACTTAATTCTACCCAATAGAATATGGCAAATGTGATTGGATGTCATTCCCATGATTATGTTATTAAGATTCCTTCATGCTAGCAGATTTTAGAGTCCCTGTCTGTCCATTGCTAGCTTTGAAGAAGCAAGCAGTCAAAAATCCTACAACCACAGGAAATGATTCTAGCAACAACCTCAGGGAGCTTAGAAGCAGATCCTTCCCCAGTCAAGCTTCTAATGAGAACCAAGCCCTGGTCGGCATCTTCATTATAGCCATGTGACATCCTAGCATAGGGCCCAGTTAAGCTGTATCTGGAAACCTGATGCACAGAAATTGTGAGACAAAAAAAACAAACAAACAAAAGTGTGTTGTTTTAAACCACTATATTTGTGGTAATTTGTTACACAGCAATAGATAACTAGTAAAGTATGTTTGTACTTTGGATGTAGGTACTCCTATCTCTCCTTGTGGCTATAGGTTACCTGGGTGTGTTATCCCATTTCTCCACCCCCAATGCCCACTTAGAGGGTTTCCCTCTAGTAAAAACACCACAGACACACATGCACATACACTGTAAAAAGGTATGCTTTCACTTTTTCCTGGATACAAAGGCAAGAATTGGAGGTTCTAAATTTTTTTTGCTATGCAGAACACTAAGACAGAAACACAGCAAAATAAAAACTAGCAGCCATTTTTGTGGCTGAAAATAGATACAAAATTCCTGGCTAGAATACTAGTAAATAGAATTCAACAAAATGTAAAGGAATAATAAGTCATGTGTAAGAGGGATTTATTTCAGAAATGCAAAGATAGCTTATTATAGGAAGTTTGAAAAATCATTTCTCAAATACAACGGGGAATTTAGCATATGATAGGCTGGTATTTCAATTCAATGGTAAAATTATTAAATAAATGGCAATGAGATTACTGTCTAGTCTTTTGAGGGAGTAGAGCTATATCCTTAGCTCACTTTTTTATACCACAATAAACTCAAAATAATATAAAATGAAATAAAATTCAAAATGCTACTGTAAAAAGATTACTTGATAAATAGATGAATTTCTAAATAAATTTGGAAAGTGAAAATATTTCTAATTGTGGCATAAAATCCACAATAAAGGAAAAGATTTTTAAAAGATAAGCATGCTGACCTCTTAAAAAAATTAAATGTCTACATAGCAACAATACAAACTAATACACCTGGGTGTCTATTTTGCATGGAAAGAGAGTATGTAAGATTAAAATATACATAGACTCATGAGCATGGCAAATGGCCTGGCCTGGAAGGAAAATGATCGGTACACAAGTGACAAAATATAGAGGCATGTGGGTGGACATGTGAAAATGGGCATAAGTCTGAAGATATTCCTGTCCATTAAAGGGAATCTGTCAAGGAATAGGCACTATACAACTTGGTATACAAAATGCTCTGCCAATTGACATCGCTCAGGATCTGTCACAGGCCACTCCAGTGCTGGCACGATGGGTGCATCAAATAACTGATCCACATAAGAGTAAAAAGGTTCATTCCCAACCCCCAACTCAGGACAGCTCCAAAGTGTCATCTGAGACTCAAAACTCAGTAGGGTCACCTAAGGCTTTTGCTGAGATTGCATCTCAGCTTAACTTCTCTCTCTGCTAAACTCTGCTTTGTCCCTTCCCTTTTTCAATTGTTGATCCCAATAGCACTCTCTAATAAACCTCTTACCCACTAATCTCTCTCAGAATCAACTTCCTGGGGGGCCCAATTTCAAACATATATCAACAAAAATGCTTGAAAGTATTTGTTTCCTCATATTTTGACCAATAGGGGTACAAATATAACTTTTCATCCTTTCCAATTTGATAGGTCAAAAGTACTCTCTGTTGTTTTAATTTGGAGAAAGGTATATGCTTTCATAGGCTGTGTTTTCATTAGAAATACACAATGGAGCAACGTTTTAGGAGAGCAATTTGACAAAAATATAAAAATCGAATATTTTCTGTGTCCTTTTATCTTGTCCTGTGTCCTTTTTATCTGTGTCCTTTTAACTTGAGGTGATTTATTTATTTTTTAATTTTTATTTATGTTTATTGAAGTAATATAGATTCACATCCATTTGTAAAAAATAATACAGAGATCCCATGTACTTTTTATCCAGTTTCCCCAATGATCATATTTTATAAAATGATAGCACATTATCACAACCAATATATTGACCTTGATTACAATGTCTTATTCAGAGTCACCGTCTTACTTGCCTTAATGTGTGTATGTGTGTATTATATAAAATTTTATTACATCTTGGTTCACATATTCACCACCACAGTCAAGAGAATAAACAGTTCCATCACCACAAGGACCACTCATGCTGCCCTTTTATAACCATACCCATTTCCCTCCCAACTCCCACCATCCCATCCAAACCCCATCCCGAACCTCTGGCAACCACTAATCTGCCAAACTTCTAAAACTCTGTCATTTCCAAATGTTATAAAAATGGAATGGTTAACCTTTTGGTTTAGCTTTTGCCACTCCACGTATTTCCCTGGTGAATCATCCAAGAGTTGTGTATTAGTAGCTCATTCCTTTTTATTTCCATGGATTATTCCATGGTATAGACGTACCACAGTTTGTTTAACCATTCATCTGTTGAAGGACATCTTGGCTATTAGGAATCTAGTAATTCAAGATCTTGGAATTTATCCTTCAAATACAAAGTGACACAAAGGCAAAGAATTGTTTACAATGGCAAAGAAATGAAAGCAACCAAAATCTATCAATGGGAGTTGGTTAAATAAACTTTATTAATTCAAATAATAAAATCATATGCAGCTACAATCAAGAATTAGGCAAGTGTATATGTACCTATAGAGGTATCCTATATATATGATTGAGGTATAGAAAAGTAAATACCTTATGCTCCTTTTGTGCTAAAACAAAATGTGTGACGAGGTAAGGGGAGCAGAGAGAATAAGAATTTCATGTTTCAGTTAATAGCATTCTGTATGTTCCTTCCTATATTTAAATCTCTCATAGTTCATCTTATTGCATTGGGTAGGCCCTCAGTAGAATTACAGTTATTAGTGGTTAAAGACATTTTAACCACTAATAACTATAATGTTATTTCGTACCTTAATGTGTTATTTCCTACCTTAATGGCAGTGTTTCTAAAGATTCATCAAGTATAATTTTTGCTGTATATTTATGGTAGATACACTTTATGTCAATTTCTAGTATTTTTAATAATGAAAGGATGTTGCATTTTATAAAATGTCTTCCCAATATCCATTGAATGATTTTTTCCACTAATCTGTGAATACAGAGAGTTATACTGATGGTTACATTATCAATCTCAAGTTTCTCAAATAAACTGTACTTGATCAAGATGTATTTTTCTTTTACAACACAGCTAGATTCAATCACCTGGTATATTTTACTTAGAGTTTTTGCCTCTATCTATATTCATAAGCAAGATTAACCTGTAATTTAATTTTCTGTCTTGATATCAGGAATAAACTAGCCTTCTAAAATAAGATTGATGGGTCCCCATATGTTACTATGCTCTGAAATATAAGATGGTAGTGAACACTGCCCTGAGATTTGGGAGAACTTTCCTATATAACTATTAAGGGCTTGCATCATAGATGACAGGGAGGGTAGGGCAGGTTGGTAGATGGGGCTTTGACTACCATTCCTATTTTTTATGATTATTTTCTATTGGTTTTCTTGGACCAATTTCAGTAATTTATGTGTTCCTTGATATTTGTATCTATTTCATCTTGGTTTTCAAATGGATTGGTAAAAATTATGTAGCTGAATCATAGAATCCATATCTTTATTATATGTGGATTCATGGATTCAACTATACATGCTCCATTATTTTTTTTTAAGAAAACAGAAAAGGAAAGAGGGAACCTAGCAATTTAAACCATGTGGGAAATCCCTTCTCTTATTCCAATTAAAGAAGCTATTCCCTCATGTGAGCAAGGTATAAATCTGTTGTCCATGCAGTCAGTCAAAGTTTCTGCATTCTTTTTGTAGTTTGAGTATCTCACAACTCTACAGTTTAAAGATATTTTTAATGTAAGCTGGACACTAAATGCCAGAAGATACTTGGGCTGGTGCTAAAGAAATACAGATGAAAGGAAGAGAAAGAAAAAGAGAGAAGGAAGAGAAAGAGAAAAAACAGAACAGTGGTGTGATTCAAAGCTGAAGAAAAAAAAATGTTAGATTTTGCAAGAGTATATCCATTTCCAACATGAGCACACCTTACAAAGAAATTTCAAATGGCAATTTTCATCATAGGCAGTTTTCCCTTAACCTCTACCTTCATCTAAAGTGCTATACAAAGTTGTCTACTAATTTTAAAAATCTCTTGGATACTTAATGTAACTCCTTCATCATTCCTAATATCATTTGCCTTCATCATGCTTGGAGAAAGTTTTTGTGTTTTGCCATTCTTTCAAAAAATCCAGCTTTTGGTTTTACTGATCATCTCTACTGTTATTTTTTCTGTTTCATTTATTTCTGCTTTTATTTTTATTAATTTGATCCACCTATGTTCTTTGGGTTTACTTTGCTTTTCTTTTATTGCCCACTGGTGCTAGAGTGTATTTTGGGACAGCCACTTTAAAGGGTAATTTGGCAGTACTTTAAAAATAAAATTAAAAAAAGAACATACTTCCTGACCCAACAATTCCATATCACAGAATCTATCCTAGAAGATTCCCACATTTGTCCAAGGGTATTAGATAAAAATTTTCTTTTCACACTACCATTTAGAATAACAGAAAAGGGGGAAAAGTATATCAAGATGAAGATGACATTCAACTACGCTATATTGAAACTACAGAATAGTAGGTAGCAGGTAAAAAGAGTGAGGTAGAACTTCACTAATGACCTACAGATGCAGCTTTATTTCTTTTTTCTCCATATAGCAGATAGTTGTCCTTAAACTTCTTACTGAATAATCTTTTCTTCCACTAGTTGGATGCTATATTTGGAATGTACTAAATCCCCACTGAATCTTGGTTCTATTTCTATACTTTATTCCATGCCATTGATCTATCAATCTATTCCTAGGTCTGCATTTTGCTGTTATAAATTTTGTTGTTTTATAATATATTTTAATGTGTGCTCAAGCAGGTTATTTCTCATTACTCTTCTTTTAGAGAAAGTTCCTGACAATAACTGCAAGTTCCAAGAAAAAAAATACCAATGAAATTTTGATTTAAATTGCATTGAATTTATGGATTTATTTAGTGAAAATTGACAGCTTTACAATATTGAGTGTTCCTATCCAGGATCAACGTATACACTCCATTGATTCAAATCTTCTTTTATGTCCCTCAGTAGAGTTTTATAGTTTTATTCATATAGATCTTGCACATTCTTGTTAACTTTTTCCCTATATATTTTATGACTATTGTCTCACAGGCATTCAGTATGTCCAAAACTAAACTTTTAATCAACCTCCTCAAGTCTGTTACTTTTCCAGGGCCTCGCATTGCAAGAAAGCCACCTCCATTCACTCTGGGGCAACTGTCAGGAATCTGGGTCATCATTGATTCCTCCCTCAACCTCACATCCATCTCATGACCAGGACTACCCATTCTATCTCTAAATCTATCTCAAATTTTTTGACTTCCCTTCCTTTCTACTACAACTTCCTTGTCTAAGCCAAACCACCTTCTTAGCTTACTGCATTAGCTTTATGACTGCTCTCTCCATGTCCCCTCTTATCCTCCTCCAATCCATTCTCCACAGGGCAGCATCTTTTCAAAAGGTAAATTGATTGTATCACTCCCATGCTTAAAAGCCTCCAGCAGCTTTGCATTACACTTAGATGCAATTCAACATCTTTAGCAAGACTAGTAAGCCCCTAAATGACCTGGCCTCTATCTGTCTCTTTGGTTTTATGCCCCACCACTATCCTTTTCATTCATGACACTCAAGTTCCCATGAATGTATTTCAGTTCATCAAATTACTAACTGTAGTTGATTAGATTATTTCTAATTCTTCACTTTCTCCATGCCCCATAGATATAGAGTTTGGCCATGTGATTGCTTTGGCCATGGAATATTAGTGAACATGATGCAAGCAAAGGCCTTAAATGTGCTCACATGGTTTTGCCATCTGGCATGAAAAGAGCATGCTCTGATTAGCTCCTAGTCCCAGACTGAGAGAAAAGTGAAGCAGACATAAACCCAACCTGTAACCTAAAGCAGAGCTGCCTCACCCAACCTGAAAACCTTTGAGCAGTACAATAACTATTTCTTATTGTAAGCCACTAAGATATGGAAATTGCTTATTACACAACATTCACCACAACCATAGCTGATTAATGCACTAAGCTCTTTCCTACATCAGGGCCTTTGTTTAATGTCTGCCAACCCTTGTAGACTATAAGTTTTATAAGTAAAATCTGTGTCTATTCTGTGTACCTTTGGCCTAGTATAATACCTCTTATGTGGTACCAGCTGAATAAATTTTTGTGAAAAAATTGTTATTGGCATCGTAAATACTTTGATTCCATTAAACTTTCTAACATTGCTGTAGGTATATAATTATTTTTGTCTCTTTTGTTAATTGACTGAATTCTCTTATTGTTTCTAATCATTTTCTAGTTGATTCTTTTGGGTTGCCTAGAACTAAAATCATATCATCTTCAATGATAGTCTGTTAAATTGTGACTCAGACAAACCACATCTCCTGGTATTCACACGCTTCTGTAGTTCCTTGCCCCTGATTCTGAACTGAACCTGTGACTTGCTTTTAATCAACAGAATGCTGTGGAACTATCATTGTGCCTAGCCTTAAGGGAGCCTTGCAGTTTCTAATTCTGTACCTTTAAGAGACTTTGTACAAAATCTGGTTACCCTGCTGGAAAGACCACATGGAGAGATCACATGGAGAGGCTGAATAGAGAGAGAAAGGGAAAAGCCACCCCCACTGGCAGAATCATGAATCATGAGCAGAGAGTAGTCTTAAGCAACTGAGTTCTGGGGTAGTTCGTTGCACATTAATAGATAATTGAGACATTTGTAAATAACAATTTTGTGCCCTCAATTAATGCTGCTGTCTAAATACATTGGCTAGTTCTTTGATCCCATTTTGTGACCCATCCAAAAAAAAAAAAAAGGTAATAAGATTTAGAACTTGTTTAGGAAAATAAAATTGTGAAGAGAAAAAGCATAAAGCTTTTGATATTGGTTATTTCAACAGCAAAGAGTTATGGAAAAGCTGTCACCCATTATCATGTTTTCCTGTAATGCTTAAATTTTGTATTATGAACATGCATTACTTGTGTTATAAAGATTCTGTTAATACTGGTGATTATAGACTTCATCATATTCCTCACCTTGGCAGAAATCTTTAAATATTTCACTATTAAGCAAAATACTGGCTTTTTGTGTTGTGTGTAAATGTGTGTGTACTTTATGTAGTTTTTCATCATAAGTACATGTCTACATATTCTTATGTAACCAAATGTTTAAAATCAGCATCTGACATTGAAATTTATTGAATACCTTTTTTAAAAAATACATATATTTAAGTTATATAGTTTTTCTCCTTTGATCCTTTAACATGGTGATTTATATTGCCTAACACCAAATCATTCTTGAACATTGATTGTCTTATGAAAGAACAATGCTCTTAACACAGTAAGGAATCTGCCAGAGGAGAACCCAGGAGGAAGGATTGGGGCTTGAGAGAGAAGCGAATCAGTTTCCCCAAATTATTTCCAACTGGCAATAGACAAGGACTCCCTTTAAGCATTTTCTGCATTCCTTAAAAGAAAACTGTCCTGCACATTCCCCACCAAAATTGGTCTATCAAACAGTAATAAGTAAGGCAAACAGCTTTTAGAGAAAGGTGCAAAGATGAATGAACAGAAGAACTAACACTATATAAAGTGATGTTAATACAAAAATCAGAACAGAACTCTAAAATAAGTATGGTTACTATGCTGAGAGATATTTGAGTAGATATCACATCCTTAAATCGAAATTAGGCTGCCAACCATAAAAAGAAACACAGTTCTTGGAAATTTAAAAAATGGTTGCCAAAATTTTAAACCTAACATGAAAGCTGAACAGCAGGACAAACACATATGAAAACCAATTTAGCAATCGGAAAAATCACAATAATTTATTCTCCAGAAGGCAGTGCTAAAGTAAAAGTAAGAATTTTTCTACTCCTTATACTCTCTGCCTTCCACCAACTTTGCTCTAGAAAGGTCAGAGACAGCCTGATGAGTGAAGCAAGAGAAGTCCCAGCCAGCTAAGGGAGAAACCGAGCCCCATGCCCTTCTCTCCCACTGTAGGCTGCCGGCCCAAAGAACGAGCAAGCCACAGGAATGAAAGGTTTTTGCTCTCCTTTCAAAAAAGCTTTCAATGGAATCTTAAATGTAACATAGGTTGTGTTTCTTTAATTGCTGAAATAAGAATTTTCTATGGCTTGAGGTGACTGGAAAACTACGGGACTAATAATGACCAGAAAAGCCATGGAGATTCCCTGGGATTTCTCTCAGGGCTACAGAATTGGTTTAAACAGGCAGCGGGAAGCAAAAACTAAATTGCTAAATGATTACCCCTACAGCTCATCTACTTAATGGCTGTATTTGATTCTCAAACTATACAGTACATCAGAAACACCAGCGGAGCCTGCTAAAAATCAACCCCGAGGCCCCAAGTCCCAGAGAGTCAGACTCAGAAGATCTGAAGGTGATCCCAACTATCAACTGTTTTAAACAAACCCACGCTGATGATTCTAATGAAGTTAATCTGCTTGCCACAAGTTAAAATACATTCTTCAAATTCATAACCCAACTTACAATTTCTTTCCTCGGTGACTATCTCTTGAAAGTTCCTTCTTCCTTTTCCAAAGCCATGAAATACCATTTCTTTTGCAAAGCTTTCCTGGTTTCCCTCAGCTGAAAAAGACCTTTCCCTCCTCTGATCAGACATTTTCTTCTTTCGTGCGGGGCACTTGTAACCCTCTCCAAATTTGAGCATTATTGTAAAAAGCATGGGTTTGGGGGTGAAACAAATGGGGTATCAGCTCACAGCATTGCCACATAATAGTTATGTGACCTTGACCAAATCATTTTAATTCTCTAAGCCCCAGTTTGCTTAGGACACTGAAGACAGAATCATATGATGTCTGCAATTTTCTTTTTAATATTCCACTTGGGGTGGGGTGGACAGGAGTGTGAATTAATAAAACTCAATCATGAGTTGATGATTGCTGAAGTTGGATGATGGGTATATAGGGTTCATTCTATTATTATCCATATCTTCTGTAAGTTTGAAATTTCCATAATAAATGGTTTAGAGAAATTAATCAAAAATATGAATGCCCCATCAGAAAAATGGATAATCAAAGGCATTGTTTTTAATCCATGGCCAAAATATTTGAAAATGTTTGGCTTCACTAATATTTTTAAATGTAAATTTTACCGTAAGGATAATATTTCTTAAGTGACGACCGAATGGTATTGAATAAGATAATGTATGTAAAGTAACTAGCATGGTATCTGCCACACAAATCTTGGTTTATGTTACATATTTCCATTTCTTCTTTGTATCAAGGTGATTTTAGATATGTATTATCTTCATTCTTAACATAATACTATGAACTCCAAAGAGCAGAAATTGTGTTTAAGTCTCTGTGGTCCCCACAGTGCCTCCAACTGGGTACTCAGTAAATATTTGAGGAATGGGTTTTATTTATTTAATAGGCATATACATTGCACATACTATGTGACAAAAATTTTACAAATATAAATCTATTTAATCATAGATCAACCCAATGATGTCCTCTGTCTTAAAGTTAGATGAATAAAATATGCAGGATAATATGTATTAAGTGTAAGCTGAGAAATGAACTTAGGCTCATGCTTGACATGGCCCAGAGTCCGTGAGCTTGATTACTGTGTTACGCTGCCTCTCGCTCAGCTCCTAGGGGAGCTGCCGCTGACCCACTTTGTGAATAAAGGCAGTGATTCTACTTCACCAAGTGGAAGCTTCATGAAGAAGTGTCTATTCCAGGTATCTGAAGATGTCAAGAGTCAAAACAGCCTTGCAGGAGAAAGTAGAGTCCCAAGTTCTTCCCAAGGGGTTGGGAAGAAGATCATATACAACAAACCCAGAGGAACCAGAGGTAAGAATTGACGCTACGGTTACAGAAAACATTAAGAGTTCATATGATGGCAAGGAAGAGAGAAGAAGGCAAAATCTGAGGTAAAGAAAGAAGTAAGGGGGTGAGATCAAGGGGTAGCACAAATCCAATGGTGTGCTGGACCTGGTTCATATTACTTGTGCGAGGTGATTGCACACCTCTCCTCGGATCTGCCTTCACTGAAATCTCATTGAGAGCTGCAAACTGGTCATAGTGAAAGCCTTTATGCCAGGGAAATCAGCAAACACTACAAATCAGTGTTTTTCAGAGAGCGGATTGTCAAACATTTACCTGCACACCGCTGATCCTATCCCAAGTGATTGGCCAACATTGAACATCAGAGTTTTTGAGTCACCTTTTTTTTGGTAGGCAGGTTCATGGTGCTTGTGTGGGACAGACTTCCTTCAAGGGCCATGAGGAGAGAGAAATGAATGAATGAATGAAATCATGAATGAATTTTCCTGGAGAGATTCCTAATGTGAACTCCTAAAGGACAGGCATCACAAGCAATTTTGGTAATTGCTGCTTTTCAGGTGGCAAATGAGAGAGGCATCCCCTACAGACTGCAGTCAAGAACTCAAGCATCATTATTCAGTCATGGACATCTCTTCCTAAGGTACAATAAATAGACATTTTCAGCAGATTTGGCAATGAGCCAGTTTTTGGAACCTCCTTCCATTTTCAGCAAGGAGTGCTGAGAAAGTTCATGACAGGAGTTTCTCAGCTGAAAGAAACTTGAGAACGAACATGGGTTGGACACTCCTAGCAGGTTAAAGCTCCTGCTATTCCAGGATCAAACATACAAACAGGAAGCTGGCACGTCTCAGATTAAAGCGATCTGTCCACACTGTCAATCTCAGCACACTATGTCTGTCCACTGAAACTCAGCTGGCCCAATCAAGAAATGTGCTATGACTTCTCTAATATCTGGACAGGAAGTGATAGTCTGACATACAGTTTACTTAGACCAAGGTTGGATTAAATGTCAGTTATCAGAAATAGAGTCGAGAAGTCATTCTTACACATTATATAGATATTCCTTTTTAGTTTCTAGTGTATTAGAATAGCTAGAAGGAAATACCTGAATCTGTTGAGCAGTAATCCAGTAGACTTGATTCTTGATGATAACTGTATAACTACATAGCTTTTATTGTGTGACCATGTGATAGTGAAAACCTGCTGACTGACACTCACTTTAATCAGTATATGGGCAGATGAGTAATAAAATAATCACAAAAAATATATAAATAACGGGGGGAGCATAAGAGGTATGGGATGGCTTGGGTGTTTTTTCTCTTTCTTTCTTTCTGTTTATTTTTTTCTTTATTTTGGAGTAATGAAAATGTTCAAACTGATTGTGGTGATGAATGCACAGCTATACAATGATACTGTGAACCACTGACTGTATACTTTGGGTGGATTGTATGGCATGTGAGTATATCTCAATAAAATTGCATTTAAAAAAAAAGTTAGCTATGAGAGCTAACAACAAACTTTTTGCCTCTTTACCTAATGTATAACAGTGCAGCCAGGCCAGTCCAGTGTTAGGAAAAAGCAGACTGAACAAGTTGTGGTATGTGCTAAAAAAAAAAAAAAAAAAAAGCCAGCAGTTTGCATACATTCCTCCACTCACTTTGAACTTTTCCAGATTTCACATTTGGAGAAATTACTGTATAATCAATCTGGCTGGATATTTTTAATATGTATGTTAGAAATCCTGAGAAAATAGGAGTGTGTCCTTTAAAAATATCTATTATCAGAGCTGCAAGGTGGTAAAACAGCAGCAGCCAGAGCCTGATTAAACTGCAATGCCTGATGCCCAATAAGTGCTCAATAAATACTTATTGAATGGTTACAGTAGAGTTATTAAGGAGATGAGAGGCATGGAGCTAATAGTAACATATCTCAACAAGAAAGGGATTATCTTACCATCTTATCCTTCTGCAACTTACACAAAGATGTCCTAAAAGAAAAGTTGATTGGTGGGAATCAGGTATTCTCTTTCTTGGAAAGTTGGGGAATCAGGTATTCTTCTTGGAAAGTGGGTTCAGAGAAGGCAAAATGAGTATGGTGCTATAAGCACTCATATTAATAAGGAAATTAAAAAGCAAAATAAGCCTTCTCAATAATAACTGAAAGTAGGTTCTAGAGACTTGTCATGAAATTTGAAGACAACTTCCTGTAAGGACTATTGACTTTCGAGTTGCCCTGAAGTTCAAACCACAGAATCTGAGTCCCAATTGGGTGTAAACCCCAATGGTTTTGAACTCACCCTCACAATTAGGATTAAATTAAATATTAATCATTAACATTAAACTCTATAAAGAAATATGCTAAACCATATTTAGGCATTCCTATTTCCTAAAATTGTACTCAATTAAAAAATATTTTATTGTTTATATTAGTGGTCAGTTCATTATGATTTATTTTTTTATAGTTTATTTTTTCAGCATAATTGTCTGGATAGGGTTTGAGATAGAGACACAAAAGGATGTCTGTGCACCCATTCCCCCCAGCCAGCATGACTTTTCTGTATGGCCTTGCTTCCAGCATAACTGCCTGGAACAATGTGGACACAGGCTCAGGCAGAGATAAATTGTCCTTCTCTGAAGAATTAGGAGTTGGGATCCTAGGGATAGATGCTAGGGAGTGTAGGAATCTATTTAAATGCCAAACATGTAACTGGAGTTCTAGGTTAGCCAAGGCTTGGAAAAGCAGACCAAGCCAGTCTCTTGGCTTAGACTTTAAGAGTTCTAATCCTTCACCTTTCTCTTGCCTTGTGTGAAAAATCCCAGTGTCTCTTCTAGTAAATTTTTTTTTTCTATCTTAAGCCAGTTGAAAGTAGGTTTCTGTGATTTGCCACCAAAAGAAGCTGAAGTTAAGTATTTTTTGACAAGTGTTGGCTCCTGGGGAAAGCCTCACTCATTGGTCCAGCAGTCCACAAATTGCAAGCCTCCCTTATCTGGTGGCTTTAGTAGAATATGAAACAGAGTTTTGAATCCAGATCAGACAGTGACCTGGACGGTGGTCTCAGCTCGTGACTTTGAGAACCTTATATAAGCTCACTGTGACTTGGTTTCCCCATCCACAGTAGTGGTTGTTCCGAGGCCAACATCTCTTTGCATTCTGTTAGGTGATGAATGGACCATCGGTAGGTATTGGTTTCTTGCTGTTAAAATGATAGTTCTCTCCACCTAGGAAATGTAGCTGTCATGGCTCATAGATTGATCTGATTATTACTTGAGACCTAGAGCTTTAAAAATAAAGATATGTAAAAATGCGTGGCATGCTTCATGCTTATACAGTGGCCACTTCAAAAGACAGAGGAAAGCCAGCTATTAGCACTGGATCTGTAGGCTCTCTTGCTACAAGACAGGAGATCTGGACCTAATCACATGAAGGGACATAAGCAGAGAAATGGACAATCTGTATAGGCATTCTCTAATTTATTCCTTACAAATAGTTACATTCCCATTCCCAGAGTTTTCATAAATTTCCCAAGCCCCAAAGGCAGCAATTGGGAAGGTTTGAACCTTAACCCAAATCTAAGATGGGAATGGCAGAGTACTAACAGATGCTTAGGATACCAAGAAAGGGCAAGTAGGAACAGTGCATGCAGAAGCCCAGGCTCCAGGGTCCACAATCCAGTCATGTTAACAGTAGTACTAAAGAAAGGTGGGTAAAGTGTAGAAACCAGTCTGTAGGAGTAATTGAAGCTCCAAGATGACAAGAATTAAGGAGAGAATGTATAATGAAAACCGAGTAGGTACAATTAGATACATTTAGATAATGTGCGGGACTTTGGAGTAGGTTCAAGGTTATAATGCTTGGACATTGCTTCATAAATCTTAAAAATATAGCTCTCTAAGTTTAACATCTGGTATCAACCAATAATATGTTCAAAAACCTTCCTAAGTCCTACTCTTCTGGGAACAACTTTATAGGCTGGTGTTGAAATTGTGTTTTTCAATGAATTCTTTATTAAGCTTGTTTCTTGACTTACGACCTGTCAACAAAGTGGACTGCTCTCTCCTAAAATATGGATACAGCTTTTCTGAGGCCCACACCTTGACTGGGAACGCCTTTAGAAAAGGTTTCTCTTTTGATGGATTTGTGTTTTTTTTGTTTTTTTTTTTTTGTTTTTTTTTGCTGAAATAGGTCATAAATTCTTTCAGTCTGTGTTCTTGTCATGCCTGAAGCATCTGTACCTTATTTAAGCCTTTCATTAAAATCAGCTGCCCTTAGCTTGCTATTCCCAGAAAGGGCTATACCTCAATCATACATGCATTAGAACAATTGCCCTTTTAGCTGAAGATCAAGTTACCTTTGGGGTGCCCTATGTAAATGAGAACACTTCAAAATGCTAATTTATAATAAGGCAAAAGTTAACTGAGAGTAATAATAATACTACGAGTGGATTGTTGAGAGGACCAAATGAACGGACCCAGAAAAGATATGGCTGGGAGAAAGAAGTGAGCAGACCAAAAACATGGTCATAAATATGAAAGGGAGAATGAGAAATGTGGGGGAAATTAATTACAAAATAAGAGTATTAGGCTGAAAGAGAAAGAGACTTTTTTTATTAGTGTTCTAACAGCTGCGTAACAGGAAATATCATAGGACTTGGAAGCCCCCAGGAAAAAAAAAGTGGACCTTGAAGATTAACTAATATGACAGAGCACTGGAAAACCATTTTGCATATAACAAAGGCAAGTGGTGGAAATAAAAAGAAACAAAAGAGGAGGCAATAAGGCAATTAGAAATTTTGGAGGTAGGGAGAGAAGGAAACTTTTTAAGGAAAGAAATCTTCATAGTACACCTTTTGACTCTTCAGTGAAAAATATTTGCTGTTATATAATTATAGACAGTGTATAATTATATTAATATGGACTGTAAGTTAAATCCTCAGCCATCATTTCAGGATGTAAGTAGTTAATATCTAAAGTGATACATCAAGAAATAAGTAAAAGAGCTTATTATTCATGAGAAAGAACAGTTCAGAGTTAAAAGTAGTTGCCTCCAAAATAGCAGGAAAAGAGATTGCAGCAAGAGATTGTTGCTTTTCATTTAGCGTTATTTAACTTTTTAATAAACATGGAACTGAGAGTCAGAAAAAAAGTTTACTGAGCATCTGCCTCCTGCTAGGTATTTTACATACATTATTTCATTTAAACCCACAACCACAATAACAAACACTTCTCTAGTGCTTACTACGTGCCAGGTACTATTCTAAACTCTTTACATTTATTAAGGTATTCAATATTTGCAACAGCTTTATGAGATAGTTAATCTTATTTTACCTACTTAGTAGATGAGGAAACTGAGGCACAGGGGATTGAATAACTTGCCAAAAATCACAGTGCCGAGAGTGGTGGTGTTAGGATGTTAGCCCACTTGTTTCCAGAGTCTACAGTCTTAAACTCTTCACTCTGCTGTGCTCTCTAACAAAGCCAAGGTATAGATATTATCTCAGCTCCAAAGATGAGGAAACATTCAGAGAGGCAAAGTCACTTTTCTAAGGTCATTGTGGTATCTGGTTTGACCATGGGTTAGTTTGACTTTGATATAGATACTTGGTCTTTTCATTTTATTGTGCTAACCTGTATCTGTAAAGACGAGCTAATTGAAAACAAGGCAATGATAACCATATTCACTATTGCTATTCAACATAGCGTTGTAAGTACTACTGAGAGCAATAAAGCAAGAAAAGGAAATAAAAGGCATACAAATCAGAAAAGAAGAAATAGTCCCTATTTGCAGATGATATTTTGAGCCATATAGAAAATCCCAAGGAATCTGCAAAAATCTCCTACAGCTAGTAAATGAATTCAGTAAAGTCACGGGATACAAGATGAATGCAGAAAATTCAATTGTATTTCTAAATACTAACAATGAACACATGGAACTGAAATTAATACAATGTTATCTAGGTCAATCAAAAATATAAAATAGTTGTAAATTAACAAAAGATGCACAAGAGTTGTATGCTGAAAACTACAAAATCAATGCTGTAAATAAACAGAGAGACATACCAGGTTTAGGGATTACGGGATAATATAGTAAAGATGTTAATTTTCCCCCAAATGGATAAACAGGTTTAACACAATTCCTGACAAAATTCCAGCAAGATTTTTTGTACATATAGACAAGATTATTCTAAAATGCATATTGGAAAGGCAAAAGAACAAGAATAGCCAAAATGATTTTGGAAAAAAATCAATAAACTGTTGGAATCACTCTACTGGATTTCAAGAGTTATTATATAGCTACAGTAATCAAGACTATGTAATAATAGCAGAGAGACAGATACATAGATCAATGAAAGAGAGTAGGAAACCAAGAAATAGCCCCACACAGATACAGCCAATTGATTTTTGGCAAAGGTGCCAAGACAGTTCAATGGAAGAATTGTAGTATTTTCAACAAATGGCACTAGCATAATTGAATATCCAAAAGCAAAAATAAAACAAAACAAAATGTACCTTCACCTAAATCTTATATCTTACACAAAAACTAACTCAAAATGGATCACAGATTAAAACGTAAAACTAAAATATTTAAGAAGTTAATATAGGAGAAAATCTTTGGGACATAGGGCTTATTGAAGAGTTCTTAGATATGACACCAAAAGTATGATTCATAAAAGCATAAATTGATAAATTGGACTTCAAAATTTAAAACTAGGCCTCTGCAAAAGGCTCTGTTAGGAGAATGAAAAGACAAGCCATGGTCTGGGAGAAAATATTTGCAAACCACATATCTGGCAAAGGAATCATATCAAGAATATATAAAGAATTCTCAAAGTTCAACATTAAAAAAACCAAGCAATCCAAATAAAAAATGGGCAAAAAACACAAGCAGACATTTCACCAAAAAGGATATATTGATGGCAAATTAGTGGGTGAAAAGATGTTCAATAACATTAGCCATTAGGAAAATGCACATTAAAACTACAATTAGATATCTTTACTACCTATCAGAACAGTAAAATGAAAAACAGTGACAATACCAATTCTGACAAAGCTGTGAAGAAACTAGATTACACACACATTGCTGGGATGTAAAATGGTATAGCCCCTCTAGAAAATAGCTTGTTAGTTTCCTAAAAACAAAGCAAAACAAATATAAACACACACTTACTATATGACTCAGCAATTGCAATCCTGGGCATTTATCCCAGAGAAATAAAAATTTATGTCCACACTAAATCCTGTACATGATTGTTCATGGAAGCTTGATTTGTAATAGTGGAAAATTGGAAACAACTAAAATGTCCCTTAATACGTGAATGATTAAACAAACCGTGGTACACCCATACCATAGAATACAATTAAAAGGAACAAACAACTGATACATTTAGAGGAATCTCAAGATCATGATGCTGAGCAAAAAAGGCTAGTCTCAGATGTCACAAACTATATGATTCCATTTATATAATATTCTCAAAAAAGATAAAATTTTAGAGATGAAAAACAGATTGGTGGTTGCCAGTGATTAGGATAGTGAAAAGAGAAGGGAGAGTGTGACTATAAAAGGATATGAGAAAAAAAGACACCTAGTTTCTTTGTCTAGCTTTTCCACTTACTCTGAATTTGTTTATTCAGCATTTGACAGATATTTATTGATCACCCACTACAAGCCTATCAGGCATCTTGATGTGTACTAGGAATAAGTTTGCCAGATAAAATACAGGATGATCAGTTATATTTGAATTTCAAATAAACAAAAAATAATTTTTGTATAAGGATGTCCCATTCAATATTTGAATATACTTCTACTACAAAATTACTCATTCTTTATCTGAAATTCAAATTTAAATGGCCATCCTGGATTTTTACTTGTTTGCTTTTTGTTTGGTTTGGTTTTGCTGATTCTGGTAACACAATCATGGTCTTGCCCTCATGGAATATATGTACTAATCAATTGAAGAGAAAGATAAAACATTTTCAAGCAACCAAAATAATAAATAAAATAAGGGAAGAACAGTTCTATACTCAAGAATATGGAGGACAGATTTTAGACAAGAATAGTCAGAGAATGTCTCTATGACAAGGTAATATTTGATCTGCAGAGATATGAAGAGTAAGGAGTCTATGACTATTGGAGTAAGAATGATCAAAGTAAAAGAAATAGCAAGTGCCTTGAGGTGGAAATGAGTTTGGAGTATTCCAGAAACTAGAAGAAGCCTGGTGTGGCTGGAGCAAAGTGAGTAAGAAACAAGAAAAGACTGAAGATGGTTTGGCAAAAGAGGCAAGAGCCAAATTCCACAGGACCTTGAAGAGGAAAAATAAGGAGTTTTGCATTTGAGAAACAATTGAAGGGGGATGAAGTGATATATGACTCATGTTTTTGAAAGATCACTCCAGCAACTCTACAGAGAACCTTTTGGACAGAAGCAAGGATGAAGGCAAGAAAATGGGGTGGAAGACAATTGCAGTAAATAATCCAGGCAAGAGATAATGGTGGTGACTTGTACTAAGGTGGTGGCAAGGAAATGGGAACGTGTGGATGAATTTTTGAAGTAGAATCAGAAGGAGCTACTGATTGATTGAAAGAAGGGGATGAGGAAATGAGAGAGATCAAGATGTCTCCCAGGTCTTTGGCTTCAGCAGTTGGAAGAATAATGATGTCATTTGCTAAGATGATGAAGATTATGGGAGTAATGGTTAGCAATGGAGAGGAGTTGGGAAATAAAGTTTTCTGTGTTGGACACATTGAGAAGGAAATTTCTAAGAGACAACTAAGTTAAAATGCCAAGTAGGCTCCTAGGACCTCAAAGGAGAGGTCTGAGACAGACATTAAAAAACAGGATTAGTCAGCGTATAGATTAGTGGTTCTTGACCCTGCTCTCTGCTCACCTGCTCACTGCTCACCTAAAGGGCTTTTTAAGAAATATTACTGCTTTGATCAACCCCCAAATCAATTAAATCAGAATCGCTGGGGGTGGAACCCAGACATCAGACTTTCTAAGGAATGCCTATATTTGTAGATTGGAGAAAGGAGGAGAATCCAGCAAAAGAAGATTGAAAAGTAGTGACCAGTGACATAGGGTGAAAACCAGGAGATGTGGAAGATAGAAGCTGAGAGGGGACTGTTTCAAAGGTGTAAGAAGCTTACTACATAGTTGTAGACAACTTCATAGGGGTCCTTCAACTCAACTATTATTTATTGATCACTTATAGATATGAGTGCATTCAAGCCTCAGGTTGACTTTGTGAAATGTAAGTAATTATACCCATTCTATCAGTGAGAAAGCTGAGGCTTAGCGAGTTTAAATAATTTATACAAATTCACTCAGCCAGTTAGCATCAGAACCAGGACTCAAATTTTAATGCCCTAAATCCAAGTTCTGACTCTTTTTTTCTACTATGCTAGTACCATTTTTTAAGTCAAATTTTGAGGCAGTTGGGCTATGACCAAATTAAAAGAACCCAAAATGAGACCTAGATAGACTTCACCTTTAGTACACTAGAAAAATGGGCAAAGGATATGAACAAACAATTTGTAGAAGAAGCATGTCAAATGCCAAGAAACATGAAAATATGCAAATAAAATGCAAATTGTATATACACACACACACACACACACACACACACACACACACAATTTTACACCTATCAGATTAGTTTTAAAAATATAAAAGTCTGAAAATAACAAGATGTTATGTGTTGAATTGTGTTCCCCCCAAAAGTTATGTTGATATCCTGACCCCCAGTACCTGTAAACTTATTTGGAAATAGGGTCTTTGAAGGTGTATTCAAGATAATCCAGGTTAATCCACCTGGATTAGGGTGGGTGCTAATCCAATATTACTGGTATCCTTATAAAAGAAGAGGACACACAGAGGCACAGACACACACAGGGAAGAAAGCCATGTAATGATGGAGGCAGAGTGGAGTGATGTACCTACAAGCCAAGGAATGCCAAGGATTATAGCCAACTACCAGAAGCTAAGAGGCAAGGAAGGATTCTCCTCTACAGGTTTCAGAGGGAGCATGGTCCTACCAACACATTGATTCCTAGCTTCCAGAACTGTGAAAGAACAGATTTTTGTTATTTTAACCTCCCACTTTGTAGTACTTTGTTATAGCTGCCCAATGAAATGAAGACATAAGTACTGGAAAGAAAGTAGGATACACAACACTCAGATGTTTTGGGCGGGAGTTGTAAATTGATGCAAGAACTCTGGAGAGCAGGTTGATCACACCTAGAAATGTTTAAAATGCCCATGATCAACAACACAGCAATTCCACTTCTAGGTATAATCTATAGAAAAATTATCACTTATGTGCAAGAAAACATATACAAAGATAATTCTTATTTATAATGAGGGGGGAGGAAGACACTTAAATGTTCATTAGTTGATGAATAAATAAAATATGGTATTTTATACCATTTACTGTATAAATATGATATTCTGTTTCATAGAATATAGTCTACCAGTTAAAGTGAATAAACTAAATCTATGTATATCATGAATAGATTTCAAATATAGAGACTTTACTAAAAAAAGCAAGTTTTCAGAATGATGAATAAAGTATGATATCATTGACTCAGAGAAATGATTTATAGAAAAAGTATAGGTTCTGGGACTGGTACAGAATGAAGATGGCATATATTTGGGGCCAGAGGAATCTTTCATTCAAACTCCATAACAAATCTGTTTCCAAACTCACCCCATATCTGACTTTCTCCTCACTATTGTCCCCCCACCCCTTTCAGTTCCAGTCTCTCTGTCTGTCCTCATTTCCATCTCCCTCTCTCCTAGGATCCCGTAATCAAGGGTCCATGAGTGAGTTTCAGAGAAACTGTAAATCCCTTATTCTAAGTTTTCTATTTATGAGCATTTTTCTGGAGATGGGTCCATGGCTTTTATCAGATTCTCAGTGATGTCAGTACCCCCTAAAAATACTAAAAATTCAGGAAAAAAGTGTTCAGAAAATAAATGTAGCTTTGATACAGTTTCCTTGGTCTATCATGCATTCAGAGTAGGAATTATTTCTCATCAGAAGGAAAAAATAAAAGAGAGAGAGAAAATGTAAAGTAATTTGTTCTGACCCTGTTTTCACTAGTCCTGTGCCCTGGGAGAAAATGCCCTGCCTTTAGAAACACAAACATCTCAATCCTTCCCAGCCTGCCAGGCCTCCCATCCATCATTTCAGGCAGGCTCTGAGCAGCAGAGACCAGCTTCCTTTTCTGCCATTCATGACCCCTTCCATCAGATGTCAGGGTCTGGCTCTGCCTGGTTTGTTGACAATTATGAAGATTTCCTAACCCAGCCAAGCAGACTCTAACCATCACATCTCTCCAGGTGGGAAAACTAGAGACTAAGAAGGGATAACCAGTTTTTCAGAAGATGAGCAGGCAGAGTGTCACAACCCTTTGATGCAGGCACAGCTACAGGGGATCCCCAGGTGCTGGGACTCTGTGATCTAAGTGGGTTCATCTCCAATCTATAGTTGTGGGACTAAACTCATCACTCCTTCAGGGAGACCAGTGAGGTGTGAGCAATTAACACACACACTGGGGCCAGCTGAGGGTCAGCCAGGTGGCTCTGCAGATCTTGGCTGACCTTGCTCACAAGTCTGGGTGTCAACTGGCTGTCAGCTGATCTAGGTTGGTCTCTTCTGGGTGACTGGGCTGATTCAGCTCTGCTCCATGTGTCTCTCATTTTCCAGAACACTCATCTGGGCACATTGTCATGGTTTTGGCAAAGGTATAAGAGACCATAGGCACCAATGTGCAAGCCCATTTCAAGCATCTTCTTGTGTCCCTTCTGCTAATACCCTATTGGTCAAAGCAAGTCAGAGGGCCAAGCCCAGAGTGAGTTAGAAGGCACTGCAATCCAGGTTAGAGCCTGTGTTTTGTTTTGGGTTTCATTTTTGTTTTGAAGTCAGTCTCTGCCTTGTAAAAGCTGCAGAACTTTGGAGCTATATTTAAATTCTCTGAGTAAATAAGACACTATTTTTCACTTATCCAATTAGTGCATACTAAAAGATTATGATAATATCCTGAGTCTATGATGGGGTGTATAAATACCTTTATTTGCTGTTTGATGTGATTTCATTATATTAATAAAGGACAACTGAATCATATTTATTGTTGTTGAATGCAAAAATATACAGAAATTCATATGATCTCTGGGTACACTTCCCCTATGTAATGTGACTTCCCCCAGTGAATCTGAATTAGTCACATTACTTGCCAATAGAAAAGTTGCAAACATGATGTGAGCAAAGGCTTTAAAAGTGCTTATAGGATGTGGGACAAGGTGATGGTGTAGGGAGGTGTGGAACTTAGTTCATCCTCTAGGGAAGCTAGTAAATAGCCAAGAACTATCTAGAACAACTGTTTGGGGGACTTTGGTGACCAGACACATATTGTACACCAGTCTGGAAGGGTGGAAGGGCCAAGGTCACAGTGCAGAACTGTAAGTAAGTCTCCCAAGCTTGGAGGCTGGCACACCTACCCTATTGGCATGTCAGGCTGTTTTGAAGTCACTTCCCCAGGGGAAAAGAAACAGTCTCTACCAGGAGTAAGATATTCCCTGAAGGGCATATCTTCTCCAACAAAGGGGGTGATGCATGGCTCAGCAAAAATGATGGCTCTCATTAAGAGAATTCAGATCCCAGGACTGAAAACAGAAACAGTTTAAGCCCACCCTCTACCCAAGCCTCCGTCTCAACCATGCCCCTGGCAGAAACAGGGTCCGCTGAGAGTTAAAGGCACTGAAACCCTTTATGCTGGTGGGGAGCTGAAGGCTGACAAGTGCCACCAGATAAGCAGGATAAGAAAAGCACAGAATCAAGAAGTTTCACAGGAAAGACTGATATCCCGCATGGTCTCCTCCCCAAGGACTTGATATTAATTTCACCCTCTTCCTGAGTCCTGAATCTGTCTCACCTGGGGAAATCTGACTGGGGAGGGATAGATTCTATTTGGGGACACCCTCCTAGAAACAACAACAACAAACTTCCATACAAGCAGGCAAGAAAGATAAAAACAAGAGCTGAGAAATTCTGATCAGCTAAACAGAAGCTATGCTAGGGATCAAGAAAGAGTTGAACTGAATGTCAAAGAAAAGATAGAGAACAAAGCCAACCAACAAGAAAAACTAAGGTGAAAAAGAGAAAATGACTGTCAGAATGCTCTAATCAAGAAAATAAGATGCCTAGACACCCACAAAAAAATTATGACTCAAACTTGGAAGCACAAAGATATAGCTCAGTAAAAGGAACAAACTAAGACTCTAAATGAGATACAGGATTTGAAACAACTAACTAAAGATGTTCAAACAAAACTTCTAAATCAATTCAATGAGTTGAAGGAAAACATGTCAAACAAGATGAAGGATATAAAGAAGAAACAAGGTATTGATACAGAAGAGCTCAAAAGCTTGAAAAACAAATGGCAGAACTTATGAGAATGAAAGACACAATAGAAGAGATGAAAAACACAGTGGAGACATACAACAGTTGATTTAAAGGGGTGGAAGAAAGGATTAGTGAACTAGAAGACAGGACATCTGAAATCCTACACACAAAAGAACAGACAGGGAAAAGAATGGAAAAATATGAGCAGTGTTTCAGGGAGCTGAGTGACAAAATGTGCATGAATATACATGCTATGGGTGTCTCAGAAGGAGAAGAGAAGGAAAAAGTGGCAGAAAGAATAATGGAGAACATAATAACTGAAAATTTCACACTCTTATGAAAGACATAAAATTACAGATCAAAGAAGTACAGCATACCCCAAACACAGTAGATTGAACTACACCAACTTAAAGATACTTACTAATCAGACTGTAAATATCAAAGGTAAAGAGAGAATTCTGAAAGCAGCAAGAGAAAAGTGATCCATCACATGGAAGAGAAGCTCAATCTGACTACACATGGATTTCTTAGCTGAAACCATGGAGGAGAGAAGGCAGTGGTATGATATTTAAGATACTGAAAGAGAAAAATTGTCAGTCAAGAAATCTATATCCAGCAAAACTGTCCTTCAAAAATGAGGGAGAACTTAAAATATTTTCAGACACTGAAAGGGTTTGTGAACAAGAGACCTGCTCTACAAAACATACTAAAGGGAGTGCTACAGGCACATAGTAAAAGACAGGAGAGAGAGGTTTGGAGAGGAGTGTAGAAATGGAAATTATCAGTAAGGAAAAAAGAGAGCAAAATAAGATATGATATATAAAATTCAAAAGAAAATGGTAGAAGAAAGTACTGCCTTTACAGTAATAACACTAAATGTTAACATATTAAACTCCCCAATCAAAAGACATAGACTGATAGAATGGATTTAAAAAACAGTATCCATGTGTATGCTGTCTACAAGAGACTCCCTTAAGACACAAGGACAAAAATAGGTTGAAAGTGAACAGTAGGAAAAAGATATTTCATGCAAACAACCAGAAAAGAGTGAGGGTAGCATTACTAATATCAGACAAATTAGACTTCAAATGTAAAACAATTAAAAGAGACAAAGAAAGACACTATGTGTTAATAAAAGGAACAATTCATCAGGACAATCATAACATTCACCAGCAATCATAAATATTTATGCACTGATCCAGAATGCCCCAAAATTCATGAAGCAAACAGTAAGAGCATTGAAGGGAGTAGACAGCTCTAAATTAATAGTTGGAGACTTCAATACACCACTCTCATCAATTGCTAGAACATCTAGACAAAGGATCAATAAGGAAATAGAGATTGTGAATAGCCTGATAAATGAGCAAGACTTACACATTTACAGAACATTGCACACCACAACAGCAGGATACACATTTTTCTCAAGTACTCATGGATCATTCTCCAGGATAGACCACATGTTGGATCACAAAGCAAGTCTCAATAAATTTTAGAAGATCAAAGCACTTTCTTGTATCATAATGGAATGAAGTTGGAAATCAATAACAGGCAGAAGGCAGGAAAATTTACAAATATATGGAGGATAGAAAACACACTCTTAAACAATCAGTGGGTCAAGAAAGAAATTACAAGAGAAATCAGTAAATATCTTGAGGCAAATGAAAATGAGAACAAAACATACCAAAATTTATGGAATTCAGCAAAGGCTGTGCTGAGAGGCATTCTCCAAATGTCTATATCAAAAAAGAAGAAAGAGGAAAAATCAAAGAATTAACAGGTCACCTGGAGGAAATAGAGAAAGAACTGCGAACTAACCCCAAAGCAAACAGAAGGAAAGCAGTAACAAAGATTAGAGCAGAAATAAATGAAATTGAGAACATGAAAACAATAGAGAGAATCAACAAAACTAGAAGCTGGTTCTTTGAGAAATTCAATAAAATTGATGGACCATTAGCTAGGCTGACAAGAAAAAGAGAGAGGATGCCAGTAAATAAATTTAGAAGTGGGAGGGGGGACATTACTGACCACACAGAAATAAAGGAGATAATGAGAGGATACTATGAGCAATTATACAGTAACAAACTAGACAACTTAGATGAAATGGACAACTTCCTAGAAAAGCATGAACAACCAACACTGACTCGAGAAAAACTAGAAGACCTCAACAAACCAATCACAAGTAAAAAGATTGAATTAGTCATCAAAAACTTCCCCAAAAAGAAAAGTCCAGGATCAGGTGGATTCACATGTGAATTCTACCAAGCATTCAACAAAGAATTAATACCAATCCTGCTCAACTCTTCAAAAGTCAGAGAGGAAGGAAAGCTAACTAACTCATTCTATGAAGCCAATATCACTTTAATAATAAAATTGGAAAAAGTAACTACAAAAAAGAAAATTACAGACTAATATCTTTAATGAATATACATGCAAAAATACTCAGCAAAATACTTGCAAATCAAATCCAGCAGCTCATTAAAAGAATTACATACCACGACCAAATAGCTTTTGTCTCAGGTATGCAAAGGTGGTCCAATAAAAGAAAATCAATTGTCATACACCACATCCATAAATCAAAGGGTAAAATCTCCATGATCACCTCAGTTGGTACAGAAAGGGCATTTGACAAATTCAACATCCTTTAAAGATGAAAACACTTTAAATGATAGAAACAGAAGGAAGCTTCCTCAACATGATAAAGGGAGTATATTAAAAACACACAGCTAATATCAAACTCAAAGAGGAAATACTGAAATCTTTCCCTTTAAGATCAGGAACAAAATAAGGATGCCCAGTGTCACCATTGTTATTCAACATTGTGCTGGAAGTTCAATCTAGAGCAATTAGGCAAGAAAAATAAATAAAAGGCATTCAAATCAGAGAGGAATAAATACAACTTTCACTGTTTGCAGAAGATATGATCCTGCATGTGGAAAACACAGAAAATCTACAGAAAGGCTACTAGTTTATATAGGAGTACAGCAACATGGCAGGATGCAAGATCAACACACAAAAACTAGTAGGTTTCTATACATTAATAAGGAGCAGTCTGAGGAGGAAATTAAGCAAAAATTCGATTTACAATAACAATAAAAGAATCAAATATTTAGGAGTATATTTAACCAAAGACATAAAAGACCTATAAAAACTAAAAACATTGCTAAAAGAAATCAAGGAAGATATATATAAATGGAAGGAAATACCATGTTCATAGATTGCAGACTAAAT
The DNA here is from genome assembly GCF_015220235.1 of Choloepus didactylus. NCBI lineage: Eukaryota > Metazoa > Chordata > Mammalia > Pilosa > Megalonychidae > Choloepus > Choloepus didactylus. The sequence goes on from NC_051327.1 coordinate 50,926,328, forward strand.
ACAGTTAAGATGTCAATTCTGCCCAAATTGATTTATAGATCCAATGCAATACAAATTAAAATGTCAACAACTTAATTTGCAGAAATAGAAAACCAATAATCAAATTTATTTGGAGGGCAGGGTGCCCTGAATAGCTAAAAATATCTCATAAAGAAAAATGAAGTGGGAGGTCTCACACTACCTGACTTTAAAGCATATTAGTAAGCTACAGTGTTCAAAACAGCAATGGACTGGCATAAAGAGAGATATACTGACCAATGGAATTGAATTGCAAATTCAGGAATAGACCTTCTTTGCTACAGATAATTGGTCTTTGATAAGGCAGTCAAGTCAAGTCAACTGGGTCAGAGCAGCCTCTTCAACAAATGGTGCTTGGAGAACTGGATATCCATATCCAAAAGAATGAAGGAGGACCCCTATCTCACACCTTATACAAAAATTAACTCAAACTGGATCAAAGACCTAAACATTAGAGCTAAGACCATAAAATATTTAGAAGAAAATGTAGGGAAATATATTAAAGATCTTGGATAGGAGGTGGTTTTCTAGACCTTACACCCAAAAGTGAGAGTAATGAAATAGCTAAATGGATCTTCTGAAAATTAAATGCTTTGTGCATGAAAGGACTTTGTCAATAAAGTAAAAAAGCAGCCTGTGCAAGAGTTTAATATCCAGAACATATAAAGAGATCCTACAACTCAACAACAAAATGACAAACAACCCAATTAAAAAATGGGCAAAAGACATGGATAGACACTTTTCCAAAGAGGAAATATAAATGGCTCAAAAACATATGAAAAGATGCTCAACTTCACTAGCTATTAGGGAAATGCAAATCAAAACTACAGTGAGATATTGTCTCACACCTACTAGAATGGCTACTATTTAAAAAAAAAAAGAAAACTACAAGTGCTGGAGAAGATGTGGAAAAAGAGGCACCCTTTTTCACTCATGCTGGGAATGTAGAATGGTACAATTGCTCTGGAATGCAGTTTGGTGGTTCCTCAAGAAGCTAAGTATAGAATTGCCATATGATCTAGCAACCCCATTCCTGGGTATTATTCAAAGGAACTGAAGGTAGGGCCACCAATGGACATTTGTACACCAATATTTATAGAGCATTACTCATGACTGCCAAGAGATAGAACAGCCCAAATGCCCATCAGTGGCCAAATGGATAAACAAACTGTGGTATATGCATACAATGGAATATTATGCAGCTGTAAGATGGAATAAAGTCATGATGCATAGAACAATGTGGATGAAACTTGGGGACATTATGTTGAGTGAAATTACCCAGAAACAAAAGGACAAATGCTGTATGGTCTCATTAATATGAACTAACCATAGTGAGCAAGTTCTGAGAGCTAAAGTTAAGAAAACAGTTTGTTAAGAGATAGAAAGAGGCTGGAGAGGGAATTTGATGTTGAAAGAGTACAGAATGTTCAACAGGATTGATTGTATAGATCCAGAAATGGATAGCACAATACTATCTGATGGTAGCACAATACTGTAAGTATAATGAAGAAAGTTGAGTTTGAGTATAGTTGAAAGAGGAAGGTTAGGGGAATGCATGACACCAGAAGGATAGATAGAGGATGAAAAACTGGGACTGTATGACTTAGCAAAACCTAGTGTGGACAATGTTGATTAAACGTACAAATATAAGAAAGTTTTACACAAGGGAGAACAAATGAATGTCACCACTACATGGTGTTGAAAATGGCATGGCACATGGAAAAAATACAATCAATGCAAACTAGGGTGTATAATTAACAGAAACAGTGTAATATTCTTCCATTATTTGTGACAAAAGCAATATACCAAAGCTAAATATCAATAAGATGGGCATATAAGGGAGGGGTATGGGATTTTTGTGGTGGTGGTGGTGGTGCTGGTGGTGCTGGTGATCTCTTTATTTTTTTATTATTCTTTTTTTTTAATTTATTTTTTCCTCTTCTTTCCTTGCAGAAGAAATGGAAATGTTTTCCGATAGAGAACACTGGTGAATGTTCTCATATAGAGAACATGGTGGTGAATGCATAACTATGTGATTACACTGGGAGCCATTGGATAGTTCACTTTGGATGGATTTTATGATGTGTGAATAAAACTGTTTACAAAATAAACAGAAAGGTACAAGTGCTGGAGAAGATGTGAAGACAGACATATACCTATTCATTGTTGGTAGGGAAGCAGAATGGTGCAGCTGCTGTGGATGGCAGTGTGGTGGTTCCACAGGAGGCTGGGTGTAGGGCAGCCATATGATCCTGCAATCTTGTTATGTGGTATATCCGTCGAAGAATTGAAAGCAAGGACACAAATGGAAATTTGCACACTGATGTTTATGGGGGCATTATTCATGATTTGCAATGGATAGAGGTGGCGTAAGGAAACATTGATGGATGAATAGAGGGGTGAACTGTGGTATATACGTACAATGGAATATTGTACAGGTTCCTAGATTGTAAGCTCTTACAGCAGTCACATCTATTCCTGAGTTTTAACTGTTATTTCTTAATTCAGAGATTCTGAGCTCTTTGTGTATAACCAGGTAGTTCCCTAGAAATTTGGGTATATGCATGACACTTGAGACTCAGATTTAGACTTCTGCAGCTCTGAAAGTCAGCGTTACTCCATACAGCAACTGATAAAGTAGCTGAAAAAGAGATCAGACTATAAATAGAGATGTGAATGAACTGGACTTAGTTATGACTCAGGTAAATTAGAATACAAGGTAAAGGATGATACTGACTGTATTTTAAAACTCCAATTCTATATGAGAGCAAAGGGAAAAAGGTTTATTTAGCGCAAAATTTATATTTTCTGTAGCACACCATCTATTTTAATCTGTCTGGTCAGTTTATTTAAACAATGTAGTTACATGGAACCTAGAATAGGGACTGAGATCTTGTTATTCTGTATAAGCTAATGCAATACCCAATACCTCCCAGAATATTTTGGGCAGAAAATATAAAAGTATTTGCCAAGTCCCCTTGAGGGACTGGTAGCAATGTGAAACTTTTAAACTGCCCCAACTGTGAAATTCCTTTTATTTTCTTAAGCAATGGGGGGTTCCAATTTAATAAGCCAAGTCCTTGATCTAGAGGTATGCCCTTATGAAATTTATCTCTCCAATGCCAAAGCTAAGCCTACTTATAAGTATGTCTAAGAATCACCCCCAGTAACCTCTTTTCTTGCTCAGATGTGGTCTGTGTCTCTAAATGAACTCTGAAAATTAACTCACTACCCTACCCCCTTATGTGGGACATGTCTCCTGGGGGTGTAAGTCTCCCTGGCAATGTGGGACATGACTCACAGGGATGAGCCTGGCTCTGACATTGTGGGATTGAGAATGCCTTCTTGACCAAAAAGGGGAAAAGAAATGAGAAAAATAAAGTTTCACTGGCTAAGAGATTTCAACTAGAGTTGAGAAGTCATTGTAGAGGTTATTCTTATGTATTAAATAGATAGTCCATTAAGTTTCTAGTGTATTCGAATAGCTAGAAGGAAATACCTGAAACTGTTTAACCATAATGCAGTAGCCTAATTCTCGATGCTGATTGTATAACTATATAGCTTTTATGTGATTGTGTCATTGTGAAAACCTTGTGACTGATACTCCCTCGATCAAGTGTATGGGCAGATGATTAATAAAATAAAGACAAAAATAAATAAATAAATAATAGGGGGAATAAGGAGTATGGGATATTTTGAGGGTTCTTTTTAATTTTTAATTTTAAAACTTTTCTATATTTATTATTTTTTTGGAGTAATGAAAATGTTCTACAACTGTGGTGATGAATTCACAACTATATGATGAAACTGTGAGTCACTGTTTACTTTGGATGCATTTAAAAAAAAAGTGCTTGTACACTGGGAATTGCCTCTCTTGCTGGGGTTGCACACCTGAGACCACTTTGTGGATGAGCCTGTGATAGTTAATTTCATGTATCAACTTGGGAAGGCTATGGCTTCCATTTGTTTGGTCAAGCTAGTGCTAGTTTGATTGCTACTGTGAGCATATTTCATAGATGGATTTACATCATTAGTCTATTGACTGCATCTATGGCTGACTGCATCTACAATCAACAAAGGAGATTGCCGACTGTTTTGAGGGGAGTCTCCTCATGTAATCAGTTCAAGGTCTTAAAGTGAGAGCTGAGGATTTCAAAAGTCAGAAAGAATTTCTGCCTTTTTTCTTTTTTTATCCATTCAGCTTTTCCTGGGTAATTCCACTTCATTTTTATTGGAGTTTCCAGTTTGCAGCCTGCCCTCCAGTGTTTATTCTTGCCAATCTCCACTCACATGACCAATTCCTAGACTAGCTCTCTGTATGTATGTGTGTGTATGTGTAGATAGATAGATAGATACATACATACATACATACATAGATAAATTGTTGGCTCTGTTTACCTGGAGAACATTTATTATTACACAGCTGAAGAAAATGCACTGGAGAATGAAAGAACACTTGAAGAAAAACTAATATTACTCAGCTGACCAGGCAGCTGAACACAGACACATGAGCAAACCCAGATGAGGTCAGCCAAGACTAACCTAGACCAGAAAAGCCACCTAGCCAAGTCCTGCCCAAATTGCCATATCACAGAATCGTGAGCTAATAAAAGGTGGCAATGCATTTTACCATATTCTCAGAGCAGTCAGTATCTTTCATAAGTAGAGCTACACTAATTATTATTCTTGTTATTTTTGTGTGTGTGCTAATGAAGGTGTCAGGGATTGATTTAGGTGATGAATGTACAACTATGTAATGGTACTGTAAACAATCGAAACTACAATTTGTTTTGTATGACTGCGTGGTATGTGAATATATCTCAATAAAATGATGATTAAAAAAAAAAAAAAAAAAAAAATAAGTAGAGCTACAATGAAGCTTCATTCAACAAACATTTGTTAAGCTCCTACTTTTATGTGCTAGGATTGTTCTAGGCACTGATGACTAAAAAATGAAAAAAGAAAAACATCCCTCCCCGCAAGAGATTTACATGCTAGCAGGAGGACATGGAAAATTTAAAAAATATTAAGTATATATTATGGCAATTGGGATAAATAATAGTAACAATAACACTATATTCCAGATACCTTTCAAATGAGAGTAGCAAGCGTTGAGAGGAGTCTACAAGAAGGTGATAGATGGTCGAGCAAAGATCTGTAGGAGATGAGGGTATTAATGGACCTTATTGATATATGGGGGAGTCTTCTAGGGAGAGAGAACAGCAAGGACAAAGGTCTCCAGCAGCATAGAGTGGAGCTGGGGGACAGTCAGAGGCTTCTGTAAGGGGTCTTTTGTAGACTCATTTATGGTTGGTTGGTTGTTTCTTTACCAAGTGCGTCTGTTCAAAACAATAATTTTAAAGAAATACACAGAGCAAAAACAAGTATTAGCGGACTGTTTTATCACAATAACTATCGTTGGCATTCTTAGAGCTTGCTGGAGCCTGCAGGGAAATACTGTTATTTTTGGGCAGTGTCTGCCCTCTGCTGTTTAGTTTTAGAATAGCACCTACAAGTATTGCCTAAAGAAGCAGGGCAGATAACCAACCAGTTGCCAAAATGCTCCATCTTCCTTGCTACTGGGATTAGCTACCTCAGGAATCCCACGAAGGTTAGGTTAGGAGAGGAAGACATTTCTCAGTTCTTCATACATCCATTTCTATGCATATATTACACTTTTTAAAGGACTCAAATTCTGATCCTCTTGATTATTTGATACTCTGCAAACCCTTTTGGGGCACACCATGTAGGCATTGATAGTCCCTGTTGCATATGAGAGAACTGAGACTTAGGGAAGTTTTAAACTTGTACTTTAGTCTCATTGTCCAGTGTATGGAAAAAACCAAGATGAGAGTCAGAATCTTCCAATCTCCACTCCAGTACAACTGAAGTACAAGAGAGTTGCTTGTTCAAGATCACACAAATTTTAAGTAGCCAATGTAGACAAAAATCCATGAATTGTCATCATTCCAACCAAGTCTCCCTCTTGGGATACCCTCTTGCCCTGCCCTGGGGTCCATATACAGACCCACATGTGACTCTCTGTTTTGGGATAGGAATGGTTTTTGCATCTTTTAGCAGTGAGAAAGAGGTGGGGAGAGGTGGCTAGGATCTTAAACTGTGGGCCTCTGTCATACTATAAATGTGGGGTAATATTTTCTAATTTTAATCTCAGTATTACCTGCTTCTTCTCTCCATCTTCCCCATTTAGGAAGTAGCAAAAGTTTTCTATACCCATGCCCTCAGGGTAGAGCTGTTAAAGCAGAGATGCAAAGAGAATGAAAAGCATCAATGCTCAGCTTTTGAGTTTTAAAAATAGACTTTTGAAACCCACAGCAGAGAGAATCATTTAGAAGAAAAGTTTTGAGTTTCCAAGGCCTGGGCTGGGGGTGTCAAAAGCTAAGTCCCTGAGATTGAGTTTAGGCCATGCATAGAATTAGGGGGTGAAGGATTGGGTTCTGCCTTCCAAGGAGATAAAACTCCGGTCTGAGAGAGGAAGGTGTAGAGTCAGAGAGAAAGTAAGAGTTCCTCACTAATGCTTGCCACCTGACTGGACTGCCCCACCTGCCCCAGGCTGAGACTACGGGGGAGGGAAATGGAAAACAGAACTTCCAGATAAATTTGGGAAACCAAAAATAGATGAGACCTATTCTCCCGATTTGTGGGTGAAGTCCAGGATTGTAGCAAGCCTCATGGTAGCCACACACACACCTGTGCCCCATCACCACCCCACCAACATCACTGACACCATGCAGCACCAGTAGAATATAAATGGCAGGTGGTCAGTGTAGACCAAGGCCAGAGACCTTCAACTCCCAGTAAGTTCAGGAAGGTTTCCTTCCCCTCCCCCACATCCACCTCCACCAAGATAATATCTTTGTACAGCTGAGTCATGGCTGATGGATACAGGGAGAATTTGAAGTTCAGCCAAAGATGACATAAAGTAAACTTGAGAACCAATAAGCCTGTTACACCTTGGAAGAGGCCAGAGACAAAAATGAATCTTGTCCACCAATGCTGTGGAACTCCATAAGCTCCCCTGAACTCAGACACAAAAGAAAGAGAGAAAACACAGAATTGATGGAGACCATGCTGAACTGACCAAGAAAAGCTAGAATTGAAGGAGTTTAGTCCAAATTGACTAAGCTAAATTTCCACCTTCAGCCCAATGGGACTCAAAAAAGAAATTAAGCTTGATTATAATGAAGTATGTGACATGCTTGCACACTGGCATAGCGTAGTCTGAGAAATGTGTGTCCATGAAACAGAAGAGAAATAGCACTGAAGTTCAATTCAAAAGACCTGAATTCTAGTCCTGCCTTTCCCACTGACAGCAAGGTGGTAAAAGAAAAATCCCTCAACCTTGCTGCCTTGGTTTCCTTGAGGTGAACAGTACTTCAAGGGTTTTGCTGAGGATCAGTGAACAAAAGGAATATAAAATCTCTTGTAAACATTGTACACTGGGACAAACAACCAAAGGGACAAATGTGAACCTCCTCAAAAAAAAATTATTATGTATTACCCCCTGAGAAACTGGGTAGTAACCGAAGGATATTTTATTTGCAAATAGCAAACTACCTTTATCCTTATACACTGGTCTTTGGAAAATTTGAAGGCAGTAAAAATAAATGGTGGTGGTTTGCAAGTTTGGATACAAACTCCAAGAGAAATATAACTTACTCAAACTGAGACAGGGAAAGAACAGACAATTCCCAAGGAAGGCGAAGGAGAGGGAGTAGCTGGAGCTCACTACATGAGAAGCTTCAGCCGAGGAAAAACAAGCTAGACGTCACCTCACAGAAATATTTCTTGAAGTTGTGCCGTGTCATGTAAAATTCTCCAATACTTCCTTACAAAATCTTAAGTAAAATCTACATCGCTTATTTATGCTTTGGGGAGTGTGTTTTCTTTTACAGGAGATACAAAGAAATACAAACGTCTGCTTTATTGTGACACAAGGCAAAAACTGAAGTGATAGATCCAGGTGGAGAGGCCAAAATAGAGATTACCATAATGTCTTTGTCCTTGGGAAGTTCAAAATACAAAGAATGAAGCAGCTTTATTAAAGAAATAATCAAGATATAACCTGATAAACATGATAAAGACTATTACAGAAATATACAAAGTACACAGTGGCGGGAGTCACTAACATTAACTGAGAAACGGAGAAACATTTCACAGGGCAAGATGGTAATTTCACAGATGGAGAAGTAAAGGGAAAATCATTCTGTTTTGGCTAACAGAACTCAATCCCAAACAGTCATGATTCACCTGTCGCCATTTTTAACAAAGTAAAAGAGGACAGGCAGAGACTTCAGAAAACTTATTTGCTGAAAATAAAAGAATAAGCAATGTATTAGAGCACTAAAAAAAAAAAAAATACAAGTAATAAAGAAAACATGAGCCACACTATTACTATGAGATTAAATTAACTTAAAGAAGAAAGTATTAAACCAAACAGAGAAGAGGTCTATGAACATGATGACAAAGGCTGCCATCCAAATGAATGTTTATGTATCAAATAGCATGTCCTCAAAAGGCTTACAGCAAAATTACAAGGAGAAACAGACAAAACCCAATGGCAGTAGGCTTTCAGTTAATTTTCTTAGCCCATGACAGATCAACTAGATAAAAAAGAAGTAAGGATAGAGAGTTTGTGAATAATACAATTAATGAAGCTAAGCATATAAATATAGACATAGACATGAATTCAGATAGTCAGTCAAAAAAATTTATTGAGCACCTACTAAGTGCCAGATATTAATGCAGATGCTGAAGGCACAGGAATGAATAAAATAGAAATAAATCCTTGTGCTTGTGGAGATTACATTATAGTGCAAAAAGACAAACATTAAACCAATAAATAAGTTAAATGTTTTTGTGTGTCAGATTGTAATGAGTGCTCAGGAGAAAACTAAAGCAAAGACATGGGATAAGGAATGTGTGAGAGTAATTTAGATGCAAATAAAAATGAAGAGCAAATTCTATATCCTGGGAAGAGAGAACATAGCTATTTTTAAAGTAAGAGTAGAATACTTTCAATTGTCTTCCTATTAGGCTGCAAAGCAAGAATTTAAAAATCACAAAAAAATAGATATTATATATATTCAGTCTGAACATAATGTAATAAAACAGAAATTAATGACAACAAAAAAATCCCACCTGAAAAATGTAAAACTCTTCTTAACTCTTGGGTTAAAATGAAATCTAAACTAAAATTACAAAGCATTTAGAAAACAAATATGTTACAAACCTATAAATAAGAATCTATAGGATATAAGTAAATCTAGGTTAAGTTTTTAAATTATAAGAACAAAATGTAAAATAAATGACTTAAGAATTCAAATCAAGGATTTGGGGGAAAGACCCAAACCCCATGGTGACCAAAGCCACATGCCAATAGCTTGCTCATCCATCTATGTCAAATGGATTGTAGGGAAGGTGATTGGGACAGCAATGCAAAAAACTGCTCAAGTGAGAGTGACCAGGCTCTTTCTGGAGACCTATTTATTAAAGTATTTTAATAAGCAGAAAAGCTACTTTGCTCACAATGTTCTCCAGCTGTGCAAAGTTGGGGATATTGTGCTTCTCAAAGTATTATCTGTTCCATGAACAGAGCATGTGAAACATGAACTAGCTGAGATCATTTTCAAAGTGGTAAAAAGTCATAGATCCAGTGACAGGAAAACCCTGTGTAGGAACCAGAAACCTGGAGAGTCCAATAAGTTTGGAAACCATCAACATAAGCAAAGATCTGAAAGAACTCAGTACAGCACAATAAAGAAGGCTGGAAGAAAGGTGCCAAGGGGAAAGATTTACAAGTTTGCCTTATGGAAAAAGAAATTTTGCTATCTCTCATCTTAAACTGTGTCCAATTGCTCTTCCAGTATTTATGAAGTTGCTAAAAGTAAATTAGGTAAAGGGCTTGCTATAAATTTAAATAAAGGTTTATGGTCATAGTTCCAATTTCCTTTTTCAGTGAACCTTAAGTTCCTTTTACATTAAGTGTGTCTAGCAGTCTGCTGCATCATTTTGCAAGCTCATTTCTTTAGAAGGCGTATTGTTTCTTCATTCTAAGAAATCTTGAATTTCTCTCAGAAACTTTATTTTGGAAGAAGAAAAACTTCTGATATCATAGACAGATAAGACCATATTAAGTGAATATTTATTTTTTGATGGTATATATTCAAAATTATTTTTTTCTGATTTCACCAATTCCAAAGGGAAATAATCAACATGCTTGTGGTCAGACTTTGTCAGATTAAGCTGTATTAATAAAGGTGTCAGCATGTGGAAAATAAAATGTAAAAAAAGAAAAAGGATTTGGGGGGAAAACAAAATAATTCAAAAGAAAGAAGGAAATAATGAGTAATTTGAGTAAATTAAGAACTGAAAAATTATAGAACCCATTAATAAATCTGAGTTGATTTTTGGAGGAAAGAATAAAATAGATAACTCATTATCTAGACTAATTAAAGATAAAGGGAATAATGAACAAATTTTCAAAATTAGAAATGAAAATGTGGAAACAACATGAGAGAAAATGAAAAGAATTTTAAGAAACTAATTTTAAGTATGAAGGAAATGGATAATGTTCTTAGAATATCAGATACAAAAATTACTGCTAGAAGTAATAGAAAAATATATACCAGCTGTCATGAAATAAATTGAAAAGTTGCCAAGAGGCCATCCCAACAAACAGAGGTTTCTATATTTCTAATCTCTGGAAATATATTTTAAACTATTTAAAATATTTAGTTCAAAGAATAATAAGGGGAATTTATAAACTCTTTTCATAAGAGCCAGAGCACATGGCAGAAAAGCATGACAATGAAAGTGCCCCACAAAATCTGCAGACTAATCTCATTAATGAATACTGATACCAAAATCACAAAATATTATCAAAATATCACAGCATGGGAACTTCTGAGTAAGAAGGCAGAGTAGGGAGCTGCAGGGCTCACTTCTCCTCCAAGGACAGCTAGTGGATAGGCAGAAACTGTCTGAAACAACTGTGCTAGGGCTCCAGAGGCCAGGGGAACACTGTACAGCATCCAGGGAAGAGCAGGACGAAGAGACAGAGAACCTGTAGTGAAAAACTGTGAGTAGCTTGCTCAGCCATGGCTGCATGATCTCAAGGCAAGCAGACTCAGATCTGGTCCCTGGCTGGCTGGCTGGCTGATGCAGACAGAGAGACTTGGGAGCCTTCCTCCCCAAGAATGAGGGGTGAGGGGATATGGCCAAGAGCAGATCACAGATTTTGGTCTGCAAATTTAGACCACTGGGTCCCACTATTTTAGCTTGCCCCAGAAAGGGTCAACATGCCATTGTTTTCACCCCACTTCTGAGAGAGGCAGAGCCAGTGGGCATTTAAAAATGCACTGCCTTCTTAATGATATGGGGAACAGCTTGCAGAAGAGCTCCATCTGGTGGGCAGACCAGGAAAGCACAACCTCAGGGAGCTGACAAAATGGCTTTCTTGCTTCTTTCCAGACCATCTCCCCAGGGCCCTTTGGAACTGGTCTGCACCCCCTTTGTGGGTCCCTGGCCCTGTTTTGGTTGGGAAATACTGACAAACCAAGTGTCAAGGAAGAATCTTAACACAAAGCCAATCAACAGTAAAGCCCTATACAAGACAGAAAAGCTGTCTTTCAGAGTAAACTCATCAAAATAATCACATGCTAGACATCAGCAAAAAATTACAAGCCACATTAAGAAACAGGAAGATATGTCCCAGACAAAGAAATAAATTTAAAAGATGGAGGAGATACAGAATTGGAAAACTAAACATAGATGTTTAAAAAAAATCTCCTAAATCAATTCAAGGAGATGAATAAAAATATGGATAAACTGAAAAAGGATATTAAGAAAATACTGAGTGAGCATAAAGAAGAATTTGAAAGGATGGAAAGAGGCCTAACAGAACCTATGGGGATGAAAGGCATAATAAAATGGATTAAAAATATTCCAAAGGCATATAACAGCACATTTGAACAGGCATAAGAAAGAAACAGTGAACTGGAAGATACAATTTTTGAAATCCCACAGAAGAAGAATAGAGAAAAGAGTGGGAAAATTTGACCAGGGTCTCAGGGAATTGAATGACAGCATGAAGCATACAAATATATGTGCTATGGGAGTCATGAAAGGAAGAGGGAAGGGAAAGGGGGCAGAAAGAGTATTTGATGATATAATGGCCAAAAATTCTCGGACTCTTAACGAAAAACATGAATATTCAAGTCCGAAATGCACAAGGTATTCCTACAGAATAAATCCTAATAGATATACTACAAGAGACATACTAATTAAAATATCAAATTCCAGAGATAGAGAACCCTGAAAACAGCAAGAGAAAAGCAATTGGTCACATACAAGGGAACAGCAAGAAGATTAAGTGCCCATTTCTTGGGAGAAACCATGGAGATGAGAAGGCAATGGTATGATATATTTAAGGTATCAAGGGAGAAAAACTGCCATGCAAGAATTCTTTATCTGGCAAAACTGTCCTTCAAAAATGAGGGGGAGTGTAAAATATTCACAGATAAACTGAAACTGAGAGAGTTCATCAACAAGACACCTGCCCTATAAGAATTACTTAAAAGAAGTTCTGCACATTGTAAAGGAAAAGGCAGCAGAGAGAGGCTTGGATGAGAGTGCAGAAATGAATATTATCAGTACAGATAACTAAAAGGGTAAAAAGAGACAAAAATTAGACATGACATATACAAACCAAAGGATAAAATGGTGGAAGTAAGTACTGCCTTTACAGTAATGAAATTGAATGTTAATTGATTAAACTCCCCAATCAAAAGACACAATTGGCAAAATGGATAAAAAAGAATAATCCATCTACATACTGTCTATAAGAGACTCTCCTTAGACCCAAGGACACAAATAGGTTGAAAGTAAAATGTTGGATAAAGATATTCCATGCAAAGAGTAACCAAAAGAGAGCTGGGGTAGTTATACCAATATTGGACAAAGAAGACTTTAAATTCAAAACTGTTACAACAGACAAAGAATGACATCATATATTACTAAAAGGGGCAATCCACCAGGAAGAAATTACAATCATACATATTTATGCACTTAACCAGGGTGCCTGAAAATGCATGAGGGAAAACTAACAAAACTGAAAGGAGAAATAGACATCTCTACAATAATAGTTGGAGACTTCAATACTTCACTCTCATCAATTGATAGAACATCTAGACAGAGCATCAATAAGGAAACAGAGAATTTGAATGATATGATAAATGAACCAGACATAATAGACATTTATAAAACATTGAACCCCAAACAGCAGGATATACATTCTTCTCAAGAGCTCATAGATCATTCTCCAGGATAGACCACATTTGGGGTCTCAAAACATGTCTTAATATAGTTAAACATTGAAATAACACAAAGCTCTTTCTTTGATCATAATTGAAAGAAGCTAGAATTCAATAACAGGCAGAGAACTGGAAAATTCACAAATATAAGGAGATTAAACAACCCACTCTTAAAAAATCAGTGGGTCAAAGAAGAAATTTCCAGAGAAATCAGTAAATATCTCAATATGAATGAAAATGAGAACACAACATATCAAAACTGATGGGACACAGTGAAGGCAGAGCTGAAGGGAAAATTTGTAGCCCTAAACACCAACATAAAACAAGAAGAAAGAGCTAGTCAGTTACCTAACTACACACCTGAAGTAACTAGAAAAATAGTAGCAAACTACTCCAAAAGCAAGCAGGAAAAAAAAAAGAGAAATGACAAATATTAGAGCAGAAATAAGTAAAATTGAGAGAAGAAAAAAACAGAGAGAATTAACAAAACCAAAATTTGGTTCTTTGAGAAGCTTAATAAAATTGGCAAACACTTAGCTAGACTAACAAAGAAAAGAAGAGAGAAGATGCAAATAAATAAAATCAGAAGTGAGAAGGGGTACATTACTACTTATCCCACAAAAATAAAAGGGATCATAAGAGGATACTATGAACAACTGTATGCCAACAAATTATACAACTTAGATGAAATGGAAAAATTCCTAGAAAAACATGAACAACCTACACAAACGCTAGAAGAAATAGAAGAACTCAACAGACCAATAACAAATAGAGTTTGAATCAGTGATCAAAAAGCTCCTAACAAAGAAAATCCCAGAACTTGATGTCTTCACAGGTGAATGCTACCAATCATTTCTACAAAAGTAAATACCAATTCTGCTCAAACTCTTCCAAAACATTGAAGAGGAAGCCAACATCAAACTCATTCTATTAAGCCAACATCACCCTAATACTAAAGACAGATAAAGGTACTACAGGAAAATAAAATTACAGAACAATTTATCTAATGAATATAGATGCAAAAATTCTGAACAAAATATTTGCAAATCAAATCCAACAGCACATGGAAGAATTATACATCATGATAAAGTGTGTTTTACCCCAGGTATACAAGGGTGGTTCAGCACAAGAAAACCAATAAATACAATATACCACATTAACAAATCCAAGGGTTAAAACCACATGATAAACTCGATTGATGCAGAAAAGACATTTGACAAAATTCAGCATCCTTTCTTGATAAAAGCACTTCAAAAGATAGCAATAGAGGGAAACTTCCTTAACATGGTAAAGGGCATATATGAAAAACCCACAGCTAACATGATACTCAATGGTGAAAGACTGAAAGCTTTCCCTCTAAGATCTGGAAGAAGACAAGGATGCACACTGTCATCACTGCCACTGAAAATTGTGCTAGAAGTGCTAACTAAGCAAGAAAAAGAAATAAAAGGCATCCAAATTGGAAAGGAAGAAGTAAAACTTTCACAATTTTCAGATGACATGATCCGATATATAGAAAGTCCCCAAAAATCTGCAACAAAGTTATTAGAGTTAATAAACATGTTCAACAAAGCAGCAAGGTACAAGATCAATATGCAAAAATCAGTAGTGCCTTTATACCCTAGTAATGAGCAATCCAAGGAGGAAGTCAAGAAAATTTCCATTTAGAATAGCAACTAAAAGAATCAAGTAACAAGGAATAAATGTAACTAAGGATGTAAGGGACTTGTGCACAGAAACTAAAAAAAAAAATTGTTAAAAGAAATCAAAGAAAACATGAATAAATGGAAAGACAGTCTGTGTTCGTGGACTGGAAGACTAAATGTAGTTAGGATTTCAATTCTACCCAAATTGATTTATAGATTCAATGCAATCCTAATCAGGATTCCAACAGCCTAGTTTGTAGAAATGGAAAAGCCAAATATCAAATTTATTTGGAAATATAAGGGCCCTGAATAGCCAAAAGCATCTTGAAAAAGAAGAATGAAGTTGGAGGACCAAAACTTCCTGACTTTAAAACTTCTTACAAAGCTAGAGTGGTCAAAAGAGCATGATACTGGCATAAAGATATATATATTGCCCAATGTAATTGAATAGAGAGTTTGTAAATAAATCCTCATATCTTTAATCAATTGATTTTTGACAAGGCTGCCAAGTCCACTCAGCTGTTACATAATAGCCTTTTCAACAAATATTGCTGGGAGACCTGTATATAAAAATCCAAAAGAATGAAAGAGAACCCCTATCTCCTACTGAATACAAAAAGATTAACTCAGATGGATTAAAGACCTAAATATGGGAGCTAGAACCATAAAACTCTTAGAAGAAAACATAAGGAAGCATCCTCAAGATCTTGTGGTAGACAGTGATTTCTTAGACTTCACACCCAAACCACAAACAATGACAGAAAATATAGACATATGGGACTGCTTAAAGTTGAAAACTTTTGCACTTCAAAGGGATTTGTCAAGAAAGCGAAAGACAGCCTACACAAGGGGAGAAATTATTTGGAAACCATATCTGATAAGGGTTTAATATCCAGAATATAAAAAGAAATCCTACAACTCAACAATAAAAAGACAAAAAAATGCAATTAAAACTGGACAGGAGGATGGCAAGATGGTGGCAGAGAGAAGAGTGGAATTTAGTTAGTCCCCTGGAACAAGTAATGAACAACCAGGAACAACTAGTAAATAATTTGGAATAACTGCTGGGGGCCAACTCTGACTGTCCACACATCATGCACCAACCTGGATTGGGAGGAATGAATGAGATGGCAGCATAAAATCTGTAAGTAATAACTGCAGAGCCCCTTCCCCCCAGGGCAGGCTTAGCTGCAAGACCTCACTGTGGTAGAGAGCAGTGCTCTCCCAGCAAGAGAATATAGTTCAACCAAGCTCCAACTTGGGTTTTAATTAACAAAAGTGGACTGTTGAATACAAACTACAAACCCCCAACAAGCAGACAGAGGCTTTTAGTGATGACTGATCTTAAAGAACTAGAAGACTCATGGGCCTGGGAAAGGGTGGGCCCAGAAGACCAGGTGTTACCTCTGGCAGGTGAGTGAAACTGGGGACTGTGTACTGGCTCTAAAAGGGGGCTTTCTGTCCATTTTTCTCTCTCTCAAACTGAGGAGCTCAGAGGAGAGAGCCACAGCCATTTTTAGTGGAGAGAGGCTCAGCCATTTTCAGTTCCCAGAAATCTGACCCAGATGGGATGGAGATAATAGAGTCAGAGAATGAATTCAAAAGCAAATGACAACTCCCTGGGGGGTGTATCTTTCCTAAGAGCAAGGAGGTGGGGCCCAGCTTCCCCTTCAGAACCAGACCCCGGAGCCTGGGTGGGGAAATAGTCAAAACAGAAACTGAAGGGGCCACAACTCCTTACACCAATCGGGAGTGACAGGCTGACAGGCACTACCTACTGGGCAACTTAGGAAAAGCACAGTGACTGGAGACATCATAAGAAAGTCTGTCAGTCTTCTAAGATACACCCTGAATATAAACCCATTCTGAGACCTGAACCGATTCTGGTCTGGGAAAATCTGACTGGGGTAACCAAGAAAACCAGATGCCTAGACAACAGAAAACTACAATCTATACTAGGAGAAACAAGGATATGGCCCAGTCAAAGGAACAAACTTACACCTCAATCAAGATACAGTTAAGATATTGTTTCACTTTAATGAAACAATCTATTAAAGATCTTCAAAGAAATATGCTAAATCAAATAAAAAACTAAATCAATGAGTTCAGGGAAGATATGACAAAAGAGATGAAGGCTGTAAAGAAAACATTTGGCAAATGTAAGGTTGAAATTGAAAGTTTGAAAAAACAACTGGCAAAATCTATGCAAATAGAAGGCACAACACAAGAGATGAAAAACACAATGGAGACATACAACAGCAGATCTCAAGAGGCAGAAGCAAACATCCAGGAATTGCAGAACAAGATACCTGGAATCCTACACACAAATGGAAAGATAGGGAAAAGAATGGAAAAATATATGAGCAATGTCTCAGAGAATTAAATGACAACATGAAACACATAATGTATGTGTTGTGGGTGTCTCAGAAGGAGAAGAGGAGGGAAAGGGGGCAGAAGAAATAATAGAAGAAATGATTAATGAAAATTTCCCATCTCTTATGAAAGACATAAAATTACAGATCCAAGAAGTGCAGCATACTCCAAACAGAATAGATATGAATAGACCTATGCCAAGACACTTAATAGTCATATTATCAAATGTCAAAGACAAAGAGAGAATCCTGAAAGCAACAAGAGAAAAGCAATCCATCACATACAAAGGAAGCTTAATAAGACTATGTGTGGATCTCTCAGCAGAAACCATGGAGGCAAGAAGGAAGTGGTGTGATATATTTAAGATACTGAAAGAGAAAAACCTCCAACCAAGAATCCTATATCCAGCAAAACTGTCCTTCAAATATGAAGGAGCGTTTAAAATATTCTTTGACAAACAGGCAATGAAAGAGTTTGTGAACAAGATACCTGCACTACAAGAATACTAAAGTGAGCACTACAGACAAATAGGAAAAGACAGGAGTGTGAGTTTTGGAAAACAATTTTGGGTGATGGTAGCACAGCAATGTAAGTACACTGAACAAAGATGACTTTGAGTATGGTTGAAAAAGGAAGGTTAGGACCATGTAGGACACCAGAAGGAAAGAGGAAAGGTAAAGACTGGGACTGTATAACTCAGTGAAACCAAGAGTGCTCAAGAATTGTGATAAAATGTACAAATATGTTTTTACGTAAGGGAGAACAAATGAATATCAACCTTGCAAGGTGTTAAAAATAGGGTGGTATTGGGGAAAAAATACAACCAATGCAAACTAGAGACTATGGTTAACAGAAACATTGTATTATGCTTCCTTTAATGTATGAAAGCAATATACAAGAGCTAATGCCTTTAAGAGAGGGATGTAAGGGAGGGGTATGGTACTCTTGGCATTGGTGATGTTGTCTGACTCTTTTATTCTACTTTAGGCTAACTCTATCTTTCCTTTTTTTGCTTTTTAGCTGTCATATTTTTTCTCTTTCCTTTTCTTTCTCTTTTGTCTCTCTACCTACTTTGACTCTTCCTCCTTTGTTGAGGAAATGGAGATGTCCTTTTATAGACAGTGTTTGATGGTGGTGAATACATAAACATATGACTATACAGGGAACCATCAATTGTTTACTTAGGACAGAAAGTATGATGGATAAACAAAACCATCTTTAAAAAATGGATTGATAAAGAAATATTGAGGGCACTACATTGAGTGATGTAAGTCAGACACATAAGGACAAATATTGCATGGTCTTACTGATGTGAACTAATTATAATGTATAAACTCATAGACATGAAATATAAGTTACCAGAATATAGAATGAGGTTAAAAATGGGGAGTGGTTGCTTATTATGAGCAGAATGTTCAACTAGGTTGAACTTAAAGTGTTTGGAAATGGACAGAGGTGACAGAAGCCCATTATTGTGAGAATAACAGTGCTGGATTGTATGTGAATGTGGTGGAAAGGGGAACCTTAGAGTCACATAAGTCACCAGAAGGAAAGTTGGAGGTTAAAAATGGGAATGTATAAAACAGTGAATCTTGTGCTGGACAATGTCCATGATTAACTATACAAATGTTAGAAATCTCTTTCATGAACTAGAACAAATATGACACTATAATTAGAAGTTAATAATACAGGGATAAATAGAGCAAAATATATACCTATTGCAAACTATGTGCTACAGTTAGCAGTATTTTAACATTTTTTCATCAATAAAAGCAAACATATTACACCAATACTGAGTCAATAATGGAGGGGGAGTGGTTAGGGGTATGGGAGGATTTGAATTTTCTTTTTTGTCTTTATTTCTTTTCTGGAGTAATGAAAATGTTCTAAAAATTGAAAAAAAAAATGTGGTGATGGATGCACAGCTGTATGATGGTACCATGGGCAATTGATTGTGCACAATGGATCTTTGGATAATTGTACAGTATGTGAAAAATCTCAATAAAATTAAATTTTAAAAAATGGCCAAACACTTGAATAAACATTTTTCCAATGAGGAAATGTGAGTGGCTAAAAAGCACATGAAAAGATGCCCAATATAACTAGCTATTAGGAAAATGAAAATCAAAACCACAATGAGATATTTCACATCTACTTGAATGGCCACTATTAAAAAACAGAAAACTACAAGAGCTAGGGAGGTTGTGGAAAAATAGGAACATTCATTCACTCAACATTCATTTACTCAACACTCTCACTGCTGGTGGGAATGCCAAATGGAATACAGTTTGAATGTTCCTCAGAAGCTAACTATAGAATTGTCGTATGATCTGGCAATCCCGCTACTAGGTATATACCCAGAATAACTGAAAGCATAGATGCAGGCATTTGCACACCAATGTCCATAGTGGTGTTATTCACAATTTATAAAAGATGGAAGCAGCCCAAGTGTCTATCAACTGAAGAATGGATAAACAAAATGTTGTATATACATTCAATTGAATTATTCAGTTTCCAGAAGGAATGAAGTCCTGATGCATGCAACACCATGGAGGAACTTTGAGGACATTATGTTGAGTGAAATAAGCCAGACATAAATGGAAAAATACTGTATTTTCTCATTAATATTAACTAATTATAATAAACAAACTCATAGAGTTAGAATCTAGAATATAGGTCACCAGGAGATAGAATGAGGATACAGAATGGGGAGCTAATGCTTAATTTATGCAGAATTTCCAATTAGGTTGATTACAAACATTTGGAAATGTATAGAAGTGATAGTCACACATTAGTTAGTATGATTAAAAGTGCTGAATTGCATGTGAATGTGGTTGAAAAGGGAAGTTTAGGATAATGTATGTCACTAGAAGAAAAACTAGAGGATAAAAATGGGATTGTATAATCTAGCAAACTCTGTTATGGATGATAATATGGTTAATAGTACAAATATTAGAATGTTCTTTCATGAACTATAACAAATGTACACCACTATTTCAAGGTGTTAATGGGGGGGGATACATCTAATACAAACTATGGACTATAGTTAAGAGTACAGTTCTAATATTCTTTTATCAATTGTAACTCAGTAGCCCACCAATGCTGTGTCAACAATAATAAGAATAAGGAGAACATTTTTTTTCTTTTTGGAGTAATTAAAATGTTCTAAAATTGATAATGGTTATGAATGCATGATTCAGTGATTATACAGAGAGCCACTGATTGTACACTTTGGATTGATTGTATAGAGTGTGAATATATTTCAACAAAACTGCTTTGAAGAATCACAGCAGTAGATTTTTTTATTTTAAATTCAGTTTTATTGAGATATATTCACATACCATACAATCATCCACAATGTACAATCAACTGTTCACAGTACCATCATATACTTGTGCATTCATCACCTCAATCTATATTTGAACATTTTCCTTACAACAGAAAGAAACAGAATAAGAATAAAAAATAGAAGTAAAAAGGAACACCCAAATCATCCCCCATCCCACCCTATTTTTCATTTAGTTTTTGTCCCCATTTTTCTACTCATCCATCCATACACTGGATAAAGGGAGTGCAATCCACAAGGTTTTCACAATCACACTGTCACCCCGTGTAATCTGCATTGTTATATAATCATCTTAAACCATCAAGGCTACTGGTTTGGAGTTTGATAGTTTCAGGTACTTACTTCTAGCTATTCCAGTACCTTAAAACCTAAAAATGTTATCTATATAGTGTGTAAGAATGTCCACCAGACTGACCTCTCAACTCCATTTGAAATCTCTCAGCCACTGAAGCTTTATTTCATTTCATTTCGCATCCCCCTTTTGGTCAAGAAGATGTTCTCAATCCCATGATGCCAGGTCCAGATTCATCTCTGGGAGTCATATCCTGCATTGCCAGAGAGATTTATACCTCTGGGAGTCAGGTCCCATGTAGTGGGGGAGGGCAGTGAGATCACTTGCCAAGATGGCTTAGTTACAGAGAGAGGGCCACATCTGAGCAACAAAGAGGCACTCCTTTGCAGTAACAAGCTTCATAGGGGCAAGCCCCAAGACAGAGGCTCAGCATATCAAGCCATCAATCCCCAATTTTGTGAGAACATCAACAACAATCCAGGTGAGGAAGTCCAACACCTCTCTATCCTCCCCCAGTTTTTAAGGGGGATCTGAATATATATTTTTGTCCTCCACCCAAATTACTTTGGGGTTTGTTGCTATTTCACTCTAACCTATACAGACCTATCATAGCTCACTTCCTATTCAAAGTTCCATGTAATTGTGCTGTTTGAACAAATTGACTGTGGAAGTACACCAAATAAACATCTCTTCCCTTGTTCTCACATGGAAGTTGAAGTTTTAACACACAGTCAGTTTCAGCCTTTACCCTTTGGCCCAATTTGCCCTAGTCTTAATTAGGTCTGCTTCATTCATATTTCTAATTGAAGTCTGGTCTCTTTTTCAGCTTTTTTTTTTAAACAATTGTTGTATGTGTTAATACTGACATTCATATCTGCCAAGCTCTAGCTCTGAGTTTCAGGTGTCACACAGATACCCAATGTTCCAGAGACTAATCAGGTTATACACAAAGGGGTTAACATCTCAGAGTTTAGAGAGAGCCATTACAATTCAGGAATAGATTTGAATGCTGTAAGAGCTTACAATCTAGGGACCACTACAATAATCATCTCCCTGTTAGGCTGTGCTCTAAGATTCAATTCTGAGTTTACACATTGTAGTTAGTGCACATTGATGAGACATTAGAGTGTTTGCCTTTGTTTCTGGAGTACTTCACTCAACATGCTGTCTACAGGATCCATTCACCTTGTAGCATCTCACAGCCTCACTCCTTCTCATAGTTGCTCAGTATTCCATTGCATGCACGCACCACAGTTCATCATTCTGTTCCTCAGTCAGTGTATGCTCAGGCCACCTCCAACCACTGCAAATCATGAATACTGCCTCCATAAACACCAATGTGTAAATGTCCATTCATCTTTCTGCTCTCAGATATTCCAAGTACGTACCCCGCAATGAGGTTGCAGGACCTTATGGCCCCCACAAACTTAGCTTCTTGTGGAGCCACCACAGTGACCTCCAGAAAAGCTATACCATTCTACCTCCTCACCAACAGTAAATAGATACATCCCTTTCTTCATGTTTTCTCCAGCACTTTTACCCTTATTTATATTTTTCCTACAATTTTACAGAGATATATTCACCTAACATACATTTATCCACAGTGTACAATTAGTTATTTATGGTATCATCATATAATTGTACATTTACCACCAGTCAGCACTTGAACATATTGATTATTATGAAAAAGCGTTTTTCTGTGAATAATAAAAAAGTTAATAAAAAGAAAAATAAAATATCATACAAGACAATATAACAGTAAGGACAGAAAACAACACTACTACCAAGAATCCCATATCCCTCCCTTATATCCCCCTCTCATACATATTTAATTTTGGTATATTGCCTTTGTTACATTTAATGGAAGCATATTACAATGTTACTGTTGACCATAGACTCCAGTTTGCTTTATGTTTTTTTTTTCCCAATTACCATCTCTTTTTCAGCACTCTGCATGGTTGACATTAATTTGTTCTCCCACATGTGATAACATTTTTATATTTGTATATTTAGTAACAGTCATTGGCCACTCCAGTTTTATGAAGTTATACAGTCCCAATCTTCATCATCTATCTTTACCTCCAGTGTCACACATTCCCCTATCTCACCTCTTTCAGCTTTATTCATAGACATCTTTTTTCCATATACTTACAATATTGTGCTACCATCACACAGTATTCTGCATCTATTTCTGGATTTATACAATCAATCCTGCTGAACATTCTGTAGTCCTTCAGCATCAAATGCCTGATCTCTACCCTCTTTCTATGTCCTGGTAGCCTGTGTTATCAGCTTTTAACTCTCAAAGTTTGCTCATTAATGTTAGCTTCTATTAGTGAGACTATACACTATTTGTCCTCTTCTTGTTGCATAACTTCACTCAACATAATGTTCTCAAGGTTCATCCATGTTGTTGTATGTTCCATGTCTTTGTTCTGTCTTACAGCTGTGTAATATTCCATGTATATATACCACAGTTTGTTTATCCATGTGTACATTGACGGACATTTGGGCTGCTTCTATCTCTGGAAAATCATGAATAATGCCACAATAAACAGTTTACAAATGTCCATTTGTGTCTTAACCTTCAGGTCCTTTGAGTATATACCTAGCAAGGGAATAGCTGGGTCTTATGGCAAATCTATACTTAGCTTCCTAAGGAAGCTCCACACTGTCTTCCAGAGTGGTTGTACCATTCTACATTCCCACCAGCAATGAATAAGTGTGCCTCTTTCTCCACATCCTCTCCAGCACTTGTAATTTTCTGTTTTTTGGATAATGGCCATTCTGGTAAGTGTGAGATGATATCTCATTGTGTTTTGCTTTGCATTTCTCTAACAGCCAGAGAAGTTGAGCATTTTTTCCATGTTTTTGAGCCATTTGTATTTCCCCTTCAGAAAAGTGTCTGTCCATATCTTCTGCCCATTTTTTAATTGGGTTGTTTGTCTTTCTGTTGTTGACTTGTAGGATTGCTTTATGTATTTGGAATATTAAACCCTTATCTGATACACAGTTTCCAAATATTGTCTACCATTGTGTAGGCTGCCTATTTACTTTTCTAACAAAGTCCTTTGATGTACAAAAGTGTTTAATTTTGAGGAGATCCCATTTGTCTATTTGTTCTTTGGTTGCTCATGCTTTGGTTGTAAGGCCTAGGAAACCACCTCCTATCACAAGATCTTTAAGATATTGCCCTACATTTTCTTCTAAGAGTCTTATGGTCTTAGCACTTGTGCTTAGGTCTTTTATCCAACTGGAGTTAATTTTTGTATAAGGTGTGAGGTAGAAGTCCTCTTTCATTCTTTTGGAAATGGACATCCAGTTCTCCAAACACCATTTATTGAAGAGCCTGCTCTGTCCCAGTTGCTTTGGCTTGCCTGCCTTATCAAAGATTAATTGTCTGTGGATGCAAGAGTCTATTTCTGAAAACTCAATTCAATTCCATTGGTCAATATCTCTGTCCTTATGCCAGTTCCATGCTATTTTAAGCAGTGTAGCTTTGTAATATGCTTCAAAGTCAGGTAATGTGAGACTTCCCACTTCATTCCTCTTTCTTAAGATATTCAGGGCACCCTGCTCTTCCAAATAAATTTGGTTATTGGTTTTTCTATTTTTCAAAGTAAGTTGTTGGGATTTTCATTGGTATTGCATTGAATCTATGATTCAGTTTAGGTAGAGTTGACATCTTAATTATGTTTAGTCTTCCAATCCACGAATATGGTATGTTCTTCCATTTTATTAGGTCCTGTTTGATTTCTTTTAGCAGTTTCTTGTAGTTTTCTTTGTATAGGTCTTTTGTGGTCTTCGTTAAGTTTATTCCTAAATACTTGATTCATTTAGTTGCTATTGTAAATTGATTTTTTTCCTGATTTCTTCCTGTTGCACATTGCTTGTGCATAAGAACACTACAGATTTTTGCTTGTTGATCTTGTAGCCTGCCACTTTGCTGTATTCATTGATTAGCTCTAATAGCTTTGCTGTAGATTTTTTCTGGATGTTCTACATATAGAGTCATGACATCTGCAAACTGTGAGTGTTTTACTCCTTCCTCTCCAATTTGGATGCCTTTTATTTCTTTTTCTGGCCTAAATGCTCTAGGTAGAACTTCCAGCACAATGTTGAATAACAGTGGTGACAGTGGACATCTCTGTCTTGTTCCTGATCTTGGGAAAGTTTTCAGTCTTTCCCCATTTAGTGTGACGTTAGTGGTGGGTTTTTCATATATTGCCTTTATCATATTGAGAAAGTTCTCTTCTCTTCCTATCCTTTGAAGTGTTTTCATCAAGAAAGGATGTTGAATTTTGTCAAAAGCCTTTTCAGCATTGATCAAGGTTATCATGTGGTTCTTTTGCTTTTATTTATTGATGTGGTGTATTACATTAATTGATTTTCTTGTGTTGAACCAACTTTCATACCTGGAATAAACCCCATTTGGTCGTGGTGTATAATTCTTTTAATGTACTGCTGGATTTGATTTGTGAGCATTTTATTGAGAATTTTTGCTTCTATATTCATTAAAGAGATTAATCTATAATTTTCTTTTTTTGTAGTATCTTTGTCTGATTTTGGTATTAGGGTGACATTGGCTCCATAGAATAAGTTGGGTAGCTTTTCCTCCTCTTCAATATTTTTGAAGAGTTTGAGCAGGATTGGTACTAATTCTTTCTTGAATGCTTGGTAGAATTCACATGTGAAGCCATCTGGTCCTGGGCTTTTCTTTTTGGGAGCTTTTTGATGACTGACTCAATCTCTTTGCTTGTGATTGGTTTGTTGAGGTCTTCTATTTCTTCTCAGGTCAATGTTGGTTATTTATGCTTTTCTAGGAAGTTGTCTATTTTGTGTAAGTTGTCCAGTTTCTTAGCATATAGTTGCTCATACAATCTTCTCATTATCTCCTTCATTACTGCAGGGTCAGTAGTTATGTTTTCTTTCCCATTTCTGATTGCATTTATTTTCATCTGTGCTCTCTCTCTCTTTCTCTACCCCCCCCACTCCATCCCTCCTTCCCTTTGTTAGCCTAGCTAGGGGTCTGTCAATTTTGTTGATTTTCTTGAAAAACAAGCTTCTGGTTTTGTTGATTCTCTCTATGGTTTTCCTGTTCTCAGTTTCATTTATTTCTGCTCTAACCTTTGTTATTTCTTTCCTTCTGTTCGCTTTGGGGTTTATTTGCTGTTCTTTCTCTAGTTCCTCCAGGTGACAGTTCATTCCTCAATTTTTGTTCTCCCTTCTCTTTTAATATAGACATTTGGGGCAATAAATTTCCCTCTCAGCACCACCTTTGCTTCATCCCATAAGTTTTGATATGTTCTGTTTTCATTGTCATTTGCTTTGAGGTATTTACTAATTTCACTTGTAATTTCTTCCTTTACCCACTGGTTTTTTAAGAGTGTGTTGTTTAGTCTCCATATATTTGTGAATTTTACAATCTTCTGCCCATTATTTATTTCCAGCTTCATTCCATTGTGATCCAAGATGGTGTTTTCATAATATCAATATTTTTAAATTTGTTAAGGCTTGCTTTGTGACCCAGCATGTGGTCTATCCTAGAGAATGTTCCATGAGCACTTGAGAAAAATGTGTATCCTGCTGTTGTGGGGTGTAGTGTTCTACAAATGTCTGTCAAGTCTAGTTCATTTGCCATATGATTCAACACCTCCATTTCCTTGTTGATCCTGTCTAGATATTCTGTCCATTGATGAGAGTGGTTTATTGAAGTCTCCAACTATTATTGTGGAGTTATCTACTTCTCCTTTCAGTGTTCTCTGTGTTTGCCTCCTGAATTTTGGGGCATTCTTGCTTGGTGCATAAATATTTATGATTGTTATGCTTTCTTGATGAATTGACCCTTTTATTAATATATAGTGTCTTTCTTTGTCTCTTTTAATTGTTTTACTTTTGAAGTCTACTTTGTCTGATATTATTATAGCTACTCCTGCTTTTTTCTGGCTGCTGTTTGCATGAAATATCTTTTTCCAACCTTTCACTTTCAGAATATTTTTGTCCTTAGGTCTAAGGTGAGTTTCTTGTAGACAGTATAGGGATGGGTCCTGTTTTTTAATCCACTCTGCCAGTCTGTGTCTTTTTATTTGGGGGTTTAATCCATTAACATTTAGTGTTATTACTATAAGGGCAATACTTTCTTCTATCGTCTTGACTTTTGGATTTTATAGATCATGTCCTATTTTTTCCTCTCTCTCTTTTTGCCCTTTCTGATAATCTTCATTTCTATACTTTTCTCCAAACCTCTTTCTCCTGTCTTTTCCTATCAGCCTGTAGCACTCCCTTTAGTATTTCTTATAGCACTATCTCATACTCATGACCTCTCTCAGTGTCTGTTTGTCTGAAAAATATTTTCATACCACCCCCCTCATTTTTAAGGAGAGTTTTGCTGGATATAGAATTCTTGGTTGTCAATTCTTCTCTTTCAGTTTCTTAAATATATCATAAAACTGTCTTCTCATCTCCATGGTTTCTGCAGGGAAATCTGTACATAGTCTTATCTAGCTTCCCTTATATATGATGGATTGCTTTTCTCTTGCTGCTTTCAGAATTCTCTCTTTGTCTTTGACATTGAACAATCTGATCAGTAAGCGTCTTGGAGTAGGTATTTTGGGGTCTATTCTGTTTGGGGTGTGCTGTAATTCTTGAATCTCTAATTTTCCATCTTTCATAAGAGTTGGGAAATTTTCAGTGATTATTTCTTCTATTATTCTTTCTACCCCTTTTCCCCTCTCTTCTCCCTCTGGGACACCCATAACACATATATTTGTACATTTTGTGTTGTCACTAAGCTCCCTAAGACCCTGCTCATATTTTTCCATTCTTTTCACCATCTGTTCTTTCATGTATGTGAATTCAAATGTCTGGTCTTCCATTTCACTGTTCTTTCTTCTGCCTTTTCAAATCTACTGTTGTATCCCTCCATTGTCTTTTTCATCTCCTCCATTATGCTCTTCATTCCCATAAGTTCTGCCATTTGCTTTTTCAAGTTTATGAATTCTTCCTTATTGTTATCCAGTATCCTCCTTATATCCTTCTCTTTTGCTATGTCTTCCTTCAGTTCATTGACTTGATTTTTGAATTGATTTAGCTTTGCTTGAACATCTCCAATTAGTTCTTCCTTCAGTTCATTGAATTGATTTAGCAATACTTGCTTCAACTTCTGTATCTCAGTTTAATTAGTTTATGCCTATGGCTGGTCCATATTTTCATGTTTCCTAGTATGGCTCATTATCTTAAGCTATCTAGGTATCTGACTTTTTTGATTAGTTTATTCTGGAGCTTGTTTTCACTTTTTTACCTAGGGTTTTCTTGTTGGTCAGCTATGTTCTCTAATCCTTGGTGTTTAGTTCAGCTTATTCTAGACTTTTAACTTAGATTCTGTTTAGCTGATCAGAGTTTTTCACCTCTTGTTTTTATGTTTCTTGCACTGACTCTATGCAGACTTCTAGTGTGATGGTCTCCTCAGACATGGTCAACCCCAGCCAGGTTTTCCCAGTTCAGAGAGGCCCAGGTCTCAAGAGGAGAGTATGGAGTTTCCTTGTGAATGAAACCTCTGGTGAGGCCTTTGGACACTGTGCTTCTCCTATGCTGTCCAGCAGGTGGTGCTTGCCAGCCCACAGTTCCCCCAACAGTGTAATGAGGCATGGAAACTTTAGTTTTCCTGGTGACCCTCACCCTGTCAGAAGCATGTCTGACTGAAGCTGGTTTTTTAATTCCAGCCTCTGCAGTCTGAGTTCCCACAGGGAGGGCTACCACTGGAGCTGGGCCACACTCCCCTTTTCTTGGGAAGTTATGGTGTTTAGTGAATTTTGTCCACCACTAGACTTACTGCTTTTTCTCTAAGAGCTATCTTAGCTCTGCTCTTGCCTGGGCCCAAATTGCAAGTCTTTGAGGCTTTCTACAATGAGCTTCTTAGAATAATTGTTTTAGAGAAAGAGAAAAAGATTTAAAAAGAAAGAAAAAGAAAAAGAGGGGCCCAGTATGGACTATTTACTGTCCTTGCAGATCTATAAATGCTAAAAGACAAGGAGTTGAGGGTGATTAAGGAACAATCAATAAAGCAAAGAAACAGCGTTTTCAGAAAAGGGCTCTAGCCCCCTGGATTTGCATATGTGACTGATTCTCTTTGAGTCTAGCCCTCTCCATATTATGTTCACCTGAACTCCAAAAAGTCTCTTTTTAAATTTATTTTTTTTCTTTGCTGTTTTTGCTAGCCTTGTCTCCTCTCCACCAGGCTGACTGCCTCCAGATTTTCTGGTGTCTGGTCTCAGTCTCTCTATGCTTGGAGTTTTTGATCAGCAGTCTGTGTTTTAATCAGTGCTACAACTGCAGTTCTCCCCTCTGGTTCCCAGCCCCAGTGGCCCCTCCTTCATTGGCACTGTGCCTGACAGGAAGGGGCATGGGCCCCCTCTTCACAAGAACTTACAGATTTCATTGATCTCAGCTGTTCCATACATTTGTGAGTGTTGTATGAAGTATGTCCAAACTCAAATTGCCCTGCAGTGCCTGGTCCATGAAGTTCCTGGCTTTCTACCAACTGCCCCAGAGGAGTAACTAAAACCCACACCTCATCACTCCACCATCTTGCCCACAGCAGTAGATTTTTAAAGTAAATGGGCTTTGACTCAGGAATGCAATAATGGTTCAATATTCAGAATTATGTTAGAAAATACATTAATATATCATCATATTAGTAGATAAAAAAAGAAAAACCCATATTGTCATCTTAGATGCAAAAATGGTTTTGATTAACATTAACATCCATTCTTAAGGTTTTTATGATATTAGTAATATAAAAGTCCCAATCCAGTTAGTTCTAGTATGAAGTTTTACCGTGGTGACCAACTTTCCATAGCCAGATGTGGAAGAATGTGCTGATATGGGGATGCCATAAAATGGAAGCAGTCTGGAATTCTGAGCCACAGCATGGAGAAAAAAGTACTGTGGAGAGTTGCCCAATGTCTGAACAAAACTTTAAATTAGCAAAAATTAATTTTTTGTTGTGTTAAGCCAAAAAAAGTCACCTCCCTTTCTGTTTCTTATGTATGTGTATATTTATAGCAAAACAAAACCAGCATTGTGCACAATAAAAAAAAGCATACTCATAAAACTCAGCAATAAGACAGAGATGTCCACTACCAAATTAATTATCTAGCATAATTTTGAAGGTGATAATTAATACAAATGAACAAGAAAAATAAAGTTCCATCATACTTGGAAAAGATGTTAAAATTATAATTATTTGCAGGCAAAATTATTATGTACCTGGAAAATACATGATAATCAATAAAAAGACTATTGTAAAAATGAAGAGAATTTATAAAGAAGGTTGGTTGTGAAATTACTATGTAAAAAATAACAGATTTCCTGTATGCAAACAATAAGCTGTTAGAAAACATTACATGGAAAATTGGAATAAGAATGCCAGCTGAGCAAACATGTCTAATTCACATGCCACTTAAAAGCCTCTTAAAATAAAGCAATTAATATATCCTAATGGTGATAGAAAACAATCATCATCATCATCAAATGAGTTAAAATTTTCAAGTGTTGACTTTGAGCCAAGAAGCAGTTTACGTATATCATCTCATTTAATTCTCCTGACAATCCTATGACGTAGGTACCATTATTTTACAAATAAACTGAGATTTAGAACAGTTAAATTTAACTTGCCCTGTGACATGTCCTTACTAATGGTACAGTCAAGAGCCATGTCCTTAGCTAATGGTACAGTTAAGATTTTAATGCAGGCATTTTGATTCCAGAGAACACAGTCTTTATGGAAAAAAAAAAACTCAATCTTTAAACTTTTCTTTTTGAAATTATT
Source organism: Choloepus didactylus (assembly GCF_015220235.1). Lineage (NCBI taxonomy): Eukaryota > Metazoa > Chordata > Mammalia > Pilosa > Megalonychidae > Choloepus > Choloepus didactylus. Next base: position 50,957,166 of record NC_051327.1, read on the forward strand.
TCAGATACATAAAGTTGCAAAATTAGAATGAAGAATTCCCATATACTACTCTTCACCAGGTTTTCCAAATATAAATATTCTCCCTCTCTCCCTCTCTCTCTCTCTCACACACACACACACATAAACACATACACACAAACACAGAATAAATTGTAGATATGATTTCCCTTTACCTCTAAATACTTCAATGTGTGTTTCCTTTATTTCTGAAAAACAAGCTTCTCTTACTCTACAGTACAATTATCAAAATCAGGAAATTAACATTATTAACAACACCACTATATAATCCAGGGGTTGCAAACTTTTTCTGAAAAGGACCAGATAATTCATATATAAATTTTGCAGATCATATGGTCTGTCTAAACTACTCATTCTGCCACTGTAGTTTGAATGCAGTCATAGAAAATATTTTAATGAATAAACTTGGCAGATTCTAATAGAACAAGGCAGCCCACCAGATTTGGTCTACAGCTTCTAGATTGCAAATTCTGTCTAATTTATTGCATGAGTTTTTTATATCAATGAGCATATTTCAACCTGTAATGGTTCTTTTTCATATCAGCCTATAAAATGGTTTTTAATATTATTTCTTTTCTAATAAATCTTAATAATGGTAATAACTCATATAATGACAAAACATATGAGTTATGCTTGTTTTAAAGTCTTTCCATATTTCTTGTTTCCCTCTTTCTTTCTTTCTGTGTTAGTTTTTCAGCTTACTCAAATTTGTTACCTGCCTTTTTAATAATGCTATTTCCTAAATATTTGGTAATTCCTGAATCTGTACTTATCTTTCAATTGACAAAATGAATAACTTAGAAATGCCAAAAATTAAAAGCATAAATCATAACCATAAACAAAATGGTAATCATACCATCATCAGACTTCTTAACAACACTGAGTATAAAAAGGCTAAACAGCAATGTCTACCAGTTCTGAGGCAAAATTATGTGGGACCTAAATTTCTAGTCCTAGTCCATTATATGAAGAAAACTAGCCATGAAAGAAAAACATCAAACTTTTGAAAGGAAAATTAGCCCTCTAAAAGTTACAGTTAGTTGAGGAAGCTGAAGAAACTTTAAAATCATATAATTACTATTCGCAGAAATATTTAATAAAATATCAGATACATTAAAAGTACATTAAGAAAAAATAATTTTAATTTTTTGGAAATTTTTAAATAATCCTTACTATAATTTAAAAGACCTTTCAATAGATGGACAGAACTGCATAATGAAGACTGAATTCATGTTATGAGTCTGAGAGACTCTCAGAATGAACCAACAAAAACACAAAAAATGAAACTATGAGAGTAAACAAAGATCAGAGAAATAGAGACTAAATCTAAAGGTTCCACCCTTTATCTATTAGTAGATCCAGATGGAGGGAACAGAGGGAATGAAGGGAATAAAATAATGAAAGAAATAATGGGGGATAACTTCCACCAAGGTGAAGAAATATGTATCTGTATATAGCTCAGCAATCTATAAAATGTAATAATGAGGTAAAGATATTTTTCAGATATTCAAGGATTCAGAAAGTTGACCTCTCATGTTTTCATTATAAAAAAATACAATAAAAATGGAAAAACATGAAATCTAAGATACAATGGAGCTAGCCTGTGAAGATTTATTAGTCAGGATTCTCTAGGGAAACAGAACCAATAGGAGATATCTGTAAATATAAGATTTTATAAAAGTTCTCACACAACTGTGGATACATGAGTCCAAATTCCATAGTGCAGGATGCATGAGTCCAAATTCCTTAGGGCAGGCCATGAGCTGACAACTCCAATGAAGGTCCTCAGTGGAGTCCCTAGGAGACTAGCTGAAAAAGAAATGAAAATTCTTTTCTCCTTTAAAAGTCTTCAACTGATTGGATTAAATCCAACTGATTGGATTCTGTCATTGTGGAAGACCCTCCCTTAGTTGAACGTAGATGTAATCAGCCACAGATGCAATAAATTGACTGATGATTAAATAAACCAGCTTTCTGATTGATTTATTAACCAACCATGAAATGTCCTTGCAGTAGTGGTTAAGGCAGTGCTTGTTTGAGCAGACAACTGGGCACCATTTGCTGGCCAAGTTGACACAAGAACCTAACCATCACAGTCCATCTCTTGTCAAATTGGCAGCTGTATACATCACCTTAAACCATGCTTAATCTCTAAATAGAATACAATAACAGACATATGTTTTGCCTAACAGTACACAGCTGTCCTGTGTACAACCAGAAATGCACTAAATCTCTCCAGAATAGGGTACAAGTCCTTGAGTAATAGTCACTCTTAAACTTGATATCCTAAAGCTTAAATACTATAACATAAACAATACAATTTGTGTCATATGCTAAGGGGATAAGCTAGAGAAGAGAATAAAGATATTTGCTTAATGTAGAAATACAAACATACTCATAAGAAAACAAGGAAGAAATATTCATACTGTTACTGACCTGGTTCGTGCAACTTGTCACTTGGTTATAGTTCACTACTTTTTTCCACAATGCATTCCATATTATTTTTATACTTAGTAAGAACTTCAGCTTGCCATGGTTCTTTGCCTGGTGTGGTGTCACAAACATTCATTCCTGAAGTTTCTGGGCCATTGGTAATCCTACCTGGAAAGGGTTGTTGCAGTTTTCACAGGGCATGGTGGTACTAAGAGATGCCCTAGGGGATCTACTGTATTCCAGAAAAACTTTTCTATACTTCCACCATGTATTTGAAGTCCTATATCCCCTTGATAGTCAGGATCAATCACCTCAGCCAGTACAATAATCCCTTTCCTTCCCTGTTAATTCAGAAACATGAGAAGTCCAAAGTGGCCAGCTGGCAGTCTGAACTTCCAGTTCAATGGAGTCATTGTTGTTTCTCCTGGTAGGAGGACCCATTCTTTCAGAACTAAGCTCTGTGGATCAGCAGAGCTTAAGGCTGTAGGGACAGGGGGCAAACATTTTTTAGTGTATCACTAGGGGTGATAATGAGTGGTGCCACTCCCATTTCGACCCCTTGATTCCTGGACCCATGAATTCTGGCTTTCGGAGAAACAGCTCCACAGAGGGGATGCTGATTCAGAACATACACAGCCTCCTGGAGAACACTGATCCAACCCTGAAATGTACTGTCACCTAGTTAGCACCATAATAGAGTCTTCAGTAGGCCATTCCACTGTTCTAGCAACCCAGCTGCCTCTGGATGATGAGGAACATGGTAAGACCAGAGAATTCCATGAGCATATGTCCACTCCCACATTTCGTTTGCTGTGAAGTGGGTTCTTTGATCAGAAGGAATGCTGTGTGGAATACCATGGCAGTGGATAATGCATAATGTAAGTCCATGGATGGTAGTTTTGGCAGTAGCATTGTGTGCAGGGTGGGCTGTTCCGGTTTGCTAATGCTGCCATTTTGCAAACACAAGAAATGGACTGGCTTCACTGAAGAATGACCATTGGTATCTGGAAAATCTCTGTTAGCTCAGAAGGCACGTGGCTGGTGCCCACTTGCTCTCAGGTTGCATTTCAAAATGGCGTTCTCCAAAATGTTGCTGTTGGGGCATTTCATCCTCTCTTAGCTGCAGCTCCTCTTCAAAATGTCATTCTCAGTTGCTCACCAAAATGTCACTCTCAGCTGCACTGAGTTTCTTCTGTTTGTCAGCTCATTTATATGACTCCAACAATTTAATTCAGACCCACCATGAATGGATGGGGTAACACCTCCATGGAATTATCCAATCATAGTCATCATCCACAGTTGGGTGGGTCATATCTCCATGGAAACATCCAATCAAAAGGTCACACCCTAATCAAAAAGATTAATCAATCTGACCACACAAGATTGCATCAAAGATAATGGAGTTTGGGGGGCCATAATACATCCAACCTGGTCCATGGGCAAACCCATATCTGGAGTATGTATTTATTCCATTTAGAACAAATTGATGCCCTTTCTGTGATGGAAGTGGTCCAATGTAATCAACCAGCCATGAGTTAGCAGGGTGGTTACCTTGGGGAATGATGTCACATCAGGGACTGAGTGTGGGTCTCCACTAATGGCAGGTTGGGCACTCAGCAGTGGCTGTAGCCCAGGTCAGCCTTGGTGAGTGGAAGCCCATGGATAACCTCCATCCCTACTGCCATGATCAGTTTGTTCATGAGCCTATTGGGAAATAACCAGAGTGGCTGGGAAAAGAGGCTGCCTGGTATCTACCAAATGGGTCATCTTACCCACTTGATTATTAAAACCTTCCTCTGCTGAAGTCACCCTCTGATGAGCATTCACATGGGACACAAATATCTTCATATTTTTTGCCCAATCAGAAAGGTCTGTCCACATACCTATTCCCTAGACCTCTTTGTCACCAATTTTCCAACCATGTTCTTTCCAAGTCCCTGACCATCCAACAAAACCATTAGCAACAGTCCATGAATTGGTATACAAATGAACCTTTGGCCATATCTCCTTCCAAGTAAAATTAACAATGTGCACTGCTCAAACTTTTATCCATTGGGAGGGTTTCTCCTCACCACTGTCCTTCAATGACATCCCAGAAATGGGCTGCAGTTCTGCAGTGTCCACTTTCAAGTGGTACTTGCATATCATGCAGAACCATCTGTAAACCAGACCCAAGTTTTCTCTTCCTCAATCAACTGACTGTAAGGAACTCCCCAAGAGGACATGGCTCTGGGCTGGGAAAGAAAAGCTAATGTGGCAGGAGTGGGGACCATGGGCATTTAGGCCTCCTTATCATGTAACTTACTTCTGCATTTAGGACCTGCTTGAGCCCCATCTCATATATACAATTTCTATTTTATTATGGAGGAGTGCTGCTGTGCGTGCCCAACTTATGGCTTGGCTAGTCAGACAACACCCAACACATGATAGGCAACTCAGGTCTCATGGTAACTTGGTGGCCCATGGTTAAGCATTCCATCTCTACTAAGGCCCAGTAGCATAACAAAATCTATTTCTCAAAAGGAAAGTAGTTATCTGAAGAGGATTGTTATGCTCTACTCCAAAATCCTAAGTGCCTTTGTTGTGATTCTCCTATAGGAGCCTGCCAAGGACTCCAAACAGTATCACTATTTGCCACTGACACTTCCAGCACCATTGAATCAGCTGAATCATAGGGTCCAAGTGGCAGAGCAGCTTGCACAGCAGCCTGGACTTCTTGCAGAGCCTCCTCTTTTTCTGATCTCCACTCAAAACTGGAAACTTTTCTTGTCACTTGGTAAATGAACTGGAGTAGCACACTCAAATGAGGAATATGTTGTCTCCAAAATCCAAAGAGGCCAACTAGGCACTGTGCTTCTTTTTTTGTCATAGGAGGGGCCAGATGCAACAGCTTATCCTTTACCTTAGAAGGGATATCTTGACATGCCCCACACCACTGAATACCTAGGATTTTACTGAGGTGGAAGGCCCCTGTATTTTTTTTTTTTTTTGTACTTCTCTCCCATCCTCTGACATGCAAATGCCTAGAAGTGTTGTGATTTCTTGCTCACTAGGTCCATTCAACATTATATCATTAATATAATGGACCAGTGTGGTGTTTTGTGGTAGGGAAAAATGATCAAGATCCCTGTGGACAAGATTATGACATAGGGCTGGAGGATTGATATACCCCTGAGGTAGGACAGTGAAGGTATACTGCTGGCCTTTCCAGCTGAAAGCAAGCTCTTTCTTTCTAACAGCTTGACTTACTAACATCTATTGAGAAAAAAAGCATTTTCCAGATCAGTAGCTGCATTCCAGGTACCTGGGGGTGGGGGGAATGTTGATTTGCTCAAGCAATGATACCACATCTGGAAAAGCACATGCAATTGGAGTCACCACCTGGTTAAGTTTATCCACTTTCATTATCCAAGACCCATTTGTTTTCTTCACAGGCCAAATAGGAGAGTTGAATGAGGATGTAGTGGGAATCACCACCCCTGCATCCTTCAAGTCCTTAAGGGTGACATTAATCCCTGAAATCCCTCCAGGAATCTGGTATTGTATCTGATTTACTATCTTGATAATCAGGGGCAGTTCTAGTGGCTTCCACTTGGCCTTTCCTATCATAATAGCTTCCATTCATGAGTCAGGGAACCAATGTAGAGTTGCTGAGTATGTCTATTCCAATTATGAATTCCAGAACTGGGGGAATATCCACAGAATGGGTCCAGGGACCCACTGGACCCACTGTGAGATGAGCCTGACCTAAAACTCCATCAGTTACCTGACCTCCATAAGCCCCTACTCTGGTGGACCAGAGTGACATTTTGTGTCTCCTGGAATTAATGTCACTTCTGAGCCAGTGTCTAATAATCCCCCAAATATCTGATCATTTCCTTTTCCCCAATACACAGTTACCCTGGTAAAAGGCTGTAGGTTTCCTTGGTGAAGACTGGGAGGAGGATTAAGACTATAAATATTTTGTAGAGTAACAAGGTCCTTCCCCAAGGGTACACAGCATTTCCCTCACTCAAGGTGCACTGGGTCTGTAAACTGTCTCAAGTCTGGGAATTAAGAGGCCATGACTCTGTTTTTGTACTTGAAGCTAGACTTTTGTTCACTTGACCTATCTTCTGCTTATACAGATCAAACAAGTGTTTAGTAGATGCCCCATCTATTTTACTTCTGGGTACCCAATGATCTACTAGCCAATGACATATGTCTCTGCAAGTCATATTATCTTGACTGTTGCTTTGAGCCTGCTGTCCATTATGGCAGGCATGCCTACCTTGTATTTGGTGATTAACCACTCTCACATGGCTTATATCATATTGGAATCAAAGTACCCCCACTGTGTTTAAGGATTCAAGCTCAGTGACAGCATTCCCACAGTAATATCTGACCTACAGAGGAGGGTGACAACAGAGGTCTTCAGGGATGATGGAGCCATTCTTACAAATTTATTCCTCACAGTCCTGGTGAAAGGTGTGTCCTCTGGACATTCCTAGGGAGGGTGAGCAGGTCTTCCATGATAAATAAACTCTAACATTCCAATCTTTCTAAGTCTTTGGACCCCCAATTCTACATTATGCCAGGGCAGCTCTGGTGTTTCTACCACAGGTAATGTTGGCCAGCTTTTGATCCATGTTTCAGTCAACCACCCAAACAGTTAACACCCTTTCTAACCCTGGAGCTACAACATTGAATGCAGAATCTCTACTTCTTGGACCCATATCAATAAATTCAGCATGATCCAACTTTATATTCCTTCCACCACAAACCCACACCCTTAATTTCACACTCTTAATATCCATTCCCACACATTTCCCTGATTTCTGTCTATATAAATGGGAAAAATCATGCAGATTTTTTGGATTATAGCATTCTTCCACATGGGTCTCTCTTTGAACCTCACTCTTCAGGGTCTGTTGGGACTTTAGTCTAGTTAAAGGTCTTGAAGAAAAGAGCAGTGGTGGGGGTGGGTCATGAAAAGAATTGGAAGTACTCTTCAAGCCAATTATCTCAAGGCATTCTGTTGCAGTTTCATCTAGTGAAACAGGATTAATCTCTCTAGAGAGAGGAATGAAGGCTGTTTCCCAAGAGGAGTGATTATGGGTTTAGCAGGCCCTGAAGGGTTAATCTCTTTAGATGGAGGTTGGATGGCAGGCTTCTCAGGGCAGACTGGAGGCCAGGAAGCTGTTTCCTCAAAGCAGGCTGTGGGTTGGGTAGCTGTCTCTTCAGGGAAGGCTGGAGATTGGAAGGCTCTTTCCTAAGGCAGACCTGAGGTGAAAGGGTTGTTTCCTCAGGGAAGACCATTACAGATGTATCTAGCAAAGGCTCAGCAGAATTCAGGGCTCCAGTGTCCCCACTGTCATCATTATCAACCCATATGTCCCCATACCAATTTTCAGGATGCCTTTCTTTTCTATTCAATGCCTTTACTTTAACAGCAGACACTCTGCCAGGCTGAGATTTTAGTTTACATTGTAAATCTGCTACTCACACAATGAAACACTGGGTCTGGTTTTCAGAGATCTCAAGTCTGAGGCCATAGGATAAAAAGGTTTTCTTTCAGAGCATAGAAACCTTTACATCCTTCATATGGCACTTAAGTTGCAAATTTGAAGCCTTCAGATCATCCCTTTCTCTTATAATTGTATCCAGCATATCCAGGAACAACCAGTCAACATCATTATACCTCTTAACTCCACAAAATCTTGTTAAAGTGTCAAAAACACTGTTATCCAGAGCCTTGCTCATATAAGAGTATGATTAGGAGAATGAAATGGTGATATTTTGCATATGTGTATTGCCAAATCATAACATGGACTGTTAGTGCCATCATGATTATTGGAAATAGAGTCATTAGTGCCTTTGAATCTAATGAGAGTAGAAAATCAATTGTAAAAGCCCATTTTAAGATTCTATTTCTCTAAGCCAGGCACAAAAAGAGAAATATTATATGCTACCACTAATGTGAACTTTGAAAAATGTAAAACAAATGGTTTATAATGTAGAATGTAGGGGAACTAGCAGTAGAGAGCAATTAAGGAAGGGGGAACAATAATCCAAGAAGAACAGATAAGCTATTTAACGTTCTGGGGATGCCCAGAAATGACTATGGTCTGTTAATTTCTGATGGATGTAGTAGGAACAAGTCCACTGAAATGTTGCTATAGTATGTAACTTTCTTGGGGTAAAGTAGGAACATGTTGGAAGTTAAGCAGTTATCTTAGGTTAGTTGTCTTTTTCTTACTCCCTTGCTATGGTCTCTTTGAAATGTTCTTTTATTGTATGTTTGTTTTTTTTTGCTTTCTTTTTGACTTTTTTTTTTCATACAGTTGATTTGAAAAAAGAAGGGAAAGTTAAAAAAAAAAAAAAAAGAAAAAAGACAAACAAGGAAAAAAAAAAAAAAAAAAAAACGATGTAGTGCCCCCTTGAGGAGCCTGTGGAGAATGCAGGGGTATTCGCCTACCCCACCTCCATGGTTGCTAACATGACCACAGACATAGGGGACTGGTGGTTTGATGGGTTGAGCCCTCTACCATAAGTTTTACCCTTGGGAAGACGGTTGCTGCAAAGGAGAGGCTAGGCCTCCCTGTATTTGTGCCTAAGAGTCTCCTCCTGAATGCCTCTTTGTTGCTCAGATGTGGCCCTCTCTCTCTGGCTAAGCCAACTTGAAAGGTGAAATCACTGCCCTCCCCCCTACGTGGGATCAGACACCCAGGGAAGTGAATCTCCCTGGCAACGTGGAATATGACTCCCGGGGAGGAATGTAGACCCGGCATCGTGGGATGGAGAACATCTTCTTGACCAAAAGGGGGATGTGAAAGGAAATGAAATAAGCTTCAGTGGCAGAGAGATTCCAAAACGAGCCGAGAGATCACTCTGGTGGGCACTCTTACGCACACTTTAGACAACCTTTTTTAGGTTCTAAAGAATTGGGGTAGCTGGTGGTGGATACCTGAAACTATTAAACTACAACCCAGAACCCATGAATCTCGAAGACAGTTGTATAAAAATGTAGCTTATGAGGGGTGACAGTGGGATTGGGAATGCCATAAGGACCAAACTCCACTTTGTCTAGTTTATGGATCGATGTGTAGAAAAGTAGGGGAAGCAAACAAACAGACAAAGGTACCTAGTGTTCTTTTTTACTTCAATTGCTCTTTTTCACTCTAATTATTATTCTTGTTATTTTTGTGTGTGTGCTAATGAAGGTGTCAGGGATTGATTTAGGTGATGAATGTACAACTATGTAATGGTACTGTAAACAATCGAAAGTACAATTTGTTTTGTATGACTGCGTGGTATGTGAATATATCTCAATAAAATGATGATTAAAAAAAAAAAAAAAAAAAAAAAAAAAGATTCTATTTCTCAAGAACCACTCCCAGTACCAAGCTGTGTTAGTCAGGGTTCTCTAGGGAAACAGAACCAAGAGGAGATATCTTTAAATATGATATTTTATAAACGCATCTCATGGAAATGTGGGGGTGCATGAGTCCAAATTCCATAGAAGAGGATGCCTGAGTCCAGTTTCCATGAAGCAGGCCATGAGCTGGCAACTCCAATGAAGGTCTTCAATGAACTCCCCAAGTGAGGCTGGCTGACTGAAGAAGAAATGAAAGTTCTCTCTTCTCCTTTAAAAGTCTTCAAATGAGTAAAGTAGTTATTGTAGGTTAGTTGTCTTTTTCTTACTCCCTTGTTATGGTCTGTTTGAAATGTTGTTTTATTGTATGTCTTTTTAAATTTTTTTTATTTTTTTATTTTTTATACGGTTGATTTAAAAAAAAAGTGGAAAAAAAAAAAACAAGGAAAAAATATGACAAGCCCCTTTGAGGAGCTGGTGGAGAATGCAGGGGTATTGGCCTCCCCCACCTTGATGGTTGCTAATGTGCTCACAGACATAGGGGACTGGTGTTTTGATGGGTTGAGCCCTCTACCACAGGACTTGCCCTTGGGAAGACTCTTGCTGCAAAGAAGAGGCTAGGCCTCCCTATAATTGTGCCTAAGGGCCTCCTCCTGAATGCATCTTTGTTGTTCAGACGTGGCCCTCTCTCTAGCTAAGCCAACTTGGCAGGTGAAATCACTGCCCTCCCCCAATGTGGGATCAGACACCCAGGGGAGTGAATCTCTCTGGCAAAGTGGAATATGACTCCCGGGGAGGAATGTAGACCCAGCATTGTGGGGGTCTTCTTGACCTAAAGGGGGAAATGAAATGAAGTAAGCTTCAGTGGCAGAGAGATTCCAAAACGAGCCGAGAGGTCACTCTGGTGGGCACTCTTACGCACAATATAGACAACACTTTTTAGGTTCTAATGAATTGGGGTAGCTGGTGGTGGATACCTGAAACTATCAAACTACAACCCAGAACCCATGAATCTCGAAGACAATTGTATAAAAATGTAGCTTACAAGGGGTGACAATGGGATTGGGAAAGCCATAAGGACCGTACTCCCCTTTGTCTAGTTTATGGATGGATGAGTAGAAAAATGGGGGAAGGCAAAAAACAAACAAACAAAGGCACCCAGTGTTCTTTTTTACTTTAATTGCTCTTTTTCACTTTAATTATTATTCTTGTTATTTTTGTCTGTGTGGTGATGAAGGTGTCAGGTATTGATTTTGGTGATGAATGCACAACTATGTAATGGTACTGTGAACAACAGAATGTATGATTTGTTTTGTATGACTGTGTGGTATGTGAATATATCTCAATAAAGTGAATATAAAAAAAAATAGCCAACAAACCAAAAAAAAAAAAAAAAGTCTTCAAATGATTGGATTCTCTCATTGTGGAAGACACTTCCTTAGTTTATTATAGATATAATCAGCCACAGATGCAATCAACTGACTGATGATTTAATAAACCAGCCTTCTGGTTTTTAAACAGCCATGAAATGTCCTTGCAGCAATGGTTAGGGCAGTGCGTTTGACCAGAAAACTGGGCATGAACACCTGGCCAAGTTGACACATAAACATAACCATCACAGAAGATGACCTCAAGACATTTGTGCAGCAGGTCCAGAAACAAAGAGTTTATATCCAAGCAGGAAATCAGAGGGCTCTGGAGCAGATGTCTTCAAATATAAAGAAGACTCTAACAGCAGATAGTGAAGTTAAACACACGGTTATTCTTAGGGAAATGGTGAAGGCATGTTTCTCAGGTTAAGGAAAATAAGAAAAGAATCCCCCCTCCCCCCAAAAAACTGTATAAAAATATTTGCCTTCAAAAATAAAGGCAACTAAACTATGGAGTGACTTTGAGCAATTGATGAATTCTAACGAAAGAAAATCCATTTCCTTTTTATACCTTGGAACATTCTCTTTCAAGCACACAAGTTTAGCAACATCAGGTCATATTTTCTTCTCTACAAGTTCAATTATTCTAATTGGCTCTGCAATGAAAGATGTTATGTTATCATAGTATTATAATAATTTTCTGTTTTTAATTAACCTATTAACAAAGTTTATTTCTATACCTTCAAAAATAATAAGTGATATTGTCTAAAGATGACAAACAAGAATTGAAAGTTTAAGGATCGTATTTAAAGTTATAAGAGTAATTGCTAGATAAGCTACAAATAATAAAGTTCTTACTTAAATTTGGAAGTGGAATTTTAAGGCAATTCCTTAACTTTCAGAAAAGAGCATCAATAAATACTGCCGTATAAGATAAATAAAAATACAAGTATACAGAAGTGTTCATTATGGAAGAAACAATCCAAGTAATTTTAAGAAGAAATGGTTAAAAAGAGTATTCTTCTTGGTGGGGAAGTCTGAAATGAAAAACTTTTACTTTTCTTATTATGCTTTTTTATATTGCTTAGTTCTTTTTCTTATTTGTGCTCTAATTTAATAATAATTTTTAATGTGTTAAAATATTAGGGCAACCACCGAAGAATAGAATAGTATCTACAACTTCGAAAACCCAATATGGAAAATATGAACCAAAGAAATGCAATCAATGCAGCAAATATGTAGGAAATTGAGGGAGGGTGCAAAGAACAAAGAAGAATGGTAATCAGAAAACATAAAATATCATGGTAAAAATATAAATCCAAAACTCTTATAAAGTAAATTAATCATAAGGCAAATCTACTGTATTAAAAGAGAGAAACATTAGTTTAAGAAATACATTTAACAAAGTGTGTGATAAAAGATATTCTATAAGTTATGTTAATAGCAATGAACTTAAGTTGTGAATTCAAGGAGGACCTCAGGAGAAACAGACTTGATAAGAAGAAGAGAGAGTAGAGGGTTCTATATTCTTGGAGACACAGGACTGATGGGGTCCAATTGTGGATAAATGGAGTCAGGGCCATTTCTAACCATTCCAGTTAGAAGGCCTCCTCCTCTTGATGATATAATTAAAGAGTCATGTGCAAATGAAGGGAACAGTAATTACAGGCAGAGCAGCATATAGTCTAACCATTTCACCTTGGAAATTCTGAGTAGTGTGGGAAGTGTTTGAGCAATGGGCAAAGGCTTGGGGTGCAAACTCAGGGGCTTGGGCTGAGGTTGGCAGTTCAGGAAATTCTTGGCTACTGAAGCCCTATTTTTATCTTTCACTAACATGATCATAATTTAGGCAATAAAAATATTGATAAATCTATGTTGCCTTATTCTTTTGCCAGATGACCATTGATAAATGGGAGGAAATACCAGCACAAAGTAAATGGGTTTGTTCTTCTGATGGCTTTGTGAGTTGGTTTAGTTTACTAGCAGACTTACAGCTTGCTATCTTGTTTGCTTTTCTTATCCCTTGCTATTACTGATAAAGATGGGGCCTATACAAAGAAATTAGGATATGTATCAGGGAATTCAACAAACTAAATCCAGAATCTCCAATTAAAAGACAAAGATTCAAATTAACGAATAGATCATAGACTGAAATGTTAAACCAAGAATCTGGTTTTTAAAAGGGCAAAATATTTGTGCCAATAAGCACATGAAAAGTTGTTCAACATCATTAGTCATCAGGGAAACATAAAGACAGAAATTCATGGTTTGTTAGTTTGTTGATTTTTAAGTCTGCTATCTAACCATGGGTTTTAAGAAATATACCTAAAGCAAAAATACACCCCACCCACAAATTGTAGAAATAAAAGGATGGAAAGAAGGCATGCTCATTCTTCATTGCTAGGAATGTTAATTGGCCCAGATTTGGGAGAAGGAAATTTGGCAAATTTTAACAACATTTTACATGCAATAACTTATTTTTAGGATGGGAGAAAGACTTTTTTTATTGAGGTGAAATTCAGATAACACAGAATTAACCATTTTAAACTTTACAGTTTGGTGGTATTTAATATATTCTTAATGCACAGTCTCTTCTAGTTTCAAAGCATTTTCATCACCCCAAAAGGAACTCCATACTCATTAAACAATCGCTGCCCATCCCCCTACCCCATACATCCTATCTCCTGGTACTCTCTAATCTGCCTTCTATTTCTATGAATTTCCTTATTGTGGACATTTCATTTAAATGGAATCATATAATATGCCACCTTTTATGTTTGGCTTTTTCATTTAGCATAATTTATGAGGTTTGTCCAGGTTGTAGAATGCATGTATCAGTACTTTCATTACTTTGGTGGCTGAATAATTTCCCATTGGATGGATATTTCAACATTTTGTTTATCCACCAGTTAATGGACATTTGAGATGTTTCCAACGTTTAGCTGTTGTGAATAAGACTTCTATGAACATTTGTGTACAAGTTTTTGAGTACCTGTTTTCAATTCCTTGGGGGGCATATATCTAGGAGTGGAATTTCTGGGGTCATATGTTAATTCCATGTCCTAATGTTTGAGGAATTGCCCAACTGATTTCCACAGTATTTGCACCATTTTACATTCCAATCACCAATGTACAAGTGTTCCAGTGGTTCCACATCCTCATCACACTTAGTATTTTATGTTTTTCTTATAGCCATGCCAGTGGTTTTGAAGTGATATCTCAATTTGGCTTTGATTTGCATTCCTAGTATCTAATGACGTTGAGCATCTTTTCATGTGTTTGTTGGCCATTTGTGTACCTTCTTTGGAGAAATATCTTTTCAAGTTCTTTGCCCAAATTTTAATTGGGTTTTTTTGTTGTTGTTGTTGAGTTGTAGAAGTTCTTTATATATTCTGAATATCAAATACTTATCAGATATATCATTTGCAACTATATTCTCCCATTCTGTATTGTCTTTTCCCTCTTATTAGTGTCCTTTGATGCACAAAACACTTTAATTTGATGATGCCCAATTTATCTACTTTTGTTCTTGTTGTTGTTTGTCTTTTTGGTGTCATATCTAAGAAACCATTGCAAGATCCATGGTCATGAAGATTTACTCCAATGTTTTCTTCTATGAGTCTTACAATTTAAGCTATTACATCTAGATATTTGATCCAATTTGAGTTAATTTTCATATTTATTTTAAGGTCATGGTCCAAATTTATTTGTTTACATATGGATATCCAGTTTTCCCAGCAACATTTGTTAAAAGACTACTTTCTGCCCATTGAATTTTCTTGGCACCTTTGTGAACAATTAGTTGACCAGAGAGCATGTGGGGGAAAGGGAGCCTGAATCCACCCATAGAAGGAATGGAAAGTAAATAAATAATGGCCTCTGAGATGCAGAATAAGAAGGAGCTGGATAGGCTGAAGGGAAAATAAGGGACTTTCAGGAGGAATAAACAGCATTGCAAAGGACTTGAGCTTCCAATGCAGAAATGGAAAAAGCCATTCATCACATTTATATGGAAGAAGGTAAGGGGCCCCTGGATAGACAAAGTCATGTTGAAAAAGGAAGAATGAAGTTGGAGCACTCACATGTCAAGTTCTTAAAACTTATTACAGCAAGATGGCAGAGTGGGGAGGTGTTGAAATCAGGTATTCCTCTAGGGCATCTGGTAAATAGCCAGAAAATGTCTGGCACAATTGTTTGGGGGAGTTTCTGTAACCAGAAACACACCATACACCAGTCTGGAATGGCTAGGAGCCTGGCTAGGAGGCTGGCACAACTCCCCTACATGCACAGCAAACTGTCTTGGAGCTGGTTCCTTGAAGGAAAAAGAAGCAGTCTCTGCTGGGATTAAGGAGGGTGGCTCAACCAGCTCCAATTGCATAATTAATTAACAAATTTGGACTGCTGGATAAAAGCTCTGAGCACAGATAAATCAAGAGCAAACATGAAAGGAACTGGGAGGTTTCACCCCAGCAGAGATGAAGCAAGGCTAACAACAAAAAATAAGAGACTTTTGGGTTGGAGGTGCTCAGAATACTGGAAAAGGGCTGGATCCTAAGGAAACTGGGCAAATACAAATGGGTAACAACTCCAGCTCTTGACTGACAAACTGAGGGAGCTGGGGGTCCAGCTCTCAAAAGGGGTTTTCTTTTCTTTTCTTTTCTTTTCTTTTCTTTTCTTTTCTTTTCTTTTCTTTTCTTTTCTTTTTTTCTTTTCTTTTCCTTTCTTTTATGTTCTTTCTCTCCATTTATTATTATTATTATTAGTAGTAGTAGTAGTATTTTACTTTTAAAGAGCCCATTAGAGCTGCTGTAACTCTCAGGTTTCAGCACTGCTCTGGGAAACAATGGAATTAAAATTATCTGAGATTAACTAGTCAGGTGAAGGAGATAATTCCATAAAGGGTGTATCTTTAAGTAGTATCTTCTGGGAGCAAGGGAAAGTAGCTGAGCCAATCTACAACTGTGGCTGTAATCCCTAGCAGAGAGGAGGCAGGGCTGAGAGGAAAAAAATGAAATCAAATAAAAAAAAACAATAAATATGGAGGCTTTTGGAGCTGGCCAAGCTCAGAGTGCTGGAAAGTGGCCAGGTGCTAAGAACAGGGGTGCACAGAGCCAGATACCAACTCTAGCTCTTGAATGGTGAAACTTGGAGTCTGAGGAAAGGCTCTGAAAAGGGAATTCCCTTTTGTCCCTTGATTATTTTTCCTTTTCTTTTTTTCTTTCTTTGTTTTTAGCTTTTCATCTTTTTAAAAATCCATTCTAAGTAGCTTACTAGGGAAAACCTCAGATATTTTCAGTTGGCAGCTGGGCCAGGGCAATAGCGGAGTTAAGATAGGTTTGACAAACAAGTCAAGTGGGGGGAGATAAT
This sequence comes from Choloepus didactylus, assembly GCF_015220235.1. Taxonomy (NCBI): domain Eukaryota; kingdom Metazoa; phylum Chordata; class Mammalia; order Pilosa; family Megalonychidae; genus Choloepus; species Choloepus didactylus. The sequence continues at coordinate 50,973,708 of NC_051327.1, forward strand.
ACCCTAAAGGGCATAACTTCCCCCAAGAAAATGGGGGACAGGGCCCAGCTCAAGTGGCAGCCCTCTCACAGAAAACTGAGACCCCAAGGGCATGAAAACAGAAACAACTTGAGTCAGCCATGCTCAGAGACTGCTGAGAATTAGAGGCACAGCATCTCTTTATGTTGGTGGGAAACTGTAGGTTGACAAGTACCACCTGCTGGACAAGATAGGAAAAGCATAGAGACTAGAGGCTTCAGAGGGAGGTCTGACAACATGCTGGATAACATTCTTAGAGAGACTTTTTATGGTTTACACCCTCCCCCCTGAGACCTGAGCCTGTCTTGACTGGAAAAAACTGACTGAGGTCAATCACATCTGGTGAGACACCCCCATTAAAAGGTTACATAGAAGCATGGAAAAAACCATAAAAACAAGAGCTGAAAATTTCTGATCAATTAAACAGAAGATATGCTAGAGGTCTAGAATAAGTTGAACTGAATGCCAAAGAACAGGTAGTGAGCAAAGCCAATGAACAAGAAAACCCTAGGTAAAAGTGAAAATGAGCTCCAGAATAAACTAAGCAAGAGAATCAGTTGCCTACACAGAAAAGATCAGAAAAGATATGATGAGCCAAAGGAACAACTAATTAAAGATGTTCAAACAAATCTAAATCAAATCAAAGAGCTGGAGGAAAATGTGGCAAAAGAAATGAAGGATGTAAAGAAGACACTGGGTGACAATAAAGAACAATTCATGAATTTGAAATAGCAAATGGCACAACTTATGGGAAAAAAAGGCACAACAAAAGAGATGAAAAACACAATGGAGACATACAACAGCATATTTGCAGAGGCAGAAGAAAGGATCAGTGCACTAGAAGAGGACAACTGAAATCATTCACACAGAAGAACAGATAGGGAAAGAAAGGAAAAACAAAAGCAGGATCTTAGAGAACTGAGTGACAACATGAAGCACATGAATATGTGTGTTATTGGTGTCCCCAAAAGGGAAAGGAGGGAGAGGGGCAGAAAGAATAATGGAGGAAATAATGACTAAAAATTTCCCAACTCTTATGAAAGACATAAAAATAGACTCAAGAAGTGCAGCATACCCCAAACAGAATAGATCTGAATAGATCTACTCCAAGACATTTACTGATCATATTGTCCAGTGTAAAACACAAAGAGATAATTCTGAAAGCAGCAAGAGAAAAGCAATCCATCACCTACAAGGGCAGTTCAATAAGACTATGCATGTATTTCTCTGCAGAAACCATGGATGCTAGATGGCAGTGGTGTGATATAGTTAAGGTACTGAAAGAGAAAAATTGGCACCCAAGAATTCTATATCAGGAAAAACTTTCCTTCAAAAATGAGGGAGATTTTAAAATATTTTCAGACAAACAGCACTTAGAGAGTCTGTGAACAAAAGACTTGCTCTACAAGGCATACTAAAGGGAGTGCTACAAGATAATAGGAAAAGACAGGAGAGAGAGGTTTGGAGAACAGTGCAAAAATGAAGACTATCAGGAAGGGTAAAAGGAGAGAGAGAAAAAAATAAGATATGACATGTAAACTACAATAGACAAAATGGTAGAAGAAAGTATTGCTGTTACAGTAATAACATTAAATGTTAATGGATTAAACTACCCAATAAAAAGACATAGACTGGCAAAATGGATTAAAAAACAGGACCCATCTATATGTGTCTACAAAAGACTCAATTTAGACACAAGGATAAAAATAGGTTAAAAGTGAAAGATTGGAAAAGTATATTTCACACAAACAACCAGAAAAGAGTGGGATAGCTATATTAATATCACACAAATTAGACTTCAAATGTAAAGCAATTAAAAGAGACAAAGAAGGACACTGTATATTAATAAAATAGCCAATTCATCAAGAAGGCATAAAAATCATAAATATTTATGCACCAAGCCAGAGTGCCCCAAAATACATAAGGCAAACACTTATAATACTGAAAGTAGATGTAGACAAATTTACAATAATAGTTGGCAACTTCAATACACCACTGCCATCAATGGATAGAACATCCAGAGAGAGGATCAATAAGGAAAAAAAAGATTTTGAATAGCACAATATATGAACTACACTTGACCGACATTTATAAAACATTACACCCCAAATCAGCAGGATACACAGTTTTCTCAAGTGCTCGTGGATCATTCTCATGTTGGATCACAAAGCAAGTCTCTAAAATTTAAAAATATTGATATTATACAAAACGCTTTCTTGGATAATAATGAAATGAAGTTGGAAGTCAATAACAGGCAGAAGTTCAGAAAATTCACAAATATATGGTGGCTAAACAACACACTCTTAAAGAACCAGTGTGTAAAAGAATAAATCACATAAGATTTTAATAAATATCCTGAGGCAAAGAAAAATGAAAACACAACATGTCATAACTTATGGCATCAAAAAGGCAATGCTGAGAGGGAAATTCATTGTCTTAAACACCTATACTAAAAAAGAAGAAAGAGCAAAAATCAATGAATTAACTGTTCACCTGGAGGAACTGGAGAAAGAACGGCAAACTAACCCCAAAGCAAACAGGAATAAAGAAATAATGAATACTAGAGAAGAAATAAATGAAATTGAGAACATGAAAACAATAGAGAGAATCAACAAAACCAGAAGTTGGTTCTTTAAGACAATCAATAAAGTCAATGGACCATTAGCTAGGCTAACAAAAAAAAAAAAAAAAAAAAAAAAGACAGAGAGAGAGGATGCAAATAAATAAAATAAGAAATGGGAAAGGGGGCATAACTACTAACCCCAGAAAAATAAGGAGATAATGAAAGGATACCATGAGCATCTATATGCTAATAAACTAAACAACTTACAAGAAGTGGCAACTACCTAGAAAAGCATGAACAATCAACATTGACTTGAGGAGAAATCAATGACTTCAACACACCAATCACAAGGGATTCAATCAGTCAACAAAAAGCTCCCAAAAAAGAAAAGTCCACCACCAGATGGCTTCACATGTGAATTATACCAAGCATTCAAGAATGAATTAGTACCAATCCTGCTCAAACTGTTCAAAAAATTGAAGAGAAGGGAAAGTTACCTAACTCAGTATATAAAGTCAACATCACCCTAATACTAAAGCCAGACAAAGATACTATAAAAAACGTTATAGATTAATCTCTTTAATGAATATAGATGCAAATATCCTCAACAAAACTCACAAACTGAATCCAGCAGCACATTAAAAGAATTATACACTATGATCAAGTGGGATTTATTCCAGGTATGTAAAGCTGGTTCAACACAAGAAAATCAATTAATATAATATGCCACATCAATAAATCAAAGTGGAAAAATTGCATGATCATCTCAATTGAGGCAGAAAATGCATTTAATAAAACTCAACATCCTTTCTTGATGAAAACATCTCCAAGGGTAGGAAGAGAAGGGACATTCCTCAATATGATAAAGGCAATATATGAAAACCCCACAGCCAGCATCATATTCAATGGGGAAAGACTGAAAGCTTTTCCTGTAATATCAGGAACAATATTACTATTCAGCCCTAAAAAGGAATGAAGTCCTGATACACGTGAAAACATGTATGAACTTTGAAGACATCTTGCTGTGTGAAATAAGCCAGATACAAAAGGATGAATATCATATGATCTCACTGATTTGAAATAATTAGAATAAGCAAATTCATAGTGTCAGAATCTAGAATGTAGGTTACCAGGGGATGGGATTAAGGCTTAAAATGTACAGGGTTCATAGTTGGAATGATGGACATGTTTTGATAATGGATGGCAGTGATAGTAGCACAACATTGTAAGTGTAATGAACTGCTCTGAAATATGTATCTGAATATGATTAAAAGGGGAAATGTTAGATTGTACATATGGTAAAAATGAAATTAAAAAACAAATCTATGGAAGTTGCTCACACAGTGGACCCTAAGTTAAACCATGGAGTACAGTTAACAGTACAATTAGAAAAATGTGCCTTCATCAATTGTAACACATGCTCCAAAAAAATGCAAGGTGTTAATACTAGGGTGGTATAGGGTAATCCTGTATCTTGTGCATGATTGTTTTGTAAACCCACAATATCTATAATAAAGAAAAAACAGTTTAAAAGTTCAATGGAACTAGACGTTTGTGTTTATTTCTGGTCTCTCAATTGTATTCCAATTGGTCTATATGTGTAATGCTAGTACCATACTGTTTTTAATGCAATTTTATTGAGATATATTCATGCACCATATAATCCATCCAAAGTATACAATGGCACACAATATCCACATATAGTTATGCATTCATCACCACAATCAATTTTAGAATATTTTCATTAATTCTCCCCCAAAATAATACAAAGAAAAAGAAAAAGAACATCCAAAACATCCCATACTCCTAAGCCTCCCTATTGTATATACATATATACATTTTTTTTAATCTTTTTTATTACTGATCTTCACATACATTGGATACAGGGAGTGTCAGTCACAAAGCTTCCACAATCACTCTGTCACATGAAAAAAAGCTATGTAGTTACACAATCATCATTGAGACTCAAGTCTACTGCATTACAGTTAAATAGTTTCAGGCATTTCCTTGAGCTATTCTAATACTCTAGAGACTAAAAAGGAATATCTATATGATGCATAAGAATAACCTCCAGAATGACTTCTCAATTTGATTTGAAATCTCCTAGCCAATGAAGCTTTATTTTGTTTCATTTCTTTTCCCTGTTTTGGTCGAGAAGGCATTCTTAATCCAACAATGCCAGGGCCAGTCTCACCTCTGGGAGTCATGTCCCATGTGTGTGTGTGTGTGGGGGGGGGTAGGGAGTTAATTTGCAGAGTTCACTTACAGATGCAGGCCATATCTGAGCAACAGAAGAGATTCCCTGAGAGTGACTCTTAGGCATAATTATAAGTAGGCTTCACTTTGCCATTGGAGAGATAATTTTCACAAGAACAAACCTCTAGATTGAGGGCTTGGCTATTAAACTGAGAGCCCCTATTGCTTAAGAGAATAAAAGGAATTCCCCAGTAGGGGTAGTTTAAAAGTTCCACATTATCCCCAGTCTCTCAAGGGGACTTTTAAATTTTTTGCCCAACATTTTCTGGGATGTATTGGGGTATTACATTAGCCTGTACAGAATAACAGGATCCCCTTCCCTATTTTAGGTTCCATGTAATTAATTTGTTTAAATAAACTGACCAGACAGGCTAAATTAGATAATGTTCTACGGAAAACATAAATTTTGTGCAGAATAAACCTCTTTTCCTTTGGTATCAAACAGAAGTTGGAGTTTTAAGTAGAGTTATCATCAGTCCTTTACCCTGCATTCTAATTTACTTTAGTCCTAACCAAGTCCATTTCATTGATATCTCTAATTGTAGTCTGATATTTTTTTCAGCTACTTTAACAGTTGCTGTATGGAGTAATGCTGACTTTCAGAGCTGCAAACACTAACTATGAGTCTCAGGAGTCATACAGATGCCCAAATTTACAGGGAACTACCTGGTTATACACAAGAGCTCAGCATCTAAGAATTCAGAAATAACAATTAAAACTCTGGAATAGACGTGACTGCTGTAAGAGCTTACAATCTAGGAATGTGTACAATAAGCCTTATTAAAACTTCTGCATTTCTTAATCATTTATTACCCAATCTCCAACCCCATTTTATCCCCAGATAACCCATGCCTACAAATTCAATTCTCAGTGATTGCTCATTAAAGTTAGTTTATATTAGTGAGGTCGTATAATATTTATCCCTTTGATATTGGCTTATTTCACAAAACATGATATCCTCAAGATTCATTCACCTAGCTGAATGTCTCATGACTTCAGTCCTTCTTGCAGCCCTTCAATATTATTTTGTATGCATACACCAGTTTGGCCCTCTCTTCATCCATTGACGTACACTTAGGCTACCTCCATCCATTGCAAATCATGAATAATGCCACCATAAACATCAGTGTGAAAATGTCTACTTGTGTCCCTGTTTTCTGTCCTTCCTAGTATACACCACATAATGGGTTTGCAGGATCATATGGAGCCCTACACCCAGCCTCCTGTGGAGCCACCACACTGTCCTCCAGAAAGGCTGTACCATTCTACTTCCCTACCAACAGGGAATAGGTATATCTCTCTCTCCACATCTTCTCCAACACTTGTATCTTTCTGTTTATTTTTTTTTCATTTTTAAAATGTTTTTAATATATTTAAATATGATAAAGTACCACCTAAATATCAAATATGCAGAAGTACACTTCCCTAAAAAGATCTGTCAACATATAATAGAAAGTGCAACATTAACACATATTTTGGAGGAAACATGACTTATGTAGTAGAAAAGCAAATTGTTTCATATCTACTATGCAAAGGATTCATATTAAATGCACCCAACATTATTAATTCTATAATAATTTGTTACAAAATAGGAGGAGAATTAGGAGAACAATAGTTAAACTGCTAAAGTAATATTTCTATAGGCATTTAAAATATTTTACTTGTTATTTAGCTTATGTCACAATGTAATTTTGTAATAGAATTTTTAGGTTACATTTTTTTAAATTAAATTCGGTTTTATTGAGATATATTCACATACCATACAATCATCCATGGTGTAAATCAACTGTTCATAGTACCATCATATAGTTGTGCATTCATCATCCTAATCTATTTTTGAACATTTTCCTTATACCAGAAAGAATAATAAGAATAAAAAATAAAAGTAAAAAAGAACACCCAAATCATCCCCCCACAAATTCTCATTTGATGGGTAGTGTAAGGTTTCGTTGCTGAAAATACAGTATGTGGACCAGCAGGATCAGCATCTCCTGGGAGTGTGTTAGAAAACATAGAATTTCAGGCCTCTTCCCATATCTGCTGAATCGGAATCTGCATTTTAACAAGATCCTTGGATGATTTGTGTGCATATTACAATTTGATTGAGAAACATTAGTTCAAGGCATATTTGGGGCAATGGTATTTGTGTAACTGATACAACTAAACAGATGTAAGTGTGCTGCCATAGTAACTCTGGGTCTATTTATTTTTTAAACAGATTTATTCACACACTGTTCAAGTTTGCTAATGCTGCCATAATGCAAAACACCAGAAATTGGTTGGCTTTTATAAAGGGGAATTATTGTTACAAATTTATAGTCCTAAGGCCATAAAAGTGTCCAAACTAAGGCATTAGCAAGTGGATACTGTGCCTTTGTTACAATTAATGGAAACATATTACAATGTTACTGTTAAAAATAGACTCTAGTTTGCATTGATTATATTTTCCCGTATACAATCCAGTTTTAAGCACCTTGCAATGTTGACATTCATTTGTTCTCCCTCATGTAAAAACAATCTTTTATTAGTACACTTCATCACCATCATTGACCACTCTAGGTGTCACTAAATTACACAATCCCAGTCTTTATCTTCTATCTTTCTTTCTGGTATCATACATGCCCCTAGCATTCCTCTTTCACCCATACTCACACTCATCTTTGTTCGGAATACACACAATTTGTGCTACCATCACACAGTATTGTGCTATCTATGTCTGGATCTGTACAATCAATCCAGTTGAACATTCTGTACTCCTTCAGTATCAGATGCCTGACCTCTACCTTCCTTCTATCTCCTGATAATCTGTGTTCTCAACTGAGACTTTCAAGGTTTGCTCATTAAGGTTAGTTCATATTAGTGAGACCATACGGTATTTATCCTTTTGTTTCTGGCTAATATCACTCAGTGTAATGTCTACTGCCTACCTTTTTGTCTTTTGGATTTTGTATGTCATACTTTTCTCCATCTCTCTCTCTCTCTCTCTCTCTCTCTCTCTCTCTCTCTCTCTCTCTCTCTCTCTCTCTTTACTGGTAGACTTCATTTCTACACTTGTCTCCAAACCTCTCTCTTCTGTCTTTTATTATCTGTCTGTAGTGCTTCCTTTAGTATTTCTTGTAGAGCAGGTATCTTGTTCACAAACTCTCTCAGTGCCTATTTGTCTGAACATATTTTAAATTCTCCATCATTTTTGAAGGAAAGTTTTTCCAGATATGGAATTGCTGGTTGGCAGTTTTTCTCCTTCAGTAGCCTAAAGATGTCATACCACTGCCTTCTCGCCACTGTAGTTTTAACTGAGAAATCCACGCATAGTCTTATTCAGCTTCCCTAGTGTGTGATGGATTGCTTTTCTCTTGCTGATTTCAGAATTCTCTCTTTGTCTTTGACATGTGATAATCTGATTATTAAGTGTCTTGTCATAGGTCTATTTGGCTCTATTCTGTTTGAGGTATGCTGCACTTCTTGGATCAGTAATTTTATGTCTTTCATAAGAAATGGGGAATTTTCAGTTATTATTTCCTACATTATTGTTCCTGCCCCTTTTCTGTTCTTTCCTCCTTCTGGGACACCCATGACATTTATATTCATGCACTTCATTTTGTCATTCAATTCTCTGAGATGCTCATATTTTTCAATTCTTATCCCTATCTGTTCTTTTGTATGTAGTATTTCAGATGTCTTGTCCTCCAGTTTATGAATCCTTTCTTCTGCTTCTTCAAGTCTGGTGTATGACTCCATTGTGTTTTTCATCTCATCTATTTTGCCTTTCATTCTCATAAGTTCTGCCATTTGTTTTCTCAAGCTTGCAGATTCTTGTTTATGGTTACCCAGTGTCTTCTTTATATCTTTCATCTTTTGCCACATTTTCCTGCTGCTCATTGATTTCATTTAGAAGATTTGTTTGAACATATTTAATTAGTTTCTTCAGCTCCTGTATCTCATTTGAAGTTTGTTTGCTCCTTTGCTTGGGCCATATCTTCATTTTTCCCAGTATGACCTGTAATTTTTCATTGTCTAGACATCAGCTTCCCTTGATTACCACAATAAGATTTTCCCAGACCAGATGGGCTCAGGTCTCAGGAGGAGAGTGTAATCAGTATCAGGTTTCCCTGAGGATGAGCCCCAGCTTGTTGTCAGACTTTCCTCTGAGGTCTCTAAATCTGGTGCTGTTCCGATCCTGCCCAGCAGGTGGTGATTGCCCACAGCTCCCCATTGGTGTAAAGAGTTATGGTGCCTTTAATTCTTGTGGACCCTGTCCCAGCCAGGAGCCAAGGGTGTCAGAAGCCAAGCTTAAGTTGTTTCTGGTTCCCCACCCCCAGGTCCTGGGGTCTGAATTCTCTGAGGGAGGGCTACCACTTGAGCTGGTCCCCCTTTTCTTATGGAAGGCACACCCTTTAGGGAATTATCTCCTACACTTGAAGTCTCCCTTTGTCTCTCTGACTCTGTTAACTCCACCCTTGCCTGGATCAACACTGACAACTGAAAATGCCTGAGGCTTTCTCTAATAAGCTATTTAGAATGGGAGGGGAAAAAAAGGAAAAAGAAAGGCATCTCCTTTTCAGAGCCAGTCTCCAGCCAGCCAGTTTCACTGGTCAACCAGGGTTGGTACTCAGTTCTCTGTGCCCCTTTTCTTGGGACACAGCTATTTTCCAATATTCTGAGCTCAGCTGTCTTGAAAAGCCTCTGTTTTTATTCATATGTTTTTCCATAAGCCTCACCTCCTCTCTGCTGGGAGAGACCTCAGGATTCCTTTCCTGCTTGTTCCGGGTTTCTCTGTGCTTGTAACTTGTATTCAGTAGTCAAAATTTGTTAATCAAAACCACAATTGGAGCATGGTAGTGTTACTTACCCTTACTCCTAGAAGACTGCTTCTTTTTCCCACAGGGAAAGGTTCCAACTCAGCCTGCCATGCCAGTTTCAGGAGGAGTGCCCCGCTCTGCATTTTTGAGGAGCTTCACTTAAAATTCTATGCTGTGATCTCAGCAATTCCACCCTTTCCAGACTGGTGTATGGTGTGTGTCCAGTCATGGATGCTTCCTGACAGTTGTTCTGGACTATTTACTAGTTGTTCCAGGCTATTTATTGGTGGACTAGTGAATACTAGAGGACTAACTAAATTCCATGTCTCCTATGCCCCCTATCATGCCCCTGCCCTGACCATTTAGTTTTGAAATCTCTTCAGCTAAATATCCCAGCTCATCACTTTCAAATTCTGCCTTCCATCTGACACCAAGACTCAATTTTGCCAAATTCTCCACTCCACTACTTAAAACAAGGATTGCTTTCTTGCTGTTTGGCAGTGACACACTGCTCATTTCTTTCTAAGGCCTCACTGGATGTAACTTTAGTGTACATATTTCTATCAAGTGTCAGCAAGTATTTTGGTCTCTATAGGCTCTTAGCTTCTCTCTTAAATACTCCAGTGAACTAATTAAGACCCACCCTCAATGGGTGGGGCCACACATCCATGGAAATAATCTAATCAAAATTTCCATCCTAATCAACAAACTAATCAGTCTGCCCCACACAAGATTGCATTAAGGAATATGGCTTTTGTGGGAAACACAATATATTCAGACCAGCACACTCACCATGAATTCCAGCCTAAGTGAACTGTCAATGACTGTTGGCCAGAGACAGCACTCCTCCTCTGGGCTTCTCCTCCCTCCCAGACAGGTCCTCCAGCTCTCCAAGGTCAGTCATCACCAAAAGCCTCCATCTCCTTGTTGGGGATACATAGCTTTTAGCAAGCATTCCACACTTGTTAATTAAAACCCCAGTTGAAGCTAAGCTGAGCTATATTTGCTTGCTCAGAGAGTCCTGCTCCCTAGCACCATGAGGCTTTGCAGTTCAGGCCATGGGGGGAAGGGGCTCCCAACTTGGATCCACAGTTTTACTTACAGATTTTATGCTGTGATCTCAGGCATTCCTCCCAATTCCAGTTGATGTATGATGAGTGGATGGTCACATATTTCCCCCCCACAGATATTCCAGATTATTTACTAGTTGTTCCTGGTTGTTTATTAGTTGTTCCAGGGGACTGACTAGCTTCCACTCCTCCTCTTCAATATTTTTGAAGAGCTTCAACAGGATTGGTACTAATCATTCTTGAATGCTTGCTGGAATTCAATGTGCAGCCATCTGGTCCTGGACTTTTCTGGGAAAAGAAAAAATGATGGATTCAATCTCTTGTGATTCATTTCTTGAGGACTTCTATTTCTTGTTGTTCATGCTTTTTCTAGGAAGTTTGTCCATTTCATCTAAGTTGCCTAGTTTGTTGGTGTATAGTTGTTCAATGCATCCTCTCATTATCTCCTTTATTTCTGCAGGGTCAGTAGTTATGTCACCCCTCTCGTTTCTGATTTTATGTATTTGCATCCCCTCTCTCTTTTTATTTTTGTTAGCCTAGCTAATGATCCATCAATTTTGTTATTTTCTCAAAGAACAAACTTCTGGTTTTATTGATTCTGCCTACTGTTTTGATGCTCTCAATTTCATTTATTTCTGCTCTAATCTTTTATTTCTTTCTTTCTCTGTACTTTGGGTTTAATTTGCTGTTCTTTCTCTACTTTGCTTTTTAGGGAAATGAATTTCCCTTTCAGCACTGCCTTTGCTGCATCCCATAAGTGTTGATATGTTTTGTTCTCATTTTCATTTGCCTCAAGATATTTACTGATTTCTCATAATTTCTTCCTTGACCCACTGGTTGTTTAGGAGTATTGTTTAGCTTCCACATATTTGTGAATTTTCCAGACTTCTGTCTGTTATTGATTTCCAATTTCATTCCATTATGATCTGAGAAAGCATTGTTTACTTTCGATCTTTTAAAATTTATTGAGACCTGCTTTGGACCCAACATGTGGTCTATCCTGGAAAATTGTCCATGAGCACTTCAGAAAACTGTATATGTTTCTGTTTTGGGGTGAAACATTCTATAAATGTCTAAGTCTATTTCATTTATCATATTTTTCAAAATCTGTTTCCTTATTGATTCTCAGTCTAGAGGTTCTATCCATTGAAGACAGTGGGTGTATTGAACTCTCCAACGATTATTGTAGAAGTGAACTTCTCCCTTCAGTGTCTTCAGTGTTTGCCTCATGTATTTTGGGGCACTGTGGCTTAGTGCATAAATATTTATGATTGTTATGTCTTCTTGATGAATTTTTCCTTTTATTAATACATAGTGTCCTTTGTTGTCTCTTTTAATTATTTTGCAGTTAAAATCTAATTCATCAGATAGCAGTATAGATACCTCTGCACTTTTCTGGTTGTTGTTTGCATGAAGTATCTCTTCCAACCTTTCACTTTCAACCTGCTTTTGTCCTTGTGTATTAAGTGTTTTGTAGACAGCATAAGTTGGATCCTGTTTTATTTTTTATACATCCTGCCAATATATGTCTTTTGATTGTGGAGTTCAATCTGTTAGCATTTAATGTTATTACTGTAAATGTAGTAATTTATTCAATAATTTTGTCTTTTGGATTTTATCTGTTATATCTTTTCTTTTCTCTCTTTTTAATCTACTAATTACTCTTACTGCTAATCTTCATTTCTGTACTCATCTCCAAACCTCTCTCTTCTGTCTCTTCCTATCTTTCTGTAATGCTCCCTTTAGCATTTCTTAAGAGAAGGTCTCTTGTTCATAAACTCTCTCAGTGTCTTTTTCTTTAAATACTTTAAAATATCCCTATATTTGAAGGTCAATTTTGCCAGATATAGAATTCTTCATTGCCAGTTTTACTCTTTCAGTATCTTAAATATATCACACCACTATCTTCTTGCCTCTGTGGTTTCTGCTGTGAGTTCTGCACTTACTCTCATAGATCTTCCATTGTGTACTGGTTTGAATCTGTTTGTACCCCTTAAAAGAATGTGTTCTTTTAATCCAATCTTGTGGGTGCAGATCTGTTGTGGGTTGGATCTTGTGATTAGGTTATTTCCATGGAGATATAACCCAAACCTTTGAAGCTTGGTCTTAATTAATTTATTGGAGCCCTTAAGAGATCTCAGGGAGAGAGAGAGAGAGAGAGAGAGAGAGAGAGAGAGAGAGAGAGAGAGAGAGACAGAGGGAGAGAGAGAGAGAGATCTCAGAGCTGACACAGATCCAGACACTTAGGAGATGCAGATAGGAGTCATTTTGGAGACAGCTGTTGAAACCAGAACCAGGAGAGAAGCTAAGAGATGAAATCCAAAGTATTCCCCAGAGAAGCTAAGAGAGGACCCCCAGACTCTTTGAGAGAAATGCCCTGGGGGAAACAAGCAAGGATGCACAGGAATGGAGAGAGAGAGAAGCTAAGACCAAGGCCCCAAAGACATTTTGGAGAAAGCCACTGAAACCAGAAGCAAAACCCAGGAGAGAGGGTTAAACAGAGCCAGCCATGTGCTTTTCCATTTGACAGAGGAACCCTGGATGCTATCAGCCTTCCCTCAGAGAATATATCTGTCAGAAATAAAGCGGTACCTGTAAGGGAATAAACGCTCTCTCGGTTCTGGAGGAGAAAAGAATTTATTTACGATCTTGCAAGATGGGGCGTCCAGCCAAACACGCGGAAGGCTGGCGCCCCAGAGGAAGAGAATGGCGATGTTTAAATCTCCTACTTCTAATTCGCAAGTCCCTCCCCTGTTTCCCCATTGACTGGGTACTACAGAGGTTACAGCCTATCCGAGAACACTAACTAATTCATCTTTTGAGATTTTAATTTGTACAGCCAATCCCAGAGAGCCAACTAGCTCATTATTGAGATTTTGAACTGATTAGCCAATGCCCCCCCAAATTTTTATTTTTTGCTGTGAGTTCCCGCCTCTGATACTACCTCATGTCTCTTTACATCAGGCAGATTCTCTCTTCTCTTTGTCTGGGGCTTGTTTAAACTGGTCTTGCCTCCATTTCCCTTATTCCATGCTGTCTCTATGTGAAAACGAAACTTATTCCTTTCTTACAGATTCCCTCCTCTTTCTTTTTTAAACACTTTTAGTTTTCACATTTTAGATTCTCAAATTTGCTAAGGGCTTTTTCACATTCCTCATCATACGGATCTTTTTTATTTTTGATTCTAGTGGTTTTGATGGGTTTTTGAACTAGCCTTTGAGCACACGGGATTATGTAGCACCCAGCTGTTATAAACATTTTGGCTGGAATGATAAGGAAAATTAAAATAGATGTTGCAATTCCTTTCCATTTCTTGAACCAATTTTCCAACCATTCTATGAGTGGGTTGTTAATGCTAGAATTCTTTTCTAGTTTCTGAAATAAGGCTGTTAAGCCTTGTAGGGCTTTGGTGATAGTTCCATTAGGCGTGGTATTATAGGGGACGAATGTGCGACAATTTCCCCCAACTATAGCACAGACGCCTCCTTTTTCAGCTAGCATCATGTCTAGGGCCATTCTGTTTTCCCATGCCATTCGGCTAGTGGCATCTAACTGTTCTGCTATTTCTTTAATGACATCCCTGGTATAGTTGATAAATTTTAGCTGATGATTGACATTTTTATTGATGGTGACCCACCAGAATAAGGACGATTTAAATTCTGTGGCTACTTGATTTTTAGCTTTAAACTCATTAGGAACTTTCTGGGGAACCCCTATACTATCTACAAACATTTTTTTATTGAAGGAACTAGGTACACTTTGTACATTTTTCTTTTCTCCTTTGCCTTGGGTTGGTACTTTTTTATTACTTTCAAATGCCAGGGTAAATGAGATAGCCAATTGAACCAGAGCACAGGTTCCTCCCCACCTTTCAGGTAGTGTTGGCCAGAGGATGCCCTTCTCACAGTACCACCAGAGGTCTGCTCAGGGTATAGTTAGGCTGGAGAAGTTGCCAGTACTATCCTTGCTCACATTCCACACCTGTGTACACAGAGCCATGGTACCAAGATCCTGGAGCCCTTCTTCCCATCTGGAGAGACAGGCAGAGTGGTTTCCGGGACCAAGGTGAGACGCTGGTATGGCTTTGACACTTCCCTTCTGGACTGGAGGGAAAAGGGAGGACAACGTACTACAACTTTCACCAGGAGTAGCATTTTGAAAGAGGAGTGTTATACATTTAAACTCCCTTTCATGCTTTTTCATCCCCAAGGGGAAGGGCATAATCTGAACAGTGGGTTGTTTGGTTGTACAAGCATAACAGTCACTTCTGTTTAGACTCTGGATGGTATGTTTGCCCCATTCTACCCAGGCATTTGTATTTCCATAACCTGTCTCTATTTCTGTGGTTTGCTTTAAGTCTTTGGCCTTAAGTGTTCTAATGACCTTGGGGTCAATTTGAACTGGAGAGTTAAATTCCAGCCAAGTTTCCCTTAATGGTTTTTCCTCCAACCTGGGTAAGACCCATCCCTCATACTGTGTGGTCCACCAAGCAGTGTTCCAAGAATAACAGGGGTTAGGTGTCTCATAAGTTATACTCTCAAATGTTCGCCCCCCAACAATCTTGCTTTCTATTTGAACAGTCTGCTTACATAAATGCTTATATTCCTCACTCAGTTGTTGCTGACGTTTTAGATTTTTACAGCTCATTACTTGACAAACATCAAATTGTACAGTTTGAGACTTTAAGCCTTTGATTACACTTATAACCAGCTTAGCAGAACCTGTTACTCCTTGAATATAGAACATTATGATCAGTATAAGCAATTTCATCATTAAGCTATACACAGAGCACAATGCAAACACAGGGTTTAATCCAGCCCTTCCTCCCTCCTAGTATGTTCTTTCAACTGTTGCCTATTTAAAGTGATCCTTAGGGGATCTGAGGTAGGAGTCACTTTCCAGGATTCAGGTTGAGTTGCTGGATACTTATCGTCTGGTTCAGGCACCAGTCCCTTCACTCGTGTGTAATGAGTCCAGCCTCTTTCTGCCGTTCGGACTGCCGTCTCAGTTGTCAGCAAGACCTGATAGGGTCCTTCCCAGATCGGTTGAAGTTTGGATTCTTTCCACGACCGGATCAGAACCCAGCTGCCAGGCTGATGTCGATGGGCAGCAAATTCAAGAGGCGGGGTCTGAGCCAGCAGTCCACGGTGCCTGAGAGATGATAAAGTAGAAGACAAGGCCAGTATATAATTCTTAAGAAAAAGATCTTTTGTGTCTAGGGAGGGGAGCTCTCCAGTCCTCCTGGGGAAAGGCAAACCAAAAAGCATTTCATAAGGGGAAATTCCCAGTTCTTTTCTAGGGGCAGTCCTGATTCTTAGTAGAGCTATAGGTAAGCACTTGATCCAAGGTAACTTTGTTTCCAAAACTAATTTAGAAAGATGTTTCTTTATGGTTTGATTCATTCTTTCCACTCTCCCAGAGGATGGTGGATGCCAGGGAGTGTGGAAGTCCCAAGTGACACCCAGGCTTCTCATGACATTTTGCAACACACGGGAGGTAAAGTGACTGCCATTATCAGAGTCTATATTTTCCACTAACCCATAACGGGGAATGATTTGTTCAAGGATAACTTTAGAAGTTCCCAATGCTGTAGCTGAGGATAGAGGGTAGGCTTCCACCCATCCAGTGAGGTGGTCAACAATTACCAAAATATATTTTAAACGACCGATTGGTGGCATTTCAGTGTAATCAACTTGAATGCTCTGGAATGGTCTCAGGCCCGGCTCTCTTCCCCCTTGTACCTGTTTTCTTAAAACCTTTTTATTAATTTTTTTTGACAAATTATGCACCGCTCACAGATTTGTTTAGCAACTGTATAAAGGCCTACACATCCAAATTGTCTAAGTACTACATCACACATGGCTTGTACCCCCCAATGACTCCCCTGGTGTAGGACTGCTAATATCTCCCTCATTATTTGTTTATTTAACATTTGTCTGCCATCTGGGAGAAACCATTTCCCCTGATCATTTAAGGTTGCTCCTAACTGTTTCAACTCTTTTACTTCTTTGGCAGAGAATGTAGGGACCCCAAATTCCTTAGGGATAGAGGGTATTAGGATCATTATTTTTAAAGGGGGGTAGAGAGAGGCCTCCTTAGCCTTTTCATCAGCCAACCTATTGCCTTTTGCCTCAAAAGTAGGTCCCTTCTGGTGTCCATTTATATGCACCACTGATATTTCTCTAGGTAAGAGTAGATTGATTAATACTTGTTTCACCAATTCCCCATGAACCAGTTCTTTTCCTTTGCTATTGATTAATCCCCTTTCTTCCCAGATCTTTCCAAAGGTGTGGACTACCCCAAAGGCATACTTAGAGTCAGTGTATATTGTACCATCCTTTCCTTCTAATAATTTGAGGGCTTGATTTAGTGCATACAATTCACAAGTTTGAGCTGACCACTTATTGGGCAATCGGCTAGCTTCTTTTACTTTGCAAGTTATCCCATCCACAACTGCATAGCCATTGTGCCTTTCTCCTTCTAGGACTTTGGAGGATCCATCTATGAACAGTCTTTCCCCCGAGTGCAGGGGAAGATCCCTTAGGTCAGGTCGGACTCGAGTTTGGTATTCAATTAGGTCTAAACAGTCATGCTCAGGGGTCTCTACTTGCTCAGGCCCCTTCCAGAGGAAGGAGGCCGGGTTTAGGCTATGATCTGTTGTTAAGACCAAATCATCTTTTTCCATTAGGATTGCTTCATATTTTAAGATTCGAGAATCAGTTAACCATTTCCCTGCCCTTTGAGACAGAATAGTTCTCACTTGATGAGGAGTACTAACTACTAATGCCCCTCCAAAGGTTAATTTCCTGCTTTCTTCTACTAAAAGGGCAGTTGCTGCAATGGCTTGAACACACCCAGGCCACCCCCTAGAGACTGGATCTAAAACCTTCGAAAGGAAAGCCACCGGCCTTCTTTGGCCTCCCCAGATTTGGGTTAGGACCCCCAAAGCTGTTCCCTTATCTACTGTAACAAACAGGTGAAAGGGTTTTTCAAGGGAAGGAAGTGCTAGAACAGGAGCTTGCACCAGTGCCTGCTTGAGTTCATTTAATGCCTTTATTTCCACTTCCTCCCATTCTATCTTGTCAGGCTCTTCCTCTAGTAATTTTTGGTATAGCTCTTTAGTTCGAGATGCAAAAGAATCTATCCACAATCTACAGTACCCTACCAATCCCAGGAATTTTCTTAGCTCTCTTTTTGTTTGAGGAAGAGGCAACTCTACTATGGCCTGGATTCTTTCTGGATGGATTTTTCTTTTTCCTTCACTTATGAGGTGGCCTAGGTACTTAACTTCCCTTGCTACAAATTGCAGTTTACTTTTAGATACCCTTAATCCTTGTTCCCCTAAAAAGTTCAGTAGGTTTTTCGTAGCTTGAGCCACCACTTGCCTTTCTTTACCTGATATTAATAGATCATCTACATATTGCAGAAGGGTGATTTCAGGTGGGACTGGAAATTTTTCCAGTACCCTCTCTAACTCTTGCCCAAAGAGATTGGGGGACTCCGTGAAACCCTGAGGTAAGACCGTCCATCTGTATTGCTGCTTTCGCCCATTGAAGGGATCTTCCCACTCAAAGGCAAACAGGTCTCTACTTTCTGGATCAAGGGGACAGGCCCAGAAGGCATCCTTTAAATCTACTACACTAAACCACTTATGATGGAAGGGAATTTTACTCAGGAGAGTGTAAGGATTAGGAACTACAGGGTGTTGAACCTGGACAATTTTATTAATGGCCCTTAGATCCTGCACCATTCTCCAGCTACCATCTGGTTTCTGAATGGGGAGAATGGGAGTATTAAAAGAGGACATACAGGTTTCCAAGAGTCCATCCCAAAGGAGACCCTCAATGATGTGTTGGAGTCCCTGTCTTCCTTTAAGAGGAATAGGATATTGTTTCTGGCACACGACCTCCCCTTCCTTTTTTAACTTGATTTTAATTGGGGGAATTTGCAACCCTCCCCTGTTTCCTTCTTTTACCCATACCTCCTCCTTAATGTCTCTTTCATCTTCTTCAGTGAGCAGGGCCAAAACCTCAATCCGTCCATTCCTTACCTCTAAATCCAGTCCCATAGGTATTATTAGGTCTCTTCCTAATAAATTACTCCCAGCTTCTGGGATGTGCAACAAGGGAGCTATGATTTGATTATTTTCCCAACAAATGTTAGTAGGTTCAAGAATGGGAACTTTAAATCCCTCCCCTTTTACCCCTGTGACGGTGAGGGAACTGCCAGAGAGCCTGGCCCCCTTTGGAAGATGATTTACAGAGGAGCAAGCTGCTCCAGTGTCTACCAAGAATGTAATTTCCTCTTGATATGGGCCCACCTTTAAATTTACTAAAGGCTCCCGGTGGGCTTCTGAGATGAGGAGCCTCTGACTCTCCTAGTCTTCAAAATTCATTAGCGGTATAACTCGACCCTCCTTCTGTAAGTCTGGGCACTCCCTTTTGAAATGGCCAGGCTTTTCACAATGATAACACCCTGCAGAGTTCTGCATTTTCCTTGCTCCTTTTTTTTAAATCAGCCCAGCCCCCTCCCCTATCTCGCCTCTGTCTGCATCCCCCATTTCCTGTTTCTAATCTTTTCTTGACCAAGTGGTCAACAGTGGCTATCATGACTTTAGCCTGCTGCTTTTGTTTTTTTGTCCTCCCTTCTTACAAATACTTTCTGTGCTTCCCTTAATAACTCCTCCAATGGCTTATTCATTCATCCATTTATTTTTTGAATCTTTTTCTGAATATCAGGCCAAGATCCCTTCACATAGCTGACCTTTAACATTCCCTGGGCTACAGGGTCTTCAGGATTCATACCTGAATATTTCCTTACTTGTTCTCTCAATCTTTGTAGATAAGCAGAGGGAGACTCATCTTTCTCTTGATTTACCTCAAAGGCCTTATCCAAATTTTGAGATTTGGGTACTGCCAATTTTATTCCCTCTACAATGAGGTCTCTGAGATCCTTCATTTGTGCCCTATCCTCTTTATCATTATTATCCCAATCAGGGTCAGTATTTGGAAATTTTTGCTCTGCTGCCATCACCCCTTGCCCTGGCGGGTGTTGCCTTTCCCATTCTTTCATAGCAGCCCCTCTTATCATTCCTCTCTCCTCTTTTGTAAAGAGGATGTTTAATATGGACATAAGTTCAGACCACGTGTATAGGCTAGAGCCTAGGAACTGATCTATTTGCTCAGCCAGCCCCATTGGGTCCTCTATTAGCAATTTCATCTCCTTCTTAAAATTTCTTACTTCTGCACTCGTTAATGGGGCATTTACATACCCGACTTCCTTTGGCCCCATAGGCACCTCCCTCAAGGGGTAAAGGGATTTAACGGGGTGATGTTCCCTTACTCTCTTTCCTTCAAGAGTTTTTGGAAATGGAAAATTCTGTACATCCTTTTTGCACTGTGTTAATTCTTTCCTCAACCATTGATGGGTCATATCTGGTGGGGCAGTTGGCGCCGATGGGCCTCCTGATTCCCCTGGAACCTGTGCGGACCTTATTAGGTCCTCAGACTCTAACAATCTCTGCCCTGGGGGAGGAGGGGAATAGTAGGGAGGAGGAAGGCTTAATAAGGGGTCCCAGGGTTTAGATTCTACCAACTCATCTTCCAAGTTTGGGTTTTTATCTTTCACAAGGTAAAGGGGAGTTTTTTTGTTCTTTAGCCAGCACGTGGCATAATCAGACTCCTCCTTAGAAAAGGGTTTCTTCTCATTAACATAAATTACAAGGTTGGCACAGAGCCAGTCCTCCTCTGACCCATACTTTGGCCAGAATACGTCTGGCGGTGAAATGCTTTCTTCAGTCCAAATGTAACAACAGTATTTAATCATTTTCTTTTTGTCCTTTCCCTTGGTCCGATCGCTATCGGTCCAATATTTTAACATCCTACCTAGTGGGCTATCTGGAGGGATGTCCCCGAGGGACTCTATAGGTGCCCCCTTTTCTTCTTCCCCGGCCGGCCAACTGCCTCTATTTCCCATCCTGAGTCTTGTCTGGGCTTCTTTCTCTCAGTTCCTTTCGCTTCGTCTGTCTCTGGCCCTTTCCCTCGCGGGAGAAGGGAACCGCAGATTGAGACTCCGCACTCGCTTCGTGCAGTATGTCGCACGTCTCAGTCACACACAAGCAGCTCCAGACTCATCAGGAATTCCCGACCACCAAGGCAATATATTACTTTCCTTACCTTGGTCCGTGCACGGAGTTGCCTGGTCAAACAGAGGCAAGCCCTTTCCCCCTTTTCTCATCCACAACCAGCAGATCCAAGCGTCTGGTCTCGGGCCCTTTAGCTGCCGGAGATGGGCCCCCAATGGCGGAGTCCGAGACCGCTCAATCAGCGGGGCGCGCCTTCCCTTTGTCCACCTCGGGGGTCCCCCTCCGAAGCTTTGGATCCCGGACGAGCCCCCAAGTTGTCGGAAATAAAGCGGTACCTGTAAGGGAATAAACGCTCTCTCGGTTCTGGAGGAGAAAAGAATTTATTTACGATCTTGCAAGATGGGGCGTCCAGCCAAACACGCGGAAGGCTGGCGCCCCAGAGGAAGAGAATGGCGATGTTTAAATCTCCTACTCCTAATTCGCAAGTCCCTCCCCTGTTTCCCCATTGACTGGGTACTACAGAGGTTACAGCCTATCCGAGAACACTAACTAATTCATCTTTTGAGATTTTAATTTGTACAGCCAATCCCAGAGAGCCAACTAGCTCATTATTGAGATTTTGAACTGATTAGCCAATGCCCCCCCAAATTTTTATTTTTTGCTGTGAGTTCCCGCCTCTGATACTACCTCATGTCTCTTTACATCAGGCAGATTCTCTCTTCTCTTTGTCTGGGGCTTGTTTAAACTGGTCTTGCCTCCATTTCCCTTATTCCATGCTGTCTGTATGTGAAAACGAAACTTATTCCTTTCTTACATATCTACCACATGATGCCTTAATTTGGACATTTACATGGACTTAGATCTGTATATTTCCAACCTAATAAATCCCCATTGAAAAAGCCAATCCATTTGTGGTGTATTACATTTTGGTAGCTTTAGCAAACCAGAACACCTTGTATGGGATGGATCACTTTTCTCTGATTTCAGAATTCTCTTTGTCCTTGACTTTTGGCAATATTATTAGTAAATGTCTTGGAGTAAGCCTATTTGGAGCTATTCTCTTTGGGGTATGCTGTGCTTCTTGGACCTATAGTTTTATGTCTTTCATAAGAGTTGGGAAATTTTCATTGATTATTCCCTCCATTATTCTTTCTGCTCCCTTTCTCTACTCTTCTCCTTCTGGGACACTCATAACATGTATATTCATGTGCTTCATTTTGTCATTCAGTTACCTGAGACCCTACTCATATTTTTCCTTTTCTCCCCTACCTGTTATTTCATGTTTAGGATTTCACATGTCCTGTCTTATTGTTCACTATTCTTCTGCTTCTTGAAACTTGCTGTTGTGTGTCTCCATTCTGTTTTTCATCTCTTCTATTGTGTCTTCCATTCCTGTAAATTCTGCCATTTGTTTTTACAAGCTTTCAATTTCTTCTGTATGGGCACCCTGTGTCTTCTTTACATCCTTCATCTTTTTTGCCGCATTTTCCTTCAACTCATTGATTTGATTTAGAAGAATTGTTTGAACATCTTTAATTAGTTGTTTCAACCCTTGTATCTTAGCTAAGGTGGGGATTTTTTGTTCCTTGTTTGGGCCATATCTTCATTTTTCCTGGTATTAGTCATGATTTTTTGCTGTCATCTAGGCATCTGATTTTCTTGCTTAATTTATCCTGGAGGTTGTTTTCTCTCTTTTGCCTAGGGTTTTCCTGTTGGTTGGCTTTGTTCTCTATCTGTTCTTTGTCTCTCTCACCAGCTAGTTGTCAGATTGGCTTTGTCCAACTTCTTTTCCCAAAACCAGGTTCCCACTATGGCCTGCTTCATGGATGTGGGGGGGGGTGGTGATAGGCACTGGGCAACAGAGCAAAGTTTCTGTGTGTGAGTAAAAAAAGTCTGCTGGATCCAAGCAGTACTCTGTTTCTTGCCAACCAGCAAGACCTGGGTTTTTTGTTTTTTTTTAAGAACAATGCTTTAGTAGTTGGGTCATCCATATTCCCAAACCAAAACAGGGGTGGAGTCTCATGCAGGGGGTCGACATCAACTCTGGTGGGACTGAAAGAACATCTGGATAGTCTATGAAGAACCATTCAATTCCCTTGCACTTTGAAGTCTGCCTGGCAGATGACACTGTTTGGTAACTTAATCATCATTAGAAGAAGTTTGCCTTGGCATCCAGGCTACCTTTGACCAGGCAGGCTGAAATTGTGGGTTCTCTGTGCCCTCAGTTTGCCAGCAAAAACATGGCTCAATGTAGGGCTGTGTCCCCTACTTTATTTGTAGCAGAGAACTCCCCCCAGCTTTACCAGTTTTCAACCATCCCCAAGGCAAGGAACCGGCCACCAACTGATGTTTCCCACAGGGGAGGGGAAACGGCTATCAGACCCAGGACTGGTAAAAGTCTCTTTTCACATTTTCTCATGTTTTTTTTTGTCCCTCACTGATCTAGGCCTTGGAATGTGATCCCCTGTCCCTTGAGTCTCCAAATGGTGGGGGGTTTGTCTCATTGCTTTGAGAGAATTTTTCTCCTGTATCCTCAGTGTGAGGGATCCCAGCTGCTGTGAGAGACCAATTGAGGGGGAGGGGCAGGATTTTCCTACCTGATATTTCTGTCTTCGATTTAGCATTTGTAGGGACCTTCTAGGGTCTGTATCTTCTTCCACAGTTTTGAACAATTCAAAATTTTCCTTTTAATTTCATTGATCTTCTGGGGAGAAATTTTCAGTAGCTTTTTATGTCATCATATTGATGATGTCACCTTCTAAATGCAGTAACTTTTGACCCAGCAATATCAATTTCATAAATAACATAAAGAAAGATGCTTGTACAAGAGTATTAAATGCAAATTTGTTTAGAAGAATGAAAGTTTGGAAACTCTTTAAAATGCCCACTATAATTAATGGAGTGTTTAAATAAGTTATGGTGCACCATTATTTA
This sequence comes from Choloepus didactylus, assembly GCF_015220235.1. NCBI lineage: Eukaryota > Metazoa > Chordata > Mammalia > Pilosa > Megalonychidae > Choloepus > Choloepus didactylus. Next base: position 50,997,432 of record NC_051327.1, read on the forward strand.
TTTAACAGATGCAATTGTTAAAAAAACAGATAGGCCTGTATTTATTGACATGGAAATATCTCCAAGATATATAGATCTATTGCTAAGAAAAAAGAAGGAAGTCACTGAATAATTTGTGGCCCAATTTATATTATTAAATATTTAAGTGAGTATTTACATTTTTGCAAATAAAGGCAATAGTAAATTTCTGGACAGTTATACATGGAAACTTAGTGTTTATTTCTGTATATATGAGGGAGCTGGGGAACCTTTCATCAATTTTTACTTTCTATGTTATCTGAGTTGTTTACAACTAGAATGTATTTAGTTGTTACCTACATAATGAAAAGAAAATAATAAAAACTGCTTTTAAATAAAATTAATGGAACTTTAATCTATTTGTGTAATCTCATCTCACAAGACAGGTACTGGTGCTCATTACTACATGAGGAAGTGGAAACATAGAAAGTTTAAGTCAGAGGTGCTCAACAGAACATTAAAACCAACAGGGAAGGTTTCTAAAACAAATTCTGATGATTGGGGCTTATCCCAGATCTACTGAATCAGCATCTCTGTAGTAGGATCCAGCCATCTGTATTTGATAAATGCTCCTGGAGGTGATTCTAATGTGTAGCCAAGATTAGAACTACTGATTCACATTGGTTTTCACTGCTAGATCACAATGCTACCAAAATGGCAGAGCAGAGACTGGAAGTCAGGACTATACTGCTTCTTTATACATGGAAGATGATATGGATATAAGAAATATAGATTGATAATGTGATGGTTTGAAACTGTATGTACCCCAGAAAAACATGTTCTTAAGGTTAATCCTTTGTAAGTAGGACATTTGGATGAGACCAATTCAGTTAAGGTGTGACTCACCTCATTCAAGATGGATCTTAATCCTATTACTGGAGTCCTTTATAAATGGAATGAATACTCTACAGGAGAAAGAAACTGAAATCAATGAAACCCAGGAAGAGAAGGGAGAGACCAGCAAACACCATCATGTGCCTTGTCAAGTGGTAGAGGAGCCAAGGGTCTCTGACAGCCAGTCTTCAGGAAGAAAGCATTGCTGTGATGATGTCTTTAGGTGAACATTTTCCTGGACTCTAACTGTGATGGTTAAGTTTATGTGTCAACTTGGCCAGGTGATGGTGTTCAGGTGTCTGGTCAAGAAACACTGCTGTAACTGTTACTGAAAGGATATTTGTGGCTGGTTAATAAACCAGAAGGCTGGTTTATTAAATCATCATTCAATTGGCTGCATCTGTGACTGATTACATCAATGAAGGGCTTGTCTTCCATAATAAGAGAATTCAGTCAGTTGATGACTTTTATGGAAGAGGGAGAGAAGACCTTTGCTTCTTCAGCTAGCCAGTGAAGGATTTCCTAAGGAGTTCACTGAACACCATTATTGGAGTTGCTGGTTTACTGCCTGAGCAGTTCATTGAACATCTTCATCGGAGTTGCCAGTTTGCTGCCTGCCCTATGGAATTTGGACTCGTGCATCCCCACAGTTATATGAGACACTTTTATAAAATCTTATACTTACAGATATCTCTTGTTGATTGTTTCCCTAGAGAACCTTAACTAATACAGCTTGGTACTGGGAGTGGTTCTTGAGAAGCAGAACCTTAAAATCAGCTTTTACAATTGATTTTTTACTCTGACTAGATTCAAAGGCATTAATGACTCCATTTCCAATAATCAAGATAGTACTGAGAGTCCATGGCATGAGTTGACAATGAAGATATGCAAAATATCACCATTTATTCTCCTAATCATACTCTTGTATGAAGCAAGGCTCTAGGTGACAGTGTTTTTGACATCTTAACAGAGTTTTGCAGAGTTAAGAGGTATAATGATGTTGGCTGGTTGCTCTTAGATACATTGGATAAAGTTATAAGAGAAAGGGATGAGCTAAAGTCTTCAAATTTGAAACTTAAGCACCATATGACAGATGTAAATGTTTCTATGTGTGCCCTGAAAGAAAATCTTATTTCCTGTGGCTGCAGACTTGAGATTTCTGGAAAACAGATGCAGAATTTCAATGTGCAGTAGCAGACTTACAACATAAACTAAAATCTCAACTTTGTAGGGAGTCGCTGTTAAAGGCATTGATTGGAAAAGAATAGGATCCTGAAACTTGGGATGGGGACTTATGGATTGATAATAATGGCAGTGAGGATATTGGAACCCTGGATTCTGCTTCTTTGTTAGATATACCTGTGGTTGTCTGCCCTGATGAAACAGCTATCCAACCTCCAGCCTGCTTTGAGGAAACAGCTTCCTGACCTCCAGTCTGCCCTGAGAAGCATGCCAATGAACATCCACCTAAAGAGATTAACCCTTCAGTGCCGGCTAAACCTATAATTGCCTACCCTGAGGAAGCAGCCCTCACTCCTCTGTCTGGAGAGATTAATCCTGTTTCATGAGATGAAACTGAAATGGAATATCCAGAGGACACACCTCTTACAAGGACTGTGAGGAATAAATTTGTGAGACTAGCTCCATATTCCCTGAAAAGCTCTGTGGTTGCCCTTCTCTGTAGTTCAGATATTACTATTGGAACTGCTGTCACTGAGCTGGAATCCTTAAACACAATGGAGATAATCAGATCCTGGGTTAGCAAAAGCCATGTGGCAGCAGTTAATTGCCAAAGACAAGGTAACAATGGTTACCAGAATGGATCACAGGCTCAAAGCAGCAGTCAAAATAATCTAACTCCAGAAATGTATGGTATTGGCTAGTAGATCACAGAGTACCCAGAAGTAAAATAGATGGACAGTCTACTAAATACTTGTTTGATATGTATACGCAGAATTCCAGGTCAAGTGAACTGAAGTCTACCTTGAATTACAAAAACAGAGAGTCATGGCCCCTTAATCAATTCTCATACTTGAGACAGTTTTCAGATGCAGAGCCCCTTGAATGAGGAGAAGGCCATGTACCCTGTTACACGGTCAAAAAGTTATGTGTTTATCTTCCTCCCAGCCTTCCCCAGGGGGACCTATAGCCTTTTACCAGGGTAACTTTGCATTGGGGAAAAGGAAATGATCAGATATTTGGGGGATTATTAGACACTGGTTCAGAAGTGACATTAATTCCAGGAGACCCAAAACATCACTCTTGTCCACCAGAGTCAGGGCTTATGGAGATCAGGTGATCAATGGAATTTTAGCTCAGGTCCATCTCACAGAGGATCCAGTGGGTCCCCAGACCCATTCTGTTGTTATTTTTCCATTTCCCAAATGCATAATTCAAATAGACATACTCAGCAACTGGCAGAATCCTCACATTGGTTCCTTGAAAGATTTTGCTTCCTGTCCCTTAAATTTTAAGCTCTGCTGGTCTACAAATCTTAGTTTCTAAAGGAGAAATGCTTCTACAAGGTGACACAACAATAATTCCATTGAACTGGAAGTTAAGATTGCCACCTGGCCACCTTGGCCTTCTCATGCCTCTGAATCAACAGGGAAGGAAGGGGATTACTGTACTGGCTGGGGCGATTGATCCTGACTATCAAGGGGAAATAGCACTGCAACTACACAATGGAGATAAAGAAGAGTTTTCCTGGAATACAGGAGATCCCCTAGGGCATCTCTTAGTACTACCATGCCCTGTGATTTAAGTCAAAGGAAAACTGCAACAACCCAATCTAGGCAGGACTACCAATGGCCAATAAATTTTAGGAATGAAGGTTTGGGTCACCCCACCAGGCAAGGAACCATGGTTAGCTATAGTGCTTGCTGAGAGTAAAGGGAACATTGAATGGGCAGTGGAAGAAGGTAGTGGTAAATATTAATTACAACCATGTTACCAGTTACAGAAATGAGGAATATCATGGCATGAATATTTCCTCCTTGTTTTGTTATGACTATGTTTTTGTTTGTCTGTAAAGCAAATATCTTTTTTCTTCTCTATCTTATCCCCTTATCATATGACATAAGTTGTATTGTTCATTTCACAGTATTTAAGTTAAAGGAAATCAAATTTAAGAGCCAATGTCATCTAAGGACTCACACCCTATTCTGGAGAGATGTAGTGCATTTCTGGTTGTATGCAGGACAGCTGAGTATTCTCAGTTGAAATATATGTCTTTATTGTGCTCTAATTAGAGATAAAGTATGGTTTAAAGTTATGTGTATAAATTTAAGGTTGACAAGAGGTGGACTGTGATGATTAGGTTTATGTGTCAACTTGGCCAGGTAATGGTGTCCAGGTGTCTGGTCAAGGAAGCACTGTCCTAACCATTACTGCAAGGACATTTGTGGATGGTTTATTAAACCATCAGTCAATTAACTGCACCTGTGACTGATTACATCAAAAAAGGGTGTGTCTTCACAATAAGAGAATTCAAGCAGCTGGATTTAATCCAATCAGTTGAAGACTTTTAAGGAAGAGAGAGGACCTTCATTTCTTTGGCTAGCCAGTGAAGTATTTCCTAAGGAGTTCATTGAACACCTTCATCAGAGTTGCCAGTTCACTGACTGAGGAGCTCTTCAAACATCATCAGAGTTGCCAGTTTGCTGTCTGCCCTATGAAATTTGGACTCATGCATACCCACAGTTGTGTGAGACACTTTTATAAAATCTTATATTTACAGATATCTCTTGTTGATTCTGTTTCCCTAGAGATCCCTAATGAATGCACTAGTGAATAAATTCCCATTGTTTAATCTGAACCATTTCAGCTTGGTAATTTTCTTGGAGGAGCCTAGGAAACTAAAATAGATAAATACAGATATAGGCATAGTTATAGATATATAGATATAGATTATGTAGGCATAGATATGGATACAGATGGCATAGATATTGAGATAGAGATATAGCCATGGAAATAAAGATATAGTCTTAGGCATAGATAGATGTCGATGATATAAATACAGATAACATAGATATAGGCATAGGCATAGATTGATATGTAATATATACATAGAGATGAGAAAGTCAGAGATAGATGATGTACAGATAGTGATAATCATAGACATATGTACACACATACATATTTCTGGCATTGATTGCAGCATCTGATTCAGAAAATAGAAGGCATCTCCACTGAGGGGTTAGAAAGGGGATGTTCATAAAGGGATAATGTGGAAGGAAGTGAGGAAATGTTCTGACAGGCTGACATTAAGTATCCATTTTACACAGGGGTTCTTACAAAGTGGGGAGCAGATATACAATGGTTAGTGTGATATGCTTTTCCATTCTGATAGGCTGTCTCTGAAGGACAGAAACTAGTTTTATCACCAGGTGTTGCTATCAGCAACCCAGTAGGGTGTGTTCTGTTTTTATCAGAAAACCCCCACAGGTCTATTGTTTATGTCCTCTGGAAAAGCCTTCTTGGAAAGAGTCACCTCCCAGAAACATCAAATGCAAGTGGTCATTTTATTTTACTTAACATTGATGAAAAACACCTCAGGTATATTTCCTCTTCTTGCTTCTTCCAGTATATTCTTTCTGTCTTATTGTTTCTCCTTTCTGCAGTGACCACTGAAACTACTGAACGGTGATAGTCCGCATATTTAACACCCAGGCCACACAGGAACTGAGCAATCAGAATGGACCCTGGGCTTAGATGGAGCAGCATTCAGAATTTAACATTTTGATCACAGAATCCTGATCCCAAGAGAGGGCAGCAATGGAGTGCCACTTGGGCACCTTTCAACACCTTTCAACAGCAGCTGTTTACCAATATTTATTTAAAAATTTCAACATTTTTAACAACTGGTACAGCAGTGCCAGTGCCTACCTGTGTGTAGACTAAAGTCTGAGTCTGTTTAAAAGTTCACTCTAACATAGTCTGGCTGTCAGGTAACTATTTCATATTTTTAGCCAAACACTGCTTCTTGAGTTTGCAAGGAAAATGAAGAGTCTGGAAAGCAATCTGCAGTACATGCCAAACTGCCCCCACCAGCTGTTGTGTGCCTAGCAAACTCCACTCACAGCCTCACTCATTACCAGCTCCAAAGGGGTTTGTCACTTTGCTGGTTGTTGCCACCTTTCCATCCTGAAGTGGCAGCTCCAGTTGTGTTTCCCAGATAAATTCCAAGATGCTAATTGCCACCTGCTGATTTCCTGTAAACACTACTTTACACAAGTGATTAATGAAACAGCTGTGGACTGTTCTGAGGAAGTGTGTGTGTATGTGTGTGCATTTCATTACTGTGGTGGATTTAAATCACAGGCAATGTTTGCTCACAAAGCTGCAACAGCAAAATGGCAGGGAAAACAAAATTACAAAATACCATTAACTGCAAGTTCACAGACTGTACAAACAACAATTCAAGCCAGCCTGACAATTTACTGACTAAATTCTGGAACCAAGCAGAAGGAGGGTAGCATCTCTAAAGGAGACTCTGAATCATAGGTGATTCAAGATCAACCTTGTTACAAATACTGGCTCTTGAACTGACAACCTGTAAGATCCATGTAATTTACCTGAACCTTCAAGCCTCCATTTCCTCATTTGTAAAATAGAGACTATAATGTCCAAGTCCCAGGAGATAACACATAAAATTCTTATTTAGAACATTAGTCAGAATTGTTTGGGTGTGACAGAAATTCAATTCAAAGTGGCTTAGAAGGGGGGGGCGGTTATGGACTCATAAAACAAAGAAACAAACAAAACCCAGGGCTTCTTGCTTCAGGTGAAGTTGGATCTAGGGGCTCAAAAAATGCTTCAGAATTCCCTGGCCCTGCTTTCCCCTGTGTAGACTACGTTCTCAGGTGGGCTCTACTTGTGGCAAGCCAGTAGACTAGCTAAAAGCTCCAGGTTCATATTTTAGCTTCTCAGTAACTACAGGTGTTCCAGTTTGTTAATGCTGATGGGATGCAAAACAACAGAAATGGATTGGCTTTTATAAAGGGGGTTTATTTGGTTACATAGTTACAGTCTGAAGGCCATAAAGTGTCCAAGGTAAGGCATCAACAATCCAGTACCTTAACTGGAGGATGGCCAATGACATCTGGAAAACCTCTGTTGGCTGGGAAGGCATGTGGCTGGTATCTGATCCAGAGTTCTGGTTTCAAAATGGCTTTCTCCTAGGATGTTCCTTCCTAGGCTTCAGATCCTTCTTAGTTGCTCTTGGGGGCATTTGTGCTCTCTTAGCTTCTCTAAGGTAAAAGTCTGCTTTCAAAGGCTGTCTCCAAATTGTCTCTGTAGGCTGAAGCTCCTCTCTCAGCTCCTGTGCATTCTTCAAAGTGTCCCTCTTGGCTGAGGCAAGCTCTTTCCTTCTGTCTGAGCTTGCATAGTGCTCTAGTAATCTAATCAAGGCCCATGCTGAATGGGTGGGGCCACACCTCAATGGAAATTATCCAATCACAGTTATCACCTACAGTTCCGTGGGTTACATCTCCATGGAAACACTCAAAGAATTACAATCTAATAAACACTAATATGACTGCCCACACAAGATTACATCAAAGGTAATGGCATTTTGGGGGATATAATACATTAAAACTGGCACAACAGGGAACTGGGATAGATAACATCTGACCTGAGAATGGACACACTAGCCTATTCTCAAGTCACATAGTTTGGGTAGGATTAAGTGCCTACTCACTGAGCCCTACCCAAACTTTAGGGGAGGGCAGATAACCAGTCACACAGACAGAGACACTGTTGAGCCTCTGACACCAAGATCAAACAAGACAGCTTGAAGTTCTTGTGAGGGGGTCCCAACATCAATCTGACCCCAAGGATTAGTACTCAATCTCCCCTACAACCACCCAGATGTGCTGGATGATGACAGAGGTCTGCTCAACTCAGAAGGGGCTAGTCAGCCCTTCGTACAAACACTTATATAGGATGAGTTTGTTTCATTGCTGGGCCAAAAATGGGAAGGGGTAGTTCATAGATTCAAACCCAGGTGCAGCTGGCCATTTTCTTTTTCCAAGTCTCTCTGAAAGTTTATGGCATTTCCTATAGAAAATTCTCATAGGAGTCCAGTCAGGGGTTTTGGTCTTAAAAGCATAGAACCCATCTCCCTGTCTGATCACAAAACCCCTTTATCCCACTTCATTTCCATAAGTGGGGCAAGATGGGATCAATCTCTGTCCCCTCCATTTCCATTGTCCCTTCTCTTCAACTTCTCCCCTAGTGTGAAGAGGGTCTTGTAGAATGTTAATGCATTGGAGTTGAGGTAGTGCATTGGAGTTATGAGAGTCAGTATTATTCATAGGAGTTTGACTGTTTTAAGGTACTCTGCTCTAAAAAAGTGTGAGATTTCAGGGCAAATGGTCCTTTTCAGACATATAAAACAAGCAGAAGTTTGGGACCTTTGATAGAAAAGGATGGAGTGATGGACATCAAGCTAGAGGAGACTTCCTGGTGCCCATGAAAGGTAAACTTAGTTTGACTGAAAAGTAATGTGCAGAAAACAGAAAAGGAATATCGGTAACACCCTCTGGACTCTGAATCTACTCCTGACTAGCTGTGAGGAGCATTAAGCCCTTTCTGGCAATGAATTGAGCTTATTTGCCTCTGCAGTAACTATGGGTAAAAGTAACAGATTTAGAAGCAGCATAAAGTAGACTCTGAAGTCAGATCACCTGGATTTGAGTCCAGGCTCCTTCACTCAGTAGCTCTAACACCTCAGAAAACTTAAACTACTTTGTGTCTCAGTTTCCTTGTTCTTAAATAGGGAAAATAAAAGCATATATCTCCCTGTGTTGGCATAAGGAAACCAGTTAATAAATATAAAAGTTAAAACCAAACCTGACTCTTAATAAGCACTTAGTACTTACTAGCTATTATACAAGAAGCAACTTGCACTTTCTACTCTCAGGGGAACTCTATTGTCTACGTGTACATGTCCGATTGAGTGTTCCAGGAGGAGTGCTTCATCTCTCTATGGACTCAGAGAGGCAAAGTGGGGGTACTCAATAGGGCTGAGGTATGCACCTAAGGAGATATGATTTCCCTACAAGCTGCTGCTTGATTTTGCTGCACTCGATTTTCGACTGGGAAAATTTGGCAGTGTTGTAGCAAGATCTTCCAATGGTTTACTCTGCAAATGGGGGAAAGTCTGCAATATACTTTTCTTTTCCTGTGTTGAGAAGACTTGGCACAGTCAATTACAATGGACGAGCTGGGTTGGTCAAAGGAGAGCATAAATGTGCATCAGACTTTTGTTTGTGATGTGCCATTCTGAAACTCTTACGGACCCCAGAACAGCCATGATCTTTTTTTTTTTTTTTTTTTTTTTTTTTTTGCTTTTATAAAGGGGGTTTATTTGGTTACAAAGTTTACAGTCTGAAGGCCATGAAAAGGTCCAAAGACATCAACAGTAGGGTACCTTCACTGAAGAACACAGATAGCATCTGGAAAACCTCTGTTAGCTGGGAAGTCATGTAGCTGGCATCTGCTTGCTCCTAAGTTGCATTTTAAAATGGCTTTCTCCCAGGATGTTTCTCTCTAGATGTCTAGGGGTATTCTCTTAGTTTCTCCCAGGCAAATTCTGGAGTAGCAAAAGTCTACTTTCAATGGCCATCTTCAAAAATGTCTCTCTTGGCTGCAGCTAACACTGGGGTTCTGCAACTCCAAGCATGTCTAAGCATCAGCATCAGCAAGCATCCGGGTCTGTGCCAGCATTTTTAAAGGACCCCAGTGATTAACTCAAGACCTAAGCTGGATGGGTAAGGCCACACCTCCATGGAAATAACTCAGAGTTATCACTTACAGTTGGGTGGGTCACATCTCCATGGAAACAACTTAATCCAAATATTCCAACCTAATCAATAATAATACATCTGCCCCCACAAGATTTCATTAAAAACATGGTGCTTTGGGGGGGCATAATACATCCAAACCAGCACAATATGTATCTACCTAATGCCTACTATGTACTGTGCTAGGCACTTTATATACAGGATTTCATATCATTTTCAGGATAGTCTCTTTTTTTTAATTGACATTAACTTTATTGAGTTTTGTTTTAACAAGAAATTCTTGTGACTAAAAGTTCATATCTTGAGCTTCTTGCTTTTTTTTAAATTCAGTTTTATTGAGATATATTCACACACCATACAAATTATCCATGGTGTACAATCAACTGTTCACAGTACCATAATGTAGTTGTGTGTTCATCATCCCAATCTATTTTTGAACATTTTCCTTACACCAGAAAGAATCAGAATAAGAATAAAAAATAAAAGTAAAAAAGAACACCCAAATCATCTCCCCCATCCCACCCTATTTTTCATTTAGTTTTTGTCCCCATTTTTCTACTCATCCATCCATACACTGGATAAGGGGAGTGCGATCCACTAGGTTTTCACAATCACACTGTCACCCCTTGTAATCTACATAGTTGTACAATCATCTTCAAGAGTCAAGGCTACTGGGTTGAAGTTTGGTATTTTCAGGTACTTACTTCTAGCTATTAAAATACATTAAAATCTAAGAAGTGTTATCTATATAGTTCATAAGAATGTCCACCAGGCATTCTCAACTCCATTAGAAATCTCTCAGCCACTGAAGTTTTATTTCATTTTATTTCACATCCCCCTTTTGGTTAAGAAGATGTTCTCAATCCCACGATGCTGGGTCTGGATTCATCCCCGGGAGTCATATCCTGCATTGAGCCATGGTCTTTTAATCCAATCATGTAGGGTAGAATCTTTTGGTGTTTCCATGGAGATGTGACCCACCCAACTGTGGGTGAGAACTTTGATTAAATTGTTTCCATGGAGGTGAAGACCCTGTCCATTCAGGTTGGGTCTTGATTAGTTCATTGGAGTACTTAAGAGAGTTCAAGAGCTGACAAAGATGCTGACACTTGGAGATGCTTAGAAATGCAGCCCAAAGGACATTTGGAGATGCTGAAATGAAGCCCAGAGTTTGCCCTAGAGAAGCTACGAGAGAACCCCCAGATGCTTAGAGAAAAATGCCCTGGGAGAAAGAAGCAAGGATGAACAGGAGCTGAAAGAGAGAAGCAAAGAGAGAAGCCCAGAGTCATTTTGGAGAAAGCCAGTATGAAACACAGCCCAGGAGCAAAAGACCAGAAGATGCCAGCCACATGCCTTCCAGCAGACAGAGGTGTTCTGGATGCCATCAGCTATTCTTCAGTGAAGGTATTCTCTTGTTGATGCCTTAGTATGGACACTTTTATGGCCTTAGAACTGTAAATTTGTAAGCTAATAAATCCCCTTTATAAAAGCCAATCCATTTCTGTTATTTTGCCTAATGGCAGCTTTAACAAGCTGGAACAGATTTTGGTACCAGAGAAGTGGGGTGCTGCTGTATTTGCAAATACCAAACATGTTGGAACTGCTTTTTAAATGGATATGGGGAAGATTCTGGAAGAATTGTGAGGAGCTTGACAGAAAAGGCCTAGACCAAAAGATAGGCACTGGGTTCAGTAATAGGTGATCCACAACTCCAGAGGCAAAGGCTAGTTAGCAGCCAGAAATTTTGGCAAGTTTTTCCAAAAGGTTGCTTCATGGCTATTGTAGCCCTGAGTATCTTGTCAATAATATCTTTACTTTCTTGCATTCCCAACCTCCCCTTCCAACAACCACTCATGTCACCCCTACCCAATGAAAGTACCTAATTCCCATGCACCTCTAGAATTCCTTTATCAAGTCAATCCTTGCTAATTCTGCAAGCTTAACTAAATTTCTGTCTCCTCCATGAAGTTTGCTTTGACCATATCCAAACACTCTGAATTTATAGTTTTCATTACCTGTTAGTTTGAAGCTATTATGTACCCCAGAAAAGGCCAGGTTCTTTTAATACATTCCTGTGGGTGCAGACCTGTTTTTGGTGAGACCTTTTGGTCAGGTCATTTCAATTGACATGTGACCCACCCCACTCAAGGTGGGTCTTATTCCTTTTTCTAGAGTCCTTTATGAGAGGATAAAAGACACAAAAAGCCCAGAGAGCTCAGAGAAAAGCCCCAGATAAGCTAAGAGAGGACACACAGAAGCTCAGAAAGGAAGTCATTGGAGCCAGAAGCAGAAAGCAATGAAATCCAGAAGGACCAGCAGACACCAGCCACGCATCTCTTCTCATGTAACAGAGGTGTCCTGGATGCTGGCAGCTTTTCTTCAGAGAATTTGATGCTTTGAGTTGGACATTTTCATGGCCTAAGAACTGTAAATTGTAAATTAATAAATCCCTATGGTTAAAAGCCAACCCATTTCTGGTATATTGCATTTTGGCAGCTTTAGCAAACTGAAACATTACCTGATACAATCATTTGGAATTATATACAGTTTTATGGCACCTTTTATACTACAAATTTGTAGTAGAGAGAAAATCCATTGGTTTTACATATATAGCATCCTATATCCCCTCTGCTGGAAGTAACATTTATAAAATTTTTCTTCAGGGGAAAAAAAAAATCCTTCAGACTGTTTGTCCAGGTGGTTTAAAAGGAGTTGACCCCACACCTCAGCTCCTGGACATGTGGCCCAGGTCTGCCAATCAGGTATTCCCTCCTCCTTGGTCACACTGATTGTTTTAGGGATGAGCACATGACCCAAGTCAACTCTTTCAGTTCTATGCTGGAACTACTGAAAAAAAGAATATTTTCTTTCAAAAAGACCAGCAACCACCATATAAAGGGTACTTGCTTGAAAATAAGGCCAATTCAGAAGAAAATAGAGCTGAGAAAAGGAGAGAATCAGATGCCTGAGGACATCATCTGGATCTCTGGGTATAGCTATGCCTGAACCTATATTTTCCCTGGAAATTTCAGTTATGTGAGACAATAAATTCCCTTCATTCATTTATTTATTCAACAAAATATGTATTGGGGACCTACTGTCAGTCAGACACAGTTTCAGGCACTAGAACATATCAAATAACACTTACTTTGTTACTTACTGTGAGTGTAAGCTAGCTTTCTTCACTTGAAACTGAAATAGCTCCAGTTAACAAAAATTTCATCTTGCTCAATTCATGCATTGCTATTTAACTTTTACCATGCAGATGTCTCTCTGCAAGTAGATCATAAACCCATTGAGAATAGAGGCTTCATATATTTCTCTGGATCATCAATTTGGATACATGCATAGTAAATAATTGACAAATTATTTGTTAAATCAATGATAAAGACTACATTTATTGGTAATTACCACTAGTGGTATTGATTCAAATAAACATAGTTCAGAAATAAATGTTCAAGGAGATTTGTCAGTGAATTCTGATTATTCCCAGACTACAAAGAGATATTTGTGCTCCACGAGCACAAACACGAAATGATGAAGAATCAATATTAGTCCACAGAAAAGAAACAAATCAGAGGATTGATTCAAAATGTCAGGCTGTATAAATGTGTCTATCTCCACTCCTAGACCAAATTGCCAGAAAGACCCAAGAAAACATATCATTAAATAATAAATTCATTACATTGTCAAAAATTAAGAAAAGGTTTATCAATGGATCATAAATTCTGAACAGAAGAAAAAATTGATAAAAACATGTGCAGAAGTGGATATCTGAGACAGTTGGAGTGGCTCCAGTGGTGGTCCAAATTTAGAATAGGAAGTATGGGTAGTAAATGGAAGATACTGAGTTTTTTAGAAAAACTGAGCTGATCAACTCATCCAATGAGACTCTTCTGCTGCTGGGGATCAGGCAGCAACTACTATTTCCCACAAGATACAGCAGTGAAAACAGGCACAAAGGAGGAAGACACAGGACAGTACTACAAATAGATTGCAACTCCCAAGAGACAGGGGCATCCAAACCCAGAAGAAATGCTACCAAATCACTCCATCAAGCAGCACAGCCAGCCCTTTCTCACTGTTGGAATAAGATGACACTATCAAAATCATCATCTATAGGTAAAAATGGAAAGTCAACTTAAATATGAGGGGGCAGAAACAAGAACCACCAAATATATTCAAAATCTGATGGTTCACAAAGACCTAAATATAAGATCCAAAACTATAAAACTCCTAAAAGAAAACATAGGGAAGCATATTCAGGAATTATGTTAGGCAATGATTTCTTAGGCTTCACATCAAAAGCACAAGCAACAAAAGAAAAAAACACATAAACAAGACATCAAAATTTAAAATTTTTGTGCATCAAAGGACTTCAACCTACAGATTGGGAGAAAATATTTGGAAAACACATGTTCCAATTTGCTAATGCTGCCGTTACGCAAAATACCAGAAATGGATTGGCTTTTATAAAGGGGGTTTATTCAGTTACAAATTTACAGTCTGAAGACCATGAAACTGTCCAAATTAAGGCATCAACACAAGTATACCTTCACCGAAGGAAGGCCAATGGCATCTGGAAACCTCTTAGCTGGGAAGGCATGTGGCTGGCATCTGTTGATCCTGGGTTTTGTTCTAGCTTCTCTCTCAGTTCCTGTGCATTCTTCAAAATGTTGCTCTTGGGGTGCTTCTCTTAGCTTCTCCAGAGGAAACTCTGGGCTAGCTTCAGTAGAAGTCTGTTTTTAACAGCCATCTTCAAAATGTACCTCTAAGCTGCAGCACTGAGTTCCTTCTGTTTGTCAGCTCTTTCATATAGCTCTAGTAGTTTAAGTAAGACCCAGCTGAATGGGCAGGGCCACACCTCTATGGAAATAATCTAATCAAAGGTTTTGCCCACAGTTGGGTGGGTCACATCTCCATGCAAACAGCCTAATCCAAAGGTTCCAACCTAATCAACAATAAAAGTTGGCCCCCAAAAGATTGCATTAAAGAACATGACATTTGGGGGACACAGTACACCCAAACCAGCACAAGACATATGTGATAAAGCTTAACATCCAGGATATATAAAGAAACCCTACAATTTAACAACAAAAAGACCAACAATCCAATTAGAAAATGGGCGAAAGACTTTAATAGTCATTTCTCCAAAGAAGTTATACAAATGGACAAAAAGCACATGAAAAGATGTGCCCTTAGGGAAATGCAAATCAAACCCACAATGAGATAGCATTTCACATTCACTTGATGGCTACTATTTAAAAAATGGAAAATAAGTGTTGGAAAGGCTGTGGAGAAATAGGAACACTCATTCATTGTTGGTGTGAATGCAAAATGGTGCAGCCACACTGTGGAAAACAATTTGGCAGTTCCTCAGAAAGTTAAATATGATATGAGTTGACAGTATATTAGAATATATATGACTTACCAAATTACTGTATGACATGGCAATACCACTTCCAAGAATTTCCAAAAGAATTGAAATCAAGGACTCAAACAGATATTTGCATACCAATGTTCATAGCAACAGTACTCAAAAGTGCCAAAAAATTAAAGCAACCCAAGTGTCTATCAACAGATAAATGGATAAACAAAATTGGGCATATACCTACAATGGAATATTATTCAGCCATAAGAAGGAAAGAAGTTCTGATAAATGAGACAACATGGATAAACCATGAAGACATCATATTTAGTGAAATAAGCTAGACACAAAGGACAAATATCATATGACCTGACATATGAAATGATTAACAAATTCGTAAAGTCATAAATAGAAGACAGGTGGCCAGGTGTGGAGGTAGGGAATGTGGAGTTAATGCTTAAGAGGTACAGAATTTCTGTTAGGGGTGATGGAAGAGTTCTGGTAATGGATAGTGGTGATGGTTGCACAGAACTGTGAAAGTAATTAACACAATTTAATTATATATTTGAATGTGGTTAAAAGGGGAAATTTTATGTTGTATAGGTTACTAGAATAAAAATATTTTTTAAAAACCATAGGACTGTACAACACAAAACTAAACTCTAATGCCAACTATAGATTACAGTTAATAGTACAATTATAATGATACATAATATATAACAGTACAATTATAATACTTTCATCAGTTTTAACAGTTACTAAAATAATGCAAAGTAATAGTGGGTACATGGGAATTCTGTATTTTCTGCATGACTTTTTCTATGAACTTACAACTTTCCTAATAAAAATTATTTAAAAATAGCTAATGGTCCTTTCTCTATCCTCCTATTTAATCTCAGTAGTCTTTAATAAAAATGCCCAATCCCTTCATCCTGCAACACTTGTTTTTCTTGACAAGTGTCTATATGACTCCAACTGTCTATATGATACTTAGGTATCTGTTATGGATTGAATTTTATCCCCCCAAAAGAAATACTCAAGTCCTAATCCCCAGAGTATGACCTTAATTATAAACAGGATCTTTGAAGATGTTATTAGTTAAGATGAGGCCAAACTGGACTAGGATGGACCCTAATCCAGTATGACTGGTGTCCTTCTAAGCAGAGAAAATGTGGACACAGTAAGAGAGTCAGAGAGCAAGATGGCCATGTGGCAGAGGCAGAAACTGAATTATGTATGCCACAACCCAAGGAACATTATGAATTGCCCGTCACTGCCTGAATCCTACAGAAGTCAGAGAAAGCATGGTCCCGCCAACACCGTGATTCAGACTTGTAGCCTCCAGAACCGTGAGACAATAAATTTTTCACGGTGGTTTAAGCCAACTAGCCTGTGGTACTTTGTTACAGCAGCCCTGGAAAAACTGAACCTAATAAAGACATATCTAATAAAGAACTCAAAATGAATGTATCTTTAGCATCTATATTCACAAGAGGTATTTGTTTGTAGTTTTCCTTTCTTGTAATGTCTTTATCTGGTTTTATCATCAGGGTAATGCTGGGACTTGTGTAACTTCTCCCCTTCAGTCTCATCAAGTATATAATTGGGCTTAAACAATAGGTGCTACCTCATTAGGTTATTATGCAGGTTAAACCACTAAATACATGTAAAGCATCTATGACAGAGCCTAGTATATAATAAGTACTAAATATATATTTTTTAAAGTATTGCTTTCTTGGACGTAAATTCTACATGGTCACAATTCAGTATTCAATTACCATGTTGTTACATTTCACTTGTTAAATGTTTATCACTTTCTTTGTTGTTTGTAAAGTGATTCGCTTATCATCATCTTCATATATCCTGTTCTTGTCCATCTTTGGTATCAGGGTTCAGCTAACTTCCAAAAGCAAGGTGAACAGCTGTCCATCTTTTTTTATGCTCAGGAACTGTTTACGTAACATAGAAAATCACCTGGGCCTGGGACCTATTTTTGTATTAGTTATATATTGCTATATAACAAATTACCCACAAAACTTAATGGTTTAAAACAACAATCATTTATTACCTCATAATTTCTGTAGATCAAGAAACTAAGCATGGATCTCTCACAGCCTGCAATCAAAGGGTTGGCCTGGATTTCAGTCATCTTAGGGCTATCTAGGAGGAGGATGCATTTCCAACCTCATTCACATGGCTGTTGGCAAGATGCAGTTTCCTGTGGGTTGTCTGACTGAAGACCTCAGTTCTTCATGGGCTGTTGGCCAGAGGCCCCCTCAGTTCCTTGACACATGGAACTCTCCCCCGGGCAGCTCACAACTTGGCAACTGGCTTCTTTAAGGGAAAGTCATGTAGCAAAACAGGAGTGACTGTCTGTTTTGAAACCTAACCTTGAAAGTAATATTCCGTCACTTTTGCTGCAGTCTGTTGGCTAGAAGCCAGTTGCTAGTCCAGCCACCCTCAAAGGGAGGAGATTACACAAGGGTGTGAATACCAGTAAGTGCTATTATGGGCCATTTTAGAGGCTGCCTGCAACAAATTTTAAAGGTAGATCTTTGACTACCCTTCCACTTTCTTCTATGGTATTGGTCCATACTAGTCCTATACCTTTTATTACATAATTTTGGTAATTTATGATTACCTACCAAATAATTATGTTTCTGTTTTGAAAATTTATTTGTTAAAAAATCTAATCTGGAGCTGAAGCTTATTTCTATCATTATTTATGTCTCCCCTCTCTTTTTCTTTAACAGAAAGAACTTTATCTAATTTGTTGGTCATTGCAAAGAAGCGGTTTTTTGTGTATTTACTCAACTCTTTTTTATTTTCTTTCATTGATTTCTGACTTTATTAATTACTTCCTTTTACTTTTATTTGAGCTTATTTTGTTTGCTTTCACCTAGATTCTTGAAAGCTTGGTTTCTTTGTTTTCAATTTTGATTTCCAATAAATGCATTTAAAGCCAAAAAAATAAGTATCTAAAAATGAATTAATGTTTTCCTCTGCCACCAATCCCAACAGAGGCCCCTTACCAGTTCTTGTCCTACTAAAAAATATACTGCCATAAAACCAATAGCTCCAATCAAAAACCTGGGAGACATCTTCGATTCCTCTCTTTCTTTTATCCTCCATATTAGCAAGTCCTGACAGTTCTACCTTCAAAACATATAGAAGATATCCACATCTACTCACTTGCATTATCACACTCAAGTCCAAGCCATCATCAGCTTTTGCCAGAACTAAATCTACAGGCCCCTACTTGGTCATCCTTCCTTTACTCTTGCCACCCTCCAATATACTTTCAACATCATCCAAGTGGTTTTGTTTAATATAAATCATATCATGCCACTTGCTAGCTTAAAATCCTTAAGTTTTATATTCAAATACAAACCCTTAATATGGCCTGCAAGTCTCTCTCAACATGGCCTGGCTTCTACCTACCTCTGTGATTTAATCTGGTTCCACCCTTCCCTTGCTCAGTATGCTCCAGCCACCCTGGTCTTTCAGTTTGTAGAAAACATCACACCATTTCCCACCTCAAGTACTTTATATACATTGCTATTTCCCCTTCCAAGCATGCTGTTCCACTAACACTGCACATATGTAGTTACTTCTCATATTGCAGATTCTAGCCTGAATGATGTAAACTTTCCCTGGTCAAACTTCCTAAAGTAACCCCTGCCTAGTTACTGTCTGTCCCATCATTCTATTTATTTTCCTCCTAGCATTTACAACCTGAAATTATCCTGTTTACTTATGTGTTCACTGGTATATTTTTTGTCTGCTTCTCCAATTTCCACTAGAATGTAAAGGACCTAAGAGCAGAAATCATGTCTTTTTGGCCACTGTCTTCATTACTCAACACTTTGCCTGAAACATAACTAGCTATCTCTCGATAGATAGATAGATAGATAGATAGATAGATAGATAGACAGACAGACAGACAGATAGAGTCTAGGTAGATTCATAGATAATAGATGATGGACAAACAAATAAATATACCCTAGAAATCATCTTACTCAAATCCCTGTATGTTTCAAGGCTTCCCTAGCATATTATTTCCAAAGCAGCTCCAGCCCTGGGGTATATATGGGAGAGTTCAGAGTTGCCCTTGCCTTCCTACAGTGATAAGCACACTGTAAGAAGTGACTTCCTCATTGTCTCCATTATAAAATCCAAGTTCCCTAGCATGATATGTAAAACCTTTCATACTCTCCCTCTAAACTGTATGCACAGCTTCATCCTCTACCACTTTCTTCCCCCACATAAGTTCCCAGCATACTCAACTTCGTACCATTAAATGAAAATACTGCTCATACTCATGCCACTACCTCTCTCTGGAATGCCTTTATTTGTCCTCCTCCTGCTAAACATCCTGCAAAATTCTCTCCATGAAGCTTTCTCTGGTAGCCAGAGGCAAAACTATTACTCTTTGCTGTCACAGGCTTTCATGTATACCTCTACTACATTTATTCTATTGTATGACAATTCTGACTAATTTTCCCTAATGTGATGCTACTATTTTGAATAATAGGGTTATGCCCCACTAGTGCCTACTTTGGTGCCTTACAGAGGTATACAGTAAATAATTGCTGATCACTGGATATACTAATAAAGAAATAGTAGAGAATTTTCCACTATTGTGGAAAATGGAGCCAAAAGAACTGAAACTTTTTAGCAATTGTTATTCTGTCTGCTCTCTGATAAGCACAGTGAAATCAGTGTGAGGGACTAGTTTTATTTTGTGAAATGGAAAACTGTTTCAATTAGTTATAGCTTGGCTAAGAATCATATTTAAAATATTGATACTATGTCTGAAATGAGAGTTAACAGACATTACTAAGAAATTCTCCAGCTTACAGATGTTTTGTTTTCTTAAACTTGGCACAGGCATAGATAGTGCTCCTTGGAACTATCTGATGTCTACTTAATGTTCACATTTAATGGTAACCCGACATTAAATTCCATTGGCCAAAAAGCAAGTTATCTGCACACTGATGTTCATAGTGGCATTATTCACAATTGCCAAAAGATGGAAGCAACCCAAGTATCCATAAACTGATGAATGGATAAATAAAATGTGGTATACACATAGAATATTATTCAGCCAGAAAAAAAGGAAGTAAGTCATGATACCTGTGACATGAATGAACCCTGAAGACATCATGTTGAGTGAACTAAATCAGATACAAAAGGACAAATATTGTATGCTCTAATGGAATTGAAACAACTACAATAAGTAAATTTATAGCCTGAATCTAGAATACAGGTTACCAGGAGATGGGGTGGGGATAGAGAATGGGAAGATAAGGCTTAAAATGTATAGCATTCCTATTTGGAATGATGGAAATGTTTTGGTAATGGATGGTCATGATGGTAGCACAACATTGTGAACACAACAAATAGCACTGAAATATATATCTGAATACGATTAAAGTAAATGTTAGATTGTATATATAACAGAATAAAATTTTAAAAAATCCATGGAACTACAATACAGAAACAGTGAGCCTTAAGTTAAACCATGAACTTCAGTGATACAGTTGTAAAAATGTACTATCATCAATTGTAACAAATGATCCCCACCAATGCAGGGTGTTAGTAGTGGTATGCTGTGTGGATTAATATTATCTATTTCCTTTCAGGTGGAATAATCAGCAATACACTTCGACAGTTATACCTCAAGGTTTTACAGGACACTTTTATTTCTCTCAAGTATTACATCAGGGCTGAGCACCCTATAATTCTCTAATTGCTCCACACTATTATAATATGGACAATTTATTGCTCTGTTCCTCTACTAAAGAGAACTCCTTAAGAGACCGTATCTGTATACTCCAACAGCTAGCTCAAAAGGGACATAAAGTCTCTAAGGAAAAACTACAGCTTACTGCAGAGAAAAACCATTTCTTGGGTCATAATTTAAGTGTGGAAGGAATTCACTTACTACCCAAAAGAACAAAAATTATCCAGGAATTCCCTAAGCCCACACAAAAAAATAAGGAAGGCAGGGCAAGATGGCAGAGTAGGGAGGTGTGAAATTTAGTTAGTCCTCTAGAGCAGCTAGTGAATAGCCAGGAACTGCCTGGAACAACTGTTTGGGGGACACCTGTGACCAGATACATGTCATACACCAGTCTGGAACGGGTAGAAGAGATGAGATTGCAGCATAGAATTTTAAGTAAAGCCCCCAAATTGCAGTGCCTGGCACCCCTCCCCCACTGACATGGCAAGCTGAGTTGGAATCACTTCCCTGTGGGAAAAAGAAGCAGTCTCTACTAGGAGCAAGGGAAGGCAGCTCAACCCAACTCCAACTGCAATTTTAATTAACAAGTTTGGACTACTGAATATAAGCTATTAGCACAGATAAACCTGGAGCAAGCAGGAAAGGAAAAATGAGGTCTCTCTGCCAGGCAGAGCTGACAGAAAAAATAAATAAAATAAATAAAAACAGATGCTTTTAGAGCCATCAGACTTCAGAATACTGGAAAACTGCTGTGCCCCAAAGGGGCACACAGAGCCAGGTAACAATTCTAGCTTTGGAATGGTGAACATTGGGGGATGGGGACTGGCTCTGAAAAGGGATTCTTTTTCTCTTTCTTTCTGTCTCTCTCTCTTTTTAAAGTATTCTCAGTAGCTCATTAGAGAAAAACTCAGGCATTTTCAATTGTCAGCACTGACCCAAGCAAGGGTGGAGTTAAGATAGATAGACAAAGTAAGAAGTGAAGGAAATAATTCCCTAAAGTGTGTATCTTCCCCAAGAAAAGAGGGGGCATAGCCAAGCTCAACTGGTGGCCTCCTTCAGAGAATTCAGACTCCGGGGGTAGAGGTTAGGGGACAGAGACAGCTTAACCTTGGCTTCTACCTTTGTGCCTTAACCACATCCCTGAAAGGTACAGGGTCTTGTGAGAATTAAAGGCACTGTACCTCTTTACACCTGTGGGGAGGTGTGGGGTGACAAGTGCCACCTATTGGGAATGACAGGAAAAGCACAGTCTAAAGGCCTCACAGGACAGTCTGACAACCTTCTGGGTCTCATCCTCAGGAAAATCTGATACTGATTACACCCTCTTCCTGAGACCTGAGCCTGTAAGTTCTAGGAAAATGATTGGGGTCAATCATATCTCAGTAGACCCTCCACACACACAAAAATGTTCCAAATAGGCAGGGCAAGAACAAGAATAACAAGAGCTGAAAGCTTCTGATCAGTTAAAGCGAGATTATGATAGAAGTCTAGAATATGTTGAACTGAATGCCGAAGACCAGATAGAGAACAAGCCAAACAAACAAACAAACAAACAAAAAACCTTAGGTAAAAGAGTGAAAGTGACATCTAGAATAAACTAATCAAGGAAATGGGATGCCTAGACACCAACAAAAGATTATGAGTCATACTAGGAAGAACAAATACATGGACCTATCAAAGGAACAAACTTAAACTTCAAACAAGATACAGAAGTTGAAAAAATTAATTGAAGATGTTCAAACAAACATGCTAAATCAATGCAAAAATCAAACCAGTGAGCTGAGGGAAGATATAGCAAAAGACAATAAGCAAACATAAAGCATTCAAAAGTTTGAAAAAACTAATGACAGAACTTATGGGAATGAAAGGCACAATAGAAGAGATGAAAAACACAATGGAAACTTACAACAGCAGATTTGAAGAGGCAGATAAAGGATTAGTGAACTAGAAGTCAGTACCTCTGAAATCCTACACACCAAAGAACAGACAGAGAAAAGAACGGAAACATACGAGCAGGGTCTCGAGAATTGAATGACAACATGAGCTGCACAAATACACATATCATGGGTGTCCCAGAAGGAGAAAAGAAGGGAAAAGGGGCAGAAAGAATAGGGAGGAAAGAAATCACTGAAAATTTCCAAACTCTTATGATAACAGAATAGATCTGAATAGACCTATTCCAAAACACTTACAATAAGATTGCTAAATATCAACGACAGAGAGAATTCTGAAAGCAGCAAGAGAAAAGCAATTCATCACATACTAGGGAAGCTTGATAACACTATGAGAAACCATGGAGGAGAATAGACAGTGGTATGACATATTTAAAATGCTGAAAAATAAAAACTGACAACCAAGAATTCTGTATCCAGCAAAAATGTCCTTCAAAAATCAGGGAGAATTTAAAATATTTCTGGACAAACAGACCCTGAGAGAGTTTGTGAACAAGATATCTGCACTACAAGAAATACTAAAGGGATCACTTCACATAGGAAAAGAGAGGAGAGAGAGATTTGGAGAAGAGTGTAGAAATGAAGATATTAGTAAGTGTAAAAACAGAGGGACAAAAGAAAATATGACAGAAAAATTCAGAAGACAAAATGGTTGAAGAAAGTACTGCCATTACAGCAATAACATTAAACATTAATGGATTAAACTCTCCAATCAAAAGACACAGACTGGCAGAATGGATTAAAAAACAGGACCCATGTACATGCTGTCAATAAGAGACTCACTTTAGAACCAAGGATAAACAAAGGATGAAAGTGAAAGGTTGGAAAAAGATATTTCATGCAAACAACAACCAGAAAAGAGCACATGTAGCTATACTAATATCAAACAAATTAGACTTCAAATCCAAAACAATTAGAAGAGACAAAGAACACTATCTATTAATAAAAGGGACAATTCATCAAGAAGACATAAAGATCATAAATATTTATGCACCAAGCCAGAATGCCCCAAAATACATGAGGCATTCACTGACAACATGGAAGGGAGAAGTAGACAGCTCTGCAATAACAGTTGGAAACTTCAATACCCTGCTTTCATCAATGGAGAGAACATCTAAACAGAGGATAAATAAGGAAACAGAGGTTTTGAATAGCACAATATATGAACTAGACTTAACAGACATTTACAGTACACCCCACAACAGCAGGATACATATTTTTCTCAAGTGCTCATGGATCATTCTGCAGTACAGACTACATGTTGCATCACAAAGCAAGTCTTACTACATTTTTAAAAAATTGAAATTATACAAAACACTTTCTCGGATCAAAATGGAATGAAGTTGGAAATCAATAACAGGTGGAAGGCAAGAAAATTCAAATATATGGAGGTTAAACAGCACACCATAAACAACCAGTGGGTAAAGGAACAAATTACAAGAGAAATTACTAAATATCTTCAGGCCAATGAAAATTAAAATACAACGTATCAAAACTTATGGGATGCAGCAAAGGTGGTGCTGAGAGGGAAATTTATTGCCCAAAACAACTATACTAAAAAGAAGCAAGAGCAAAAATCTAGGAATTAACTGTTCACCTAGAGGAGCAAGAAAAAAAACAGCAAACTAACCCCAAAGCAAACAGAAGGAAAGAAATAACAAAGATTAGAACAGAAATAAATGAAATTCAGGCCATGAAAACAATAATCAACAAAACCAGTTGTTTCTTTTAAAAAATTAAGAAAAAAGATGGGCCCTTAGCTAGACTGACAATAAAAAAAGGGAGATGCAATAAATAAAATCAGAAATGGGAGAGGAGACTTAACTACTGACCCTACAGAAATAAAGGACATAAAGAGATAATGCTAATAAAGTAAACAACATAGATGAAATGGACAATTCTGTAGAAAAGCATGAACAATCAACACTGACTCCAGAAGAAATAGATGACCTCAAAAAACCAATCACAGGTAAAGAGATTGAATCAGTCATCAAAAACCTCCCAAAAGAGAAAATTCCAGGAACAGATGGCTTCACATGTGAATTCTACCAAGCATTCAAGAAAGAATTAGTACCAATCCTGCTCAAACTCTTAAAAAAAAAAAAAAAAAAACTGAATAGGAGGGAAAGCTACCTAAATCATTCTATAAAGCCAACATCACCCTAATACCAAAAACCAATAAAGACACTACAAGCAAAGAAAATTACAGACCAATCTCTTTAATGAATATAGATGCAAAAATAGACAACAAAATATTGCAAACTGTATCCAGCAGCATATTGAAAGATTAAACACCATGACTGTGTCAGTTTGGTTATATTATGTTCCTCAGAAAAAGCCATGTTCTTTGGTGCAATCTTGTGGGGGAAGACATATTAGTGTTGATTAGGTTGGAACCTTTGAATTAGGTTGCTTCCATGGAGATGTGACTCAACCAACTGTAGGTGATAACTCTGATTAGATAATTTCCATGGAGGCATGGCCCTACCCCTTCAATGTGGGTCTTGATTGGTTGACTAGAGCCCTATGTAAGAGCTCAGACAGAAGGAGCATGCTGCAGCCTAGAAAGGAACATCCTGGGAGAAAGCCATTTTGAAACCAGAACTCTGGAGCAGACAACAGCCATATGCCTTCCCAGCTAACAGAGGTCTTCCGGACACCACTGGTCATCCTCCAGCGAAGATACCTGATTGCTGATGCCTTACCTTGGACACTTTATGGCCTTAAGACTCTAACTGTGTAGCCAAATAAACCCCCTTTATAAAAGCCAATCCATTTCTGGTATTTTGCATCCTAGCAGCATTAGCAAACCAGACCAGTGACCAAGTGGGATTTATTCCAGGTATGCAAGGCTGGTTGTACACAAGAAAATCAATTATGTAATATACCACATCAATAAATCAAAGCAGAAGGACCATATGATCATTTCAATTGATGCAGAAAAGACATTTCACAAAATTCAACATTCTTTCCTGATGAAAACACTTCAATGGATATGAACAAAAGGAAATTTCCTCAACACAATGACAGGAATATATGAAAAACCTACAGTTAACATCATATTCAATGGAGAAAGACTGAAAGCTTTCGCACTAAGATCAGGAACAAGACAGATGCCCACTGTCACCACTGTTAATCAACACTGTGCTGGATGTTCTAGCTAGAGCAATTAGGCAAGGAAAATAAATAAAAGGCATGCAAATTGGAAAGGAAGAAGAAAAAATGATTGCAGATGACATGATATCATGTACAGAAAATCCTGAAAAATCTACAGGAAAGCTACTAGAGCTAATAAATGCATACAGCAAATATCAGGGTTCAAGAAAAATGTGCAAAATTCAGTAGTGTTTCTATACACCAGTAATCTAGGGAGGAAATCAAGAAAAAACATCCATTTACAAAACAACCAAAAGAATCAAATATTCAGAAGTAAATTTAACTGAAGCCACACAAGAGCTATACATAGAAAACTACAAAACATTGCTAAAAGAAATTAAGAAGACCTAAATAAGTGGAAGGACATACCATGATCATGGATTGGAAGGCTAAATATAGTTAAGATGTCCATTCTACCCAAATTGATTTATCGATTCAATGCAATACCAACTAAAATCCAAACAACTTACTTTGCAGATATAGAAAAATGAATTACAAACTTTATTTGGAAGGGCAGGGTGCCCCAAAGAGCTAAAAATATCTTGAAAATGAGGAATGAAGTGTGAGGTCTCACACTACCTGACTAAAGTATATTACAAAACTACAGTGGTCAAAACAGCATGGGACTGGCATAAAGATGTACTGACTACTGGAATCAAATTGAATGCTCAGAAATAGACCGTCTCATCTACAAACAATTGTCCTTTATTAATGTGGTCAAGTCAACTCAATTGGGACAGTGCAGCCTCTTCAATAAATTGTGCTTGGAGAACTGGATATCTATATCCAAATGAATGAAAGAGATTCCTTATCTAACACCCCATACAAAAATTCACTCAAAAAGGATCATAGACCTAAACATTAGAGCTAAGAACATAAAACTTTAAGAAGAAAATGTAGGGAAATATCTTAAAGATCTTGCACTAGGAGGTGGTTTCCTAGACCTTACACTCAAAGTGTGAGCAACCAAAGAAGAAATAGATTAATGGGATCTCCTCAAAACTTAACACTTTTGTACATCAAAGTACTTCATCAGAAAAGTAAAAAGGCAGCTGATGCAATGGGAGACAATATTTGGAAACCACATATCAGATAAGGATTTAATATCCCCAATACATAAAGGGATCTATCTTACAACTCAACAGAAAAATAAACAATCCAATTTAAAAATGGACAAAAGACACTTTTAGGAAAAGGAATTAAAAATGAATCAAAAACATATGAAAAGTTACCCTATTTCATTGACTTTAGGGAAAAGGAAATCAAAACCACAATGAGATATTATCTCACACCTGATAGAATGACTTTTTAAAAAAAAACAAAACAGAAAACTACAAGTGCTGGAGAGGATGTGGAGACAGAGGTACACTTATTCACTGTTGGTGTGAACGTACAATGGTGCAGCCATTCTGGAAGGCGGTGTGGAGGTTCCTCAGGAAGCTCAGTATAAAATTGCCATATGATCCTGCAATCCCATTATTTGTTATATATTCCGAGAAACTGAAGACAGGGACATGAAAAGACATTTGCACACCAATGTTTTTAGTGACATTATTCACGACTGCTAATGTGGAGAGCCGTCTCCCGGGACGGGCATAGCGCATGCGCTGTAAACCTGCTCCAAAGTCCCCCCGCCCATCGAGTGGTGCCAAGATGGCGCCCACATCCTGCTTCCGGCTTCTGATGTATGTAACCACCCGCTGTATTCACCAATCATGCTTGTGTGCGTGGCGTTAGCCCATTGGATACACGCAAGGTTTATAAGAAAGTTCCCGGGCAAAGCTCGGGGAGACAGCCCACAAGGAGCCGTACCTGACGGCCGCATCGAGGTTGTTCTCCCCCGAGGTGTCTCGCCCCGGGTGGAACCTGTAAAGATGATGATTGCCTAGTCCCATTAAAAGTTTATCTGCTTTACCACCGCGAGTCCTGAGTGATCACAAGTGCTCCGGGTAAGACGTTGTCCGCACCCTCTCTCCCCTTATTTCTCTGGTCCCCATCGCCGGCCGACCGGGGACTCGAGGCGGGGCGGGGCGGCGCCGGACAAGTGGTGGCCCGTACGGGGAACTCATTCGCGTTCCCCTCGACCCGACGGAGACGTGCTCCCGGGATCCGTGGTTTGACCTCCGCGACTGATCACCGCGAGAAGGTAAGCACCCCCTTTCCATACGAGGACTAGGGCCCGTGGGCGTTCAGGTAGCCCCGGGGACTCGGAAGAGCTCTCTGAGTGATTAAGAGATAGTGCCGACTGCAAGCATGGGGCAGTCTGAAAGCTCACCCCTATTAACCCCCTTAAAGACCCTTTTGAAGCAGCGGGGTATCTCAATTAAGAGAAGTTCTCTCCAGCGATTCCTTGATGATGTGGCCACTTTTGCCCCCTGGTTTCCTTGCTCTGGCGGCCTCAACCTGCCCTCTTGGATGAAACTTGGTCGTGATATAGACCGAGCGCGCCAAACGGGTGTCTGTTTGGACCCGATTCTAGTCCTTATATGGGAGACTGTTAAGGGCCATATCGCTCCCTCCACGTCACAGTGGAAAGGCCCTGACCCGGTGCTCGGCTGGGCCGGAGGCTCTGTTTGTGTTTTTCCCCAGGAACCAGGACGTCAACCAGTGTGGGTTCCGGAAAGACTGGTGGGAACCGTGGCATCACCTGGGGAGGCCGGGGAGCAGCTGTCAGAAACGCCAACGAATATACGGCCTGGGCCATTGGACCAAGCCTCCGGCCTTCAGGGACTTGAGAACATTAGGGAATTGAAGCCTGTTAGTTTCGACCTTTCCACACTGGGCGAGACTGTAAAAAATCTGTGGGACCAAGTCACCTCTTGGTTCTCTTGGCCCAATTTGACTAATTGGATTCTCTTGATGGTGGGACTATTGGTGGGATTAGTCATTGTTAAATCTTTGCTAGAACGCCTGTTTCAAGCGCGGCAGTACCGTGTTACCACTATGATGGCTATGTCCTCCACCTTTGATACCCCCAACAGCGACCATTCTGATGGCCATACCCCATCCTGGCCGCCTCGGGCGGGGCACTCGGGAGCGAGGTTTGTAGCTAAGCGCGCAGCTATGTCCCGGGTATAACGGGCGACGCCAGCAGTCATAATTTTTGTCTCAGGTAGATCCCTAAGGCAGAGTCATAGTTGTGGCCAGACTTGACTCTAGCCAATGCATAGGGACGCCTAGTGACACCTCCGACTCTGGTTAATGCTATCCCTGCCCCCGCCTTTGTCCCCCAGTTGCAAGGCAAAGCACTGCAGGGAGAGTCATGTTGTTTCCAGCTCACGGACTCTCCTGTCTCCATATGAGGTGAGCATTCTGGTCGGTGCCAGAGGCCCCGCCGCAGTATGGCCGGGACCTAGTCCAGACTCCCCAAAGCACCGGAACAAATTGTGAGCCATCTGGGTTCACGGGAGCACACTCATCACTGGGGACACTGGGTCGATATAAATAATAAAGGGGGAGATGTGGAGAGCCGTCTCCCGGGACGGGCATAGCGCATGCGCTGTAAACCTGCTCCAAAGTCCCCCCGCCCATCGAGTGGTGCCAAGATGGCGCCCACATCCTGCTTCCGGCTTCTGATGTATGTAACCACCCGCTGTATTCACCAATCATGCTTGTGTGCGTGGCGTTAGCCCATTGGATACACGCAAGGTTTATAAGAAAGTTCCCGGGCAAAGCTCGGGGAGACAGCCCACAAGGAGCCGTACCTGACGGCCGCATCGAGGTTGTTCTCCCCCGAGGTGTCTCGCCCCGGGTGGAACCTGTAAAGATGATGATTGCCTAGTCCCATTAAAAGTTTATCTGCTTTACCACCGCGAGTCCTGAGTGATCACAAGTGCTCCGGGTAAGACGTTGTCCGCACCCTCTCTCCCCTTATTTCTCTGGTCCCCATCGCCGGCCGACCGGGGACTCGAGGCGGGGCGGGGCGGCGCCGGACATGCTAAGACATAGAAACAGCCCAAATGTCCATCAACAAATGCGTGGATAAACAAACTGTGGTATATACATATGGTGGAATATTACACAGCTCTAAGACAGAATAAAGTCATGAAGCATATAACAATGAGGATGAACCTTGAGGACATAATGTTGAGCAAAATTAGCCACAAACAAAAGGACAAATACTGTATGGTCTCATGAATATGAACTAATACTAACAAGCTAACTATGAGAGTTAAAATTGAGAACACAGGTTATCAGGAGATAGGAGAGTAGAGACTGTGCATCTGATATTGAAGGAATAAAGAATGTTCAACAAGATTGATTGTAAAGATACAGAAATGTATAGCACAATAATACCTGTTGACAGCAGTATATTGTAAGTACATGGAACAAAGCTGAGGGTGAATATGGTGGAAAGGGGAAGGCTAGGGGCATAAATGGAACCAGAAGGAAAGGTAGAAGATAAGGACAAGGACTGTATAATTTAGTGAAACCTAGAGTATACAATGATGGTGATTAAATGCACAAATACAAGAATGTTTTTACTTGAAGGAGAACAAATGAATATCAACATTGCAAGGTATTGAAAATCGGACAGTATATGGAAAAATACAATTAATGTAAATTAGAGTCTATAGTTAACAGTAACATTGTAATATACTTTCATGACACATAACAAAGACAATACACAAAAGCTAAATGTCAATAAAACGGGGATATAGGGAGGGGTATAGGATTCTTGGTGTCCTTGTTTCTCTTTTTTTATTTATTTTTATTTTTTTATTTTTTATCCTTCCTTTTTTTCCTCTTATTCTTTCTTAGCATAAGAAATGGAAACGTCCTCATATACATTGTGGTGGTCAGTGCATAACTATGTGATTATACCAGGAACTGTTGATTGTTTACTCAGGGTGGATTATATGGTGTGTGAATAAAACTGCAAAAAAATAGAGGGATACAAGTGCCAGAGAAAATGTGGAGAGGGAAGTACAATGGTGCAGCCCATTTGGAGGTAGTGTGGTGGTTCCATAGGAGGATAAGTATAGTGTTGCCATATGATCCCGCAACTCCGTTATTACTTACTTGGAGAAACTGAAAACAAGGACATGAATGGACACTTGCACACTAATGCTTATAGTGGCAGTATTTGTGATTTGCAATGGATAGAGGTGGCCCAAGGGTACATCAACTATTGAATGGAAGGGCAAACTGTGGTGTACACATACAATGGAATATTGAGCGCTGCCAAGAAGGAATGAGGTCGTAAGGCATACAACTAAGTGAATGGACCTTGAGGACAGTATGTTGAGTAAAATAAGCCAGAAATGAAAAGACTAATATTATAAAGCCTCACTAACATGGACTAAATAAATTTGTAAACTCTGAGAACTGAATTCGAGAGCATAGGTTATCAGGAGGCGGCTTACTGTACATTCCTAGATTGTAAGCTCTTAACAGCAGTCACATTTATTCCTGAGTTGTTACAGTTATTTCTAAATTCTGAGATGCTGAGCTCTTTGTATAACCTGGTTGTTCCCTGGAACTTCGGGTATCTGTGTGATACCTGAGACTGACAGCTAGAATTCTGCAGTTATGAAAGTCAGCATTACCCCATACAGCAACCATTCAAAAAGCTGAAAACAAGATCAGAATTCAATAAGAGATATGAACGAAGCTGATCTGGTTATGACTAAGGCAAATCAGACTAAAGGGTAAAGGATGATATTGACTGTTTTTTTAAAACTTCAACTTCCATGTGAGACCAAAAAAAGAGATATTTAATTGGTGCAAAATTTATATTTTCGGTAGCACACTATCCGATTTAATTTGGTCAATTTATTTGAACACCATAATTACACAGAATCTTGAATAGGGAGTGAGATCTTGTTGGTTTGTCAGGTTAGTGTGATGCCCCAATACATTCCAGAGGCAATTTGGGCAGGGAATAAAAAAGTATTTGCAAAGCCCCTTTGAGGGACTGGGGAAAAATGGGGAAATATTAAACTTCCCCACCTGGGGAATTCCTGATATTGTCGCAAGTATTGGAGTGTACCAATTTAATAGGCCAAGCCCTCAATCTTAGGGCTTGCCTTATAAAACCTATTCCTGCAAAGGAGACACGAAGCCTACTTATAATTTTGCCTCAGAGACACCCCCAAAGAACCTCTTTTGTTGCTCAGATGTGGCCTCTCTCTCTAAGCAACTCGGCAGATGAACTCACTACCCTGCCCCCCTACATGGACCATGACTCCCAGGGTTGTAAATCTCCATGGCAACATGGGACATGACTCCCAGGGATGAGCCTGACCCTGAAATCCTGGGATTGAGAAAGCCTTCTTTGACCAAAAAGGGGAAGAAATATAAAACAAAATAAAGTATCAGTGGCTGAGAGATTTCAAATAGAGCCAAGAGGTCATTCTTGAGGATATTTTTATGCATTATATAGATATGATTTTTAGTTTTTAGTGTATTAGGATAGCTAGAAAGAAATACCTGAAACTGTTGAACCATAATAAAATAGCCTTGATTCTTGAAGATGATTATATAACTATATATGGTGTGACTGTATAATTCTGAAAATCTTGTGACTGACACTCCCTTTATCCAGTGCATGGACAATTGAGTAAGAAAATAAAGAAAAAATAAATAAATAAATAATAGAGGGGTTTCAGGGGTATGGGATGTTTTGGGTGTTCTTTTTTATTTTTATTCTTATTAAAAATTTTTTTGGGAATAATGAAAATGTTCAAAAATTATTTGTGGTGATGAATGCACAACTATATGATGATACTGTGAACCACTGAGTTTATGCTTTGGAAGATTATCTTGGGTGTGAATATACCTCAATAAAATTGCATTAAAAAAAGAAAAATTTAAGGGGTTCTTTGGATTGGCAGGTTATTGCCAACTCTTGGTTCTAAATTTTTCTTTATTGACCTTACCTCTTTATGAATTAACTAAAGCCAATACTCCTGAACCTTTACTTTGGATGACTCTCACAAACAGGTCTTTAAATAACTTAAGATGTCCTTACTCACACCTCCAACATTTGGGTCACCAAATTATTCTAAGCAATTTACTCTATTCATGAAGGAAATAGACAGGCTCTTGGCTTACTGACCCAAGAACATTGGGGAAAACTAAGACCTGTTGCCTATTATAGCTTAAAATTAGATGTTGTGGCTTAAGCATACCCTGCCTGTTTAAAAGCAGTAGCTGCAGTTGCAAAAATACTTGTACCATCTGCAGAAATAACACTAGACTATGATGTACATTTACAAACCCTTCATGCTGTCCAAAGTCTCTTAAACTCTAAACTTACTCAGCATCTATTCTCCAGCCAATTAACTTCCTATGATACTCTCACTTTCTAATTTAATTCTAAAATGATACAGTATCCTTAACCTTGCCATCCTATTGCCTTTGACAAAGGAGATATCCTCATAACTGTGAGCTGATTACCTCCCAGTTAGTGACTCCCTGTTCTGAAATACAC
Organism: Choloepus didactylus; assembly: GCF_015220235.1. Taxonomy (NCBI): domain Eukaryota; kingdom Metazoa; phylum Chordata; class Mammalia; order Pilosa; family Megalonychidae; genus Choloepus; species Choloepus didactylus. The sequence continues at coordinate 51,030,748 of NC_051327.1, forward strand.
TGCACAATCATTACCTTATTCTTTTTGTTGACAGATCCTCCATCTGAGGAATTATTGGAAAATTTCAAGCTAGATATGCAGTTACAATCCAGTTCAACCTAATTAAACAAGGTAACTTACCCCTATTTACCTTGGGCCAAGAAGCAAAACTCTTTGTTCTTCCTAAGGCTCATATACTGTCATCTCAACAAAACAGCCAAGTTGTTTTTGGAGTCATCTTTGATTTTGGAAAGCTATAGAAACAGAAGGGTTTCCTTACCTCAACTGGATCCCCTATAAAGAATGGACAACTAGTCAGTGACTTACTAACTGCCATCCTTCTTCCTCAAAATACTGCTTTTATTAAAATTGAGGCTCATACCAAAAAAACAGAAAACAAAAAACAGACAAAAAAAACAGAACCTGAATACCAAGGAAATACTCTAGCAGACTTCCAAGCAAAGACAAAAGACATCTGCAACCAAACCACTTTCAGATGTACTCACTCAGTTTTCTCTCTTAGACACATCAATCCAAAATTTTAATCAAATATGCTCAGAACACCTGAGGGTTAAATGAGAAAAGCCCCCTATGGCCAAAAAACAAACTTGGCTAGATGAAGGATGCATTTTTAATTCCAGTAGACTTTTCTGGGAGAGTAAGGATGTTTGCTTGGTACTTCCTGAATCTTTAAAGGAACCAGTCTTTCCAGTCTTTTAAGACCTTACACTCTTTCTCGCACCAACGTGTCAACAAATGGTTCAAATACTAAATAAATATGGGGAACTTTTCATAAGGCTGCTACCCACATGTGCAACAAATGCCTAATTTGCCAACAGCAAAATCCAAAAGAAAAAAGAAAAAAAATCCCAGTTGTTAGAAGTTATCCTCCACCCCCTCTGGCCCCTTTGAGCATTTACAATTAGAATTCATTCAACTGCCACCCAGCATGAACTATGTCCTACTCATTGTTTATTCTAGGAATGGAGAGACGCTTTCCCTTGTCATAAGGCAGATGCTATAACTTGCTAAAAAGTCTTTTAGATAATGCATTCCCCATCTGGGTGATGTCTTCAATTACTTCTAGTGCTCAAGACACTCATTTCACTGGGCAGTCATTATGGCTCTAAGATTCTACAAACAAGTTGGCATTATCATTGTCCCTACCATCCTCAATCCTCTGGAAAAGTAGAGAGAACAAATGGCCTATTAAAACTTGAACTGTTTAAATTAATTCGGGAAATCGTATTACCTTGGCCTAAAAGTTCTTCCAATGTTCCTTATGAGCTTTTTGAAGAAAACCTTTTGGGAACATAAACTTTCTCCCCATGAAATTATCACTGGAAGACTTATGTCAATTGACCTCCATCCTAACATTGACTCCCTGCTTCCGCATCAGGAGATAACTCAATATTGTAAATCCTTAATGACTTTTGCAAAGGGTTATCTCCAACATGAAGGACATATTTCCAGATCTGTATCTCCCTCACTCTTCACACCGTAACTTCCAAAAAATTGGAAATACTGGAAGTGACATCAACACATAATAGCCCTTGAAAATACTGGAAGGGACCTTACCAGATACTCTTAAATAAAATCTGACACTGCTGTCAAACCAGAAGGGGTTGAACCTTAGATTCACATCTCACAACTTAAAAAGGTTCTCCTTTTCAGTAATTGGACCTGTGACCAAACCAGGGACCTACAACTAAAATTTACTAGGATGAGAAGTGAACGGCTCATGAGGTAGATAGCTTCCACTCAACATTATGGAACAAGACCATATAAACTCCTACATTCTGGTCGTATTCCTTACCATATTACTTTCATTGTATTACTTTACAATTATTGTTGTATTCTTGTTTCCACAACCCTTTTGCACACTTTTCCATCTTGCTTAGAAAATTCTACCACGAAAATGTCCCAATGCTCTTGCCTGTCTCTTTCTTCTTGCCATGGCCCGGAAAGACAATGCTATCATTCATTTTCCCCGGCCACTGCAAAAGGGGGAATCTGATTATTTTGGATTTGTCATCACCAACCATGATCTGTACGTGATGCCAGAGACCCAACTGTTTTACCGAAACATCAGAAAGGCCTTCATTTATACCCTGTGACAAAGATAACAGCACAGCCATTAGCTGTACACCCTTCTTCCCACACTCCTTGGCAATCTGGTAAGATGCAACAACTTTCAATATAACGAAAATGGCAAATGGTTCAATCATATATCCAGAGTTGTCCCTGAGATGACCTCAACACCTCTATGGGTAGGTTACATTCCTCCAGGGATTACTTTTCTTTGTGGAGGTTGTGAAACCTCTATCAGTTGAGCCATTCCCTGCATAGGTCATTGGAGTGATGGGACAATGCAACCTCAGAGGGTTGCCTTCCTGTTCCCTCAGAAATTCTTAACAAATCCAAAGCTTCACACTGGACTACCCCACTTAATTTACATTCCCATGCCAAACACAAATTGCCTGGGGGAATCGATGCCAAATGGGCCTCTTCTACTGGACTCTTATTACCTTTGTTAAGAGGTAACACCAATGAAAATATGATTAGAAATTTGTAACACGAGAAATTGCTGGTTCCACTGCAAAGGCTATTGCTGTGAAACAAAAATCTTTAGATTCTTTAGCTAGAGTTGTTTTACAAAAGCCTTCCTAGGGGTTGTTTGTTTTTTTGATCTCTGATTTCAGATGGTTTGGATTCTGGCCTCTTTCACTGAAAAGCATACTCCAAATGTTGGGCATTTTACTACTTATTGTAATCATAATAGTCTCCCTGGCAAGCTGCATCCTCTCAGAAGTTTAAAATGGTTGTACTCAGTCATGTCACCAAATGGTGTCTGTCTAGCTAGAATGACAGAAACATGAAAAGAACAAAAACAACCAACCCCTTGATATCTGTAGCCCAGAGCTAATCACCTGCAATTTTGATCTCAACTGACTTCGATGAGGGTTGGATCAAAAGTGGCAACTGATAAATAAAATCTATTAGGCCCAACCAGAGCACCCATGAAAAGCCCCATGTCAACAAAACCAAAATATTAAGTTTCTATTCCCTGTAAATGTCCATCTCACCCAGTAAAAGGAATTCAAATCAGCCAATCAGCTTTTGCCATCTATTGCCAACTAATTTCCTCATTGCTAGGCAGCCACATACACTAACCATATTAGGAAATGTAGTCTGTTATTAACCAAATTTCCTCCTAATGTATTCCCTCCATGCAATTGGAATCTCACCAATTCATGAACTGAGTCAATAAAACTGAGATATAACCAAAGTTTGTTATTTTAACAACTCTTATGCTTCCTTTGGGTCTCATCCCAAGCATTACTTCTTCAAAGATAATTTCCCAAACCTCTTGACTAGAAAATTCTGACTAGACCAAATCCCTCTAATACATATAGGCTCTCAGCAGTGTGTTCCTTTTCTTGGTAGCACCTGCCACAATTAAAATTGTTTATTAGTCTGTGAATTACCTGATTAATGTCGACCTCTCCCACCAGACTGAAAGCTCAACAATGGCAGGGAAACCTGTTTTTGCTCATCTCTGTCTCTGTCTTTACCATTTCTGGGAAAAGGCAGGTAGTCAATAATTATTATTTTTAAAAGAGAAAGAAAAGAAAGCTGTGCAATTACTTTGATACAACCCCCGGCATATACTAGGTGCCCAGTCAATTTTCTGACCCACCCCACCGAAGTCTGTTTATATATATACGTGTGTGTGTGTGTGTGTGTGTGTGTGTGTGTGTGTGTGTGTGTACACATATATATATAACCCCTACTGCTAAAATTTGCTCAAGCTTTAGCTAAGCTGCGTTTTCTAATAGGCTATCTGCCCCCAAAACAGGAATTTTTTTTTTTTTTTTTTTTTTGATCACTGCCTAAAGCAGTGCCTAGTACATGGCTTTTTGCTTTGGTCACTGCCTAAAGCATTGGCTTGCACATAGCACGTATTGAATAAACAGAGGATGGATGGATAGATGAGTACAGTTCTGGGCAAGCCTGCTCTTGGTTTTACAGTTGTTGGAGAACAGGGACAGCACCACTTGGCAGCCTGGACCTGCTTTGGACTCTGGGCCTCAGAATTTCTCTGATTATGTTTAGCCACGCCGGCCTCCCCAAAGCCCAGAGGAAATAAGAATCCCCAAAGATGAAAAAGTGTGCCCTCGCGCTCCTCTTCAAAAAAGTCACAAACGCCGTTCACAGAGGGATCCCTGCGGCCCATTCCGTGTCCCTCTCCACCTGCAAAACACACCCTACCAAGATCCTTCGCCAAGGAAACCGAATCCCTTCGCCTTGTCTTCCCGCAACCACACCAAAGGAGTCCCCGACTCCTAAGTCCTTCCTCCGCTAGAAAAAAAAAGGAACAGGGATTCATGCCGCCGCCACGGTAGTGAGCCTCCGCCTCAAGGAAGCCTCCCACGTGACTGTGGACCGCCTCAGCCCCTTTTCCGGTACTGTCTTAGGTAAAGTGCTTTCTCCGCTCGCGCTACGTCCGTCCTTTCCAGGAAAGTTAGTGCCGCGGTACCCCTCATTCCTAAAGTCCTTAAGCGGCGAATCGCTGCGCCGCGCGCTCTCGCGAGAATCCACCACATTTCCCCCTCCTCCTCCCTGAACCCCTCTCCCGGAAGAAAGCCACCCTCTAGTCCCAGCGCGCGCGGAGTCGGGCGGCGCATGCGTGGCCTCAGCTCCCAGCGTGCCCCGCGCACTCCGCGAACACAGTGGATGAAGATCTGGCAGCCGCTTGCTGTGAAGCCTTGTTTGGTCCTGCGGCTCCGCAACCTTTGCCGGCGTGCGGAGATTTCTTGAGGACTGCTGCGGCCGCCGAAGCTCGGGAAGAGCCCGGCGCTGGTCTCGGACACCGCCAGCTACCGCCGTGCCCCCGAATCCTGAACCGGGGGCCGGGCGGGGCCTACACATCCGGCCCCACCCACTCGGGCCTCGCCACCCCGGAGCCCTAACTCGGGGTGGCGGACACACGCCCCCCACCCGGCCCTGTTCTTTGCCCTCGCCCACCTTTGATTTCTTGTCTGTCTTCCAGCCTCGCTGTTTCCGACATTGTACTAAAAAAGGAATGCATTCTGGAAAACCACGTTGCGGGGACACATTTTGTTTGGAGAAGAGGCCAGTTTTTGGCACTTAGGATGCACATTCCATTTTCAGGAGCCTACATTAAATTTAGCTGATCAGTCTGGAGTACCCTGTTTCTGCTGTCACTGTCGTTTTTAGCGCCCTACGCCCCCAAACTTCCAAGAACATTAAGCAGGGAGCTCTTGAAGGGATTTTGGGAGCCTCCACTTTGAGCTAGACGAGGTTGACACGTAGATTGGAGCATGGCTGCAGTCCAGGACCCTCAGACCGACGCGTCCCTGGAGGTAGAAGGGTGCCTAATAATGAAGGTGGAAAAGGAACCCGAGTGGGCATCGGAGTCCATTTTGGAAGGATCGGATAACTCTGAATCTGAGACCTTTCGCAAATGCTTCAGACAATTCTGTTATGAGGATGTGACTGGACCCCATGAAGCTTTCAGTAAACTCTGGGAACTTTGCTGCCGATGGCTGAAGCCAGAAATGCGTTCCAAAGAGCAGATCCTTGAGCTCCTGGTGATTGAGCAGTTTCTCACCATTTTACCAGAGAAGATTCAGGCTTGGGCACAGAAGCAGTACCCGGAAAGTGGAGAGGAGGCGGTGGCCCTTGTAGTACATTTGGAGAAAGAGACTGGAAGACTAAGACAGCAGGTGAGAGGATTTTCCAAAATTTTGTATTTAGAAAGAAGGCGCTGGGGAAGGAAGATGGGTAGGGATGCATTGCAGCAAGTGCCCATTATGGTTGAATAAATGGTACTAATAAAAGACCCTTTAAAGTAAATGCACTTAAAATGAGAACCAGAATCTCCTGAAAATAGAGAAAAGGTTTGGTTGAAACGTCATCTTGCAAATGAAGCTAAATATTATACATCTAAGTATTTATTTTACATCTTTGATATATTTCCAACAGAATTATATGAGAGAACAATAGAGTTATGCTTCACAGAGTTTGGCTTGCAGCTTGAGCCTAAGGAGAACTATTTTTGCTTTAAAAAAAAAAAAGCAAGATTTCTTTAGTTATTCCAGGGCTCTCTGTTATTCTTTAATATTCCAGTTGGCATCTACTTCAGTTCTTGTCAGTGTCATCATCCTTGTCACTCTTCTCTGATTTAACCGTTAATGGCTTTGCATGCTTTTCTAGTTTTCAACATCCTTTTCATTGACTTCATAATGTCCTGCATCATTTGCAAGATTTGCAGTTTCACTTTACACAGGATTTTTATTGTGTAAAGATTTGACTATCAGGAGGTTACTGTGTTGGTCAGGGGATTAAGTGGGGATTAATTTTATTAAAAGTTTTCAGTGAATAGTTCATTATATTCCTATTTTGATGACTTTACTTCTCTGTGAACCTGGTAGATGTGGGGACTCAATATTTCACTCCTGATATATTTCCCTCCTCTCTATATCTTTATATTAATAAAGAGGACTCTCCTGTTTCCTTACACCCAGACTTCTGGACAGTGCCCTCAGAGACTACGCTGGGAATGGAGTGAAATTTTCATTCCTTCTCATGTATTCTCTCCTTCCTTGATATCTTTCTTAGGGAAGTTTGGCCCTGATTCGGACCTCTTTTCCTCCCTCTTTCTGTTATGATCTTGCCTTATTTCTCAGGTCAGCAGTCCTGTGCACTCAGAGAAGCAGGCCCCACTTGGAACAGTGTGGGAGGTGGCAGACTATCAGCCAGAACAGGTGGAGACTGAGCCCAGGGTCATATCTCGGGAGGAACCTGGAAGCCTCCACTTAGGATGCCAGGAGCAGCTGAACCATAAGAGAGAGCATCGGTTCTTACCCAAGAATGGTAAGAAGAACTAGGAGCACACCCAGTGCGGAGACTACAGCAGATTTATTTTACCCTCTAACATTGGCTTGCACAGAGTAGGGTCCCCTCAATACAGATTTTAAAATAAATTGAATACTTGGGAAGAAAGATTTCTTTAGCTTCAAGAGTTGAGATCATGTATGATATAAGGAAAAGGAATCTTCAAGATGGAAACTAGAAAAACCTGGATTGCCCAGGCCAGCCTTGAAGTCTTAAAGAGTAATGTTGTTTACAAATCTCCATTCTATAATCAGCTCATGTTTTTCAGTCCTGCCATTGTGTATATGTGTTCTTTGCTGACTGTGAACAACTTGAAAAACTGTTTGAAAGGGGAAACAAGAAATGTATTTTCAGAAATTCACACACAAGCTGAGGCACTACAAAAGTGGCTTATGAGCAGGATAAATAAGACTTCATAGAGAAAGGATCACTGATGATCATAGCTATGCTAGGTAGTAGTGAATCAAGTCAAATCCAAGGAAATAAACATTCTGTCCATCCCATCCTATAGTGATCTCTCCATCCCCTGAAGTGCATTGTCAGGGTTAGAGAGGAATGGAAAGATCATTAGACCTGCAGTCAAAAGGCTTGGGTTTATATCCTGTATCTCCCATCTGTGTGATCTTGGGCATGTAATATGAAAAGGGCATTAATACCGAGAGAGTAAGAGATTAGGCTTTGGAGACAGACAAACCTGGATTCAGAATCTGGCCTTGGTGAGGTTTCTTGTCAAACTTTCCTTTTCTCATCTGTGAAAGGGGAATATTAATGTTGTTAGTATAGATTAAATGAGGCAGTGTAATAGTGCCATTGCATAGTAGTGCCCAATAAATGTTTCTTCCCTTTCTTCCTTGATGGCACAAGTACTTTTAAACTTCAAATCTGTCTTAATTTACACAACCCCTCAGTAAGGGACAAGATTAACCACTGTTGTACCCCACCTCCTCACCCCTCTTCCAAATCGTATTATGATAGAATGCATTGCAAATATTAATGGTTTCTGAATTACCCAGTGTGTTCATCAGTGTCAAAGCTCCCTTTCTCATATGAATTAGATGCCCTAAGTTACTTTAGCTGATAAATTTAGTTTGATAAATACCTGTTGACGGTGCTTCTGGGTTTTGCCATCCCAGAGTGATAAGGAATTCCTAAAGTGGAAAAGTTTGTTCTGTTCAGGTACTTTATTTTCTTTCCTAAGAAAATTTGAGGGGTAGATGTCTCAGAAAGATGAATTTATTTTAAAGGAAGACCTATGTTTTCAGGTGTATGTGCCTCAGGGAATAGTAGGTCTCCAAGGAAGTGATTTGATGTGCTTCCATGGAAATTAGTGGAACAAGCTTTTGCATTCTTGGGCTCAAGTGAAATGTATTCTTGATGCTTTCCCTAGATGGTGAGTTCCAGAGTAGTAGTTAGATTTAAGATTTCTCTCTCTCTATATATATATATTGGTATATATTTATCTTCCTTCCACTCTTAGAAGGTTGTTTTTGCCTCTAGTGTCTAGTACTACATAGACTTAAGTTCTTTAGGGTTATGTTCATTCATAAGGGATGTACTTACATTAGCTATCACAAACTTATAACCTACATACCAAGTCAGATTTGTTTTGTTTCACCTGCAAAGAGTTGTTGTGTCAGAAGCTTTTCTGTGGGGGAGAGAGGGTTCCCAAGGTTTCACTTGGAAGTCCAGATTTCTGGCTTCTCTTGAAAAGTAGAAGCTCTGGCTATACCACAGCCATAGTCTCAATGGAACATCAGTTGGAGCTGAGTATTGGCTGTACTTTTTCAAAGGGACAGGAGCATCCTGGTTCCCTACAGTGCCTACCTGACCCCTTTCATTATATAGTTTATTACCTGCTTACTCCCTGAAAGCACTTGAGTTTGTGAACCTGCTTTAGGTTACTGTGGTTTCAGGCATTGTTCGAATTCATTGAGAAAATGACTGATTTATATCTTTTGGTTGTGTACACATGTTCATTTCTTGAAAGAGAAACAGCATGAATTAAAGGGTCAGAGCCCAGAGCACTAATTGTTGGTTTCTCTTGTTACAGCTCAGCCTTCTCCCTGGGTTCCTGCCCATGCTGAAGAATGGAACATCAGAGATCAGGAAGTGATGACCACACATGTTCCTGGGGGGTTGCAGGTAAATTGTAATTGTTCCTTCTGGCCTTCCTTTCTAAGGTGTTCTCACAGTGATTTCCTGTGCCTTCACTGTCCTCAAATTTTGTATTATCTCCTAGAAACAACCCCCTGTAACATTCCTGATTCTTTTTCCTTAGAAGATTGGACGTAGCCTTCTGAGAATGGAGCTTCTTACTGGATCATCTCTCTTATGATTCTTTATAGTATCCTCCTCTTCATTTGGTGCATAAAATACACTTGATTCCTTGATTTCAGTTATTCCTTAGAGTCCTTAGAAAGACCCATGTAGTTATTTGGGTAGTTATTGGTGTTAGTATTGTTACAGGAACCATTGAAAGATGTCCACATGGTGAGGGGTTTCTCCTACAAAAAGAATATGCATCAGATTCCTGACCTCTACTGGGATAACAGGAAGGAGAGAGTTGGGAACATGGTATCTCTGGGTAAGGTTTCTTTTCCTTTTCAAACCAAAGCTTTGGAGATTTCTAATATGTTTATTTCTACCAATAATAAAATAGTCTCTTATAAATGTTAGAACTTAAAGGACCTTGTCTAGTGTAATCACTTATCCATTTCCTTTTACCTCACCCATTCCCATTTTACAGTAAAAAAATTATAATTTGATTAAAAAAATAGAAGTTATATGGAACCATCATATTTATAGTATTTGGGAATGTAGATTTACATACATTCACTAGGTTAAATGCTCTAAGTTGCAGGGGTTTTTTAGGGTTTTTTTGTTTTCTCTTTGCCTAAACTTTTTAATTTTAAAATGACATCAAACTTACAGAACAGTTGCAAAAATAATACAAAATCCATACAGAGAACTCTAATGTACCCTCCACCCCCACCCCCGCCCAGATAATCAGTTCCACCAGTTTTAGCATTTGGCATATCATCCTATCTATCCGTCTGTCTTTCTGGGTATCTGTTTATCAGTCTGTTTTCTCAGCATTTGAGAGTAGATTGTATACATCATGACCCTTGAACACATAATACTTCCTTATAATTTCCTAAAAACAAGGATATTCACTTAACGTAACCACCTTAAGTACATTTATCAAGGTCAAGAAATTTAATATTGATATAAAGCTTACAGTCTGTATTCCAATTTTTTCATATATCCCAGTAATGTCTTCAAGGTTTGTTTTTGATTAACTGTGGTAACTCCTAGCATAGTGCCTGACACATATTGGGTGTCCAGTAAATATTTGTCGAATGGATGGAAATCTTTTAAACAGAAGGAAAAAAAACCCAGTAATTTAAATATAATAACCTTGATAGTATATTGTGAATCATTTAAATAGCCCAAAATTTATAGGCAACACATAACCACTGAGAGCATCACTCTACAAGCAATTTTTTAGAGGATTATGTCTCTGTCTGCTTTAGCAGTAAGGATAAGCATGATTCATATGTGAGCTACAACTCAGACTACTTATGAATAAAATTATGGGCCAAAAATGTGCACAACCATACACTATAGATATTATAGATCCATACTGTCTAATAGAGTAGCCACTAGCCACACATGCTATTTAAATTTAAATTTAGTAAACTCATTAAAATTAAATACAATTTATAATTCAGTTCCTTGGTGATACTAGCTACATTTATAGTATTTGATAACTGCCCAACACAGCTATTGTTTTATGTTATAGAACATTTCCATCATCCCAGAAAGTTATATTGGACAACATCATATATAGACACAAATAGAGATTATAAAATGGACTACATCAAGCTGAATGGATAAAAATAAATCAACAATTGTTTATAATTAAAAAGAAATTGAAAAAAATGTCCATCTTAAGATGACACCAATAACCTACCAATAGCAAAGCACTCTTCCATGTTGGGCATTGGACACTTTATAGATGATAATTTATTTAATCTTCCCAGAACTTCCTTGAGTAGATGGTATTATTCCCCAGAAAACTGAGGCTCAATGATGTTAAGAAACTTTCCCTGATCAGAAAGCAAAGTAAGTAGTGGAGCTAGTATTCAAATTTAAGACATGTTGATCCCTATAGTATTGTAAATGGACAAGCTCTCAGTTTTCTTCCCTAATTTTATCTCTATTTCTAATAAACTTTACCAGAATGTCTCCAAAAATTATTGACTTCTCATCTTTTATATCCTCAATGTGTGTGGGTGTGTGCATATGTGTTTAGGAGGGAGGGGTATGTGGGGAGCAGATACAACCACATTTTATTTTTCAAATAATATTGATTAGGCTCAGACTGTGAACCTAAGCAGTATTAGATACTGAGAGGCAATCAAAGGAAATGAAATATATGCTTCTTACCCTTAAAATTTTTCCAGACTAGTTGGGGAAAAGAGTGAAAAGTAAAACAATTGTATAAGTTATTTATTTCTACCAATAATAAAATAGTCTCTTATAAATGTTAGCACTTAAAGGACCTTGTCATATAAGAATAACTACAGTGTGCACTGTCATGGTTGAGGAAGGCTTTAGGAGAGAGGTGAATTGGATAAGATCTTTAAAGGAAAGGTGTAAACAAGTGGTCCCAGAGAGTGTGCTATATCAGAAAATTGAGGCAAACAGTAATGACCTCTGTATGTTAGTATGAAATATGTTTCTCTTACTGCAGGTAATACAGGGTCTGTATCTAGTAAGATAGCCCAGTTGGAGCAAAGAAAGGAGCCATGGACCATACATCTACATTCCTCTAATAAGAGGAAGATCCTACAAAGCAATTACATCAAGGAAAAGTCAGTCCATGCTGTTCAAATCTCTACAAGAAATGCGGGAAAAATGTGGAGAGAACAACAACAGTGGGGTTTAGAAGATGAAAAAATTGCAGGCGTACATTGGAGCTATGAAGAAACTAAGACTTTTCTTGCAATTCTCAGAGAATCTCGCTTTTATGAAACACTTCAAGCCTGTCCCCGAAACAGCCAGGTATATGGTGCTGTGGCTGAATGGTTGCGAGAATGTGGCTTCCTCCGAACACCAGAACAGTGTCGGACCAAGTTCAAAAGTCTCCAGAAGAGCTATCGAAAAGTGAGAAATGGCCACGTACTAGAGCCCTGTGCCTTCTTTGAGGATATGGATGCTTTGTTAAACCCTGCAGCCCAGGCTTCATCCAACAATAAGCCAAAAGAGATAATATCGCTCCCTAGACTAAAGAGAATTGGCATCAGTGCTAAAGAACAGATCAGTTTGGTGGAGGAAGAAGAAGCCTTAGAAGAATCTGATGGTGATGAAATGGGCATTGAATTAATCCGGAAATCTGAAATTCGTGGTGCTCCTGTCTTGTTTCAAAACCTGAGTGGTAAGAATTGTGCTTCTTTTTTAGTATGAAAATGGATGTTGTTGTGATCTTGTGGGAAAAGAGGCAGACAAGAAGTGACTAAACCTGGGTAGTACAGTCACGCATACATACCTTGCCACTTATCACTCTAGAGTATTTGTTGCTGCTACTAATGCAGTATGAGTAGCAGCACTAAATTGCTGTGGAAGGTTCGTTTTCAATTCAGATCCTGGGCTAGATTTTGAGTATGTGGGGCCTTATGGAAGGGAGATAAATGGAGTCAGAGTTTTCTAAGAGTCTGGCATTAAAGAATATGTAACTAACAAGTGAAAAAACTTAAATAATATTTTTTTTATTAATCCAAAAGAAGGCAAGAAAGGAGAGGAAACAGAACACAAAATAGATGAGTCAAATAGAAAAAGTTGTAAGATGGTAGATACAAATCCAAATATATCATTAATTACAAACTTAAAAGACTAGGGTTGTCAGACATTAAAAAAAAATAACTATGTTGCTTACAAAAGATGCATCGTAAATATAAGAACACTTTGAAATTAAAAGACTTTGAAATTAAAATTTAGAAAAAATATACCATGCAAATCAAAGGTGGTATAGACTATTTGGGGACTGGGACATGTAGAACTAAAATGTCAGTTAATAACTGTGTGAAAGTGGACACATCATTTAACTAGTTTCCTCATCTGTAACATAGAAGAATACCTCACAGAGTTGTTGTTAGTGTTAAATGGGGTAATATATACATAGGCACTCTGCAAATTCTAAAACATTGCCTGTTATTTTTATTAGTAATGTTTCTCTGCTCCTGCTTATGCAAAGATTTTAGGTTCTTAGAATGGAAAACTAAATTGAGCTAGGGCAGCTGGGAGTGTACTCATGACTATAACTGTTCAAAAGAAACAGATATGAAAAAGATGGGAAGAAGCATTATGCATATGCAGGTATTCACCAATCTGGAAGTCTGTAGACATGAAGTTGAGAGTTTTCAGGTGGTCTCAAATATAAGAATCCAAGTGATAGGACTGAAAAAGACAACTCAGTGAGATAGAAGATAGAAATTACTTTTTCCTACTGCAGGTTACAAAATGCACAAAAAGCATGTTTAACAAACTATATTCACACGTGTCCTGAAAAGTTTTCTTCTGCTGTAAGAGCAGAATATCTGCTGGCCTGGCAGATCATTCAATCTCTCGTAATAGAGGACTCAATGATAGGAAAATCTACTCTGTACATAGTTCTGCTCCTTAAGGAAAACTGGTTAAAGAAATTATAAGAACATTGGCTGGGAGTAGTTCCTGTTGACTATCCTAGTCCAGTATTCTTAACCATTTTGAAAAGACTCTTTTAAAGACTGCTAAATCCTTTTGTTAATCACCATAGGAATGGCAAATTTGGGGAACTGTTCCTGCACTTTTACTTTTCAAGTTACCTTTTGAGTTCAGCTTATAAATTTTGATTAAAAAATCCTGTTGGAATTTTGACTTTATAGATTCATTTGAGAATTGATTTCTTTGCAACTTAAGTCTTCTTACCCAGAAACATAATGTGCTCCATTTGTTTTAATCCTTTTACATCTTTCAGTCAAATATTACAGATTTTTAATAGACCTTCTCATTTCTAGCTAATCTTATTCCTAAACATGTCATAGTTCCTGCTGTCAGTGGTATTTTTTCCCCTTACATTTTGTAATATAGGTAGTGTAGAAGCTACAGACTCCTTTGCTGATGTCTTTGAACTTCATCCTTGAACTGCAGGTGTGCACTGGGGCTACGAGGAAACCAAAACTTTTCTTGATATCCTCCGTGAGACTCGGTTTTATGAAGCGCTTCAAGCCTGTCATCGGAAGAGCAAATTGTATGGGGTGGTGGCTGAACAACTGCGGGAGTGTGGCTTCCTCCGGACACCAGAACAATGCCGGACCAAATTCAAAAGCCTTCAGAAGAGTTACCGCAAAGTGAAAAATGGTCATGTCCTGGAGTCCTGTGCATTCTATAAGGAGATGGATGCCCTGATTAACTCTCGGGCATCTGCTCCTTCCACCAGTGTCCCAGAAGAAGTCTCATCACCCTTAACGCAAGAACAAGGGGGTTTTGAGATTGAGTCTGAGGAGCCTACAGACTGGGAGCCTGAGGAAACCTCACAGGAGGCAATAGTAGAAGATTCTGGCAGTGAGAGAATGAGTGAGGAGGAGGAAATTGAACAAGAGTCAGAATTCCAGGGACCTCTGGGTCTACTGCAAAGCCCAAGTGGTAAGTAAGGATCATCAAAGGATTTTAGTCTAAAACAGAAGGAAGTGTGATTTACTGAAAAATCAGTAGATCTGGCACATCACTCACAACTATTTGTTCATTCAACAAATACTTGAGTGGCAGGCACTTTCTGAGGCACAGGGGATACAACAATGAAAAAAACAAATAAAAGAAACTCTCTTTTCTCATTCAAGACAGGAGCTTACATTCTAGTAACCTGATCTTTGGGATCTGTGAAAGACAAATTGGAGTCATGTTTGCAGGCTGCAGCATTTGATTTGAAACACCAACATTTTGCTGCTAGCAAAGAAAGCCAGAACAGAAGTAGCTTCAGGATTCTAAGGATGGCAAACAGTTTTTTTCTTGCAAATTTTATTGTGATATATTCACATGCCATATAATCCATCCAAAGTATACAATCAGTGTCTCACAGTGTCATCACCTAGATCTGCAGTCATCATTCACATTCAATTTTAAACCATTTCATTGCTACAAAAAGAAAAATAAGAGATAGGCATATAAAAGTAAAATCCAAAACATCTTATACCCCTTATCCCCCCCATTACTGATCCCTAACATTGGTGTGGTACACTTATTACTGTTGATGAAAGGATATTAAGATATTACTGTTCACTATAGTCCATAGTTTGCATTAGGTACTTTTTTCCCTTTTACCAGTCTATTAACTGTTTGTACAAGTTTCATACATTTTTACTAGTGAAAGAAATTATTTATATTTGTAGTGTTAATCTTAACGTCCACCTCAAGGGTCAATATGTTATACAATCCCATGTTTAAACCTCTAGCTTTCCTTCTGGTGACATGCATGACTAAACAACCCCTTTAAACCAAATTCACCTACAACTCAGCAATATTACTTATAAATCCAATAACGAGCTACTCTTACCTCTGTCCGTTTCCAAACATTTAAGTTCAACGTTGTTAAAAATTCTGTGCATAATAGACAACTGCTCCCCATTCTCTAGCTTCAATCTATCTGTTGGTAACCTATTCTATACTTTTTATGAACATGAGTTTGCATATTATGGTTAGTTCATATTAGTGAAATCGTGTAATATCTGTCCTTTTGTGTCTGACTTATTTCACTAGTATTATATCCTTAAGTTTCATCCATGTTGTTGCGTGCTTCAGGACTTCATTCTTTCTTACTGCTGAGTAATATTCCATCATATGTATATACCACATTTTGTTTATCCATTCATAGGTTTATGAACACTTGGATTGTTTCCATCTTTTGGCAGTTTTGAATAATGACACTATGAACATTGGTGTGCAAATGTCTGTTCATGTCCCTGTTTTCAGATCTGGGTATATATTGAGCAGTTGAATTGCCAGGTCATAGGGCAACTCAATATTTAGTTTTCTGAAGAACCACCAAACTGTCTTCCACAGTGGCTGAACCATTTTAAATTCCCACCAGCAGTGAATAAGTGTTCCTGTTTCTCCACATCCTCTTTAACACTTGTAGTTTCCTGTTTGTTTAATAGTGGCCATTCTTAAAGGTGTGAGATGATGTCTCACTGTAGTTTTGATTTGCATTTCACTAACAGCTAGTGAAGATGAGCATCTTTTTATGTGCTTTTTAGCCATTCATATTTCCTTTTTAGAGACATGTCTATACACATCTTTTACCCATTTTATAATTATTTTTTAATTATAAGTTGAGTTGTAGCATTTCTTTATATTTTCTGAATATTAAACCCTTATGTGGTTTCCAAATACTTTCTCCCGTTGTGTAGATTGTCTTTTCACCCTTTTGTCAAAGTCCTTTGAAGCACAGAAGTATTCAGTCTTGAGGAGTTCTCATTTATCTATTGTTTCTTTCATTGCTTGTGCTTTGGGTATAAGGTCTAAGAAGCTATCTCCTATCACCAGGTCCTGAAGATGTTTCCCTATATTTTCCTCTAGGGGTTTTATGGTACTGGTTCTTATATTTAGGTCTTTGATCCACTTTGAGTTAATTTTTGTATAGGGTGTTAATTTTTGTAGGGTCCTCTTTCATTCTTTGTATATGGATATCCAGTTCTCCCAGTATCTTTTGTTGAAGAGACTGTTTTGTCCCAGTTCATTGGATTTGGGGGCCTTGTCAAAAATAATTGACCATAGGTCTGTCGATCTACTTCTGAACTCACAACTCGATTCCATTGATCAAAATGTCTATCTTTAAGCCAGTACCATGCTGTTTTGACCACTTTGGCTGTATAGTAAACCTTGAAATCAGGAATTGTGAGTCCTCCCATTTCATTCTTCTTTTTCAGGCTGTTCTTGGCTATTCGAGGCCCCTTTCCCTTCCAAATGAATTGGATAACTAACTTTTCGAACTCTGCAAAGTAGGTTGTTGGAATTTTGATTGGTATTGCATGGAATCTGTAGATCAATTTGGGTAGAGTTGACATCTTAACATCTTTAGCCTTCCAGTTCATAAACACAGGATGTCCTTCTGTGTATTCAGGTCTTCTCTGATTTCTTTTAGCAATGTTTTGTAGTTTTCAATGTATAGGTCCTTTATGTCCTTGGTTAAGTTTATTCCTAGAGACTTGATTCTTTTAGTTGCTATTGTGAGTGGAATTTTTTTCTTAATTACTTCCTCAGCTCATTACTAGTGTGTAGAAACACTACTGATTTTTGTGTGTTGGTCTTGTATCCTGCCACTTTGCTGAATTTGCTAATTAGCTCTAGTAGCTTTATCATAATTTTCTTGGGCTTTTCGAAATATATGATCATGTCTTCTGCAAACAATGAGAGTTTTACTTCTTCCATTCCAATTTGCATGCCTTTTATTTCTTTTTATGCCTAATTGCTCTAACTAGAACTTCTAGCACAGTGTTGTGTATGAGTGGTGACAGTGGGCATCCTTGCCTTGTTCCTGATCATCGAGGGAAGGCTTTCAGTCACTCACTGTTGAATGTGATGTTAACTGGGGGATTTTCATGCATGTTCTTTGTCATATTGAGGAAGTTTCCCTTAATTTCTACCTTTTGAAGTGTTTTTATCAAGAAATGATGCTGAATTTTGTCGAATGCCTTTTCAGCTTCAATTGAGATGATTTTTGAAAAATCATTTGTGATTTTTTTGCCTTTTGATTTGCTAAATATGTTGTGTTACATTAATAGATTTTCTTATGTTGAATCACCTTTGCATACCTGGAATATAACCCACTTGGTTGTGGTATATAATTCTTTAATGTGCAGTTGGATTTGATTTGCAAGTATTTTGTTGAGAATTTTTGTATCTATATTCCTTAGGGATATTGTTGTGTAGTTTTTCTTTCTTGTATCTTTATCAGATTTTGGTATTAGAGTGATATTAACTTCATAGAATGAATTAGGGAGTGTTCCCTTTTCTTCAAATTTTTGGAATTTTTCTTGGTATGTTTAGTAAAATTCCCCCATGAAACTGTCTGGTCCTGTGCTTTTCTTTGTAGAGAAGTTTATGATGACTGATTTAACTGTGATTGGTTTGTTGAGGTCTTCTATTTCTTCTCAAGGCAGTATAGGTTGTTTGTGTTTTTCTAAGAAATTGTCCATTTCATCTAAGTTGTCTAGTTTGTTGACATACATTTGTTCATAGTATCCTCTTATGATCTTTTCTATTTCTTCGAGTACTGTGGTAATGACCTACCTCTCATATCTGAGTTTAACTTATTTGCATCTTCTCTCTCTCTCTTTTTTTTTTTTTTTTTTACCTTGTCAGTCTAGCTAAGGGTTTGTTGATGTTATCGATCTTCTCAAAGATCATTTGGTTTTATTGATTCTCTCTATCGCTTGCTTGTTCTCCATTTCATCATTTCATTAGTTTCTGCTTTAATCTTTGTTATTTCTTTTCTTCTGCTTGCCTTGGGATTAGTTTACTGCTCTTTCTCTAGTTTCTTTAGTTGTTCATTAGGTCTTTGATTTTCGCTCTTTGTTCGTTTTTGAATCTAGATGTTTAGGGCTATAAATTTCCCTCTCAGCACTGCCGTCACTGTATCCCATAAGTTTTTAAATGTTATGTTCTCACATCTCAAAATATTTCCTGATATCCCTTGCAATTTATTCTTTGACCCACTGATTATTGAAGAGTGTGTTGTTTAACCTCCATGTATTTGTGAAAGATCCAGTTTTCTAGTGTTATTGATTTCCAGCTTCCTTTCATCAGAGAAACGGCTTTGAATAATTTCGTTTTTTGAAAATTTTTAATACCTGTTTTGTGCCCCAGTTTCGGGTCTATCCTGGAGAATGTTCCATGAGCACTTGAGAAGAATGTATGTCTTGCTCTTTAGGGGTGCAGTGAGCTATGAATGTCTGTTAGGTCTAACTCTTTTATCACATTATTTAGGTTCTCTATTTCCTTATTGATCCTCTATCTAGATGTTCTGTCTATTGAAGAGAGTGGTGTGTTCAAGTTTCCCTCTATTGTAGAAACATCCATTGCTCCCACAAAGTTTTGCCAGTGTTTGCTTTGTGTATTTTGGAGCAACTTGCTTAAATATTTATGATTGTTATTTCTTCTTGGTTAGTTGCCCTTTTATTGAAATATAGTGCCCTTCTTTTTCTCTTATAACAATCATTGGTTCCTTGTATAATCACATAGTTATACATTCACTAACACTATCTATATAAGGACATGTCCATTTCTTCCACAAACAGAGGAAGAGGCAAAAAAAGTAAAAGGAGTGAACGAAAAGAAAGAAAAACATAACTAAAAAGCAACAAAAGAAAATATAAAATTAAATTAAAATACAATAAAATACAATAAAGTCAGACAGTAGCACCAATGCCAAGAATCCTATACCCCTCCCTTATGTCCCCCTCTTACAGACGTTTTGCTTTGGTGGCAAAATGAGAGTAACTTCTCAATGTTATGGAACACATTCTAATAGTGACAGGTAGACCCAGTGGTCATTTCCCTGTAGTTATATTGACATAGTGGTGGTCAATAAAACTTAGTAAGGTCCTTTCCATCTGGGTTTTAAAGTAGTCTGTTGTTGATATCTCTTCTGATATATCACGTCTCTGGGTTGAAGATCATGTAGAGTCCACTGTAGAGGAATCTTTAGAATGTAGCCTAGATCTGTGAATGGTAGAACTGAGTGTATACAATTAGTCCCTTATGGTAATTAGCAATTCTGGTGGTTGGAACCTTTATGTACCCGAGAAAAACATGTTCTTAAATCTAATCAATTATTGTGGCGTATATCCATTTTAAGTCAGACTTTTTGATGCAGTTACTTCAGTTAAGGTGTGTCCCACATCAATGAGGACGGGTCTTAATCCTATGACTAGAATGTTCTATAAATAATATTCAGGCATAGGTAGAGAAAGCCACAAGAGGCAAGAAGTTGAACCTGTAAAAGAAGGGAGAGACCAGGAGACACCACTATGTGCCTAGCTAAGGACCCTAGGATCCCCTGCTGCCGGTCCCAGAACGGCAGGGTTGAAAGTGTTGCCTTGATGATGCCTTGACTTGGACTTTCTTTTTGCCTCAAAACTGTGAGCTAATAAATCCCTATTGTTTAAGTTGACTTATTTCATGGTATTTGCTTGAGCAACCTAGGAAGCTAAAGTAGATTTCAGTACTGGGAATGGGGATGCCTTTTATTGCAAATACCAAAAATGTGGAAACAGCTTTGAAAATAGGTAATGGGTAGAGGCTAGAAGAATTGTGAGGTGCTTGACAGAAAAAGCCTAGATTGCTTTGAAGAGACTGTTGGTGGAAATATGGATGCTAAATATTCTTCCAATGAGACATTAGAAGGAAATGATGAATATATTATCAGAAACTGGAGGAAAAGCGATCCTTGTTTTAAAGTGGCAGAGAACTTGGAAAAACTGAGTTCTAATGTTAGATGGAAGGCAGAACTTGAGAGTGATGAACTTGGATACTGAGCTAAAGAGTTTCAAAACTAAATACAGAAAGTACAACCTAGTTTCTCTTTACAGGTTATAGTAAAATGTGAGAAGGGGATAAGCTGAGAATTTAACTCCTGGGCTCAAAGAAACCAGAAATTGATGGTTTCGAACTTTCTGAGTTCCCAGAAAGCAAGTCCCCAGAGAATAGTGTTCCATGTGAAGGTTCAACTGAACATGGATCCAGTCAGCCATTTCAGTGCAAGTTAGTGCGCAGTGGATACAGTTATCCAGGAAGGATCCATGGAAAGTTATTTTGTCTGATGGATTCGACCCCTGTGAATGACATGAAAGACCAACAGATTTTTTTAATTAATTTGTATGAATGGAACCATGGCTAGACTGGACTGAAATGGACAAGAGAAAGGGCAAATGAAGAAAAAATCACTTCAAGAGCAGGACCATGGAAGCTGAGGTCTGGACCAAAGATATCTTCTCAGGCCAAGAGAGTGAGCCCACTCATGTCTGTGGAGAGAGGGAGTCTGCCCTAGTGCTGGGAGAGGGCAGACCTTCTACCCCATTGTTCAGGAATAGTGCTGCTACCCAAGTACTCAGAGAGGGTGAGCCTGTGCCCCGGATATTTTGCAGAGAATCTGGCCACCACCCCAGTGCACTGAGAGAGTGGAGCCTATGCCCCGGCATTTGCAGAGAGCCCAGGTGCCACCCTGATGCTTGGAGATGGCAGAGCCTTCACCCCAGTGTTCAGGGAGAGCCTGGCCACTGGGCAATTGCTTGATAGGGGGTGGGAGGCCTGCTGCTCTGTCGGGTCCAGAGGACAGAATATCATCCCATAGAGGACTCTCAGACCTTGAAATATAATAGATTTGCCCTGCTGAGTTTTGGAAATGTTTGGAATTCCTTCCAGTTTCTCTGTATGGAAATGGGAATGTTTATCCTATGCTTATCCCTCCCTTCCATATTGGAATCAGACAGCTTCTCTAGGTTTCGCAGATCCATAGACAGAGGGGAATTGTGTCCTGTACAGACCACAGATTTTGATGAGACTTTGTACTAAGCATTGTTTCTGAAATGACTTAAGGCTTTTGGGATATTGTGATGAAAAGAATGTATTTTGCTTATAGAAAGAACATGTCTTTTTTGGGGTCCATAGGGTGAAGTGCGGTGGTTTGAAGCTCTATACCCCAGAAAAACATGTTCTTAAATCTAATCCATTCCTGTGGCCATAAACCCATTTTAAGTAGGACCTTTTCATGAGGTTACTTCAGATAAGGTATGTCCCACCTCAGTCAGGATGTGTCTTAAATCCTATTACTGTAGTCCTCTGTTAGAGAACGACATTCAGACAGACAGAGAAAGCCACAGGAGGCAAGAAGCTGAACCTGGAAAAGAAGGGAGAGACCAGGAGACTCTACCATGTGCCTTGCCATGTGACAAGCTAAGGACCCTAGGATCACCCGCTGCCAGCCTCGGAAAGACACAGTGTTAAGTCAAAACCATTGCCTTGATAACACCTTGACTTGGACTTTCTTCTAGCCTCAAAACTGTAAGCTAATAAATTCCCATTGTTTAAGTCGACCCATTTCATGGTATTTGCTTGAGCAACCTAAGAAACTAAAACAGCAATTTTATATTGTAGTAAGTTGGACTCTGGTGAAGTAGGAAAAATAATAAGCCTCATGGATCTTCCCATTATGATTTCATAGGGGTGTAGCTGGTGTTTTCTTGATGGGATTGATCTTATGGCCATCAAGGCTAAGGAAGGAACTCTAGGCCAAGGTAGAAAGAAAGGGATTCAAATAATTTAGCTAATTTAAGTTTTTAAATTCAGTTTTATTGAGATATATTCACATACCATATAATCATCTGTGGTGTACAATTAACTGTTCGTAGACCATCATATAGTTGTGCATTCATCACCTCAATCTATTTTTAAACAACTAGAAAGAATAAAAATAAAAAGTAGAAAAGAACACCCAAATCGTCCCCCCATCCCACCCTATTTTTCATTTACTTTTTGTCCCCATTTTTCTACTCATCCATCCATACAGGAGATAAAGGGAATGTGTTCCACAAAGTTTTCACAATCACACTGTCACCCCATGTAAGCTACTTAGTTATACAAATGTCTTCAAGAATCAAGGCTGCAGTTTGATAGTTCTAGCTATTCCAATACACTGAAACCTAAAAAAGGGATAATGATATAGTGCATAAGAATGCCCACCAGAGTGACCTCTCAACTCCATTTGAAATCTCTTAGCCACTGAAACTTTATTCTGTTTCATGTCACTTCCCCCTTTTGGTCGAGAAGATGTTCTCAATTGTACGATGCCAGGTCCAGGCTCATCCCTGGGAGTCATATTCTGCATTGCCAGGGGATTTACACCTCTGGGAGTCAGGTCCCACATCGGGGGAGAACAGTGAGTTTACCTGCCAAGTTGGCTTAGCTCGAGAGAGGGCCACATCTGAGCAACAAGGAGGTACTCTGGGGGAGACTCTTAGGCACAATTATAAGTAGGCTTAGCCTCTCCTTTTCAGTAACAAGCCTCATAAGGGCAAGCCCCGAGATAGAGGGCTCGGCATATCAAATTGTCAGTCCTCAATGTTTGTGAAAACATCAGCAACAACCCAGATGGGGAAGTCCAACATTTCTGCCTTTTCCCCAGCTCCTCAGGGGGGGCTCTGCATATGTATTTTTATTCTCTGCCCAATTTACTTTGGGATGTAACCCTATTTCACACTAAACTGCAAACCAACCAGATCTTGCTTCCTATTCAAAGTTCCATGTAATTATGGTGTTTGAATAAACTGACCGTACGAGTTAAGTTATTTAGTGTACTACAGAAAATACAGATCCTGTACCAAATAAACATCTCACAAGGAAGTTGAAATTTTAAAACAGTCAATATCATCCTTTACCCTTTGGCCTGATTTGCCTGAGTTCTTACCAGATCTGCTTCATTTATATCTCTATTTGAAGTCTGAGCTCTTTGTCAGCTTTTTAAACAGTTGCTGTATGCGCTAATACCAACATTCATATCTGCCAAGCTCTAGCTGTGAGTTTCTGGTGTCACACAGATACCCGAAATTCCAGAGACTGACCAGGTTATATACAAAGGGATCAGCATCTCAGAATTTGGAGATAGCCGTTACAATTCAGGAATAGATGTGACTGCTGTAAGAGCTTACAATCTAGGGACCATTACAATAATCATTCCCCTGATAGGCTATGCTCTAAGATTCATTTCTGAGTTTACACATTGCTGTTAGTCCATATTGGTGCGGCATTATAGTGTTTGCCTTTGTTTCTGGCGTACTTCACTCAAAATGCTGTCTACAGGATCCATTCACCTCGTTGTGTGTCGCACAGCTTCACTCATTCTCACAGTTGCTCGATATTCCATTGTATGCGTACACCACAGTTCACCATTCTGTTCAGTGTACCGTTAGTCTAACTCCACCCACTGCAAATCATGAATACTGCCTCCGTAAACACCAGTATGCAAATGTTCATTCATGTCCCTGGTCTCAGATCTTCCAAGTATTTACCCCATAATGGGGTTGCAGTACCTTATGGCACCCACATACTTAGTTTCTTGTGGAACCACCACACTGTTCTCCAGATGGGCTACACCACCAACAGTAAATAGGTACATCCCTCTCTCCATGTTTCCTACAGCATTTTTATCACTATATTTTCCTATAATTTTATAGAGATATATTCACATACCATACAATTATCCACAGTGTACAGTTGTTTATGGTATCATAAATTTGTGAATTTATCACCACAAACAGCAGTTAAACATATTGATTACTATGAAAAAAAATTTTTTAAAGAATAGTAAAAAAGATAAAAAAATAAAATATCATACAAGACAATATAATAGTAAGGTCGGACAACACCACTACAAAGAATCCCATATCCCTCCCTTATATCTCCCTCTCATGCACATTTAGCTTTGGTATATTGACTTTGTTACACTTAATGGAAGCATATTACAGTTACTGTTGACCATAGACTCCAATTTGCTTTGATTATATTTTTCCCCAATACCATCCCTTTTACAGTACTTTGCATGGTTGACATTCGTTTGTTCTCCCACATGTAAAAACATTTTTTATATTTGTACATTTAGTCACAATCATTGACCACTCTAGTTTTTGCTAAGCTATACAGTACCAGTCTTTATTGTCTATCTTTACCTCTGGTGTCATACATGCCCCAGCCCTCCTCTATCAGCTTTACTTAACAGACATCTTTGTTCAGTTTACTTACAATATTGTGCTACTGTTCTGGTTTGCTAATGCTACCAGAATGCAAAGTACCAGAAATGGATTGGTTTTTATAAAGGGGGTTTATTTGGTTACAAAGTTACAGTCTTAAGGCCATAAAGTGTCCAGGGTATGGCATCAATAGGGTACCTTCACTGAAGGAAGGCAGTAGTGTCTGGAAAACATCTGTTAGCTGGGAAGGCATGTGGCTGGCATCTGCTGATCCTGGATTGTGTTCTAGCTCCTCTCTCAGCTCCTGTGCATTCTTCAAAATGTTGCTCTTGGGGCCTTTTGTCCTCTCTTAGCCTCTCTGGAGCATACTCTAGGCTAGTATTTCCAAAGCATCAGCAAAAGTCTGCTTTCAATGGCCTTCTCCAAGATGTCTCTTTCAGCTGCTCTCCAAAATGTCACTGTCAGCTGCTCTGAGGTCCTTCTGTTTGTGAGCTCTGTTATAGGACACCAGTGATTAAATCAAGACCCACCCTGAATGGGCTGGGTCCATATTCCAATGGAAACAATTTAATCAAATGGTTCACCTGCAGTTGATTGAGTCACTTCTCCATGGAAACACTCAATCAAAGGAATCCAACTTAATCCACACTAATTCGTCTGCCCCCACAAGAGTGCATTAAAGAACATGGTGTTGGGGGACATAATACCTCCAAACCAGCGCAGCTACTATCACACGGTATTATGCTATCTATTTCTGGATCTGTACAGTCAGTCCTGTTGATCATTCTGTAGTCCTTCAGCATCAAATGCTCGCTCGCTACCCTCTGTCTCCTGATAACCTGTGTTATCGGCTTTTACCTCTTAAAGTTTACTCATTAATGTTAGTTAATATTAGCGAGACCATACAGTATTTGTCCTTTTGTTTCTGGCTAGCTTCACTCAACATAATGTCCTCAAGGTTCATCCACGTTATTATATATGTTCTGTGACTTTGTTCTGTCTTACAGCTGCGTAATATTCTATCTTATGTATATACCACAGTTTGTTTATCTACTCATCCGTTAGTGGACATTTGGGTTATTTCCATCTCTTGGCAATCGTGAATAATGCTGCTGTAGACATCAATTTGCAAATGTCCATTTGTGTCTTAACTTTCAGTTCCTCTGAGTATATACCTAGTAATGGAATAGCTAGGTCATATGGCAGATCTATACTTGCTTCCTGAGGAATCACCACACTGCCTTCCAGAGTGGCTGCACCATTCTGCATTCCCACCAACAGTGAATAAGTGTGCCTCTTTCTCCACATCCTCTCCAGCACTTGTAATTTTCTGTTTTTTGGATAATGGTCAATCTGGTAGGTGTGAGATGATATCTCATTGTGGTTTTGATTTGCGTTTCCCTAATAGCCAGTGAAGTTGAGCATTTTTCATGTTTTTTTCATGTTTTTAAGCTATTTGTATTTCCTCTTCAGAAAAGTGTCCATGTCTTTTGCCCATTTTTAAATGGGGTTGATTATCTTTCTGTTGTTGAATTTTAGGATCCCTTTATATATTCAGGATATTAAATCCTGATCTGATATGTGGTTTCCAAATATTGTCTCCCATTGCGTCGGCTGCCTTTTTACTTTTCTGACAAAGTACTTTGATATAAAAAAGTGTTAAATTTTGAGGCAGTCCCATTCATCTGTTTCTTCCTTGGTTGCTCATGGTTTGGGGGGAAGGCCTAGGAAACCACTTCCTATCACAAGATCTTTAAGATATTGCCCTACATTTTCTTCTAATTGTCTTACGGTCTTAGCACTAATGTTTAGGTCTTTGATCCATTTCAAGTTAATTTTTGTCTAAGGTGTGAAATAGGAGTCCTCTTTCATTCTTTTGGAAACGGATATCCAGTTCTCCAAACACCATTTATTGAAGAGGTTCCTGTGTCCCAGCTCCTTTTGCTTGACTGCCTTATCAAAGATCAATTGTCCATAGTTGTAAAGGTCTATTTCTGAACTCTCAGTTCGATTCTATTGGTCAGTATATCCATCCTTACGCCAGTACCATGCTGTTTTGAGCACTCTAGCTTTGTAATATATTTCAAAGTCAGGTAGTGTGAGACCTCCCACTTCTTTCCTCTTTCTCAAGATATTTTTGTCTATTCAGGGCACCTTGCCCTTCCAAATAAATTTGGTTATAGGTTTTTCTATTTCTGCAAAGTAAGTTGTTGGGATTTTAATTGGTATTGCATTGAATCTGTAGATCAGTTTAGGTAGAATTGACATCTTTTCTATATTTACTCTTGCAATCCATGAACACGTTATGTTCTTCCATTTTTTTTAGGTCCTGTTTGATTTCCTTTATCAGTTTCTTATAGTTTCTCTGTCTAGGTCTTTTGTGGCCTTGGTAAAGTTTATTCCTAAATACTTCATTCTTTTGGTTGCTATTGTAAATGGAATTTTTTTTTCTTGATTTCCTCCTCTTGTTGCACATTACTTTGTTTAGGAACACTACAGGTTTTTGCATGTTGGTCTTGTATCCTGCCACTTTGCTGTATTCATTGATTAGTTCTAGTAGCTTTGGTGTAGATTTTTCTGGATTTTCTACATAAAGAAGCTTGTCATCTGCAAGTAGTGAAAGGTTTACATCTTCCTCTCCAATTTGAATGCCTTTTATTTCTTTTTCTTGCCTAACTGCTCTAACTAGAACTTCCAGCACAGTGTTGAATAACCGTGGTGACAGTGGGCATCCCTGTCTTGTTCCTGATCTTAGAGGGAAGGCTTTCAGTTTTTCCCCTTTGAGTATTACGTTAGCTGTGAGTTTTTCAAATATTGCCTTTATCTTATTGAGAAGGTTGCCTTCTATTCCTATCCTTTAAAGTGTTTTTTATCAAGAAAGGATGTTGAATTTTGTCAAATGCCTTTTCTGCATTGATCGAGATGATCATGTGTTGTGGAGTGGAGTGTTCTGTAAATATCTGTCAAATCTAGTTCATTCGTCATGCAATTCAACATCTCCGTTTTGTTATTGATCCTCTGTCTAGATGTTCTATCCATTGATAAGAACATTGTATTGAAGTCTCCAACTATTATTGTAGCGGTATCTACATCTCCTTTCAGTGTTCTCAGTGTTTCCCTCATGTATTTTTGGGCACTCTGGCTTGGTGCATAAATATTTATGATTGTTATGTTTTATTGATGAGTTGTTCCTTTTATAAATATATGCTGTCCTTTTTTGTCTCTTTTAAATGTTTTACTTTTAACTAACTATTCCTGCTTTCTTCTGGTTGTTGTTTGTATGAGATATCTTTTTCTACCCTTTCACTATCAGCCTATTTTTTTCTTTATGTCTAAACTGAGTTTCTTGTAGATAGCATTTAGATGGGTTCTGTTTTTTAATCCATTCTGCCAGTCATTGTCTTTTTATTGGGTTAGGGAGTTTAATCCATTAATATTTAGTGCTATTGCAGTAAGGGCAGTACTTTCTTCTACCATTTTAACTTTTGGATTTTATATGTCGTATCTTATTTTTTTCTCTCTCTTCCTTTCACCCTTCCTGATAGTCTTCATTTCTACACTCTTCTCCAAACTCTCCTGTCTTTTCCTATAAGCCTGTAGCACTCCCTTGTAGCACACATTTCTTATTCACAAACTCTCTCAGTGTCTCTCCGGAAATATTTTAATCTGCCCCTCATTTTTGAAGGACAATTTTGCCGGATATAGAATTCTTGGTTGGCAGTTTTTCTCTTTCAGTATCTTAAATATATCACACAGCTGCCTTCTTGCCTCCATGATTTCTGCAGAGAAATCTGTACATAATCTTATTGAGCTTCTCTTATATATGATGGATCACTTTTCTCTTGCTGCTTTCAGAATTCTTTTTCTTTGACATTGGACAATCTGTTCAGTAAGTGTTTTGAAGTAGTTCTATTGGGATATTTTCTGTTTGGGGTACACTGTACTTCTTGAATCTAATTTTATGTCTTTCATAAGAGTTGGGTAATTTTTAGTGAATATTTCTTCTATTATTTTTTCTGCCCCTTTTCCCTTCTCTTCTCCTTCTGGGATGAGCCCCAACAGGTATATTCGTGCACTTCATGTTATCCTTGAGCGCCCTAAGACTCTGCTCGTATTTTTCCATTCTTTTCCGTATCTGTTCTTTTGTGTTTATAAATTCAGATGTCTTGTCTTCCAGTTCACTGATCCTGTCTTCTCCCTGTTCAAATCTGTTGTATTCCTCCATTGTGTTTTTCATCTCTTCTATTGTGCCTTTCATTCCCATAAATTCTGCCATTTGTTTTTTCACACTTATGAATTCTTCATTACGGTCATCCAGTGTCTTTTTTATATCCTTCATCTCTTTTGCCTTATCTTCTGTCAGTTCATTGAATTGATTTTTGAGTTGGTTTAGATTTGTTTGAATATCTTTATTTGTCTCAACTCCTGTATCTCAGTTGAATTATTAGTTTGTTCCTTTGGCTGGTCCATATCTTCATGTTTCCTAGTATGGCTCATTATCTTAAGCTGTGTAGGCATCTGATTTTCTTGATTAGTTTATTCTGGAGCTTGTTTTCACTCTTTTACCTAGGGTTTTCTTGTTGGTTGGCTTTGTTTTCCATCCTTTGGTGTTCAGTTCAACTTATTCTAGACTTCTAACTTAGGTTCTATTTAGTTGATCAGAATTTTTCACCTCTTATTTTTCTGTTTCTTTCCCTGCTTTTGTGTAACCTTTTTGTGAGAGAATCTCCTCAGATTTGGTCGACCCCAATCAGGTTTTCCCAGTCCAGAGAAGCCTAGATCTCAGGAGGAGGATGTGGAGTTTCGCTCAGAATGACACCCTCCTGTGAGACCTCTAGACTCTGTGCTGCTTCTGTCCTGTCCTGAAGGTGGTGCTGGTCAGCCTGGAGCTCCCCATCAGTGTAAAGATGTGCAGTGCCTGTAGTTCTCCGCAGACTTGTCCTTATGAGGTGCATGGCTGACTAAAGCTGGTTTCTGTTTTCCAGCCCCTGGGGTCTGAGTTCTTTGAAGGAGTACTGCCACTTAAGCTGGACCATGCCCCCCTTTTCTTGGGGAAGTTATGCCCTTTAGGGAATTGTCTTCCACAGTAGGTTCATTGCTTTATCTGTCATACTTATCTCAGCTCTCTGTTGCCTGGATCCAGAGGCCAGTTGCAAATATCTAAGGCTTTCTGTAAAGAGCTACTTAGAATAGTTATTTAAAAAAAAATACCCTTTTTAAGGCCCTTCCCTAGCCCCCAAGTTTTAAAGATATGTGCTTTAGGCTATTATCTTTCACCTGGATAGTTATTCTCCAACACCTTTAATTCTTCCCTTGCCAGTGGGCTATTGACGTGTAAAAAGATAAGGAGTCAGAGAGCAATTAAAGAAAAGGGAAAAAAAAATTAAAAACAAAACAAACAAACAAAAACAAGCCTTTTCGGAGCCCCCAAATGACTGCCCAATTGGGTGCTTCTATGTGTCGCCCCTTCCTGGAGCCCAGCCCTTCTCCAGCACCCCGAACACCCCCAACTCCAAAAGTTAATTAATTAATTTGTTAATTCTGTAATTGAGGCAGTTTTTGAGCCCCCCTTCTTGCTCCCACACAGATTGTTTCTTTTTCCCTTGGGGAGCCAGCTCCAAGACAGTCCGCCTTGTCTGGAGGGGAGGGGCACTAGCCCCCATGGCCAGGGAAACTTACAGGTTTTGCTGCAATCTCAGCTGTTCCACCCATTCCAGACTAGTGTACAATGTGTTACTGGTCACTGAAGACCCTGAAAACATTGCTTCACACGATTCCTGGCTATTTACCATCCGCCGTATAGGAGTAACTAAATTCCACACTTCACACTCCACCATCTTTCCCTGCCCCCCTAATTTAAGCTTTAAGATGCCATTTGTTCTTTCTTCCTTTCCTGACAATTGAGGGTCATAGGGACAGTGAAGTTTTTGGTTGATGGGTAAGACCTTGCAATGTTTCTTTTTTACAGTACCAGTAAATTGGGAGCCTTTATCGCTGGAGAGACTAGCAGGAATTCCTCAGCAGAGGAAAACTAAGACTAATAGTTCTTTAGCTACTGTGAGGGCAATAGCCTTGTGAAAAGGAAAAGCCCTTATCTATCCAGAGAATAGACCCATGATAACATAGATGGGGGTAGCTTTATAATAAAGTACAATTGAAGATGTCCAAAAGGGCCCTGTCAGTTGCGGTATTTGACCCTATCCCACGTTTACAGTTTCACCAGGGTTATGTTAATTGACGGGTGGAACATAATTTGTATACTCACCTTGCTTGTTGTTTAAAGCCCCCCTCCCTTTTTTTTTTCTGAAGAAGCTCTGACTGGTATGTGACTACATGCACTATCAGAGAAGCATCAGAGAAAAGCAGTGTAACCAATTAAGGATATGTGGTTGTTTCTTTGGTATGTAGCAGTTTTTTTAAGAATAACTAAAATTATGAACAATAACATTATACTGTTGTCTAATATCATAGAGATCAGTATCAGGACATCATGGACAGTGAGAACATTGTCAGATCTCTCGGAAGTTTATATAATCACTAAATATTTATATGAATAACATCCTACCCATATAAATTTAACAGAAGTTTAGAAAATCCCTCTTAAATTGACATTTCCTCTGCGACTCATAACATATCAAATAAACCTAACTATTTCTAGCACCTCCCTTTTCATAAGGTAAAATATTCTTTTTGATTTTCCAGGAGCCCTCTGGAAAATTCAGAGACAATTTGATATAAAAAAAGATATCCTTTAGGGCTTGATTTTGAGAAAGCAAAATGTCAAAGTGTCAAAAGCTGTCAGGAGGTGTGAACAGTTGGCTAAATTTGAACACAGGTCAGTGATAAACAGTAATTGGTTACCTACTTAACCAAAGTAACAATCAAAAAATTGTTAAAGTAAATATAAGTGGTAACATGTTTGGAAAAAAAGGAAACAAAATCTTAGTTCTCTTAAAATGAGAAGACGTTCTCTTAAACAACAAAGAATAAGGGAAATATAAATATTAATGAGGATATTATTCTGATATGACATAGAATCTTTGTGTAGAGGGAGCCCTGGGAACCCATTAGAGCCCAAACAAAAACAACATGCCCTCTTGAATTTCCTCTTCATCTTTTGAAATTTGAAATCCCCACCAAGGCAGCTGGCCCATTTAGCCATTCAGACCCCTAGTTCATTATCTTTGTCCCAAAACAAAATAAAGTCCACCTGCCCTAAACCCAGCCCCTATAAGACAGACAAACCCTCCTCTAATCAATAGGAGTCAAGCTAACTTCCTTTTTATTTCTAAAAATTGTTTGTCATCCCTATAACCCTGAAGCTACTTCTGTTCTGGCTTGCTTTCTACAGCAAAACTTTGGTGTCCAAGATAAAATGCTGTAGTCTACAAACTCGAATCTGATTTGTCTTTCACAATTTGGAGGCCCCAGCGAAGTATTGAAGGCCCCCACTGGGGTTGCAGGCTCCAGCCACTGGCCAAGTGAAGTGTCCAAAAAAGACCCTTTTAGGTCTGCTGTCCAATTGCTGAGACTCTGCATTCCCCAGTTAATGCCTCCCTACATCTGAACTCTCCAATTTGCATCAAGTTCAAATGCCTTTTATTTGGGACTTTGGTTTAGGTTCCTTTGGTTTGGGTTTGATTTTGGTTCTATCATCAGACCTTCCGTTTGGTTTCATTTCTCCCTCCAACTCTCCAGTTATCTCTCTCTCGGAGACCTAGGGTATGGGAATCATGAGGCCTGGCTAAGCCGACTCCCAGTCTGGGTCACATGGCAAGTGGTTTGCCTGTTCTCTTGCTCCTGTGTGGTGACCCATTATGTTGCCTTTGTTCAGGTCTAGATATCCATCAAGAACCTCCAGTCACTGGGGAATCCTGCTAAAATCAGAGTGGCTGAGCCTGGTGCCCAAGAGACATTTCGTCTGATCACAGCATAATGAGGTCTTCTGCTCTAAATCTCCCTCTCCTTCTCCTACTAAAATTCCTGCTGCTTTTATATTCTCATGCTATGAACCTGTGACTTTCTGTTCATTGGTGGATCTGACAAAGAATGATTTGTCTGTGTAGTGGCCACTTTGAGAAACTTTATAGGAACAAATCATCTATTTGAGAGATGCCTTAAAAAAAAAGAAAAGGAAAAAGAGGATCCAAGATTAGTACTTGGAGGCTTCTAGAAGACAATTATTGGAAAAAGAAAAGGCAAGAAACAGAACAAAGGGGAAAGAACTCCAAACCAATCTTCTTCTACCCAGCCCTTCCCCCAGAGATGCCCTAACAAGTTCCTTTTGACCCCCAGAGGAAAAATGATTTAGTCCTTTAAAGATTAAAAGATTAAGTCTTCTATGGAACCTGGCTGCTCTCTAGAGCAGAATTTAAACCTTGAACCTAACCTGAATTAATATCAAATAAGACCAGCAACTACTCATGGAAGTACTTAGAATCCTTTCGGATACATGTGAGCCAGGGCTACCTGACATATATGAGATTGTACACATGGGGGTCAAAACCTCAGATGCTTAATTGTGAATAGCTATAGCTGATTGGTCTGACTCAGAAAGAGACCTAAAAGATTCCTCTTTCCACAGTCAGTCTGAGTCAGATACGCCTGAGAAACAGGGCAAAGTTTCTGTAAGATAAACATAAGGGCAAAGAAAATCTTAATAGTCTCCACAGATCTCAACCTCAGTTTTTGTCTGCATGGGTCAGATAATGTTTGTATCTTGTGGGAGAGCTATGGGTGGAAAAGAAATTGTAATTATACACAAGAGAAAATCTCAGATGAAGGAGGTGTGTAAATAAACTCAAAATAGAAATTCCATAGGCAGAAACAAAGTAAAGAGACTTCATTCTGATCCTGAGTTACATCTGTATCTTTCCCACTGACTGCTGGGTAGCATGGGTATCTCACCAGCAGCTCAGACTTAAAAATGTTCAAAACTAAAATCACTGTCTTCCTTTACAAATAGGCTCTTCCCTTTGTCCTCCCACAGCTCATAGAGACATAAAACCTTAGAGGTATTTTTGATATCTCTTCTCTCATCATTTACATCCAGACTGTTGACAAGGTTTGTCACCTATTGTCAACTATCACTTCTATCTGTCCCCTTTTTAGTTACCATAGCCACTATTCTAGTTCAGTCTTTGTCTCTTTCCTAGACTATTGTAAACCTCTCTTAACCAGTTTTCCCCATCCATATTTGTATTAAGTTATCACAGCCATCCTTAATCTGGTCTTACCCTTATCCTTCATTGTATCTTTCTAGTCTTACTCATCATTATTTTCCTTCCTACAGTCTATACTTATTCAAAACAAAACTACCTGCTATTTCCTACAAGTACCTTAAATTTTCTCACATCTAAACTTTAGCTCATGATGTTCCATCGATCTTAAATGTTTCCTTTACTCTGCATATCTCCATGTCCAAATTCTCTCTCAACTTCCATTATACTTTGTCCATCTCTATCATATGTCCCTGAACAGATTGAATGTCCTAAGATCTCCCAGTAAGTGGTGGGCTACTGGAGGACAGGCGTTCTATCTTTCTATAGCACTAGATTAAGTCCTCAGTGTACATTAGAATGTGTGAGGTGGTGTAACACTGGTTTCTTGGAGTAAGTGGATCCATGTTGCCTGGATTTGACTGTGGGACTAAGGCCTAGCAAGAGAAATTAATGTCTAAGTTGCAAGTTCATACATATGTTTTCTGGAGTAACTTATATGGAAAATTCTAGTATGAAAGCCCCCATCCCCTGGTAACCTCTGTAATCTACTTTATGTCTCTGCAAATTTACTGTTTCTAGTTGTCTCTACAAGTGATACCATACAATATTTGTCCTTTTGTGTCTGCTTATTTCACTCGGCATAATATTTTCAGGTTCTTCCATGTTGCAGCGTGTCTCAGAATGTCATTCCTTCTTAGGGATGAATAATATTCCATTTTCTATAATACTACATTTTATTTTTCCATTCATTTGTTCATGGACAGTTGGATTATTTCCACCTTTTGGCTATTGTGAATAATGCTGCTATAAATGTTGGTGTAAAGGCATTTATTTGTTTGAGACCCTGTTTTCACTTCTTGGCATATACTGCTAGGTCATATGGTAATTCTATATATAATTTTTTGAGGAGGTACCATATTGCTTTTCTGTGGTAGCACCATTTTATATTCCTACCAACAATGTATGAGAGTTCCTAATTCTCCACATTCTCTCCAAAATGTCTTATTTTCCATTTTTTAAATGATAGCCATCCTGATGGGTATGGAGTGGTATAAAATTCTGGTTTTGATTTGCATTTCCTTGATGACTAATGATGTTGAGCATCTTTTCATATGCTTATTGCCATTTATATGTCTTCTTTGGAGAAATGTCTTTTCAATTTCTTTGCCAATTTTTAAAAATTTTCTAAATGTTTTTTATTTTCACAAATAGTTCCCCCTCCCCTTTCTGTCAGTTTTTTAATTGAGAAGTTTGTCTTTTTGTTGTTGCGCTTTAAAAATTCTTTATACATTCTGGATATTAAGCCCTTACCAGACATGGTTTGCAACATTTTTTTTTCTTCCATTCTGTAGTTGGTCTTTTCTCTTTCTTGATATTTTCCTTCAGTGCACTAAAGTTTTTAATTTCGATGAGATCAAATTTACCTATTGTTTCTTTTGTTGCTCCTACTTTTGGTGTTCTATCTAAGAATCCATTGCCGAATCCCAGGTCATGAAGATTTGCCCCTGTGTTACCGTCTAAGAGTTTTATAGTAGTAGTTCTTATATTTAGGTCCTTGTGCCATTTTAAGTTGATTTTTATGTACGGTGTGAGCTGGGGGTCTAACTTATTCTTTTGCATGTGGATATCGCTTTTCCCAGCTTTTCCCAGAGACATTTCTTTCCCCACTGCATTTCTTTAGCAACCTTGTCAAAAATCACCTGGCCATGGATAGATATGTGGGTGTGTTTCTGAGCATTCAGTTCTGTTCCAATGGTCGATTTGTCTATCCTGATACCAGCAACATGCTGTTTAGATTACTGTAGCTTTGTAGTACAATTTGAAATTAGGAAATGTGAGTTTTCTAAAATTGTTTTGGCAATTCACTGCCCTTTACAGTTCAGTATAAATTTAAAGATAGGTTTTTCCATTTCTGCAAAGAAGGCTACAGGAATTTTTACAGGCATTGTATTGAATTTGTAGATTCCTTATTGATATCTTCATATTGTTGATAGCTTAACAATATTAACTCATCCCATTCATGAGCATGGGACGTCTTGTCATTTATTTAGGTCGTCTTAAATTTCTTCTAGTGTTTATTTCTAGATATTTTATTTTTTTAGATGCTACTGTAAATGAAATTATTTTCTTAATTTTTTTCTTTGTATGGATCATTTCTAGCATATAGAAACACAAATGATTTTTGTGTGTTGATGTTGTACCCTGCCACTTTGCTGAACTGTTTATTAGCTCTAATTTTTTTTATGGATACTTTGGATTTTGTACAATATAAGATCACGTTATCTACAAATAGAGACAGTTTTACTTCTTCCTTTCCAATGTGAATACCTTTTATTTCTTTTTCTTGGCTAATTGTTCTAGCTAGAACTTCTAGTGGTGAAAGCAGGCATCCTTGTCCCATTCCTGATCTTAGGGACAAGTTTTCAATCTTTCACCATTGAGTATAATGTTAGCTATGGGTTTTTTATAAATGGACTTTATGTTGAAAAAGTTCCCTTCTATTCTTAGTTTTCTGAGTGTTTTTATCAAGAAAGGGTGTTGGATTTTGCCAAATGCCTTTTCTCCGTCTCTTGAGATAATTATTCTTTATTTTCCTTTGTTGTATTTGGTGTATTAAGTTGATTGATTTTTGAATGTTGAACCACTCTTGCCTTCCTGATATAAATTCCACTTGATCATGTGCTATTGGATATGGTTTGCTAGTACTTTGTTAAGATTTTTGCATCTATATTCAAAAGGGGAATTGGTCTGTAGTTTTCTCTTCTTGTGTTGTCTTTATCAGGCTTTTTAACCCTGGTTTTGACAACTCTGGATATTCTCTCGTATTTTTCCCACAGCCATATCCCTGGCATTAGATACATACTGGGCCCCTAAGGAAATAAAGTCCTTTGTACCATCTCTTATGAATCTTGTTTCTAAGGTGAGCCCCAGACCTGCCATCAAATTAGCCAAATTATCAGGCTTTAGCCTAGTCAACTACTAGGTTGTGACTTCCTGTAAGCCCCAGAACAATGGCAGACCCAATCAGAAAACATCAAAAGAACTCCTGCTAAATGAAAAGATGGTATTAGTAGAACTTTCTATTTAAGTTAGTGGTTTGATTGATGGCTGCCCCTAACTCTCCCCAGCCATGACACATGTGCCCCACTTGGTACTGAGCGATATCAGCAATTTCAAATGAATAGGTGGAAGGAAGATGATGTTAAAACTGGAAAGTGTAAACAAGGCAGTATAGCAAAATGCTGAAGAGCAAAGGTTTGGGACTCAAATCTGAATTGAGTCTAAGTTATGCAACTTGTGAAATATTTATGCATGAAATAATACAATGTCTACAATTTGCTGGAAACTAATCTGGGTAGGAAAGCAGGGAGTGTGCCAGAATAGAAATGAAACAAGATTGGCAATGATAGATCATCATTAAAGCCAGGTAAGCAGTTCATTATACATATACTATTTTTCCTACTTTTCTATAGAATACTATTTACTTATTCGTAGTGAAAAGTTAATACAAAAATCACCTAGTTATCAACTGACCAACCTGGGATCAGAACCAGAGGTGTCTGATTCCAAAACCTGTGTCTCTTCACTATCTCATATTCTCTGTCCAGAAAACATCATGGAAACACTGGGATCCAAGGTGTACTCTGTAGTGTGTGTAAGATTTATTTGAAAGAGTGAGAAGGTAATTTCAGTTTGGAGGAACTGAGAATTAAGATTTGAATTAGTGTGGTCTATTAGCAGAAAAAAAAAAAAAAAGTGACAGAAACCTTTGAGGAAAAGAAAGAAATATTCTTTGATAAGATATGATTTATTTTTTTTCTCAATAAATGGTGGCTTTATTGTGTCATAATTATCATTGTAATTACACAGTGCATGCAATTTATTAAGATCATAAGTTGATTTAAGTTCAGCCCGTGCCTCAGGCTTCAGTCCCACGACACGCTGATCATGTGTTCCAGAGACTCTAAGCTCTGTCTCTATGCCCCGAGGAAGCTGAGGACCTCAGCCTCTGGCCCAGCTGCTTCCACTGGATTTTGGAAAATGTCAGCCCATGACCTTTACCTGTGGCCAGTAGAGGGCCCATCCAACTGGTGGTCAGTTGTGTCTTTGGGAAAACTCAGGGGGCAGATTCCATCCACTCGGCCTTCCTATGCATCTTTTTTATTTTTTTATTTTTTTTAATCTTCATTTTATTGAGATATATTCACATACCACGCAGTCATACAAAACAAATCGTACTTTCGATTGTTTACAGTACCATTACATAGTGGTACATTCATCACCCAAATCAATCCCTGACACCATTAGCACACACACAAAAATAACAAGAATAATAATTAGAGTGAAAAAGAGCAATTGAAGTAAAAAAGAACACTGGGTACCTTTGTCTGTTTGTTTCCTTCCCCTATTTTTCTACTCATCCATCCATAAACTAGACAAAGTGGAGTGTGGTCCTTATGGTTTCCCAATCCCATTGTCACCCCTCATAAGCTACATTTTTATACAACTGTCTTCGAGATTCATGGGTTCTGGGTTGTAGTTTGATAGTTTCAGGTATCCACCACCAGCTACCCCAATTCTTTAGAACCTAAAAAGGGTTGTCTAAAGTGTGCATAAGAGTGCCCACCAGAGTGACCTCTCGGCTCCTTTTGGAATCTCTCTGCCACTGAAGCTTATTTCATTTCCTTTCACATCCCCCTTTTGGTCAAGAAGATGTTCTCCGTCCCACGATGCCAGGTCTACATTCCTCCCCGGGAGTCATATTCCACGTTGCCAGGGAGATTCACTCCCCTGGGTGTCTGATCCCACGTAGGGGGGAGGGCAGTGATTTCACCTTTCAAGTTGGCTTAGCTAGAGAGACAGGGCCACATCTGAGGAACAAAGAGGCATTCGGGAGGAGGCTCTTAGGCACAACCATAGGTAGGCCTAGCCTCTCATTTGCAACAACTGTCTTCCCAAGGGTAAAACCTGTGGTAGAGGGCTCAACCCATCAAACCACCAGTCCCCTATGTCTGTGGTCATGTTAGCAACCATGGAGGTGGGGTAGTCGAATACCCCTGCATTCTCCACAGGTTCCTCAAGGGGCACTACATCTTTTTTTTTTTCCTTGTTTTTCTTTCTTTTTTTTTTTTTTTTAACTTTCCCTTCTTTTTTAAATCAACTGTATGAAAAAAATGTTAAAAAGAAAACAAACATACAATAAAAGAACATTTCAAAGAGACCATAACAAGGGAGTAAGAAAAAGACAACTAACCTAAGATAACTGCTTAACTTCCAACATGTTCCTACTTTACCCCAAGAAAGTTACCTAATATAGCAACATTTCTGTGAACTTGCTCCTACTATATCCATCAGAAATTAACAGACCATAGTCATTCCTGGGCATCCCCAGAACGTTAAATAGCTTATCTGTTCTTCTTGGATTATTGTTCCCCCTTCCTTAATTGCTCTGTATTGCTAGTTCCCCTACATTCTACATTATAAACCATTTGTTTTACATTTTTCAAAGTTCACATTAGTGGTAGCATATAATTTTTCTCTTTTTGTGCCTGGCTTATTTCGCTCAGCATTATGTCTTCAAGGTTCATCCATGTTGTCATATGTTTCACGAGATCGTTCCTTCTTACTGCCGCGTAGTATTCCATCGTGTGTATATACCACATTTTATTTATCCACTCATCTGTTGAAGGACATTTGGGTTGTTTCCATCTCTTGGAAATTGTGAATAATGCTGCTATGAACATTGGCGTGCAGATATCTGTTCGTGTCACTGCTTTCCGATCTTCCGGGTATATACCGAGAAGTGCAATCGCTGGATCGAATGGTAACTCTATATGTAGTTTTCTAAGGAACTGCCAGACTGACTTCCAGAGTGGCTGAACCATTATACAGTCCCACCAACAATGAATAAGAGTTCCAATTTCTCCACATCCCCTCCAGCATTTGTAGTTTCCTGTTTGTTTAATGGCAGCCATTCTAACCGGTGTTAGATGGTATCTCATTGTGGTCTTAATTTGCATCTCTCTAATAGCTAATGAAGCTGAACATTTTTTCATGTGTTTCTTGACCATTTGTATTTCCTCTTCAGAGAACTGTCTTTTCATATCTTTTGCCCATTTTATAATTGGGCCAACTGTACTATTGTCATTGAGTTGTAGGATTTCTTTATATATGCAAGATATCAGTCTTTTGTCAGATACATGGTTTCCAAAAATTTTTTCCCATTGAGTTGGCTGCCTCTTTACCTTTTTGAGAAATTCCTTTGAGATGCAGAAACTTCTAAGCTTGAGGAGTTCCCATTTATCTATTTTCTCTTTTGTTGCTTGTGCTTTGGGTGTAAAGTCTAGGAAGTGGCTGCCTAATACAAGGTCTTGAAGAGGTTTTCCTACATTATCTTCTAGGAGTTTTATGGTACTTTCTTTTATATTGAGATCTTTGGTCCATTTTGAGTTAATTTTTGTGTAGGGGGTGAGGTAGGGGTCCTCTTTCATTCTTTTGGATATGGATATCCAACTCTCGCAGCCCCATTTGTTGAAAAGACCATTATGACTCAGTTCAGTGACTTTGGGGGCTTTATCAAAGATCAGTTGGCCATAGATCTGAGGGTCTATCTCTGAATTCTCAATTCGATTCCATTGATCTATATGTCTATCTTTGTGCCAGTACCATGCTGTTTTGTCAACTGTGGCTTTATAATAAGCTTCAAAGTCAGGGAGTGTAAGTCCTCCCACTTCGTTTTTCTTTTTTAGAGTGTCTTTAGCAATTCGAGGCATCTTTCCTTTCCAAATAAATTTGATAACTAGCTTTTCCAAGTCTGCAAAGTAGGTTGTTGGAATTTTGATTGGGATTGCATTGAATCTGTAGATGAGTTTGGGTAGAATTGACATCTTAATGACATTTAGTCTTCCTATCCATGAACATGGAATATTTTTCCATCTTTTAAGGTCCCCTTCTATTTCTTTTAGTAGAGTTATGTAGTTTTCTTTGTATAGGTCTTTTACATCTTTGGTTAAGTTTATTCC
Source organism: Choloepus didactylus (assembly GCF_015220235.1). Lineage (NCBI taxonomy): Eukaryota > Metazoa > Chordata > Mammalia > Pilosa > Megalonychidae > Choloepus > Choloepus didactylus. The sequence continues at coordinate 51,071,671 of NC_051327.1, forward strand.
TAGGTACTTGATTTTTTTAGTTGCTATTGAAAATGTTATCTTTTTCTTGAGTGTCTCTTCAGTTTGTTCATTTCTAGCATATAGAAACATTACTGACTTATGTGCATTAACCTTGTATCCCGCTACTTTGCTAAATTTGTTTATTAGCTCTAGTGGCTGTATAGTCGATTTCTCAGGGTTTTCTAGATATAAGATCATATCATCTGCAAACAATGACAGTTTTACTTCTTCTTTTCCAATTTGGATGCCTTTTATTTCTTTTTCTTGCCGGATTGCCCTGGCTAGCACTTCCAGCACAATGTTGAATAACAGTGGTGACAGCGGGCATCCTTGTCTTGTTCCTGATCTTAGAGGGAAGGCTTTCAGTCTCTCACCATTGAGTACTATGCTGGCTGTGGGTTTTTCATATATGCTCTTTATCATGTTGAGGAAGTTTCCTTCAATTCCTACCTTTTGAAGTGTTTTTATCAAAAACGGATGTTGGATTTTGTCAAATGCTTTTTCAGCATCTATTGAGATTATCAATTGATTTTTCCCTTTTGACTTGTTAATGTGTTGTAATACATTGATTGATTTTCTTATGTTGAACCATCCTTGCATGCCTGGAATAAACCCCACTTGGTCATGGTGTATGATTTTTTTAATGTGTCTTTGGATTCGATTTGCAAGTATTTTGTTGAGGATTTTTGCATCTATATTCATTAGGGAGATTGGCCGGTAGTTTTCCTTTTTTGTAGCATCTTTGCCTGGTTTTGGTATTAGATTGATGTTAGCTTCATAAAATGAGTTAGGTAGTGTTCCATTTTCTTCAGTGTTTTGAAAGAGTTTGAGTAAGATTGGTGTCAGTTCTTTCTGGAAAGTTTGGTAGAATTCCCCTGTGAAGCCATCTGGCCCTGGGCATTTATTTGTGGGAAGATTTTTGATGACTGATTGGATCTCTTTGCTTGTGATGGGTTGGTTGAGGTCTTCTATTTCTTCTCTGGTCAGTCTAGGTTGTTCATATGTTTCCAGGAAATTGTCCATTTCCTCTACATTATCCAGTTTGTTGCCATACAGTTGTTCATAGTATCCTCTTATAATTTTTTTAATTTCTTCAGGATCTGCAGTTATGTCACCTTTTTCATTCATTATTTTGTTTATATGGGTCTTCTCTCTTTTTGATTTTGTCAGTCTAGCTAGGGGCTTGTCAATCTTGTTGATCTTCTCAAAGAACCAACTTTTGGTGATATTTATCCTCTCTATTGTTTTTTTGTTCTCTATGTCATTTATTTCTGCTTTAATCCTTGTTGTTTCTTTTCTTGTACTTGGTTTAGGATTGGTTTGCTGTTCATTTTCTAGCTTCTTCAGTTGATCCATTAGTTCTTTGATTTTGGCTCTTTCTTCCTTTTTAATATATGCATTTAGTGCTATAAATTTCCCCCTTAGCACTGCTTTTGCTGCATCCGATAGGTTTTGGTATGTTGTGTTCTCATTTTCATTCGTCTGTATATATTTAGCAATTTCTCTTGCTATTTCTTCTTTAACCCACTGATTGTTTAGGAGTGTGTTGTTTAACCTCCAGGTATTTGTGAATTTTCTAAGTCTCTGATGGTTATTGACTTCTAATTGTATTCCATTGTGGTCAGAGAATGTGCTTTGAATAATTTCAATCTTTTTAAATTTATTGAGGCTTGTTTTATGTCCCAGCATATGATCTATTCTGGAGAAAGTTCCATGAGCACTAGAAAAGTATGTGTATCCTGGTGATTTGGGATGTAATGTCCTGTATATGTCTGTTAAATCTAATTCATTTATCAGATTGTTTAGGTTTTCAATTTCCTTATTGGTCTTCTGTCTGGTTGATCTATCTATAGGAGAGAGTGATGTGTTGAAGTCTCCCACAATTAGTGTGGAAACATCAATTGCTTCCTTTAGTTTTGCCAGTGTTTCTCTCATGTATTTTGTGGCACCTTGATTGGGTGCATAGACATTTACGATTGTTATTTCTTCTTGCTGAATTGCCCCTTTTATTAGTATGTAAATACTCCCTTGAGTATCTACAGTACATTACTGACTTATGTGCATTAACCTTGTATCCCGCTACTTTGCTAAATTTGTTTATTAGCTCTAGTGGCTGTATAGTCGATTTCTCAGGGTTTTCTAGATATAAGATCATATCATCTGCAAACAATGACAGTTTTACTTCTTCTTTTCCAATTTGGATGCCTTTTATTTCTTTTTCTTGCCGGATTGCCCTGGCTAGCACTTCCAGCACAATGTTGAATAACAGTGGTGACAGCGGGCATCCTTGTCTTGTTCCTGATCTTAGAGGGAAGGCTTTCAGTCTCTCACCATTGAGTACTATGCTGGCTGTGGGTTTTTCATATATGCTCTTTATCATGTTGAGGAAGTTTCCTTCAATTCCTACCTTTTGAAGTGTTTTTATCAAAAACGGATGTTGGATTTTGTCAAATGCTTTTTCAGCATCTATTGAGATTATCAATTGATTTTTCCCTTTTGACTTGTTAATGTGTTGTAATACATTGATTGATTTTCTTATGTTGAACCATCCTTGCATGCCTGGAATAAACCCCACTTGGTCATGGTGTATGATTTTTTTAATGTGTCTTTGGATTCGATTTGCAAGTATTTTGTTGAGGATTTTTGCATCTATATTCATTAGGGAGATTGGCCGGTAGTTTTCCTTTTTTGTAGCATCTTTGCCTGGTTTTGGTATTAGATTGATGTTAGCTTCATAAAATGAGTTAGGTAGTGTTCCATTTTCTTCAGTGTTTTGAAAGAGTTTGAGTAAGATTGGTGTCAGTTCTTTCTGGAAAGTTTGGTAGAATTCCCCTGTGAAGCCATCTGGCCCTGGGCATTTATTTGTGGGAAGATTTTTGATGACTGATTGGATCTCTTTGCTTGTGATGGGTTGGTTGAGGTCTTCTATTTCTTCTCTGGTCAGTCTAGGTTGTTCATATGTTTCCAGGAAATTGTCCATTTCCTCTACATTATCCAGTTTGTTGCCATACAGTTGTTCATAGTATCCTCTTATAATTTTTTTAATTTCTTCAGGATCTGCAGTTATGTCACCTTTTTCATTCATTATTTTGTTTATATGGGTCTTCTCTCTTTTTGATTTTGTCAGTCTAGCTAGGGGCTTGTCAATCTTGTTGATCTTCTCAAAGAACCAACTTTTGGTGATATTTATCCTCTCTATTGTTTTTTTGTTCTCTATGTCATTTATTTCTGCTTTAATCCTTGTTGTTTCTTTTCTTGTACTTGGTTTAGGATTGGTTTGCTGTTCATTTTCTAGCTTCTTCAGTTGATCCATTAGTTCTTTGATTTTGGCTCTTTCTTCCTTTTTAATATATGCATTTAGTGCTATAAATTTCCCCCTTAGCACTGCTTTTGCTGCATCCGATAGGTTTTGGTATGTTGTGTTCTCATTTTCATTCGTCTGTATATATTTAGCAATTTCTCTTGCTATTTCTTCTTTAACCCACTGATTGTTTAGGAGTGTGTTGTTTAACCTCCAGGTATTTGTGAATTTTCTAAGTCTCTGATGGTTATTGACTTCTAATTGTATTCCATTGTGGTCAGAGAATGTGCTTTGAATAATTTCAATCTTTTTAAATTTATTGAGGCTTGTTTTATGTCCCAGCATATGATCTATTCTGGAGAAAGTTCCATGAGCACTAGAAAAGTATGTGTATCCTGGTGATTTGGGATGTAATGTCCTGTATATGTCTGTTAAATCTAATTCATTTATCAGATTGTTTAGGTTTTCAATTTCCTTATTGGTCTTCTGTCTGGTTGATCTATCTATAGGAGAGAGTGATGTGTTGAAGTCTCCCACAATTAGTGTGGAAACATCAATTGCTTCCTTTAGTTTTGCCAGTGTTTCTCTCATGTATTTTGTGGCACCTTGATTGGGTGCATAGACATTTACGATTGTTATTTCTTCTTGCTGAATTGCCCCTTTTATTAGTATGTAGTGGCCATCTTTGTCTCTCAAAACATCCCTGCATTTGAAGTCTATTTTATCTGAGATTAATATTGCTACACCTGCTTTCTTTTGGCTGTAGCTTGCATGAAATGTTTTTTTCCATCCTTTCACTTTCAGTTTCTTTGTGTCCCTGTGTCTAAGATGAGTCTCTTGTATGCAACATATTGATGGTTCATTTTTTTTTATTCATTCTGCAAATCTATATCTTTTAATTGGGGAGTTTAATCCATTTACATTCAACGTTATAACCGTGAAGGCATTTCTTGAATCAGCCATCTTATCCTTTGGTTTATGTTTGTCATATTTTTCCCCTCTGTCTATTAATATCCTTTATTGTACCCATACTGAATCTCTTTAGTACTGAACCTTTCTCCAAGTCTCTCTGTCCTTTCTTTGTTTCTCTGTCTGTAGGGCTCCCTTGAGTATCTACAGTAGGGCAGGTCTCTTGTTAGCAAATTCTCTCAGCATTTGTTTGTCTGTGAAAAATTTAAGCTCTCCCTCAAATTTGAAGGAGAGCTTTACTGGATAAAGTATTCTTGGCTGGAAATTTTTCTCACTCAGAATTTTAAATATATCGTGCCACTGCCTTCTTGCCTCCATGGTGGCTGCTGAGTAGTCACTACTTAGTCTTATGCTGTTTCCTTTGTATGTGGTGAATTGCTTTTCTCTTGCTGCTTTCAGAACTTGCTCCTTCTCTTCTGTGTTTGACAGTGTGATCAGTATATGTCTCGGAGTGGGTTTATTTGGATTTATTCTATTTGGGGTTCACTGAGCATTTATGATTTGTGTATTTATGTTGTTTAGAAGATTTGGGAAGTTTTCCCCAACAACTTCTTTGAATACTCTTCCTAGACCTTTACCCTTTTCTTCCCCTTCTGGGACACCAATGAGTCTTATATTTGGATGTTTCATTTTATCTATCATATCCCTGAGGTCCATTTCGATTTTTTCAATTTTTTTCCCCATTCTTTCTTTTATGCTTTCATTTTCCATTCTGTCATCTTCCAGGTCACTGATTCGTTCTTCAGCTTCCTCTAGTCTTGTACTATGAGTGTCCAGAATCTTTTTAATTTGGTCAACAGTTTCTTTAATTTCCATAAGATCATCCATTTTTTTATTTAGTCTTGCAATGTCTTCTTTATGCTCTTCTAGGGTCTTCTTGATTTCCTTTGTCTCCCGTACTATGGTCTCATTGTTCATCTTTAGTTCTTTGAGTAGCTGCTCTAGGTGCTGTGTCTCTTCTGATATTTTGATTTGGGTGCTTGGGGTTGGGTTATCCATATCGTCTGGTTTTTTCATATGCTTTATAATTTTCTGTTGTTTTTGGCCTCGTGGCATTTGCTGAACTTGATAGGGTTCTTTTAGGATTTGTAGACCAATTGAAGTCCTTATCTCTAATTTATCAGATCTACAGCTTCGTGGAGTACACTTTCTCTAACTAACCAGCAGGTGGCGTGCACGAGCCACCGATTCTCCACAAGCCAGTTCTCCCCTGCTTAGCCTTTTTGGTGAGTGGGGGAGTGAGTCTTGTGGGGTCCAATTGGTGTCCCAAGTTTGCGTGTGTAGTTGGTGTTGCCTGCCCTGTATATGGGGCGTGTTTCTGGGCAGTCAGGGAGGGGTGGGTGGCTCTAACAATCAAATCTCCCTGGTGATCCTAGAGTTTTAAAGCTGCTGCAATAGTCTAATCCTTCAGTTCAGTCCTGCCACAGTTTGTCTCTGCCACTGACCCACAAGTCCTTGGTATTGGCGTATGGCTCCTGAGACTTGCAAGTGGGCCCTTCTTCCAGGCCGTGCACCCCGGGTCCTCTGTTGAGGGATGACAGTGCTGTGTCACAGGTGAGTGCCGTCCCCCCAGGGCAGTTCTGGGCTGCTGGGCTGTGTAGGGAGGCTCCCAGTCTGCTCAAATGATGGCTGAATGGGGCTTTGTTAATTCACACTGCTCTACCTTCCCAACTCTGGGACAATCAGCTGAGGTTGCAGGGAAGGCTAATGTCCACACCCAGTTTTGTGGTGTGTGCCTGTTATTTGAAGCACTTCCGTCACACTGGGTTGTCTGGGGCAGTTCTGGGCTATGGGGCTGGCGACGGGCAGGAGTGTTTCCTGTCCACCAGGATGATGGCTGTGAGCGGACACCCCCCTTTTCTTGGGAAGTTGTGGTGTTTAGTGAATTTTCTCAGCCACTGGATTATTGCGTTTTGTCTCAGAGCTCTCCTAGTTCTGCTCTTGACTTGACCTGCCCAAATTGCAAGTCTTTGAAGCTTTCTGTATTGGGCTTCTTAGAGTAATTGTTTTAGAAAAAGAAAAAAGGATTAAAAAAAAAAAAAAAGGGCCCTCCTCAGAGATCTAATGGGTTATTGAAATGCTAAGAGACAAAGCAACCAGGGCCATTAAGGAAAGGTCCACAGGGCAGAGAGATCAGCTTTTCTTCGGGATTTGCATATGCTCCTCGGGGCCTTAGCTCTGACCTTCCCCTTTCTATGTTCACCAGAACTCCAAAAATCCTCTGCTTTTATTTTGGAGTTTTTCGTGTTGTTTTTTTTCTATGCCTGTCTCCTCTCTGCTGGGCTGGCTGCTCTCAGATTCTCTGGTGTCTGGTCTCAGTCTATCTATGGTTGGAGTTTGGATCAGTAGAATGAGTTTCTGATAAGGGCTGCCACTGCAGTTCTCCCTTCTCCTTCCCAGAGCTGACAGCCCCTCCTCCCACGGGACTGAGCCTGGCAGGGAGGAGCGTGGGTCCCCTGGCCGCAAAAACTTACAGATTTCGCTGATCTCAGCAGTTCCACGTTTTCATGAGTGTTGTATGAAGTATGCCCAAAGTCAGATTGCTCTGTGGTGTCCAGTCCACGCAGTTCCTGGCTTTGTACCTACTTTCCTGGAGGAGTAACTAAAACATACAGCTCACCAGTCTGCCATCTTGCCCCCCAGAATCCCTATCGATAAGATATGATTTAGTATTAATGAACTTAGAAGTCTACTGATGAATTTGAACTTGGTCACTAGAATCTACTCTAAACAATCTTGTTGGTCCTTTTAGTATGGATATGAAACAAAAAATAAAAACAGGCTGAATTAAGACTGGAATTTCATAGAGATAATCTTAGATGTTCCCACATGAATCAAGATATGGATGGGAGATAATGGCTTAGATTGTAATTCAATTCAGAAAACATTTCTGAAGGCATACTTTGTACTGGCTGTTATTGGAAAGAGGTTGACCTGTTCATGAAAATAAAAGAAAATAAGGCATAATGAATCGGGGAAGTGTCACAGAATCTGAGACCAGTGAATTAGATAGGGACCATACCATATGAAGCCTTGTAGGCCACATTAATCCTTTTATGTTATTATGGGAATTGTGTAAAATTTTTATTGTCTTTTTTATTATTTTCAGATTTTGAAATTGGAAGTAGTGTCAAGGAGAATGCAACACAGGCAATATATAAGGACATGGAACAGCATGGGGCATTAATAGGAGAATCTAAAAGGATTGTTTCCCAGAATACTGATCCAGGTAAATATCACAAAAGGGAATGCATCTCAGGAAGACAATGGGAAAATCATCAAGGAATTAGACAGGGAAAGCTGATGTCTCAACCTAGAGATTTAGGGAAAGCTGTAGTGCATCAGAGGCCTTTCATGGGGAAGAGACCCTACAGACTTCTCAGATATGGAGAAAGCTTTGGAAAGAGTGCTCGTCTTATGTGCCGGATGACCCACCAGAAGGAAAATCCATATAAGTGTAGTGTCTGTGGGAAGTGCTTTGGTAGAAGCAGGAGCCTTATCAGACACCAAAGAATCCACACAGGAGAAAAACCTTTTAAATGTCTCGAGTGTGGAAAAAGCTTTAATGACTCTTCTAACTTTGGTGCCCACCAGAGAATCCACACAGGAGAGAAACCCTACAGATGCAGAGAGTGTGGAAAGTGCTTCAGTCAAAGCTCGAGTCTTATTATACATCAGAGAACCCACACTGGCGAGAAGCCTTATCAGTGTGGAGAGTGTGGGAAAAGTTTTACTAATAGTTCTCATTTCAGTGCCCACCGGAGGGTCCACACTGGCGAGAATCCCTACAAATGTGTGGATTGTGAAAAAAGTTTCAATAACTGTACAAGATTTCGAGAGCATCGGAGAACTCACGCTGGAGAGAAGCCCTATGGATGTGCCCAGTGCAGTAAACGTTTCACCAAGAGTTCTGTTCTTATGAAACACCGGGAAGTTCACATACGAGAGAAGCTGCTACCACACTCTCCGTCTGTGTTTTCCCCAGAAAACCCACATAAGGGAAAGACTGATGAGTTCAGGAAAACTGTTTGATGATGATCCTATCTCTTCCCTTCCTAAATGTCCATGTAGCCATTTTACCCTAATCTCATTCTTGAAAGCAATCTTTTCTTAGCTATAAGATGTAATTCCCAAGGTAAACTTCAGAATGCAGATAAACGAGATTTGGATCCTGTTCTCACCTCTGCCTCTAACTTGATCAGTCTTTTCCTTTCCTTCTATATGTGTCAGCTTCTCCTTTAATAAAGTGGAGAAGATATATGGTCTGAGGTCAGAATGAAATTATTCTCCTTAGTATATTAAGGCCATTGCTGTCCAACTGCTAATTCCAGCAACACTCAGGATCCTTCAGTATAGATGAGAGTTGTTTTCATGAAGAAACAAAAGGCTTTTTTTTCATCATCTCCTGCATGAGATCCTGGGTGCAGTTTGATCACAGAATTTCATGTTTGCATAGAACTTTCAGGAGTCTGATCAGAAATAGATCAAATCCATTTTAGTTTTGAAGATCACAAAAGGAGATAGAAGATTTCATAGCTTCCTTCAGAAGTCTGTGGAAATGTACCTTTTCTGAGTCAGGAAAGTGATCCAAATAGCTAGAGTAGTATCCCTGTATTGTCACTGAAATCACATTACTAATGTCTTGATGAGAAGCAAGGATCACCTATCAGCCTTTATATACTAAGCTTTCCTATACCTGAAGACTTAAATTTCCTTGGCTGCTGCTTCTCCAGCCTATAAGTAATCACATTTCCTTTTATATCTAAGTCCTCTACTTACCTCCTAATTGTCTTGAGTGCTCTTGTCTGACTCTTCTGAACTACCATGCCCTTTTCAGATTGAATAGGATGCCTGCTTATGGTGTGTCTCATCCAAATAAAGTAGAATTTCTTACAGATTCTAATTCTACCCTATAACCCCTCTGGTTCTCATCTAGAACATAACTGGTATGTTGGTGTGTTTTATGCATCTCACCCATGTACCTCAGTGTAATATTATGTAATAGAATTTTTAAAACTTTAAGGGGGTGGGGAGGTAGGAGGTAGAGACCTGAAACATCTAATTTTTTTAAGACTAGTTGGACTTCATAGTCTTGCTTTAGATCTGATAGCCACCTCAATCCAGACCTGTACCTCCAGGGCTGGCTTATTAGTATACCAGTCCATTTCTGTGGCTTCTAGTTCCTGTTCATAAAGTCATAAACCTAACTGTAGAGCCTGAATAATTTATACAGCTCTGTAGCCCACTGACTGAAAGTGGAAATATTTCCAGCAACTTCCAATTCAGAATACTGTTTTTGTTTCTCTCATTTACCAGTTTGTCTGAAAATCTATTTGATAATCCCATAGTACTACCTTGATAAATACTGAAGGAAGAATTTTGATGGGGGAATAGTTAATTCATGTACAGAAGTTATAGAGGAAACCCAGGAATTTGATCATCCAAGACTGGTTGCTGCAGGATGAGGCCAATTGTATTTGTACCCTACATAAGTAGGTAACCCAGAGTGGCTTTACTTGGGGAATGAAGTCTTAAGTTCAGTAGAAAGATAACCAGAGTCAGAACTGCATGTGACTAATTCTCTTAGTCTTACCTCTCCTTCCTTTTTCAAAATTCTCTTATTTGAAGATATCTGGAGATAATATTTTTCCTTTGAATCTTTTGAAACTTGTTCAGCAGAGCACCAAGGAGCATAGGCACTGTTGAAAGAAATCCAACTTAGTGCCAGAATAGGGTGTGGCCTCTTAGAAGGCAGGTGACTCAGGTAAACATTGATAAATGTTTTTGATTTGCATTTGTCAGAAATATTATGATTGTTCACGTCTGAATAGTTTGATTTCCTCTGTGTTGTCTGAATTGTAGACTTTGAATTGTAAGTGCAGTTTCATGTTGGTAGTGTACCTAGCATAGTAATATGTGTGGTGTTGGTGGGCTTGTGCTTATATTGTGTAGATGTTCTGGAATTCCAATTCTAGAGAAGATGCACATCAATAGAAATCATCACTTAGTAATATGTATACAGGATTGATAATTACATGGAAGCATGGTTCAGGAAAGTAGATGATCTATTCATAAATATTTATTAAGCACTAATATGTGTAAGGCTGTGTTCTAGGCACAGTGAGGGATATGGAAATGAAAATGGAGACATGGTCCTTGTACTTAAGGAACTGACCAAGTAAGTAATTGCAATGAAAGGTAATACCAGTTGCATTCATATAAATTCATAAAAGGTCAATAACTCAGTCATGAGAAAATCACCTCCTATTGCAAAAGAGTGTCTCTAGATTGTCTAAAGTCACATTCCCTATTTCTCTCTCTCAATCTTCTCCAGTGTCAGGAAAGGTTTAAGACCCATTCCATCTCCAGTGGAATGAACTGATTCTATCTAAGTCTCATATTTCTAGGATCAAGCTGAGATAGAATTTTGATTCCCTTACCTATATTCATAATTGTAGATGGGCTGTTTAAACATGTATTAAATTGACTTAATGAATTTTGTCTCTGTTCTAAAGAAATAGAAGTTCCTACTCACCACTAGATCTAGGTTACTTGTCTTCTTGCATTTTCTCTTTTTAGTTGGGGCATGAAAGTCAAAATGAATTACCATATTCTCTTGTTAATGTGTCTTTTCTATCATGTAACATTGCCGTTATGATGACTGATAGGCAAAGTTTTTTTTCTAGGTCTCAATTCAGAGGAAGTCTCTATTCTTAAACCAAAAAAAAAAAAAGTTATCTTACAAACACTGTGATCTTTGTAACTCCTTTTCTCTCGTTTGGGTTTTCCGGAAAGCTCAGCAAAACTTTCAGCCCATGTCAACCAACTCTCAGTCAACCATCTAAAACCTGTATTTATTTAATTCTGTCTTATTTATTTGGAAACTGTCTCAAATTGTTTTTGAAAAGAGGTACAAATAAATAGACATTTTATTCTGTGACCTCTTACCCAAGGCACTTTGGAAACTGGGCTTGTATTTCCTGCCTAGGCTTGCTTTGTTACTTCTACAGATACCTCCAATTTATACCAGTGATTTTATTACTCGTGCAACCTAATTCATTCATCTAAAAAGAAACCTTAGTTTTCTAAAAAGGAAAAACATCACACATATACTTAATAGCTCAGGGCAGCCTGCTGTGGTGGAATGAGCATTAGAACAGAAGCCAAAAGAGACAAGTTCTTGTCTTGTCATTACTACTTATTGAATGTTGTTTGATAAAGCATATTTTCTGTCTTGACTTTATTCCTCATCTGAAGAGAAGTTGAGCTTGATTGCTAAGATTGCACTGGCTCTAATGTTTCATGAGGCTAAGAATGCATGGTGTAGATGAGGAGGAGGTTGTAAGACCAGGTTACCTGGCCTTATTGAACACTGCATGCAGCATCTGGGCCATTTCATACTTGAGAAAAGAGGACTATTGTTACAGCAAAGTCAGTTCAGGATCTTGCTCAGTAAGAGGAAGGGACAAATCACTCATGTTCAACAGCAGGCAGCCCTGGGGGCATCTCAGTAGCCAATAGTAGGTAGCTACAGTGATAAAATGCCTATTTTTTGAGATCTGGTGCTCAATGACAGACAAAATTCAACTATGAGGAGCTTCAGAAGCCCCAAATGGAAGATGTGTCTGTGTAACTTGTGTAGCTTATAAACCTTTGCGTCTGTCTTAATGCATTCCAAGACCAAATGTAAATGTATGTCCCAGTTGTTTTGTATTAATGTAGACTTAGCTGTCTTCTTGAAAACTTGTGTGAAATAAATGTCTAAAATAAATGACTCCTATTGGTTTATTCCATAATTTGAGGAATGTCACTATTAAGTGAAAAGGAAACTTATCCAAGAGGTTAATAAGAGCTGTTCTTTTTGCTAATGAAAGAGTATTTCAGTCTAATTCCATGTTCTTAGCTATCTCCCACAACTAGCAGAGATCTTTTGTGAGTCTGCAGCTATTTGTGTGCAGCTGTTTTCTGAGGGTTGTCATTGCCATGGTCCCAACTAATGGTTAGCTCTAATTCTAGGGTGGAATTAGCCTTGGATGCATATACTGCATGTATTCCTGGTTGAATTCCACGCATAGCCTTTTAGGGTGGACCAAATCTCAATATCTCCAAGCATACAGTGTTTCTTTTGATTTACTATTTTGGTAAAAAGAAGCGTTCCAGTGGCTTCTACTTAGCACTTCTTACCACAACAATTCCAACTTTCTGGGTCATAGAGATTTTGCTACTTGCTGAGGATATAAGGTGTGGGCAATTGAATTAGGGTGGGTCTTAACCCATATTACAGGAGGCTTTATAAAGAGAAGAAATCAGAAGCCAGAATCAGAGAAGGCCAATCCAGAGAGTCAGTGAAAGGAGAGTATTTTGCCATGTGACAGAGGCAGAGATATAAGTCAAGGAATCACGAGGAACTTCTACCCTCAAACTGTGAGCCAATAAATTAATTTTAAGCCAAACCATTGTGTGATATTTGTCATAGCAACCTGGCAAACTGAAACATGTGAAGTCTCAAGCCAGTTCTGGCAAGTGAAGAAATGAATCAGTCTTAGCACCCTAAGGATTTGACTGTTGCAGTAGAAAGAACACTAGACTGTGAATCCAAAATCCTGGATTCTAATTGAACTCTGCCACTAGATCACTGTTTGATCATAGTCAAATTATTTAGCTTCTCGGGTTTCTAGGGGTTGAACAGGATGAGTAGTATCCAACCTTTCCCCCTTTGGAGGCCCAAAGGTCCTTATACAAGGAGAGTTGACAGAAAATACATATCTGCCATATCCATTTACAAATTCCTTGCCAAAATTACTCACTTGCCATGATTCTGATATCCAGAAATTGGAAACCCTTTGATTAGATGATAATATAAGGGCTAATTTCTGTGTACTAGGCTGTCTCAGTTTGCTAGGGCTGCTGTAACAAATACCACAGGCCAATTGGCTTAAACAATAGCAATTTGTTGTCTTACAGATTGGAAGCCAGAAGTCTGACAAGGTGTCAGCAAGCCATGCTTTCTCTGAAGTCTATAGCATTCTGGTGGTGACTTGCTGGCAATCCATAACTCAGTCTCTGCTTCAGTCTCATGGCCATTTCTTTCCTACTCTGTCCAAATTTCTTTTCATAAGGACTCTAGTCATGTTAGCCTCATCTTAACTAAATCTTTAAATATCCTATTTACAAATGAGTTTACACTCACAGGACCAGGGGTTAGGACTTGGACATGTCTTTGTCTGGAACATGATTCAATCCATAGCATAGGCACTTTGCTAATGCTTAACAAGCATTATTAAATTTAATTTCACAAGTATTCTGAGTGAGGCAATATCTTCATTTTACAGATGAGGAAGCTGAGGCTGAGAGAAGTAAAATAGTTTCTTCAAGCTCATATAGCCAAAACATAAAAAAGTGATGGTTCTGAGATTTAAACACAGTTCTTTCACAGAATACAAATTTCTATCCCCTACATTTTATGACTATAATGGAGTTTCTAGCTCTGACATCCTAAAATTCTGTGACCTCATTATTGATAAATGTGAGATGGGGTGAGGGTGAACTTAAATGATCTGGGTCAATTTAGATTCTCCTTGGTAGGGTGAGAAGGAATTTGGGAGTCATTGGGGTCAGCCTATGCCATTTATTCAGTAAGTGAGTACCTACTGAGTACCTTCTCTCTTTTTTTCATGCATGTCTTTATTTTATTACTCATCTAACCATACAGTGGATAAAGGAGATGTCAGTCCCAAGGCTTGTTGAATACCTTCTATAAAACCAACACTATACCCCATAATTAGGAGTTACAAGAAAGTATTAGCATGGATCTTGCTCTTGAGAGCCTGTAACCTAGAAACTGAACTGAAGATCATGACTTGAAATGTAGTTACAAGTTAGGAGTGAGAAGAGTTATATATGTCTTTCTGTTCCCATCTTAATGGGACAGGTAGGAGACAATGCAAGAGACATAATGTTATCCTTTCCCTTCTGCAGAAATAGTAAAATGTGATAATAAAGAGTATGCATGGACCCTGTAATCAAACATGCATGATCTTAAATCTCCATTTGCTCCTCTGGAAAAAGAATAATAAAAGTACCTTATATTGGTTTCCTAAGGCTGCCATAACAAATTATCACAAACTTGGTGGCTTAAAAACAACAGAAATTATTCTCTGTCAGTTTTGGAGCCAGAAGTCTGAAATTAAGATGTTGGCAGGGTAACACACCCTCTAAATGCTCAAGAGGAGACGTTTTCCTTGCCTCTTCCAGTGTCTGGTGGCATTCCTTGGCTTGTGGCAGCATAACTGCAATTTCTGCTTCTCTGTCTTCACATGGCTTTCTTCTGTGTGTCTCTGTGTGACCTTTCTCTGTCTTACATGGACATTCTCATTGGATTCAGGGTCCACCCTAATCCAATATGATTGCATCTCAACCCTTAGCTTAATTAAATCTGCTAAGAACCTATTTCCAAATAAGATCACATTCTGAGATTCCTGGTAGACATGGATTTTGGGGATACACTACCTCGTAAGATCTTTGTGAGGATTAAATGAGATAATGCATATAAAGCATTCAGCACAGTGCCTGGCACATAATAGACACAAAAATATTAGTACATATGTGTATACATCTGTGTATTCACGTATGTACATACAACTTCCTTGTTCTTTACTGGATTTTTCAAAGATTTATTGTATATTGCATTATTTATTCACATTTTTCATTCTCTGAGTGTTCTAATTTGCTTGTTTGTGATTTCTTCATATTATTTACCCCCTTTTCTTTGGGTTTGTTGTTCTTATTTGTTATTCTCTTTTTATTTACAAGAATGTTTTGGATGTTTGGGTATACAGTGTGTCCAATTTTTCATTAGGCAGTCTCTTATATTCTTGATTTTCTCCAGTGAGCATTTTCTTCATTTTTATTCTGGTGAGCATTTTGCTCATCTTGTAGAAGTAGGTGTGCTTTACTTTGTTGATGACAATTCTTTTTCCTAGTACCTCTTTATGATATTAAAATGATCATCACTTGTAAATGGTCCATAGATTCTTACAGAGAAGATACACTCTACTTCTAAGGAATGAAGTTCAGAATATATCTTTTTATCCTTCCTTTTTCATTATACTCATTGTCTTTCATCTAAATGCCACTGTCTCTCCAGGCCTATATTATGCCCCTTGCTCAGACTTCTACCTCCTCAGGAAATCCTTGCAGCTCTGCCCCCCCCCCCCCCCGTGCCCATCCTTATGCCCAACTTGAGTATGGTGTTTGGCTGGATTGGAATGGGCGGTTCTATGTGGTGGATAGTACTGGGCACTAATCTGGGCTCTGGACTCTAGGTTAGGCTTTTGAGTAGGGTCCTGAGGTCTGTAGACCCTGAGGTCTAGAATGGGCTATGAGCTCCAGACTGGGCTGTAAGATGGGTCTAGCTGAGTGACAGATACGATCTGGATGTACTGCACTCTATGTACCTACCTTGGCACTAGACTCTAGGCTGGACTCTAAGCTTACCTAGACTCTGGATATCCAAAGACCTATTCTAGGCTTTTGCTTGTTTTCCAGCAGTGCCCATTTCTGAAATGAAAGGTAAGCCAGTGGGCACGTGGAAGGAAATACTGGACTATTTATTGCAAAGCTATCTTGTCAATTAGGAAGCAAGGAAGTAGTCAGGACACAGAAGGCCTTTCTGTGACAGAGAAATCAAGGAAACAGAAGGAGAAAGAAAGGAGGTAGGAAAAATGAGCTGATGTTCATAAACAGCCACCTCTTCCAACTGCTCCTGGGACCTTCCCTATCAAGAAAACCTCTTCTATTGTCCTGTTTCCACTTCCCTCTGGGAAGTGAAGACAACACATTCCCCAGGCTATGGTTTCTGATGAGCACGAAGGAATTTGAGCATAAGCAACTTAGCAGCAGTCTGAGAAGTCAGGCCGAAGTCAGAGGAAGCAAGCCAGTTGCTCCTCTGGGCTTCTGCCTTAGCAGAAAATGCAGAGGTTGACCTGTCTGCAGTCCAGGATGGGTCAGCTGAGGGCACCTGGGGCAGCAGGAATTCCACTGGTTCAGCTTCACTGGCCCTTTAGGATTAGGCGGATTTTCCCATCTCCAATGAAGAACCTACAAGAAAGATGGTCCAGTGAGGTGTCTGAGCCCCTGGAGGAGAGACCCAGCCCTCCATCAAATGTCTCGAGGCCCAGAAGTCTCTGGAGAAATACATTCCTGAGCCTTTCCAACCTCAAGAGCCAGATCCCCTTGAGGAGAGAGAGAAACTGTTTTCTGTTTGGTTTCCAACTCTTTTCATGAAGATGCTCATCTCTGTCATTCTGAAAGCAACAGACAGAGGATTATTAGTGACACTTTTTGCTAAGCCTCAGATTAAGTCATGAAAGCTCCTGGGACTGGAGATGGGCAATGGTACAAGCAATCTAGAACATCCCAGCCCAGTACCCACCCTCTCCCAGACAATGGGAAACTTGTACCAAATTTATACATTAATCCCTGAACTACCTAGAGCAGACTTTCTGGTAATATCACCTGATTATCCATTATACAACTCCAGGGAGCACTGTTCACATGGTTCTTTATATAAATGGAGCCCTCTGATATTTACATGGTTTTCCTATATAAATGGGGCCCCCTGGAGTTGAACAAAACCCCTATGGGAAACTCCTCTTCCCCTACTCTCCTTCCATATGGTTGTTCAGGTAAGGCTGACCTCATCCCCACTCCAGGGATAGGCTCATGCTCCAGACATAATAAATAAGAGTGCCTTATTCCCATGGCAACAGTGATTGGCTCAGAGATAGGCAAATGACCCAAACTGTACCAATCCAAACCGTGAACATCAGACCCAGGACTTTTGCTTAGAGCTGTTCTATTCCCTATGGAGTGACTAAGCTTCTAGGATATAAGCCTAGAGTGACTGGTGAACATCTGCCTCTACTGCCTAAGTACAAAGCCTACACAGAGGAAAGTAGAGTCTATAGAGATGGAGAAAGACCAACTTCTGAAGATGTTATTTGAGCACCTCCCTGAAGTAAATGCTACTTGTGAACTTTTCATTTATGTTAGCCAATGAATTCCTTTTCATGACTTAAGCTGTTTTGAGTTGGATTTCTGTCACTTGCAATCAAAGGTGTTATAAGGACCCATATTCTTTGCCTCTGAAGAAGATTCCCTGTTCCCTTCTCTCAACCCAATAAAGCCTAGCCCTGTATCCCTGGGCTCTCGGGAGGCTGTCACCAGCTAGTACTTGTCAGAGGGACCAATGACCCTTTGTGGTACCCCTACCTGATGAGCACTCCTACAAGCAGGGCAGCCAGGAACGGGCCCAGCCAGTAGATCCAGTGGAAGTCCCAGTGGTTGGCCATCACAGCAGGTCCAAAGGCACGGGCAGGATTCATGCAGGCTCCAGACACAGCACCCCTGCAAACCCCAGCCACACTGGTCAGCAAGGTCTCAGCCAGGCCCCAAATCAACTTCATTTTCCTGACTAGGCCTAGATTATATACCACACAGAACATGTTTCTAAGCTACTATATCATGACTTCCTGGGTGTATCCCAAAGAAGACCCAGGTAAAGAGGTTATTAACACTAGGAAGCAAAAGGCTTGACCTTTCCCTGGGCATGTAGCCTGCCACTCCTTGCACACTCTTCTTGCAGAATGTCCAACAAAGGATGCCTGTTTAGTGATAGCAGGAAGAGACAATAGATCTAGGTCCTCTCCAAAGACTATAAAGCAAAGTCAAGAGTTATCAATCTTGTGAACTTGGGAATCAAGATATCCTGGATTCAAAACCCAGCCTAGCTATTTCTAGCAGCCTGACCTTTGTTTAACCTCTCTGTGCTTCAGTCTCCTCATTGGTAAGATTGGAATGTTGTCATAGGTCATTGGCAGGAGTGAATGAATACATATATAGCCCCATGCCTCAAAAAAAATTCATGTACAACAAGCATTAACTATACTATAGTTCACTCAGGATGAGGCCCTTGTTGAACTACAAGCTTGGGTCCCAGGGTCTGCTATAGGGGGACTGTTTTCCAGGTGCACCCTTCTGGATCTGGTGCCTGTATCCTTGCTCTGCTCACTCAAACTGGGGTGTCACAGACTTCAACCCACCCCATTCATGCTCAGGAGCCAAGGTCAAAGGAATAATTCATCAGGCTTATAAGTGAACCAAATACCATTGTGGGACAGGAAAGCATTGCCACAGCTTTACCCACACACTCCCCAGCCCTCTTAAGATGAAACCTCAAAAGATGGAGAGTTGTAGACCTGACTCAGGCAAAAGGCTAGATTTGGTTCTGTGTCCAAAAGAAACAGAGTTGGACATCAGGAAGGGGCTCCCTCATCCCCTTTAGCAGATCCGTCACTTAATTTGTCACTATCCAGTGACCTTAATAAGCCACTTCTGTCCATTCTGAGACTCAGTTTCTTAAGCTATAAAATACAAAAACAATCCTTGGTCCAACCTTGCCTCCTTAACTCCTTCCCATGCCTGCTGAGAGGCTCAAAATAAATGTGCTATCTGTGAACTTTTCAATTGTTAGCCAATCAATTCCCCTTTATGACTTAAGCTGCCTTGAGATGGATTTCTGACACTTTCAATCTAAGATCTTAGATAGACCTATATTCTTTGTCTGTGAAGAGGCAAATAATGGGTATGGATGTTCTTTATAAGCCAGAGGCTAAAACCTGGCTGCCCTCTAGCTGAATTAACACCACTAGCAGAAATATTTTGTTTATCCTACAAAAATCAGAAATTTGCATGTAAAAATCTGGCTTCCCTGGAATAAAATTTGAAGTGTCATCCCAGGCCCACATTCCCACAAGGCAGTAACTTGCTAGACCTGAGAAGTGGTAGCCTTCTTAGATACTATAGTCCCCACCACTCCCTGTTGGCTGCCCAATACCAGCTCACTCTCTTCATTTTTATTACCTTCCCAGCCGATAGTGCAACTGACTCTATAAAGCAAAGTCAAGTGGTTGTCAACCATGTGAAATTTGAAGTCAAGAGGACCTAGGTTCAAAATTCATTCTAGCTATTTCTGGCTGTGTGACCTTTGTTTACCCTCTCTGTGCTTCACTCACTGGAAAAATTGGGGTAAACTCTGCAGGCCTGACCCCCTCCAGGTCTGGGCCCCATCTCCTCTTCTGTGGGTCTCCGCTGCTGAGGGGAGCTCACCCTGCCAGGATATCCACAGTGACAGAGAAGCCAATGGAGAAGGGGGCCAACGGGCTCTGGGTCCTCTCGTTGATGGCACCCATGCACACAGACAGTATCAGCAGGGCTGTCAGGATGATCTCTGCCACCACTGCCCCTGCCACCTGCCCAGACTCCTGGACTGTTACAAAGGCCGCCCCGGATGCATTCCAAAACCTCTCCTCAGGACTCACCACCTAAGGAGAGAAGCAGTTCAGCCTCACAGTGGGCAGAGAGATAGCTGGGAGCAGAAGGGATGGGGTCAAAATATACACACACATACCCCCTTTAGAACTAGTAAGGTTTATGGTTAAGCATAAATGGGCCCACCACTTTGCAGTCAGATGGATCTGAGTGTCTATCCCAGCTCCACCACTTTTTACTCTCAGTCTGTGTGAGTTATTCAACCTTTCCAAGCCTCGTTTTGCTCAACTGAAAAAATGGTGAAAACCCAGCGGTGGCTCCAGATATTGTAGGCCTGAAGCTTATGTAACTTGCGTGACCCTGTATTGTAGGCCTGAAGCTTATGTAACTTGCGTGACCCTTTTTGAGTAAAAGAATACAAAAAAAATCTTACTTTTGCAGACTTTACAAATACATGCATGTAATCAGGTGACCACATTACTAGGTCCCTGTCGGTGTCTTGGAAGGGGCCTGTGCAAGGAGATCCCTGAAGCTTAGGCTCTATTAGCTTCATAGTCAGGCTCAGTGATTATCATAGCCCCTGGAATGGGAAAACAGTGGAGCAGACTAGCTGCTGGACTTGGGTCCGAAGTTTGGGCTCTGCTGCTTATCAGCTGGTCTGAAGTTGAGCAAGGTGCATACTTCTCTGTGTATCCGTTGCCTTATCTGTAAAATGGGGATGATCATAGTAGTTCCTAATTTACATGTAAAGTCCTTGGAGGGCCTGACACATCATGAAGATTCTCTAAGGACTTGCTATGGTTTCTCTTGAATTTGTTGGAAGACTAAATGTATAGTGCTTGGCAAACAGTATGTTCAGTGCTAAGTATAGTAGATGCTGCTCTGAGCTTATCACCATGTTTGACAAGTTGGCAAGTGGCAGGGTTTGAAGGAGAGTCTGGGCAATGTGTTCCATAGAGAATCAGAATGGGAAGTTCCTGGCCGCTTTCTACAGCCAGGGAAATAAGGCTGCAAGTCTCAAATGGGGGCATGGAGAGACAGAGTAGGGGGTAGACAGCAAAATGGAACCTGAGACCAAAGCCTAGAGCTTAGAGCTACAGACAGAACCCTAGTCAGGTTGACAGGGCTCCTCCCATCCATCCACAGCATCCACACGCACATACCAAGCAGAGCCTACACCTTGAGGGTTCTCTGGTTGGATTAAAGCTTAAGGAGAAAAGGAGAGAGAGAAGGGGCAGGGGGGATAAGAATAAGGGAAGCCAGGACAGGGTTTTGAAGAGTCAGGCTAGTTCGGGAGCAGCCCATGAAAATGAACTTGGTCAAGGGAAGGAGAGTAAGAACTTATAAGCCTGGAGAGGGTCTCCTGGCCACCAGGTAAACAACAAAAGAGTTATGATCCCACCTACAGCTCTCAGTCTTTAGTGTATTCAGCAAATTACCTCGGGATCTTGTTAAAATGAAGATTCTGATTATGTAGCTCTGGGGTAGGGCCTGAAATTCTGCATTTCTAACCAGCTCCCAGGTTCAGCTGCAGCTGCTGTCTCCTGGACCACATTTTGAATAGCAGGACTCAGTCATGACAGTGAGAAATTGCTTCCAGGTCTGTAGAATAGTGGCAGCTTCTGCCAGTCTGGTAACGGATGTGTGTGTGGAGGAGGGAAGGTGTATGGATCTGAAGGTCCAGGGTGATCCATCCTGGAATTATGTGTGGAACTGCATGGGCCCCTTCTTCTTGGAGATGGGAACTCTCAAAGCCCCTTTGCCTTCTGGGGCTGAGAGGAAGAGTTAGCCTTCCTATTGGGATGGAAGGATTCAAAACATAAATTGAATATTAACTCCCCTCAGAGGTAGAGTAACTCATTTTAAAGGTGAGAATACAACAGGGAGGTTAGTTCAGGAGTTTTCCAGGACATTAACCATATTCACCCCTTTATCCTCAGTCAGTGCTCAGTGAGATGTGGAAGAAAGGAAGGAAGGAAGGGAGGGAGGAAGAAGGAAGGAAGGAAGGAAGGAACGAACGAACGAACGAACGAAGGGAGGAAATTCAAATTATCCAAATCTAATCCAAAGCCAGAAATGAGCTCAGGAGGAGAAACCTCAATTCCTGAATCTTGCTTTCTAGTCTGCTCAGGGAAAGGCTATATCCAGACATGGACAAAACAGGTTGGGTTTGGAGGGAACCAAGGTCAAAGGGCCTTTCAGTGTCCCCATCCCCATGAGGAAAGGGTCCATCCAGTTCTACTGGAGAAACTAGCAGAGTTGGCGAGTCCCTCCCATCCCTCCCCCACACACATCCAGCAGCTCCATTGGAGTTAAACCACCAGCGCAGCCCCTTTAGGAATTACCCACCTTGGCCAAGGCAGCCCCAATCAGCCCCCCACACAGCTGGGATATCCAGTAAGGAAGGAGCATCATCAGGTTGAGGCCTCCAATCAGCATGGCCGCCAGGGACACTGCAGGGTTAAAGTGACCACCACTGAAACCAGTAAAAAGAGAAGAAATTCATGAGGCCGAGGTCCAGAGAGGAAATGTGCCCCAAATACCCCTGGCTGTCTTTGCAGGGCCAGAGCCAGTCAAGGGCCCCAGACCAAATAGAGATGGGCTTCAAATCTCTCCAATTTATCCTGAACTTCCAGGTGGTGGGGTGAGGGGTAGGAGGTGAGCCAAGGCAGGGAAGATCAGCCCCTGTTCTGCCTTAAGCCCAGACCCCAGAATGGCCTTAGAGCAAGAATGTATAGGGAGACTGTCAGCTCTTTCCAGACTCCCTCAGTGTTCCATCCCTTTAGAGATATGGCCACAGAAATGACCACTGGTCTGACTGAGACCCCAGACACCAAATCAGTAGCCCAAGAGATCTCTCTTTGCCTCCTTGTAAATAATCAGATTATAGGTTCTGGATGGAAATAGCATTGAGAATTCAGGGGAGAGACAGAGGTTCAAGACTGGGTTAGGGTCATAACTTGTGTTTGGGATATGGATGGGGATTGCACAGTGTTGGAACTTGGGGGTTAAATGGTAGGTTCAAATCGTCCAGCCCCCAATTGCTCATGGTAAAGAGCCTTCTCTTTCATCAGGATGCCCAAACAGCCCAGGCCCCAGAGCTAGGACGCCACCAAGTCCTCCTGCAACTCCCATCAATATCCCATCCAGTCACACTTTGATAGAGGAACGATCCTCAGAGGCTCACCTATTAAACCCCTCTGGTCCATCAGGGATGGACACATCCATAAAAGGGAAAGTGACTCTCAAATACCATGTCATGAAAGAGCCCAAGTGCCCCACCCTCCCAAATGTTAAAAGCCCACCAGCAGATGTGACCACCCCAATGGACACAGGGACATTGCTATAAGACTGGAAAGAGGATCAAGCTCTGGACAAAAGAAGGACCTATGCTTTGCCCAAGAGCTCTGATATCTCAAGACGAGCTGCCCCCAACTTGTCTGGTCCAGCTCGATGCCCAGACCCTCAGAGGAGCTTTGTGAGTGGTTTAGAAGCACCAGATGATGCTCAGCCTCAATAAGTTGGGGAGGGTGCAACCAGGAAAGGGCTGCCTACTTGGTTTCAATATAAGTCCATGACCAAGTTTAGCCTGGACTCTGTGAAAGCATAGACATGAGGGTGAGAGTGAGGGGTTGGCCTTGCACAGGAGACTGTAGAATTAGAACCTTTTCAGGCTATCGGCCTCTCTGCCACTATCTCCCTGGTCCACAAGAGGGGAGAAATTGTTACCTAGAGCATGGTGCCTCTAACAGGAGAGGGCTGGACCATCTGAAGACCACACATCTTCCCTAGATTAACACCACACTCAACATTAATGCAATCAAGATACTTTCTTAGTTCATTCGTTCATTGTTCACCCAACAAATATCTATTGAACATCTACTGTGTGCCAGACACCATGCTGGATGCCGTACATACCTTGTATCATAGTCACCCTACAGCCTTAAAGTCAGTGTCTGGCACACAGTAGATGTTCAGTAAATATTCATTGAAAAAGAAAATGATTGAATAATAGGTTGGTATTACAGAGAAGCAGTATACGCCAATGCATAAAGGTGGTCTCTCCAGGCAGCTAGCCTGGGTTCATTTCCCAACTCTGCCACTGACTAGCTGTGTGACCTTGGGCAAGTTGCATAACCTCTCTGTGTCTCATTGATCCCTTCCTTGTAAGGCTATTGCAAGGATATAATGAAATAATACATGTAAAGCACATAGAACTAAGTCTGGCGTATTATTAGTACTCAATAAATATCAGCTACTATTATATCCCATTTACACTACTCTGCACAGAGAGGTTCAGCTATTTACACTGGTCACTGAGCTAAGAACTGACAAAGATTGCTTTCAACCTTGGACACATCTAAAAGAAAAATCATGTGCTTTTCCTTTCAGCCACAGCTTCCTTAGGACATTTAAAGAGAGACATTAAAATTCTCCGTTTGTCTATTCTGGTGTTCTTAGAAACAGTATTTCAATTTCTTTGTTGTATTCTAGTTTCTGAGTGAAATTGACTATAGACCCACCTGTCCTAGATAACCACCCAGGTGCCCCATTTCAGATAATTGTCATTACGGTTGGCTCCCTGGAAACCCATGGAGCACCCCACTGAGCTCCCATCTGCAATGGCAAAAAAGTCCCCAGAAAGTGCTATGCAACAGGAGCCCCACCCCTCTCCCTGCCACCCTTGCTGCTCACTTTTGATATGCCAGGACTGCTGCAGGTAGGTGTGTACCCAAGTGGGAACCCCTACCCCTAAACCATTCTTCTGTACATGTCTGTCCTCCCACAGGCAACCCCCTTCTAATGATAACAGTAACACAGCAATCAAAATTGATTGGGGGCTTAACAGGTGCAGAGCTCTTTACACTTGTTATATTATCCTCATGTCTTAATCTTAATCTTAATTCTCATGCCTCCCACATGAGGCACTCAGCGGTGGGTGCTGGGAACTTGGCCTTGGCTCCTGGCTCTGCCATTTGCTAGTCGTATAACCTTGGACAAATTACACTCCTCTTCCACAGCTGTGAAATGGGGCTGGTAATAGTACCTACCCTATGGGGTTGTTGTGAGGATTAAATGAGTTAATATCCATAAAGTGATTAGAATAGTGCCTGGCCCATGGTTAGCATATAGACATATAAACATGTAGGCTTGAAAAACAATAATAGTAATTTTTTAAAATACTCTATCATTCCCATTTTATAGGTAGGAACCTTGGGTTTGGAGAGTGATTTTCCCAAGGCCACAGAGTTAGAATTTGAACCCAGGAAGTCTGACTCCACATCCACACTCCTTTCCACAGTGCCCCTTGGAATCTTCAGTATGTGCCCAGGGGGTCCCTGCGATTGCTCCCGGCTCTGCTTCCCAGCCCCCGCATCCCAAGTGAGCACCAGGGTGAATGCTCAATGCTATTCTCACCTGATGTTCCCCAGCGTGGCGATGATAAGGCCCAAAGACAGCCCATGGGCCAGGGCCGGCTGCAGCAGCCCAGTATCCATTCCATTTTCGATGACCGACAGGCACCCAATGAAGATGAAGAGAGCAGAGCCCAGCAGTTCAACCAGACAGGGCTGCATGAACTGCTCATACCAGGACGCTCGCCACAAGCTACCTTCTCTTTGTTCTTTTGCCTTGTCATTGCCAAATTCAAGGTCACACATTGATGCCGCTGACTGCAATAGGAAAAAAAGGAGAGTGGGCATGGGTGGGAAGAAAGCCCAAACAGAAGACCCAGCTTCCACCCCTTGAATTAATTCTCAGCAGCCACTTGCACCACCAAGTTGGAGAAGAAATGCCAACAGAGGGCTCACCTCTCCCGACATCAGAGCTGAGGTGGGATAGGAATTGGAGCTCTTGCTGAGCTGGTGGGAAACCTGCACCTGGTCTCCTGGACACTCTTATCTCCAGGACAAGGGCCGCTGATTCCACTACAGGCTCTAATGCTTTTATAGGGCCAAGAAAGCAGTAAAGTCCAGGTGGGAGGTGACCCTGAAGCCCAGAAGAAGAAACATTTTTTTTTTTTTTTATCTCAACAGGGCGGGGCAGAGTGGGTCAAGGATTGCTGAGCTTTCAGTCAACAAGGGGAAAAGGCAGTGGCTTGGTTGCTTCATCTGGTGACTGCATTACACGGCTCACACAGCAGGAGATGGAGTGTCTAGCTCTCCCCAGTTCCCCTTGGTCACTCATTGGTTTCCATCAGAGACCAGCATATGTGCGTGGACTTGAGGGAGGGCCTCATCAGGTTGGGGCTGCACATGTTAAGTAACAGCAAACTCATCTTCAATTATTTTTTCCATGGACTCCTATGGACATGTCCTCCTATGTGAGGCGTCAATACTTCCACTCTACTAGCCTGATCTAGGGCTGAGTGTATAGATGGATGATCAGTTCACTGATAGGTAGAAATACAACAGGGGCTAGCAAGAGGCAGTGTGGTACATGGGAAAGCCCATGGACTTTGGAAACATGCTGCCTGGGTTTAATCCCAGCTCTGCTGCGAACTAGTTATGTAATCTTGGGCATGGTTTTTAACCTTTTTGTATCTTAGTTTTTTTAATCAGTGAAGTGGGGTTGATAGTGACAGTGGCAGTGTCACAGGGTAGTGAGAGTTACATGAGTTAATATATATAAAGTACTTACAATAGTGCCAGACACATAAGTACATACCATGTCTATTATTAAAATATGTATACATATGTGCTATAACTAACATTTATTGAGCACTTTCTATGTGTCAGGAACTGGGCTAAGTACCTTATATGTATTATCTCATTTAAACCTCACAACAATCCTATCAGGTAAGTACTACTATTACAGACATTTCAAAGATGAGAAAAGAGAATTTTAGGAAGGTCAAGTTTCTGAGGGTTGTACAGCTTGTCTGATTGTAAAACTATAGACTAAGCCTCTGCACTCTGCTGCCTTTTTAATATAGATGGATGGATGGATGGATGGATGATGGATGGACTGATGAACCGATGGATTGATGGATGGATTGATGGTTGGATGAAAGGATGAATGGAAGGTGGAAGAAAGGAAAGAAGGAAGGAGGAAGTGAGGAATTGGGGAGGGGAGGAAGGAATGAAGACAGAGGATGGGAGGAAGGGTGGATGGGAAGGAGGGAGGAGAGATGAGTTTCTTTGTTCATCCTTTCAACAAATGTTTAAATACTGTGAGCAATCACTAAGAGCTGGCTGGAGATGTAACAGTGAACAGGACAGGCAAGAATTCTCGTCTGTGCTCATAACTATCGTCTCAGTGTTTATATCTATAGCTAGCAATAGACACATAATTTCAGAGATGAGGGAATCTTAATGATAATTTCTACCATTTATTGATCACTCAGTACATTTTCAATGCTGTGCTAAGCACTCTGTATAAATTCACAACAGCTTTATTATATAAATCCTATTATTCACTATCCCCATCTTCAGATAATAAAAACAAAACACACAGAAGTTAAAGAACTTGACCAAGGTTCTGTAGATAAAAAATAACCACTTCAGGACAGAAACAGATATATCTAGACAAGAGTTTGGCAGTTTGCCGATAGCTTGTGTAATTAGATACCTAGGTATGCAGTGTACTTGTTGGACATTTTCAGGACTTGGAAGATTTAGGATTTGCTCTTTTACTGATTATCTTTAGACCTGTTTTCTCCCTCCTCCACATCCCACAGCACATTGTGCAAGACATTGCCTCCTATACTCCTCCTCTCAGTCCCGTAAATTGCAACACAAGACAGTCTTCCCAATCTCAGCTTCCTCTTCCCCCTCATTCTTTGCCCAAATCTTGTCACTCCTGCGTCCTTATTATTTCTTTCCCATCTGAGCCCAGGCCTTCATCAGTTCTTTTTTTTAAATTCAATTTTATTGAGATATATTCACATACCATACAATCGTCCACAGTGTACAATCAATAGTTCACAGTATCATTATATAGTTGTGCATTCATCACCACAATCAATTTTTGAACATTTTCATTACCACACACAAAAAAGAATAAGAATAAAAGTTAAAGTGAAAAAGAACACCCAAAAACATCCCCTATGCCCCATCCTTCCCTATTATTCATTTACTTTTTGTTCTCATTTTTCTATTAATCTGTCCTTACAATGTATAAAGGGAATGGAAGCCACAAGGTTTTCACAATCATACAGTCACATAGTGCAAGCTATATAGTTAAACAATCATCTTCCAGAATCAAGGATACTGGGTTGCAGTTTAACAGTTTCAGGTATTTCCTCCTAGCTATTCCAATAAACTAAAAACTAAAAAGGGATATCTACATAATGCATAAAAATAACCTCCAAAATGAACTCTTGGCTCTCTGTGAGATCTCTCAGCCACTGAAACTTTATTTTGTTTTATTTCTCTTCCCCCTTTTGGTTCAAGGTTTTCTCAGTCCCACAATGCCAGGGCTAAGCTCCTCCCAGTGAGACATGTCCCATGTTGCCAGGGAGATCCACACCCCTGGGAGTCATTTCCCACTTAGGGAGAGGGCAGTGAGTTTACCTGCCAAGTTGGCTTAGAGAGACAGGCCACATCTGAACAGCAAAAGAGGTTCTCTTGGGGTGACTCTAGGATACAATTTTAAGTAGGCTTAGCATCTCCTTTGCAGTAATGAACTTCATAAAGGCAAGCCCCAAGAGCTAGGTCCCGGCCTTCTAAATTGGTAGCCCTCAATGTTTGTGAGAATATCACTAATTCCCAGGTGGGGAAATTTAATATTTCCACATTTCCCCCCAGTCCCTCAAGGGGGCTTTGCAAAATACATTCTTATTCTCTGCCCAGATTACTCTGGGATGTATTGGGGCTTTACACTAATCTGTACAAACAAGTCAGATTTCACTCCATATTCAATGTTCCATGTAATTATATTGTTTGAATAAACTGACCATTTACCCTTCAATCTGATTTACCTTAGTCCTAACCTAGTCCATTTAGTTCATATCTCTAGTTGAAGTCTGATCTCTTTTCAGACTCCTTAATGTTTGCTGTATGGGCTAATGCTGATATTTATAGCTCCTGGATTCTGGCTCTTGGTCTCAGGTGTCACAAAGATATCCAAAGTTCCAGGGACTGACCAGGTTATACACAAAGAGCCATATTAATGTGGCATAATGATGTTTTTATTTTCATTTCCGGTTTGCTTTACATCCTGTCCTCAATGTCCATTCACCTTGCAACTTCACCCCTTCTTGCAGCAGCCCAATGTTCCATTGTACATATATACCACAGATCACCATTCCATTCATCAGTCGATGTGCCCTTAGGCCACCTACATCCACTTCAAATCGTGAATACTGACACCATAAACCCCACTGTGCAAATGTCCATTCATGTGCCTCTTTTTGGTTCTTCCAAGTATATTCCCAATAACTGAGTTGCAGGACTATATAGCAACACTGTGCTTAGCTTCTTGTGAAACCGCAACACTGTCGTCCAAATGGGCTGCACCATTCTACTTCCCCACCAATGGTGATTAGGTACCTCCCTTTCTCCACATTTCCTCCAGCACTTGAATCCTCTGTTTATTTTTTAGATAGTTTTATTCACACAACATAATTCCATCCTAAGTAAGTAATCAATGGTTCCCTGTCTAATCACATAGTTATGCATTCACCACCACTATCTATAGAAGGACATTTCCATTTCTTCCACAAAGAGGAAGAGGCAAAAAAGTAAAAAGAAAAAAGAAAAAGAAAGAAAAAAATGACAACTAAAAAGCAAAAAAATAAAAAATAAAATAAAAATAAAATACAATAAAAAAGTTAGAAAACAACACCCATGCCAAGAATTCCCTTATATCCTCCTCTTACAGACACTTAACTTTGGTGTATTGTCCTTGTTACAATTTATGGAAGCATATTACAATGTTACTGTTAACTATAGGCTCTAGCATGTGTCGATTGTATTTTTCCCCGATACCACCCCCTAATTAACAACTTTTACAGTTGACATTCATTTGTTGTCCCTCATGTAAAAATATATCTGTACATTTAATCACAATCTTTGACCACTCTAGGATTCACCAAGTTACACAGTCCAAGTCTTTATCTTCTATATTTCCTTTTGGTGTCCTATGTGCTCCTAACCTTCTTCTTTCGGCCATACTCACAGTCATCTTTGTTCAGTGTACTTATATTACTGTCCTACCATCACCCAATATGGTGCTCCAAATTTCTGTCTCCTATCAAAAAGATAATACTAATGCTCCCTTTAGTGTTTCCTGTAGAGCAGGTATCTGGTTCACAAACTCTCTCAGTGTCTGTTAGTCTGAGAATATTTTAAACTCTCCATCATTTTTGAGGGACAGTTTTGCCAGCTATAGAATTCTTAGTTGGCATTTTTTCTCTTTCAGTATCTTAAATATATAATAGCACTGCCTTCTTGTCCCATGGTTTCTACTGGGAAATTCACACATAGTCTTATCAAGCTTCCCTTGTATGTGATGGATCGCTTTTCTCTTGCTGCTCTCAGAATTCTCTCTTTGTCTTTGACATTTGATAATCTAGTCTTGGCATAGGTCTATTCAGATCTATTCTATTTGGGGTATGCTGCACTTCTTAGAGCTGTAGTTTTATGCCTTTCATAAGAGATGGGAAATTTTCAGTGATTATTTCCTCTATTGTTGTTTCTGCTTCTTTTCCTTCTCTTCTCCTTCTGGGACACCCATGACATGTACATGTATGTGCTTCATGTTGTCATTCATTCCCTGAGATGCTGCTCATATTTTCCATTCTTTTCCCTATCTGTTCTTTTGTGTGTAGGATTTCAGACATCCTGCCCTCCAGTTCATGACTCTTTTCTTCTGCCTCTTAAAATATGCTGTTGTATGTTTCTGTTGTGTTTTTCATCTCTTATATTGTGTGTTTGATTCCCGTAAGTTCTGCCAATTGTTTTTTTCAAACCCTCAAGTTCTTCCTTATGTTCACCCAATGTCTTCTTTATATCCTTCATTTCTTTTGCCATATCTTCCCTCAACTCTTTGATTTGATTTTTGAATTGATTTAGGAGATTTGTTTGATTAATAATTATTTGTTTCAATTCCTGTATCTCAGTTGAAGTGTAAGTTTGTTCCTTTGACTGCACCAAACCTTTGTTTTTCCTAGTGTGATTTGTAATTTTTTGTTGTCTAGGTATCTGGTTTCCTCAATTACCACAAGCAGATTTTCCCAGACCAGATGTTGCCCAGGTCTCAGGAGGAGACTATTCAGTATCATGTTTCCCTAAGGTTGAGACCTGGCAGGTTGTCATACTTCCCTGTGAAGCTTCCAGACTCAGTGCTTTCACTGTCCTTCCCAGCAGGTGGCACTTGACAGTCTGCAGTTCTCCCCTGGTGTAAAGAGGTGTGGTTCCTTTAATTCTCGGTGAAACCTGTCCTGGCCAGGGGCTAAGGGTGTCAGAAACCAGGCTTAAGTGGTTTCTGGTTTATTGTGTCATTTTTTTTTTTTTTTACCTCAGACCCTGTTCTGAATTCTCTGAGGAAGGGCAGCCACTTGAGCTGGGCCCTGCCACTCCTTTTCTCAGGAAAGATACATCCTTTAGGCAGTTATCTTCTACACTTGAATTCCTCCTTTGTTTCTCTGACTCTGTTAACTCCACCCTTGCCTGGGTCAGCACTGACAATTGAAAATGCCTGAGAGTTTCTCTAATTAGCTACTTAGAATGAGAGAAAAAAAAGGAAAAAGAGAGAAAGCCCCTTTTCAGAGCCAGTCCCCAGCCCCCCAGTTTTACCAGTCAACTGGTGTTGGTACCTGGTTCTCTGTGCCCCTTTTCTTGGGACATGTCCATTTTCCACTATTCTGAGCTCAGCCATCACCAAGAGCCTCTGTTTTTATTTATATGTATTTTTTTTCCATCAGCCCTGTCTCCTCTCTCCTGAGAGAAACCTTAGGGTTCCTTTCTTACTTGCTCCAGTGTTTATTTGTGTTTGTAGCTTGTATTTAGTAGTCAAAATTTGTTAATTAAAACCACAACTGGAGCTAAGTTGAGTTACTTTCCCTTGCTCCAGGTAATCTGCTTCTTTTTTCCATCTCTGCAGTTTGGGGCACTTTATGTACAGTTTATGCTATGATTTCAGCCATTCCACCCATTCCAAGCTGGTGTACAATGTGTGTCCAGTCATGGATGACCCCCAACAGTTGTTCTAGACTATTTACTAGTTGTTCTTTGTTGTTTACTAGTTGCTTTAGAGGACTAACTAAACTCCACACCTCTCTATGCTTCCATGTTGCCCCCCCCCCATCAGTTCTTGCCTAGTCTCTTGAAAAACAATCAAACTATCATTTACTATACACCTGCAAAATTCTGGGGGGTGGAGGGTGCAGTGCTTACACTGGTCACCTCATGCACATTCTCTCAATCTTTACAATAACCTATTATTTTCCCTGTTTTGTGGGCCCAGATTCCCTGCTGATACTACTATAATAACTCCTGCCTGGTCTCCTTGCCTCATCTGATATTAAGCTATTGCTCTATACTGGTAGCCAGCAGGGTACAGTTTGATATTGTGTCCAGGTTTGAGGATCAGAGTGTTCCACCCTCCACTCTCTGCCTCTGTTTCCTCTTCTGTAAAAATGGGCTAATAATGGTACCTATTTCCATAAGTTTGTGGTGAGCATTAAATGAAATAATGCATTTAACACAGTGTCCTATTCAGTGCATGTGCTCAATTAATGGTAGCTCTAATTATGTTTGCATTAGTCAGAGTTGGCTGTCTATTGTAATGAATGGCCCCAAAATTCCAATGGCTTAACATAATAAAAATTGATTCCTTGCTCACAGAATAGTCTCATAGAATAGTGGGCTCTTCACCAAATGGTGACTCCAGGATCCAAACTCATTTCATCTTGTAGCTCCATTATCTAGGTATTCAGATCTTCACCATCAGCCAGCAAATGGAAAAGAAAAATGTGGTAGGTGGTATAGGAAGTTTTTAAGGACTAGGTCTAGAAATGGCAAATATCATTTTCACCCATATTTGATTGGCTAGAACTGTCACATGGCTTCACTTCCTGCAAAAGCTGTGTGCCTGGAAGGGAAAAGAAAAGCATTTTTTGGAACACCAAGCAATTCCTGCCATGAGATAGTTTTGTTGTTGAATCCAATTCTGTAAATCTAATCAAATCCTTCCCTGACTTAAAAACCTTCTAGCAGCCTCCCATGGCTTTCAGAGCAAAGCCAGACTCTCTTAGACAACCCAGACACAATGGGTCTTAAGTCCTAGCCCCTGAATCATCACTGCCACATGAACCCTAAATAATTGATGGGATGAGCCATACACCATCCCTGTCCCTTCTCTTCCTTCTACTTGGATTCATCTTCCACCCTCTTTGCCAACTTTTGCCCCTCATTCAAATCTCATTTCAAGGATCACAGTCATCTAGATGTGCCTCTCCCTGGCTAGAGCCAAGGTTGAGTTTAGCATCCAAAAACCAGAGGTTTTCCAGACAAAAACTGAATGTCATTCAGGCACAACAATTTATTTCGACTACCCAAGAATTTTTGCATGGCCTGATGATCTTCAAAAGCTATGTACTGTTCTTCCAAAGTCACTGGAAAAGCTGGTGTGCTAGGGAGATAGTGTCTTCCTAAGAAATTCTTTGGATAGCAGACTTCTCAGTCTTTCAACCTCAGGTATGACTGAAATGACCAATGTCTCTAATTTTCAACCCCGTTTAGATGGCAACTGTTTAAGAAGTCTTTTCATCTGTAGACATCTGTTTTCCACTCACTACAAAGTCCAGAGGGAGTGTAAATCTGGTCACATGTTAAAGTAGGATACTGCCCTTCGCACCTTTCTTGCATCAGCAGCTGTGCTGTTATGCAAGAATGTGATTCTGACACTGTGACAGCCATCTTGAAGCCATGAGATACAGTTGCCAGAAGAATGGATCCTGTGATAGCACCAAGCCACTAGAGCAACCCTAAGACCGCCTACTCCACACTTCTTGATAAATGAACCTACATTTCCCAGATTGTATGCCAAGGAACACCAGGAAGCCACAGTGAATTCAGAGGCGCTGCAGGTTATTTAAAAATTCCAAGAGAAACAATGATTTTCAGTATCTTTCTGACACCATATAAGCGATAGTTCAAGGTGGTTCATAGTTTTAATGATGTCATATCTTTGAAAAGCCAGATTTATGGCAGTTGCTCTGATAAAAAGCAACTGAAAAAAAAGCATGAAATTCAAATGTGGTGTTCAATCTGACTCCAAGGTTTGGGAAATTGTGCATTGCCCCAAAGGCACACCCATCACATATGTAAGTAATTGTAGTTATTTAAGAATGAAATAAAAAAATAAATAAAATATTTTCCCTTCAATTTGTATGCATTTACATGTATTTTTTTTTTTTCAAATGGCTACTAAGTTGTTAAGTTGTGGTACTTATTAATTTTTTTGGACCTAACTACTTGAAAAAATCTGCTAGGAATTTCTTTTGGCCTAGTGACACCATGAACCAAGAAAGGTTGTAAGTCTCTAAAATAAACAATATATGTCCTGCTGTTTCAGACACTGATAGTTGAATTTTCTATCACTTACAGCAGAGAACATTTCTAGATGATACACTCAGCCCCAGTATTCCAGAGATACTTGTCTTTCAGTTTAATAATTTCTTCTTGAAACTAGCCACCATTTGTTATGCAGATGCTTGATCATTGAGGACAATCCTGAGATTTGTGCTCTGTGGACAATAACAGAAATCTAAAACAGAATCTCTCCCTCTCTTCTGAAATTGTGGCTTTGTTTCCACCTAATTAACTCCACAATTCTTTTCAGTGTACAATCACTTGAAGCTCAAAGTAACTTAGCAGTTGGAAATGAATTTAGCTGTCTGCTCAATTCAAAGGTTTAGTTTGAATATGACCACATTTCTTACTCATGTGCCCTGTTTTCTCTCCTGAAGAATATTTTTTTGAGTCACTAGCACTCAGACATGTTGGCTATTTAAGAGCTTTTTACATCTAGAAAGTTGTCAGACTGAGGAAGTAGTCCAATAGATCCCATCAAGGGAATTTCATCTCCTTACCAAATGCATGTTTTGAGGTTTTTGTTTGTTTGTTTTCAATAGTCTCTTCCTCTTCCTCCCTTGCCCAATCTCCTGGTAAACTCTAATCTTTCTCTCTCTGCAGATTCGCTATTTCTAGTCATCTCTAATGAGTGATATCATAAAATATCTGTACTTAATGTGTCTTGCTTATTTCACTGAACATAATGTTTTCAAGATTCCTCCATGTTGCAGCATTCTTTCTTATGGCCAAATAATATTCCATTGTCTGTATGTACCACATCTTGTATATCCATCCATTTGTTGATGAGCACTTGGGTTGTTTCCAGCTTTTGACTACTGTGAATAATGCTACTCTAAATACTGGGGTACAAGTGTCTTCTTACTACCCTGTTTTCACACTCTTTAGGTGTATAACTAGAGGTGAGATTGCGGGGTCACATGGTAATTCTATATTTAACCTTTTGAGGAACTGCCATATTGCTTTGCACAGTGGTTAAACCATTTTACATTCCCATCAACAATGTGTTAGAGTTCCAATTTCTCTGTTTGTTTTGAGCATCAACAAAAATGATCATAGTAATAACTACTATTTACTGAGAACCTACTAGGAGCCTGGCACTATGAATATGCTTTACATGAATAATCTGAACATTCCAATGACTTCTTCTGGGATCACCCTTTTCTCTAATATTCAAATTAATACCTCTGCAAAAGAGGAACTCCAAATGGTCAACAAAGAGGAAAAGATACTTAATCTCTCTAATAACCAGAAAAAAATGCAAATCAAAGCAATAAAAGTAACATTTTCACCATTAGTTTGGCAGAAAAAAATTTTAATGTTTAACATCCAATGCTGAAAAAGATGGGAGGAAATAGGCACTCATACATTGCTGGAGAAAATGTAAATGGTTACAGTATTTTATAACAAAATCTGACAATATTTGTTAAATATTGAAATATACATGCCCTTTGACCCAGCAAGACTTAGGTCTGGAAATCTATCCTATACAAATACAAACTATGGTAAATAAGACTATATATAG
The DNA here is from genome assembly GCF_015220235.1 of Choloepus didactylus. NCBI lineage: Eukaryota > Metazoa > Chordata > Mammalia > Pilosa > Megalonychidae > Choloepus > Choloepus didactylus. Next base: position 51,107,333 of record NC_051327.1, read on the forward strand.
AAGGATATTGAATTCAGCATTGTTCATAGTGGGAAAAAAATTAGGAACCATTTGAATGGTCATATTTATGAAAACAGTTGATCTAAATATGGAATATCTAACTCCAGAATGAATATAGACATAGTATTCTGAACATCCAGAATCTCCCTCACCTTCAAGCCTTTGGACAGTCTGTTTCCTTTACCCAGACTGTCCCTAATTTCTGGTGAAAGCCTACTCATCCTTTAAGTCTCAACTAAGACATGATAATGCTTTCAAAGGGAGTAAGAGAGAAATCATTAAGGAAAATGGAAATCACGTGTACTGGTTAGCAATTAGATGAACCTCACAAACATAAAGCCAAAGATATCAGGCACAAAAGAGTACATACATGGGAATATAAAGTTAAAAAGAAGCAAAACTGATTTATGCTATTAACATTGCTAGATAGTGACTGGGAGGGGGTACATGGGGCTTCTGAGTTGCTTTCACATTTAATTTCTTGATCTGGATATTGGCTAAATGGTTGAGTTCACTGTGAAATTCACTGAGCGATTATAATTTGTACACTTTTCTGTATGTATGTTATACTTCAGTAAAAAGTTTAAAATAAAACCGATTTAAAAGGGCAAAGGACTTGACTTTTCTCTAAAGAAGATATACAAATAGCCAATAGCACATGAAAAGATGCTCAGTATCATTAGTCTTTAGGGAAATGCAAACCAAAATCACAATGAGATACCACTTCACACACTAGGATGGCCATAAACAAAAAAAGTGGAAAATAAATGTTGGTTAGGTGTGGAGAAATTGGAACCCTCATACACTGCTAGTGGTAATGTAAAATGATGCAGCTTGGAAAACAGTTTGGTAGTTTCTCAAAATAGTTCCTCAAAAACAGAATTATCATATGACTTATCAATTCCACTCCTAAGTATATACAAAAAAGAATTGAAAACAGTATTTAAACAAATACTTGTCCATGAATGCCCATAGCAACTCTATCCACAGTGGCCAAAAGGTGGAAACAACCCAAATTTCCAACAACTAATGAGTGAATTAAAAAAATGTAGTACATTCAAGAAATGGAATATTATTCTAACCACAAAAAAAGAGAGAGAAAAGTTGTGATACATACTAAGTTGATAAACCTCAGAAAATTATGAAGTGACAAAAAGACACAGAAGGTCACGTATTGCATGATTCCATTTATATGAAATACCCAGAATACGTAAATCTATAGAGAAAGAAAGCAGATTAGGGGTTGCCAGGACTGGGGAGAGAGGACAATAGGAATGACTGCTTAATGGGTAAAATATTTCCTTTTGGGATGATGAAAATGCCTTGGAACTTGTTAGAAGTGATGGTTAAACAATATTGTAAATGTACTAAATGCCCCTGAATTGTACCCTTTAAAATGGTTAACTGTAAGTTTTGTGAATTACACCTCCCTCAATTTAAAAAGTAAAGAAAATCTGTTCTGAGGAAATTATCTTCTAGACAAAATCAAGAAGAAATCTGTAGGTAAATTTATGGCATCTAAGAAGAGAATGCTGAATTCAGTGTCCCTGCTGTTGACTGTAACACTTCAACAAAATAAAAATAACCACATTTAGAAATTGCCTGAAAAAATGGGAAGCCTTTACAATGCCCTTTATTATTCCAGTAATAAAAATTGTATCAATTGTTGTTTGACTAACAATTCAGTAGAATGAGCACTTAATCTTGGGGTATGCCCTTAGGAAGCTTGTTGCTACAAAGGTGAGGCTGAGCCTACTTATAATTGTGCCTAAGTATCTCCCCCAGAGTGGCTGCCCCATTCTACATTCCCACCAACAGTGAACAAATGTGCCACATCCTCTCCAGCACTTTTAATTTTCTGTTTTATTGATAATGGCCATTCTAGTAGGTGTGAGATGGTATCTCATTGTGGTTTTCATTTGCATTTCCCTAATAGCCAATGAAGTTGAGCATCTTATCATACATTTTTGAGCCATTTGTATTTCCTCTTCACACAAGTTTCTATCCATGTCTTTTGCCAATTTTTAATTGGGTTGTTTGTCATTCTGCTGTTGAGTTGTAGGATCTCTTTATATATTTGGGATATTAAACCCTTATCTGATATGTGGTTTCCAAATATTGTGTCCCATTGTTTGGCTCCCTTTTTACTTTTCTAAAAATGTCCTTAGATGTACAAAAGTGTTTAATTTTGAGGAGATACCATTTGTCTCAGAAATCTCTTTTGACAAATTAGTTTTATTTCATTTTTAAAAATGTACTTTGGATGATAAAATACTGCCCTTAGACAAAGTTTAGTGAACAGGTCTTAGACTTAGTTAAGGATCATCTCAAATTTATTTTATTACTTTTCTTTCTCTCCCTTCTTCAGGATTTCTAACTTCTTTAGAAAATAAATAATCTAGCCTGATTAGAAAAATATGCTTTAGAACAACATTTTACCCAATATTAGGAGAAAAGTTTGGACAGTCAGCTAAGGGACGAGAAAATAGATGATAAATAGAAAACAATATATTTTTTAAGTCTTAAGACTTTTTTTTAAAACAATGGAATATGGTCTAGAAACTCCTGTGAAGAACTTAGAGAAAAACATTCAGATGCATTTTTAAACTGAAAAGAGCTAAAAGAGCTACTAGAATTATGGTAAGTTTACAAATTGCTAAGCCTTAATTCATCCACAGAAACAGGCTAGATGTAAAACACAGCAGAAGGGAATGAAATAAGTACATGTACATGCTTTCATTTTTAGTTTTCTGACTTTGCTTTAAAAGGACTTTTTGTCAGTCAAATGGAAAATTTAACTTCTGACTTTAAATTGGCAAACTGCCAACATGTTTTAAATACTACCTTTTGAAAACATAAAAATGCCAAGATTTGTTCATGTCTCAAAATAAAACTGTATGATCATATTAAACATATTTTTTTTCAAACAACATGCATTCCCTTCCTCACCCCCAACCTCCTTCTCCAACCTTAAGAAATATCTCTCTTGGGTGTGTCAAATTTGGTTGGCTAATCTAAGTTTATTAAAGTCAGAATTGTTCATAGAGACCCAGAAAGGAAGGAGAGTATATGGGCCTTTGCTTGTGATAGAGCTATGTCCTAATGCCCCTCTTCCTCTATGTCTCTGCCCTGTTATACAAAATCCCAGTCACAGAATTAAGTTCAGAGTAAATTTATTGCATGGCCCTTTGCTTTCAAAGATATTGAGCAAAAAGCTAATTTTAGAAGTGTAATTTTATGCCATAAACTTCTTGCAATCCATTGAAAATTAACCAATTCGGTTATTTGTTTTTTCTTATTCCTTTGTTTTGGTTTTGTTTGAAATGTTTTTTTAATTGTCTGTTTTTTAATTTTTTTATAAAGTCAATTAAAAAAAAGCAATTAAAAAAGTATGCAGAGCCCCCTTGAGGAGCTGGGGGAAAGTGCAGAGGTGTTGGGCTTCCTCACTTGGATGGTTGCTGATGTTCTCAAACATTGAGGACTTGTGGTTTGATGTGCTGAACCCTCTATCACAGGATTTGCCCCTTAGAAGTCTGTTCCTGAAAAGGAGAGGGTAGGCCTGCTTATAATCATGCCTAAGTGTATCCCCCGAATCTCTTTTTGTTGCTCAAATGTGGCCCTCTCTCTCTAGCTAAGCCAATTGGTGTGTGAAATCACTGCCCTCCCCCCTACATGGGATCTGACACCCAGGGGTGTAAATCTCCTGGGCAACATGGAATATGACTCCTGGGGAGGAATCTGGACCCAGGATCGTGGGATGGAGAACATCTTCTTGGCCAAAAGAGGGATGTGAAATGAAATGAAATAAAGTTTCAGTGGCTGAGAGATTCCAAATGGAGTTGAGAGGTCATTCTGGTGGGCACTCTTATGCACAATATAGGTAACTCATTTTAGGTTTTAATGAATTGGAGTGGCTAGTAGTAAATACCTGAAACTATCAAACTACAACCCAGCATCCTTGAAACTTGAAGCTGACTGTATAACAATGTAGCTTACAATAGGTGACAATGTGATTATGAAAGCCTTGGGGATCACATTCCCCTTTATCCAGTGTATGGATGAATGAGTAGAAAAATGGGGGCAAAAAACTAAAGGAAAGTAAGACATGATGGGGGGGCAAGACTTGGGTGTTCTTTTTTTACTCTTATTTTTAATTCTTATTTTCACTTTTTCTGGTACAAGGAAAATGTTCAAAAACTAGATCAGGGTGATGAATGAACAACTATATGATGGTAATGTGAACAATTGATGGCATACTTTGGATGATTGTATGATTAGTAAATAAATCTTAATTAAAAAAAGTAAACTGTACTTAAGACAAGAAAAAAGAATCAATGTGAAAAAATCACCAAGAAAAATGGACAAAAGACACAAACAGTCTATTCATTTAACTACAATAAGCATATTTAAAGCTATTCATAGTAACAAAAAAAGAATTGAGTGTAAGAATATCCATGAAATGTCTGTTTTTTTTTTTTTTCATTTATTAGTCTGGCAAAATAAAAAGCAAATGTGATAATATCTGGTGTTGATAAGGGTGTGGTGAAATAGGCTTTCTTGATCATGCTTGAGGCTATAAATACATATTTTGACAATATGTATTAAAAAGCAAAATATCATGTGCTTTGATTCAACAATTCTATTTCTAGGAATTTATCTTTAGGGTGTAAACAGATAAGTGTGAAAAGAATTGCACAGAGGATTTGCTGTTTATGATAGCAAGTTAATAATGGAAGCAACATAAATGTACATTAATAGAGGAACAGTCAAGTAAGTAGTTTCTAAAATAATGATGTGGATTGGGTGTTGGCAAACTATAGGCTAGTTGCCTGTTTTTTTTTTATGGACTGCAGGCTAAGAATGGTTTTTACATTTTTAAGTGGTTATTATGTATTTACATAATTTTCTCAATTTTGTATCTTGGCCCACAAAGTCTAAAATATTTACTATCTGGCCTTTAAGAAAAAGATTGCCAATCCTGATGTATATCTCTGTGTATTGTTATAGAAATTTTGGAATAAAAAGGCAGTTTATAAAACAGTATGATCCCATTTATGTAAAATCAAATACACACACACACACACACACACACACACACACACACACATACACGCACACACTATGTGACTCTCACACAAAGATGTCTGAAATATGGCCACCAATGTATTAATTGTCACTATCTCTGGACGGTATTTTTTATATATATATATAATACTGACGGCCATAAAAGAAGGCTTAACTAAATGGAAAGACATCATATTCAATATTGTAATACCAGTTCTCTCTTAAATATATCACTTATATTAACACTAGCTGCTGTAACACATAAACACTTAATCTCAGAGGCTAATAATATTAAACTTGTTTTTCTCATTCCTGAGTGTTCAACAGGAAGCTCTACAGTGGTGATTCAAGGACCAGGCTCCTTCCATCTTGTATCTCCACTGTTTGTAATATCTTGCTTCCAGGGTTGTCAGATAAGGAGAACACAGAGCATGATGGGTAGGTAAGAAGACCCACTTCTTAACCCACATAAGGCCAAAAGTGACCCTATCACTTCCACTCACATTCCACTGGTGATAACAAGGTGTAATTGCCACAAATTAGCTGCAAAGGGGCTGTGAACTGTAGTTTCACAGTAGGGAGCAGCTTTTCCCCTAGAATGGGAGCAGGAATCTTTATGAGGTAGCTAATTAAATCTGTTCCACTGAATTAAGGAAGTAAACGTGACAATATGCAAGACATTTCTGAGAAATGAGGGAATTAGCTCTACCAGATACCAAGTTAACAATATTAGAATAAATAAAATAGTTTAGAATTGGAGAAGAAATAGGCAAACTACTGGGATGGAATAAAGAGTATAGGAATATCCCCCAAATATGTTTAGAAATTTATGATAAAAGTGGAGTTTCAAATCAGTGGGAGTAAAGAGATAGTGAGAATAGTTGGAGGGCCTTTTTGGAAGAGAGAAGAAAGCTAAATTCCTACCCACCATTTTAGAAAAAATAATTTTCAGATAGATCAAAGATTTGAACATGTAAAAAACATGGGTTAATTAATTATTACTTTTGGAATGGTGAAGACCTTTCTGATAAGTACACAAAACATATAAAATATACAGAAAGAGATAGAAAAATAATTTTGACAGAAGTACAAAAACAATTCAGTGGAGGAGAGAGGATTCAAGATGGCAGAATAGGGAGCTCTAAGATTCGGTTTTTCCTCCAGGGCAGCTAGTAAATAGCCAGGAACTGTCTGAAACAACTGATTCAGCATTCCAGAGACCAAAAGAATGTTGTACACCATCCAGGGAAGAGCCAAAGAAAGAGATTGCTAAACTGCAGTGAAGATCTGTGAGTAGATCTCTCCATGTTGCAGAGGCTGGTGCCCATCCTGCATTGACATGGTAGACCACCTCAGGAGCCACTCCCTGATGTAAATATAAGTCTTCTCTCCCACAAATGGGTTGTGGGGGGCATGGCCAGATACTAATTGTGGCTTTTGATTAGTGAATTTGGATTGCTTGGTTCCAGCTTAGAGGATAGCTAAAGTTTCAACCCACCAAGGACAGAAAGCAACCAGCAGCCCCTGTTTCAAGCCTGCCCCTGGCAGTGGAGGAAGTAGGGCTGATTTAGAGATAATAACTTCTTGGGGCAGCACAGAACAATTTGCTGAAGTGCAGCTCTTCCCCAAGAAATAGAGGGGCACAGTGGGCACTGACTGCAGCTTTTGATTAGAGAATTCAGATTGCAGGGTCTGGGATATGAGCAACAGTTTAACCTTCCCCAGCAAAAAGCAGCTGGCAGTCTCTGTCTCAACCACACCCTTAGTAGGTGCAGAGTTGGTTGAGAATTAAAAGCACAGTACCACATTAGGATGGTGGGAACAGTTGGCTGAAGAGCACCAACTGCTTGGCAGGCCAGAAAAGCACAGATTCAGATTCAGGGAGCTGTCAAGGAGAAGTTTGATATCCATCTGGGTAGCCTCCCAAGGACACTTTAGAACAGATCTACACTCCCTGGACCTGTTTTGACTGGGATAATACTGACTTGTGAATGTTCTCTCTGAGGGGACCCTTCTCCCAGAATTAGTTCTGCAAGTAAAAGCAGCTAGAGATAATGAAAGTATTATATATATACATATATATAATAAAGCAATACTCCCAGAGGAGGAATATGAGAAAGGAAGCTTTCTCCTAGTGGTGAACCAATTGCACAAATTGTGCAATCTCAAAAATTGTACCCTATAGCTAGGCCAAGAATAAGGTGAATAAGACCTGAAGAAATCTAATTAGTTAAATACAAGTGTTCTAGTTTGTTAATTCTGCCAGAATGCAAAACACCAGAAATTGACTGGCTTTTATAAAGGGGGTTTATTTGGTTACACAGTTACAGTCTTAAGGCCATCAAATGTCCAAGGTAATGCATCAACAATCAGGTACCTTCACTGGAGAATGACCAATGGCATCCAGAAAACCTCTGTTAGCTGGGAAGTCATGTGGCTGGCATCTGCTCCAAGTTCTGGTTTCAAAATTGCTTTCTCCCAGGGCTTTCCTCTGTAAGCCACAGCTCCTCTTCAAAATGTCACTCTCAGTTGCTGTTGGGGCATTTGTCCTCTCTTAGCTTATCTGGAGCAAAAAAGTCTGCTTTCAATGGCTGTCTTCAAACTGCCTGCCATCTGCAGCTACTCTCTCAGCTCCTAAGCATTCTTCAGAGTGTCCCTCTTGGCCATAGCAAGCTTGCTTCTTCTGTCTGAGCTTTTATAGGGCTCTAGTAAACTAATCAAGGACCATGCTGAATGGGTGGGGCCACACCTCCATGGAAACTATCCAGAGTCATCATCCACAGTTGGGTGGGATGAATCTCCATGGAAACACTCAAAGAATTACAATCTAATCAACACTGATACATCTGCCCACACAAGATTATGACATTTTGGGGGACATAATACATTCAAACCAGCACAAAAAAATATTCTAAAAGTCTAGCATAAGTTGAACCAAGGGTTAAAGAAAAGCTTTAGTATAAAATCCAATCAACAAGAAAACCCTAGGCAAGAGAGAGCAACTGAATCCCAGAGTAAACTCATCAAGAAAATCAGATGCCTAGACACCAGCAAAAGAGTTACAAGCCATACTAAGAAAAAGGAAGATACAAGTGAAAACTTCAGATTAGACACAGGCTTTGAAACAGCTAATCAATGATTTTCAAACAATTCTCCTAAATCAATTGAAGAAGATGGAAAATATGGCAAAAGAGATAAAGGATATTGAGAAGACACTGGGTGGGCATAAAGAAGAATTTGAAAGCATGAAAAAAATAAAACTTATGGGAATGAAAGGCACAATAAAACAGATTAAAATACACTAGATGCATACAATGGCAGATTTGAACAGGCAGAAGAAAGGATCAGTGAACTGGAGGTTAAGACACCTGAAAACTTACAGACGAAAGAACAGATAGAGAAAAGAATGTAAAAAATTGAGCTGGTTCTAGGTGAATTTAATGACAGCATGAAGTGCATGCATATATGTGTCATAGCTGACTGAAGAGAATAATGATGAAAAGAGGAAGAAGGAATATTTGAGGAAATAATGGCCCCAAATTTCCTCATTCTTACAAAAGGTATAAATGCACATGTCCAAGAAGCACAATGCTGTACTCCAAACAGAATGAATCCTAATAAACTTACTCCAAGACACATACTAATCAGAATGTCAAATGACAATGGCAAGAAAGAATTCTGAAAGCAGCAAGAGAAAAACAATTCATCACATAAAGGGATGATCAATAAAACTAAGTTCTGATTTCTCATCAGAAAGCATGGCAGCAAGAAGGTAGTGGTATAAACTATTTAAGGCACCGAAAGAGAAAAACTTCCAGCCAAGAATTCTTTATGTGGCAAAACTGTCCTTCAAAAATGAGAGATAGTTTAAAATATTCACAGGTAGAAACCAAGATAATTCATCAACAAGATTCCTGACCTACAAGAAATACTAAAGGGAGTTCTACAGACTGAAAGGAAAATATGGGAGAGATGTGCTTGGAGGAGAGTATAGAAATGAAGATTACTAAAAGGGTAAAAAAAAAAGAGTAAAAATAAGATATGACATATAAAAGCCAAAGTGTAAAATGATTGAAGTAAGTGCTACCTTTCCAATAATAACATTGAATGTTAATGTATTCACCTCCCCAGTCAAAAGACACAGATTGGAAGAATGGATAAAAAATATGATCCATTTATATGCTGTCTGAAAGAGATTCACCTTAGACCCAAGGACACAAACAGGTTGAAAGTAAAAGGATGGAAAAATATATCCCATGAAAATAGTAACTGAAAAAGAGCTGGAGTAGCTGCTAATATTGGACAAAATAGACTTTAAGTCAAAAGCTGTTATAAGAGACAAAGAAGGACCCTATATATTAATAAAAGGGACAATCCACCAAGAAGAAATAATCATAAGTATTTATGTGCCTAAACATGGTGCCCCAAAAATAGATGACACAAACACTGGTAAAACTGAAGGGAGAAATAGACATCTCTACAACAATAGTTGGAGATGTCAATATACCACTATCATCAATAGATAGAACATCTAGGTGGAAGATCAATAGGAAAGAGAGAACTTGAATAATTTCATAAATGACATGGACCTAACAGAATTATACAGGACATTTCATCCCCCAAACAGTAGGATATACATTCTTCTCAAGTGCACATGGATCATCTTCCAGGATAGATCATATGTTGGGTCACAAGAGGCCTCAATAAATTTTAAAAGATGTAAATTATACAAAACGCTTTGATCATAATGGAAAGAAGCTGGAAATCAATAACATGGAGAACTGGAAAATTCACAAGAATATGGAGGTTAAGACAGGCTATTAAGCAATCAGTGGTTCAAAGAAGAAATTGGAATGGAAATGAGTCAATATGCCAAGACAAATGAAAATTAGAGGACAGCATATCAAAACTTATGGGATGCAGTCAAGGCAGGGCTGAGAGAGACATTTATAGCCCTAAACACCTACATTTATAAAGAAGAGCTAAAAATCAAAGGCTTTACTGCGCACCTGGAGAAACTAGAAAAAGAATAGCAGTCTAACACCAAAGCAAGCAGAAGACATAACAAAAATTAGAGCAGAATAAAATAAAATTGAGAATATAAAAAACAATTGAGGGAATCAATGAAATCAAAAGTTGGTTTTTGAGAAAATTAATAAAATTGACAAACATCTAGCTAGACTGACAAAGAAAAAAGAGAAGATGCAATTAAATAAAATCAGTAATGAGAGGGGGACATATCTACTGACATCACAGAAATAAAAAGGATAATATAAGGATAATATGAACACCTGTAGGCCAATAAATTAGATGACTTAAATGAAATGGACAAATTCCTAGAAACATACACTGATTCTAAAAGAAACAGAACACCTTAACAAACTTATCACTAGTAAAGAGATTCAATCAGTCACTAAGAATTCCCAACAAAGAAAAGCTCAGCACCAGATGGCTTCACAGTTGAATTCTACCAATCAGTCCAAGAATAATTAATACCAATCCTGCTCAAACTCTTCCAAAAAATTGAAGAAGGAACAATACCTAACTTATTCAATGAAGCCAACGTCATCCTAACACCAAAGCCAGATAAAGATACTACAAGAAAAGAAAGTTACAGAACAATTTCTCCTATGAATATAAATGCAAAAACCCTCCTCAAATTACTGGCAAATTGAATAAAACAGCACATTAAAAGAATTATACATTATGATCAAGTGGGTTTTATCCCAGGTATGCAAGGGTAGTTCAACACAAGGAAATCTATTAATGTAATACACCGTGTTAACAAATCAAAGAGGAAAAAATCACATGATCATCTCAATTGATACAGAAGATGCATTTGACAAAACCCAGCATCCATTCCTGATAAAAACACATCAAAAGATAGAGATGGGTGGAAACTTCTTCAACAAGGTAAAGGGAGAATATGAAAAACCCACAACTAAGATCATATTCAGTTGTGAAAGACTGAGTTTTCCCTCTAAAATCTGGATCAAGGCAAGGATGCCTATTGTCACTGTTATTCAACATTGTGCTAGTTCTAGCTACAGAAATTAGACAAGGAAAAGAAATAAAATGAATCCAAATCAGAAAAGAAGAAGTAAAACTTTCACTATTTTCAGATGACATAATCCTGTACTTGAAAGTCCCCCCAAAACTACAATGCTACTAGAGCTAATAAATGAGTTCAGCAAACTGGCAGGGTATAAGATCAACATGCAAAAATCAGTAGGCTTTCTATACACTCATAATGAACAACCAGAGGAGGAAACCAAGAAAAATTTCATTTACGGTAACAACTAAAAGAATCAAATATCTAGGAATAAATTTAACAAGGATGTAAAGGGCTTGTACACAGTAAACTAGAAAATATTGCTTAAAGAAATAAAGAAAACCTAAATAAATGGAAGGACATTCTGTGTTCATGAATTTGAAGACTAAATATCACTAAGATGTCAATTCTACCCAAATTTATTTATAGATTCAATGCTTTCCTAATCAAAATTCCAACAGCTTACATTGCAGAAATGGAAAAGCCAATCATCAAACTTATTTGGAAGTATAAGGGGCCATGAATAGTCAAAAACATCTTGAGAACATCTTGTCAAAACAGCATGATGCTGGCATAAAGATAGATATATTTATCAATGAAATCTAATCAAGAGTTCAGAAATAGACCCTCATATCTATGGTCAATTGATTTTTGACAAGTCTGCCAAATTCACTAAACTTAGAACAATGTCTTCAACAAATGGTGCTGGGAGAACTGGATATCCATATACAAAATGATGAAAGAGGACACCTATTTCACACATTATAAAAAGTTAACCCAAAATGGATAAAAGACCTAAATATAAGAGCCCAAACCATAAAAATCCTGGAAGAAAAGGTAGGGAAGAATGTTCAAGATCTTGTGCTAGGCAGTGGTTTCTTAAACATACACCCAAAGCACAAGCAAAGAAAGAACAAATAGGTAAATGGGACCTCCTCAAAATTTAATGTTTTTATGTGTCTAAGGACTTTGCCAGGAAAGTGAAAAGAGAGTCTACTCAATGGGAGAAAATATTTGGAAACCATATATCCAATAAATTTTTGACATCCAGAATATAAAAAAAATTCTACAACTCAATAAAAAGACAAACAACCCAACTTAGAAATGGGCAAAAGATGTGAATAGACACTTTTCCAAAGAGGAAATACAAATGGGTAAGAAGCACATGAAAAAATGCTCATTACTAGCAATTAGGGAAATGAAAATCAAAATCACAATGAGATATCATTTCATTTCTACTAGATTGGCCACTATTAGAAAAAAAAAGAGAACACTACAAGAACTGGAGATGATATGGAGAAATAGGAACCCTGAATATGCTTCCCTATATTTCCTTCTAGAAGTTTGATAGTTTGATAGTTCTGGCTGTTATATATTTAGGTCTTTGATCCATTTTGAGTTGATTTTGTATAAGGTGGGAGGTAGGAGTCCTTTTTTTTTTTTTTTTGCAAATGGAAATCCAGTTTACCCAGGCCAGTTTTGTAGAAACCATTCTATCCCAACTCAAGTGGTCTTTGCCCCCTTATCAAAATCAGTTGGGTATAAATGTGAGAGGGTTATTTCTGAGCTTTTGATTCAATTCCTTTGGTGTTAAGTCTGTCCTTGTGCCAGTACTGTGCTGTTGTGATTATTGTGGCATTGAAATAAGTTTCAATATCAGGAAGTGTGAGTCCTCCAATTTCATTCCTCTTTATCAAGATGACTTTGGCAATTTGTGGCCTCTAATCCTTCCATATAATTTTATGATTGGCTTTTCCATTTCTGCAAAGAAGGTTGTTGGAATTTTGATTAGGATTGCATTGAATCTGTAAATTGCTTTGAATAAATTGCTTTGAATTGTTAAGAATTCACATCTTAACAATATTTAGTCTTCCAATCCATGAACAGGATATTCATTCATTTATTTAGGTTTTTTTTTTATTTCTTTTAACAAAGTTTCATTGTGTTCCCTTATCCATCCTTGGGTATATTTATTCCTAAATAATTGATCTTTTTAGTTGCTATTGTAAATGGATTTTTCTTTATTTCTTCTTCTGAATTTTTGTTGTGTATAAGCACTACTGAATTTTGGTTATTGATCTTATACCCTGCAACTTTGCTGAATTCATTTGTTAGTTCTAGGAGATTTGTCATGAAATTTTCAGGTTTTTCTGTATAATGGATGATATCATATACAAATACAGAAAGTTTTACTTTCTCCTTTCCAATTTGAATATCTTTCATTTCTTTTTCTTCCTTAATTGCTCTGGCAAGATTTTACAGTCCAATGATGAATAACAGTAGTTACATTGGGCAGCCTTGTCTTGTTCCTGATCTTAGAGTAAATGTTTCACTCTTTCACCATTAGGCAGAATGTTAGCTGTGGGTTTTTCTAGGCCCTTTATCAAGTTGAGGAAGTTTTCATATATTTATGGTTTTCTAAGTGTTGTTATCAAGAATGGGTACTGGATTTTGTCAAATGCCCTTTCTGCATCTATTGAGATGAGCATGTGTTTTTTACACTTCATGCTGTTTATATGGTGTATTACATTAATTGATTTTCTTCTGTTGAACCACCCTTGCTTACCAGGGATAAATACCACATGATCATGATTATAATTCTTTTAATGTGCTGTTGGATTTGCTCTGATACTATTTTGATGAGGATTTTTGCATCTATATTCATAGGAGATATTGTTCTGTAATTGGTTTTCTTGTGGTATCTTTGTCTGCTGTTGGTATGAGGGTGACATTGGCTTTATAGAATGAATTACAGAGTGTTCCCTCCTTTTCAATTTTTTTGAAGAGTTTGAGCAGAATTGGTATTAATTCTTCTTGGAATTTTTGGTAAAATTCACTTGTGATGCCATCTGGTCCTGGGCTTTCCTTTGTTGGGAGGTTTATCCATTAGAAATACAATATCTTTACTAGTTAATTCTGAATCAATCAAGGTATCCATGTGGTTTTTCCTCTTTGATTTATTGATGTGATGTATCACATTAGTTGATTTTCTTGAGTTGATCCACCCTTTTATACCTGGAATAAAACCCACTTGGTCATGGTGTATAATTTTTTAATGTGCTGCTGGATTTGATTTGCATGTATTTTGTTGAGGATTTTTTCATCTATATTCATTAAAGAGACTGGTCTGTAATTTTCTTTTCTTATAGTATCTTCATCTGCCTTTGGTATTAGGGTGATGTTGGTTTCATAGAATGAGCTAGGTAGATTTCCCTCCTCTTCAATTTTTTTGGAAGAGTTTAGGCAGAATTGGTGTTAGTTCTTCTTGGAATGTTTGGTAAAATTCACATGTGAAGTCATCTGGTCCTGGGCTTTTCTTTGTTGGGAAGTTTCTTCACTAGTGATTCAATCTCTTTACTAATTATTAGTTTCTTGAGATCTATTTCTTCCTGAGTCAGTGTAGGTAGTTTGTGTGTTTCTAGGAATTTGTCCATTTAATTTCAGTTATCCCATTTGTTGGCATACAGTTGTTCATAGTATCCTCTTATTTCCATTTTATTTCAGCAGGATCAGTAGTAATGTTCCACTTTACATTTCTGATTTTCATCATTTGTGTTCTTTCTCATGTATTCTTTGTGAGTCTAGCTAATGATTTGTTAATTTTATTGTTCTATTCAAAGAACTAACTTTTGGTTTTCTTGATTCTATTGTTGTTTTGTTCTCTAAGTCATTCATATCCACTCTAATCTTTATTTCCTTTCTTCTGCTTGCTTTGGTTTTAGTTTGCTCATCCTTTTCTAGTTCTTCCAGTTTTGACATTGGGTCTCTGATTTGAAATCTTTCTTCTTTTTTAATATAAGCATTCAAGCTATAAATTTCCCTCTCAGCACTGCCTTTTCTGCATTCCATTAGTTTTGGTATGTTGTATTTTCATTGTCATTTCCTGAAGATATTTTGTAACTTCCCTTTTGATTTTTTCTTTAACCGATTGGTTGTTTAAGAGTGTGTGGTGGAATTTCCAGGTAATTATGAATTTCCATTTCTCCCTCATTATTTATTTCTATCTTCATTCCATTGTGGTCAGAGAAAATAAATTGCATGATTTCAATATTTTTAATTTATTGAGACTTGTTTTGTGACTAAGATATTGTTAACCTGGAGAATGATCTTTGGATATGGAGAAGAATGTGTATTCTGTTCTTGTTGTTTAGGAATCATTAAAGTCTTGTATTTCCTTATTTGTCTTCTGTCTAGATGTTCTATCCATTTTTAATTCAATTTTATTGTGATTATTCACATACCATACAATCATCCAAAGTGTGCAATCAATTGTTCATCATACCATTATATAATTGCACATTCGTCAACAGAACTAATATTTTTTCAATTTTAGAACATTTCCATTATTCCAGAAAAGAAATAAAAAGAAAAAAGAAAATGCAAATCCTCCCATACCACTAACACCCCCCTCCATTATTGACTCATAGTACTGGTATAGTACATTTGTTACTGTTGATGAAAGAATATTAAAATATTGCTAACTGTAATACATAGTTTGCAGTAAGTACATTTTCCCCATATATCCCTCTATTGTTAACTTCTAGCTATAATGTCTTACACTTGTTCTAGCTCATGAAACAAATTTCTAATATTTGTACAGTTAATCACAGACATTGTCCACCACAAGATTCACTGTGTTATACATTCCCATGTTTTAACCTCCAACTTTCCTTCTGGTGACATACATGACTCTAAACTCCCCCTTTCCACCACATTCACATGCCGTTCAGCAACGTTAGCTATTCTAACAAAAATGGGCTCCTATCACCTCTGTCCATTTCAAAACACCTAAGTTCAACCTAGTTAAACATTCTACATATATTAAGCAACTGCTCCCCATTCTTTAGCCTCATTCTATATCATGATAAACTATATTTCATGTCTATGAATTTACATATTATAATTAGTTCATAACAATGAGATCATACAATATTTATCCTTTTGTGTCTGACTCCTTTCACTGAACATAATGTCCTCAAGGTTCATCCATCAACCCATTTGTAAGATGGTTTTGTTCATACACCATATGTTCCAGCCTGAGTAAACAATCAATAGTTTCCTGTATAATCATATAGTTATACATTCACCACCATCACCACTATCTATACAAGGACATTTACATTTCTTCCACAAAGAAAGAGGAAGTGTCAAAAAAGTAGAAAGACAAAAATGAAAAAGAAAGAAAAAAATGACAGTTAAAAAGCAACAAAAGAAAAGATAAAATTAAAATAAAGTACAATTAAAAAGCCAGACAACACCACCACTACCAAGAATCCCATACCCCTCCCTTATATTCCCCTTTTATAGGCATTTAGCTTTGGTATATTGCCTTTGTTACATTAAAGGAAGCATAATACAATATTTCTGTTAACCATAGACTCTAGTTTGCATTGATTGTATTTTTCCCCAATACCACTCCATTTTTAACACCTTGCAAAGTTGACATTCATTTGTTCTCCCTCATTTAAAAATATAATTGTAGAGTTTGCCAAGCTGGTGGAGTTGGGTTTCGGTCTGGAAGGGGACTGCCACTTCCCACCAGAGCCCCTGGACCCTGCACCCTTTCTGCATCCCCACTCTGCAAACCCCTGAGTCCTCCAAGGTCAGGATCCTGTGGGTGGAAGCTATGTTCTTAGCACCCTCAGTGAGCACAAGTGCCCACATCCTAGCCAGCAGCATTCTCAGGGAGGAGCTAAGATGGTGGCATAGAGAGGAGTGGAAGACTGTTAGTCCCCGCCAGAACAATTCATAAATGACCAAAAAACTAGTAAATGACCTGACCTGGAATAACTGCAGAGAGACAAACATGACTGTACACTTATCATCCACCAACCTGAATTGGGAGGAATGCCCAAGATTGCAGCATAAAATCTGTAAGTAAAAACAAAAGGTCCACACTGAGAGCTGAGAGCCCCTCCCTCACAGAAGCCTTGTGGTGTTAGAGAGAAGCACTGTCCAAACAAGTGAGTGGACCTCAGCCCAGCCCCAACTGGAGTTTTAATATTAACCACTCAATACAGACAGCAAATCCCTAACAAGCAGACAGAGGCTTTTGGTGACAACTGACCTTTGGAGAGTTGGGGGACATATCTGTCTCAGGACAGGGAGCCCAGAGGATCAGGTGCTATCTGTGGCTGATGGGTGAATCTTGGAGCTTTCTGTCCCTTTCTCTCTCTGTGGAGAAAGCCTCAGCCACTTTCAGTCTGCAGCACTTTGCAGTAAAGAAAGCCTCAGCCATTTTAAAATCAAAACACTTTGATCAGCAGAGTCAGAGAAACAAAGAACTTATTGATATGCAGGTGACCTCTCTGGAGGGGGCATAGCTTCCCATGAGGAAAGGGAGGGGCCCAGCTCTACTGCCTGCCTTG
This sequence comes from Choloepus didactylus, assembly GCF_015220235.1. NCBI lineage: Eukaryota > Metazoa > Chordata > Mammalia > Pilosa > Megalonychidae > Choloepus > Choloepus didactylus. Next base: position 51,124,817 of record NC_051327.1, read on the forward strand.
CCAGAACCAGACCCCAAAGTCTGGGGCGGGGAGGGGGAGAGAGCCACAGGCCACACCCTCTTACACCAGCCAGTGACAAGCTGACAGGTGCACCTCCTAGGCAGAAAAGCACAGGTGTGTCAATCCTCTAAGAGAAACCATCAGGGAAAATGGATAATGAGTATTTCCTCCTTCTGTGACCTGAGCCTGCTGTTGTCTGGGAAAACCTGATTGGGGTGGCCTAGGAGGTCAGATGCTTAGACAACAGAAAACTACAACCTACACTAAGAAAATCGAAGTTATGGCCCAGTCAAAGGAACAAACTTACACTTCAACTGAGATACAGGAATTTAAACAACTAATGCTAAATCAATTCAAAAAGTTTAGAGAAGATTTTGCAAAAGAGATAGAGGCTGTAAAGAAAACACTGGGCATACATAAGGCAGAAATCGAAAGTTCAAAAAAAAGAACTAGTACAATCTGTGGAAATGAAAGGCACAACACAAGAGATGAAAGACACAATGGAAACATACAACAGCAGATCTCAAGAGGCAGAAGAAAACACTCAGGAACTCGAGAACAAAACACCTGTAACCCTACACACAAAGGAGAAGATGGAGAAAAGAATGAAAAAACATGAGCAATGTCTTTGGGAACTTAAGGATGAAATAAAGTACAAGAATGTACATACCATTGGTGTCCCAGAAGGAGAAGAGAAGGGAAAAGGGGCAGAAGAATAATAGAGGAAATAATCAATGAAAATATCCCATCTCTTATTAAAGACATAAAATTACAGATCCAAGAAGTGCAGCATACTCCAAACAGAATAGATCTGAATAGGCCTATGCCAAGACACATAATAATCAGATTATCAAATGTCAAGGACAAAGAGAGAATCCTGAAAACATGAAGAGAAAAGAAATCTATCACATATAAAGGAAGCTTAATAAGACTATGTGCAGATCTCTCAGCAGAAACCATGGAGGCAAGAAGGAAGTGCTGTGATATATTTAAGATACTGAAAGAGAAAAACTGCCAACCAAGAATCCTATATCCAGCAAAGCTGTCCTTCAAATATGAGGGAGAGCTCAAAATATTTTCTGACAAACAGACAATGAGAGACTTTGTGAACAAGACAGCCAACCTACAGGAAACACTAAAGGAACCACTAAAGAGTGAAAGGAGAAGACAGGAGTGTGTGGTTTGGAACACAATTTTGGGAGATGTTAGCACAGCAATGTAAGTACACTGAACAAAGATAAGTATGAATACAGTTGAGAGAGGAAGGTTGGGAGCATGTGAGACACCAGAAGAAAGGAGGAAAAATAAAGACTGGGACTGTGTAACTTGGTGAAATCTAGATTGTTCAACAATTGTGATAAAATGTACAAATATGTTCTTTTATGAGGGAGAACAAGCAAATGTCAACCTTGCAAGGTGTTAAAAATGGAGAGGCATTGGGAGGGGTGCAATCAACATAAACTAGAGAATGTAACTAACAGAATCATTGTATTATGCTTCCTTTAATGTAACAAAGGTAATATACCAAGGTAAATGCAGATAAGAGGGAGGAATGGGGAGGCATGTTAGACACTTGACATTGGTGTTGTCTGACTCTTTACTTTGATTGAAGGTTATTTTTCCTTTTGCTGCTTCCTAGCTGTCATTTTTTTTCCTCTTTCTTTTGCCTCTCTACCTTCTTTGACTCTCCCTCCTGCCTTGTGGAAGAAATGTAGATGCCCTTATATAGATAGTGGTGAAGGTGGTGAACACATAAATATTTGACCATACAGAGAACCATCAATTGTTTACTTAGGATGGAATGTATGGTGTGTGAACAAAACCATCTTAAAAAAATGGGTTGATGACAAAACCTCAAGGGCAATATACTGAGTGAAATAAGCCAGACACGTAAGGACAAATATTGCAGGGTCTCACTGATAAGAACTAATTATAATATGTAAACTCATAGACATGAAATATAAGGTATCAAGATATAGAATGAGGCTTCAGAATAGGGAGTGGTTGCTTAGTATGAGAAGAATGTTCAACTAGGATGAACTTAAATGTTTAGAAATGAACAGAGGTGTCAGTAATAAGATGTGAGAATAACTAACAGTGCTGAATGGTGTGTGAATGAGGTGGAAAGGGGAAGCTCAGAGTCATATATGTCACCAGAAGGAAATATGGAGGTCAAAAGATGGGAATGTATAAAACTGAATCCTATGGTGGGCAATGTCCATGATTAACTGTAGAAATATAAGAAATCTCTTCCATGAACCAGAACAAATGTATAACAATACAATTAGAAGTTAATAATAGAGGGGCATACAAGGAAGAAATATATACCTATTGCAAACTATATACTACAGTTAGTAGCATTTCAATGTTCTTTCATAAACAGTAACAAATGTACTATACCGATAATATGAGTCAACAATTGAGGGGGGTTGGTTAGGGATATGGGAGGATTCAAGTTTCCTTTTCTTTTTTTCTTTTTCTTTTTTCTTCTTTCACTTTATTTCTTGTCTGGAGTAATGAAAAGGTTCTAAAAATTGAACAAAAATTACATGTGGTGGTGATGGATGCACAGCTGTATGACGGTACCAGGGGCAACCAATTGTTCACTTTGGATCTTTGGATAATTGTATGATATCTGAAAAATCCCAATAAAAATTAAAAAGGAAAAAAAAAAGCATTCTCTCTCTGTCTCTCTCTCTCTTTCTCTCTCTCTCTCTATATATAAAATTGTACATTTTATCACATTCATTGACCACTCTAGGTTCTAGGTTCCACTGAATTGTACAGGCCCAGTCTTTATCTTCCCTCTTTCCTCTGATGTCCCACATGCCTCTAACCTCCCTGTTTCAACCATACTCACAGTCATCTTTGTTCAGTGTACTGACATTTTTCTGCTACCATCACCCAAAATTGTGCTCCAACCCTCTCATGCCTGTATTTTTCTATCTATCTGTGATGCTTCCTTTAGTATTTCCTTTAGAGAAGGCATCTTATTCCCAAACTCTCTCATTGACTGTTGATCAGAGAATATTTTAAACTCTCTCTCATATTTGAAGGACAGTTTTGCTGGATATAAAATTCTTGGTTGGCAATTTTCTCTTTTAGTATCTTTAATATATCATACCACTGCCTTCTTGCCTCCATGGTTTCTACTGAGAAATCCACACAGTCTTATCAAGCTTCCCTTGTATGTGATGGATTGATTTTCTCTTGCTACTTTCAGGATTCTCTCTTTGTCTTTGATGTTTGATAATCTGATTATTAAGTGTCTTTGAATTGGTCTATTCAGATCTATTCTGTTTGGGGTATGCTGCAATTCTTGGATCTGTAATTTTACATCTTTCATAAGAGATGGGATATTTTCATTGATTATTTCCTCTATTATTGCTTCTGCCCCCTTTCCCTTCTCTTCTCCTTCTGGGACATCCATGACATATACATTCATGGGCTTCATGTTGTCATTCAATTCCCTGAGACATTGCTTATATTTATCCATTCTTTTCCCTATCTATTCTTTTGCATGTAGGATTTTCAGGTTTCTTGTTCCCCAGTTCCTGAATGTTTTCTTATGCATCTTGAAATCTGCTGTTGAATGTCTCCATTGTGTTTTTCATCTCTTGTGCTGCCTTTCATTTCCATAGGTTCTGCCAGTTGTTTTTTCAAACTTGAGTTCTTTATGTTTGCCCAATGTTTTCTTTATATCCTTCATCTCTTTTGCCATATCATCCCTCAACTCATTGAACTGGTTTTTAAATTGATTTAGCATACTTCTTTGAAGATCTTTAATTAATTGTTTCAATTCCTATATTTCAGTTGAAGTGTAAGTTTGTTCCTTTGACTGAGCCATATCTTCATTTTTCCTTGTGTGATTTGTTGTTTTTTGTTGTCTAGGTATCTAGTTTCCTTGATTAACCCAATCAGATTTTTCCAGACCAGAATGGGGCAGGTCTCAGGATGGAGCTACATTTGGTATCAGGTTTTCCTGAGGGTGTGTCCTAGGAGATTGACAGACTTTCCCATGAGGCCTCTAGACATTGTGCTTTACCTAACCTGCCTAGCAGGTGGTGCCTGTCAGCCCATCACTTCCCACTGGTGTAAAGATGTGTGGTCCCTTTAATTTTGGACCCAGTCCTAGCCATAGACTGAGGGTGTCAGAAGCCAAGCTTAAGTTGTTTCTTGTTTGTTTGTTTCCCCCAGGCCCTGTGGTCTGAGTTCTGAAGGGAGTGTAGCCATTCAAGCTGGGCCTGCCCCCCTCCTCTTAGGGAAGATACACCCCCTAGGGAGTTATCTTCTGCATTTGAATTACTCCTTTGTCTCTCTGACTCTGTTAACTCCACCCCTGCATGAGCCTGGGTCAGCACACAGAGAACTGAAAATGACTGAGGCTTTCTTCATTAAGGCAGTCAGATTGAGAGAAGAAAAAAAGGAGAAATAGAGAAAGCCCCTTTTCAGAGCCAGTACCCAGCCCCCCAGTTTTGCCTGTTGGCCAGAGATAGTACCCAGTCTTCTGTGCTCCTTTTCTTGGGAAATGGCAATATTCCAGTATTCTAAGCTCAGCCATCTCCAAAAGCCTCTGTATTTTGTTTTCTGTCTGCCCCACTTCCTCCCCACTAGAAGTGACCTCAGAGTACTTTGCCACTTGTTAGGGGTTTGTCTTTTTTTGTAGCTTGTATTCAGTGGTCCACATTTGTTAATTAAAACCCCAGTTGGAACTTGGTTGAGCTATATTTGCTTGCTCCCAGAAGGGACTGCTTCTTTACCCCACAGTGAAGTTTTGCAGCTTAGCCTGCCATGGGGGGTGGGAACCAGTTCCACAGTTTTTACTTATGGATTTTATGCTGCAATCCCAGCCATTCCAACCATTCCAGGTTCATGTACGCTGTGTGGACAGTCACTGATGTCCCCCAACAGTTGTTCCAGACTATTTACTAGTTGTTCCTGTCTATTTTACTAGTTGCTCTAGAGGACTAACTAAATTCCACACCTCTCTATGCTGCCATCTTGCTCCACCCCCTGTTCTATCCATTTTGAATGTGGTATATTAAAATCTCCACTATTAAAGTAGATCTGTCAATTTCTCTCTTCAAATCTGTCAGTATTTTTTCATATATTTTGGGGCTCGGCTCTAAATTGTTTTATAATTGTTATATCTTCTTGTTAAATTGACCCTTTACCACTATATAATTATTATCTTTGTCCCTCATAATTCTTTTTGATTAAAGTCTGTTTTATCTGATATTAATATTGCTATGTCAGCTCTCTTTTGGTTACTACATGCATGGTATATTTTTTCTGTTCTTTCATATTCAACCTACTTGTACCTTTGAATTTAAGGCGAGTCTCTTGAGACAGCATATAGTTGGGCCATGCTTTTAATTAATTCTGCCAATCTCTGCCTTTTGATTGGAGAACTTAATCCATTTACATGGAAATTCTCTACTGATAAGCCAGGACTTTCTTCTGCAATTTGCTATTTATTCTTTGTGAGTCTTATACTTTTTTTGTCCCTCAATGCTTCCATTAAGGCCTACCTTTATATTTATTTAATTTTTTGTGTTGTACTGTATTGTGTGACTTCTCATTTCTTTCTCGATATATTTTTCATAATTTTCTTTGTGGTTATCATATAGCTAAAATTTAACAAACTATGTATGTAATAATAATCATATTTTGTTTGATACCACCTTATTTTAATAGCATACACATACATTTTTCCTCTATCCCTCAATCCCCAACCTTTTTCTGTATTTGTTACTAGTTATATCTTTGTATATTGTATGCCCAGAAATATATATTTATCTTCACTTTTTATGCAATTGCATTTTTGCACCTGTAGGTAGCCAGAAGCTGAGTTACATACCAAAACATACAATACTACTGGATTTTATATTACCCAAATTATCTTTTAATGGAGGTCTTTCTTTCTTTCTGTTGCTTTGAACCACTGTCTAGAGTCCTTTCCTTTCAGTTTGAAGAACTCCCTTTAGCACCATGTGTAGGGCAGATCTAGTGCAGATTAACTCCCTCAGCTTTTGTTTATATGTGAATGGCTGAATATCCCTCTCATTTTTGAAAGAAACTCTCACAGGTTATAAAATCCTTTGTTAGCAGTTGTTTCCTTACAGCACTTTAAATATTTCAACCCACTACCTCAGTCTAATTGATACTCTATTGTACATAACACATTGCTTTTCTCTTGCAGCTTTCAGAACCCTCTCCTTGTCCTTTTCATTTGACAGTGTGATTAATAAGTGATGGAGTGTATTTTTTCATGTTTATCCATTTTGCTGCTCTCTTGTCTTCTCAGATGTGCATATTCATGTCTTTTGCTAAATTTGGGAACTTCTATTGTAGTTCTTTCCTTGAATATTCCTTCTTTCTCTTTCTCTTTCTTTTCCTTCTGGTCCTCACATAATTCATATATTGGTACTCTTAATGATATCCCAGAGGTCTCTTAGGATATTTTTACTTTTTTAAATTGAATTTTATTGAGATATATTCACAGACCATGCAATAATCCATGGTGTACAATCAATTGTTCACAGTACCATTATATAGTAGTGCATTTATCAGCACAATCAACTTTAAACATTTTCATTACCACTCACAAAAAAGAATAAGAATAGAAGTTAAAGTAAAAAAAAATAACACCCAAAACATCCCATACTCCCCATCTCTCCCTACTATTCATTTACTTTTTGTTCTCATTTTTCTATTCATCTTCCATACAGTAGGTAAAGGGAGTGGGAGTCAAAAAGTTTTCATAAACACTTGGTCACACAGAGTAAGTTATAAAGTTTTACATTTGTCTTCAAGAATAAAGGCTACTAGATTGCAGTTAAACAGTTTCAGCTATTTCCTTCTAGCTATTCCAATACACTAAAAACTAAAAGGGGATATCTAAATAATGCATAAGAATAACCTCCAGAATGACTTCTTGACTCTATTTGAGATCTCTCAGTCACTGAAAATTATTTTGTTTCATTTCTCTTCCTCCTTTTGGTCCAAGAAGTCTTTCTCAATCCCATGATGCCAGGGCCAAGCTTATCCCCTCAAGTCATATCCCACATTGCCAGGGAGATTTACACCCCTGGGAATCATGTCCCATGTAGGAGAGAGGGCAGTGAGTTTACCTGCAAAGTTGGCTTAGAAAGAGAGGCCACATCTAAAGAGCAAAAAAGGTTCTCTGGGGGGTGACTCTAAGATACAATTTTAAGTAGGCTTAGCATCTCCTTTGCATTAACAAACTTCATAAGGGCAAGCCCCAAGATCAAGGGCTCAGTCTTTTAAATTGGTAGTCTCCAATGCTTGTGAGAATATCATTAATTCCCCAGGTGGGGAAATTTAATATTTCCACATTTTCCCCCAGTCCCTCTAGGGGGCTTTGCAAATACATTTTTATTCTCTGCCCAAATTACTCTGGGATGTATTGGGGCTTCACACTAACCTGTACAAACCAAAGAGATTTCACTCCCTATTCAATGTTCCATGTAATTATATTGTTTGACTAAACTGACCATACAGTAAAATTATGTAATGTGTTATGAACTACATAGTATGTTACAAAAAATATAGATTTTGCACCTCATAAACATCTCTTCCTTTGGTCTCACACAGAAGTTGAAGTTTTAAAAACACCATTAATGTTTTCCTTTACCCCTTAGTCTGATTCACCTTAATCCTAACCAAGTCCATTTTGTTCATATCTCTAATTGAAATCTGATCTCTTTTTTCAGACTCTAACATTTGCTATATGGGATAATGCTGACATTCATAGCTGCCAGACTCTGGCTCTGAGTCTCAAGTGTCACACAGATGCCCAAAGTTCCAGGGACCAACCAAGTTATACACAAGGAGCTCAGCATCTCAGAATTTAGAAATAACCATTACAACTCAGGAATAGATGTAACTGCCATAAGAACTTACAATCTAGGAAACTTTACAATAAGCCTTCCCCTGATAACCTATGCTTTCAGAATCAAGTCCCTGAGTTTGCACATTATAGTTAGTCCATATTAATGAGGCATTATAATGTTTTTATTTTCATTTCTGGTTTATTTCACTCAACATCCTGTCCTCAATGTCCATTCACCTCACTACCTCACTCCTTGTAGCAGCTCAATATTCCACTGTGTGTATACTCCACAGATCACCATTCCATTCATCAGTCAATGTGCTCTTAGGCCACCCCTATCCACTGCAAATTGTTAATACTGACACCATAGACACCACTGTGCAAATGTCCATTCATAACCTTCTTTTTAGGTCTTCCAAGTATATTTCCAATAACTGAGTTGCAGGACCATAAGGCAACCCCATGCTTAGCTTCCTGTGGAACCATTATACTGCCTCCTGATAGGCTGCTCTATTCTTCTTCCTCACCAACAGTGATTAGGTACATCCCTTTCTCCCCATTTTCTCCAGCACTTGTATCCCTCTTTTTACTTTTTAGATGGTTTATTCACATACCATACATTCCATCCTAAGTAAATAATCAATGGTTCCCTATTTAATCATATAGTTTTTCATTCACCACCACGATCAGTATAAGGACATTTCCATTTCTTCCAAAAAGTAAGAGGAAGAAGTGAAAAAAGAAAAAAATAGAAAGAAAGAAAAAAATGATAACTAAGAAGCAACAAAAGAAAATATAAACTTAAAATAAAATACAATAAAAAATTCAGAGAACAACACCAATGCCAAGAGTACCATTCCCCTCCCTCATTTCCCCCTCTTTGCATTGATTGTATTTTTCCCCAATACTACCCCATTTTTAACACCTTGTAATGTTGATAATCATTTGTTCTTTCTCATGTAAAAACATTCTTATATTTGTACCTTTAATAAAAATCACTGGCCACTCTAGGTTTCACCAATTATACAGTCCCTGTCTCTATCTTCTTTCTTTCCTTCTGGTGTCCTACATGCCCCTAACCTTCCTCTTTCAACCATACTCACAGTCATATTTGTTCAGTGTACTTACAATTTGTACTGCCATCACCCAATATTGTGCTCCAAAGCTCTCTCTCCTGTCTTTTCTTATCTGTCTGTAGTGCTCCCTTTAGTATATCTGTAGAGCAGGTATTTCATTCACAAACTCTCTCAGTGAGTGTTTGGGAATATTTTAAACTCTTCCTTATTTTCTGAAGGACAGTTTTGCCAGATATAGAGTTCTTGGATGGCAGTTTTTCTCTTTCAATATCTTTAAAATATCACACCACTGCCTTCTTCCCTTCATGGTTTCTACTGAGAAATCCACATATAGTTTTATCAAGCTTCCCTTATGTGTGATGGCTTGCTTTTCTCTTGCTGCTTTCAGAGTTCTCTTTGTCTTGACATTTGATAATCTGATGACTAAGTGTCTTGGCATAGGTCTATTCAGATCTATTCTGCACTTCTGGGATCTGTAAGTTTACGTCTTTCATAAGAGATGGGAAATTTTCATTGGTTATTTATTCCATTAGTGTTTCTGCTCCTTTTCCTTCTCTTCTCCTTCTGAGATACCCATGACACATACATTCATGTGCTTCATGTTGCTGTTCAATTCCCTGAGATGCTGCTCATATTTTCCATTCTTTTCCCTATCTATTCTTTGTGTTTTGGATTTAAGATATCCTGTCCTCCAGTTCATGAATCCTTTCTTCTGTTTCTTGAAATTTGTTGTATGTCTCCATTGTGTTTTTCATCCCTTATATTGTGTCTTTTATTTCCATAAGTTCTGCCAATTGTTTTTTCAGACTTTCAATTTATTCCTCATGTTCACCCAATATCTCCTTTATATCCTTCATCTCTTTTGCTATATCTTCCCTCAACTTGTTGACTTGATTTTTGAATTGATTTAGCATATTTGTTTGAAGATCTTTATTTAGTTGTTTCAAATCCTGTCTCTCATTTGAAGTGTAAGCTTGTTCCTTCAGCTGGGCCTTATCTTCATTTTCCCTAATATGACTCATAATTTTTTGTTGTCTAGGCATCTTGTTTCCTTACTTACCCCAGTCAGGTTTCCCGGACCAGAGGGCCCCAGGTCTCAGGAGGAAGGTGTAATCAGTATCAGGTTTCCCTTAGATGAACCCCAGCAGGTTGTCAGACTTTTCTGTGAGGCCTCTAGACTCTGTGCTTTTCCTATCTTGTCCACCAGGTGATGCTTGTCAGCCCACACCTCCCCAGTGGTGTAAAGAGGTGCAGTCCCTTTAATTCTCAGAAGACCCTGTCTGGCCAGGGGCTGAGGTTGTCAGAAATTAAGTTTAAGTTGTTTCTGTTCCCCACCATGCAGGCCCTGGGGTCTGCATTCTCTTAGAAAGGGCAGCCAGTTGACCTGGGCCCTGTCCCCCTTTTCTTAGGGAAGATATACCATTTAGGGAATTATCTTGTACACTTGAATTCCTCCTGTTTCTCTCTTAACTCCACCCTTGCTATGTCAGAGATGACCATTGAAAATTCCTGAGGCTTTCCCTAATGAACTACTTGGAATGGGAGGAAACAAAATGGAAAAGGAGAGAAGGACCCTTTTCAGAGTAACTCCCCTGCCCCCCCCCCCAGTTTTTCCAGTCAACTTGCATTGGTTCCTGGTTCTTTAGGCCCCTTTTCTTGGGACACAGCCATTATCCAGTATTCTGAGCTCAGCCAGCTCCAAAATCCTCAGTTTTTATTTATTTATTTATTATTTTTTCTGTCAGCCCCACCTTCTCTCTGCCAGAAGTGACCTCAAGGTTCCTTTTGTGCCTGCTCCAGGTTTATCTGTGATTGTAGCTTGCATTCAGTAGTCCAAATTTGTTAATTAAAACCACAATTGGAGCTTGGTTGAGTTACTTTCCCTTACTCCAGGTATCCTTCTTTTTAGCCACAGGGAAGTGTTAAAACTCAGCCTGCCATGCTGGTGAGGGATGGGTGCCAGCTCTGCAGTTTAGAGAGCTTTACTTGCAGTTTTATGCTCTGATCTCAGCCATTTCATCCATTTCAGGCTGGTGCACTATGTGTGTCCAGTCACAGATGTCCCTAACCAGTTGTTTCAGACTATTTACTTATTTTTCCTGGTTGTTTACTAGTTGCTATAGAGCACTAACTAAATTCCACACCTCTCTTTTCTGCCATCCTTCCCTGCCTCTCTATTTCTACTTCTAATAAGTCTCTTCACTTTTCCCTCCTCAGCCTAACTTATTTCAACTGTGTTTTCCTTGAATTCACAGATTCTTTCCTCTGCCAGCTCTGGTCTGCTGTTGAAACCCTCCTGGGATTCTTTCATTTCAATTGTTGTGGTCTTCAACTCCTGTAGTTCTGTTTGGTTCCTTTTGAAAAATCTGTATCCCTTTTCTAAGATTCTCATGTTGCCCATTCATTGTTTTCCTGATATCATTTAATTCTTTATCTTTATTTTCCTTCTTCTCCTCAAGCATTTTTAAGATCATTAAAAAAAAATTCTTTGCTTAGCATGTCCATATTCTGTTCTTCTTTTCTGTTTTCTGGAATCCTCTTCTACTGATGGTCCTTTATTTCCTGTTTCTTTGTCTTGTACTCTTATGTGGCACACTTTTATTTGTAAGTGCATTTATCTTAAAATATAAAGCTTATTTTAAAAAGACTCAAAATAATATTACATTAAAAATTCAAAACTTCTATAGACAAATATTACAACAAAGACAAGTAAACTGGGAGAGAGATGAGAGATACAGGACTAATTAATTTCTTAATTGACAAAGTATTTGTGCATCAATAAGAAAGGGATAAACTCATTTTTAATCAGGTATGACATTGATAAAGAAATATAAGTGGCCAATATACATGTGAAAATTGCTTAACATCATTTATTAGTGCTTAATCTTACTCATAGTTATGGGAATGCAAATCAAAACAAAGTTTAATTTCCAATGGTTTTCTTCCCTACAGTGATAGAATTCCGGAAAAGCAATGCTTTTGAACACCTGTGGTAAAAAATGTCACCTTCTCAAGAGAAAGTTTGCAGAGCCTCTTTTGAAATGTAAAATGTACATTTCCTTTTATCCAGCAATCTCATTTCTGAAAACTTACCCTTCAAGTAAATGCACAAAAACCTCCCATTACTGGTGTTCAAAGATAGCTGTTGCAGCATTGTACATAAAAGTAAAAAACTAGAGATCTCCAAAATGGTCATTGACAGTTATATTGTGCTTCATCCAAACCAAGAAATAACATGCAGATGATAAAGATGAGTCATATCCATATGTACTGATATGAAAAGATATTCAGAATGTTTTATCAAGTGACAAAGGTAAGGTAAAGTACAATGTCTACAGGATGAGCACTTTTTAGTAAAAATTTTAAAGGATATATTTACATGTGTGTGTGCTATGATTGCAAAAGATGTAATTTTTGGTATATTAGAAACATTGGAATTTAGGTTAAAACTATCAGATCATTCTTTTAAAGGTATACAATGGAAATCAAATACTACGGCAATTTTCATATCTACCTAACATTTATTTTAAAGATACACAATAAAGCTATGTTCAGTTATTGGAAATTTACACTGTTCCTTTTTCTTCTTGCATTTGTATTTTAATTCTATTTATACCCACTATCAGATTTTTTAAGCTTGAAAGTTTTTTATTGATAACCCTATCATACCTCTCCCAAACAAAATTATATACAGAGAGAAATTAATATTATTATTTTTTTTGTGATAATTGACAGTAAATACTGATTTTCTTCTGGATTGAAGCCATCATTACAATTGTTAGTACTAAACAATTGATCAAAATAGCCCCACTATAGATATAGGGGAGTAATATGGGATTCCTGGTAGTGGTGTTATTTGCTGTCCTTAGTAGTATATTGTATTGTATGACATGTTATTTTTCTTTTTATCATTTTTTCTTATTGCTAAAAAAAAACCAATTTTTCTTGTAGTAATCAGTATGTTCAAATGCTGATTGTGGTGATAAATGTACAATTTTATGATGATACCATGAACAACTGATTGTACACTGTGGATAAATGTATGGTAAGTGAATATAACTCTATAAAATTGTAGGAAAATATATATATAGGAGTAGAAGTGTTGGAGAAAACATGGTGAGAGGGATGATGCCTCACCAATATGGACTAACTACAATGTGTAAACTCAGAATTGAATCTTAGAACATAGCCTAACGTGGACACAGTAATTGTAATAGTCCCTAGATTGTAAGCTCTTACAGCAGTTAACTCTATCCCTGAATTGTAAGGCCTATCTCTAAACTTTGAGATGCTGATCTCCTAGCGTATGTTGTCACAAACTTTGGGACTGGCGGTTTGATGTGCTGAGCCCTCGAGCATGGGACTTGCCCTTATGAAGCTCATTACCACAAAGGAGAGTCTAAAGTTGTATGTAATGGTGCCTAAGAGTCTCCCCCTGAGTACCTCTTTGTTGCTCAGATGTGGCCCTCTCTCTCTCTAACTGAGCCATCTTGACAGGTGAACTTGCTGCCCTCCCCGCTACGTGGGACCCAACTCCCAGGGGTGTAAATCTCCCTGGCAACGCAGAGTATGACTCCCAGGGATGAATGTGGACCCGGCATTGTGGGACTGAGAGTATCTTTTTGACCAAAAGGGGGATGCAAAATGAGACAAAATAGTTTCAGTGGCTGAGAGATTCCAAATGGAGTTGAGAGGTCACTCTGGTGGACATTCTTATGCACTATATAGATAACACCTCTTAGGCTTTAATGTATTGGAATAGCTAGAAGTAAATACCTGAAACTACCAAACTCCAACCCAGCAGTCTGGACTCCTGAAGACAATTATATAAGAATGTAGATTACAAGGGATGACAGTGTGATTGTGAAGACCTTGTGGATCACACCCCCTTTATCTAGTGTATGGATGAGTGGAGGAATGGGGATAAAAACTAAAGGACAAATGGGGTGGGATGGGGGGATGATTTGGGTGTTTTTTTTTCACTTTTATTTTTTATTCTTGTTCTGGTTCTTTCTGATGTAAGGAAAATGTTCAGAGATAGATTGTGGTGATGAACGCATAACTATGTTATCATACTGTGGACAGTGGATTGTATATCATGGATGACTGTATGGTGTGTGAATGTATTTCAATAAAACTGAATTTAATTAAAAAAATAGCCCCACTATTCTACAAAAGTCAATAATTAATTGTTAAACATAAAAATAATATTATATTGCAAATATATCTCTTAAAGATATGGATAGGGCAAGTTCTATTTATTTAATAAATTAGCTCATATATCTCAAGATGATTATGACATTTCCATAATGAAACAGGGTTTGGCATCAATTCTATTACCATTTTTCATTTTTTATGGATGCAGGTGTGTAGACAACTTTCACAAAAATAAATAGAAGGGAATTGGGTGAGTTATTCTATAGCAATGCCACTCACCTCATTGAACTCTTTTTTAGTATTATGTGAAAAATCACAGTGTCAATATATTTTAATTTTTTTTATCTAAGTTGTACATTTACAAAAAAATCACACATAAAATACAGAGTTCCCATATACCACCAGCTTATTAACACCTTGCATTTGTGTGGTAAATTTTATACAATTGATGAAAGAACATTTTAATAATTGTACTATTAACTACAGTCCATTGTTTACTTTAGGACAGACATCTAGACCAATGAATTGAATGAGAAGTTCAGAGATCAACCTTCACATATATGGCCAACTGATTTTACACAAGAGCGCCAAGTCCCCTCAAATGGAAAAGAATAGTCTTTTCAAAAAATGGTTCTGGGAAAACTGGACCATATGCAAAAGAATAAAGGTGTACCCCTTCCACACACCATATACAAAAATCAATTTAACATGGATCAAAGACCTAAATATAAGAACCAGAAGTATAAAACTCCTAGAAGAAAACATAGGAATGTATCTTCAGGAACTTGTGTTAGGCAATCGTTGCTTAGACTTTACAACCAATGTATGAGCAACAAAAGAAAAAAATAGATAACTGGGCCCCCATCAAAATTTAAAACTCTGGGGCATCAAAGGACTTCATCATGAAGTTAAAATAGCAGCCTACACAATGATATAAAATATGTGGAAACCACATATCCATTAAGGGTTTAATATCTTGAACATGGAAAGAAACCCTACAACTCAACAATAAAAAGACAAGCAACCAAATTTAACTACAGGCAAAATACTTGAACAGACATCTCTCCAAAGAAGATATACAAATGACCAAAAAGCACAAGAAAAAAATGCTCAACATAACTAGCCATCAGGGAAATGCAAATCAAAACCACAATGAGATACAATTTCACACCCATTAGAATGGCTACTATTTAAAAAACAGAAAATTACAAGTGTTGAAGAGAATGTGGAGAAATGGTAACAGTCATTGCTGATGGAAATGTAAAATGGTGCAACTGTTGTGGAAGACAGTTTGATGTTTCCTCAGGAAGTTAAGTATGGGATTACCATATGAGCTGGCAATCGTACTTCTAGGTATGTACCCGAAAGATCTGAAAGCAGGGATTTGAACAGGTATTTGCACAATGATGTTCATGGTATAAAATTAAACAGAGAATTACCATGTGACCAGATGGTGGTATTTGGATTGGGATTGCATTGAATCTATAAATCACTTTGGGTAGAATTGACATCTTAATGATATTTAGTCTTCCAATTCATGAACATGGAATTCCTCCATTTATTTTTGTCTTCTTTGATTTCTTTAGCAACATTTTCTGTCCTTTACATACTTGGTTTCATTTTTTCCTAGATACTTGATTCTTTTAGTTGCCGTTGTGAAGAGAATTTTTTCTTGATTTCCTCTTCTGATTGTTCATGGCTTGTATATAAAAACACAACTGATTTTTAGGTGTTTAATTCATTTATTATCTCTAGGAATGCTGTTCTGGATTTTTCAGGATTTTTGATTATGGGATTATATCATCTGCACTTAGGGAAAGTTTTACTTCTTCCTTTTCTCCCAACAATCCAACTACTTTGTATATACCCAAAAGCATTGAAAGCAGGAAATCAAACAGATATTTGCACTCCAATGTTCATAGTGGCATTATTCACAATGCCAAAATATGGAAGCAATTCAAGTGTCCATAAACCAAGGAATGGGTAAATAAAATGTGGCATGCATATACAAATGGATATTATTTAGTCATAAAAAGGAATGATTATCTGATACATGAGACAAAATGAATGAAATAAGTCAGGAAGAAAAGGACAAATATTGTATGATCTTATTGATTTGAAACAATAATAAGCAAACTCATAGTGTTATAATCTAATATAGATTACAGGGGGACAGGGTAAAGGAATCTGAAGTTACGGCTCAAAGTGTAGTTCATACTTGGAATGATGGAAATGTTTCAGTAATGGATGCTGGTGATGCTAGCACAGCACTGTGAATGTAATTAACAGCACTGAAATATGTATTTGAATGTAGGTAAAAGGGGATATATTTTTTCATCAAATGTGACAGATGTAGAACACTAATGCAAGGTATTAATAGTAGGATAGTATATGGGAATTCTATATTTTTTTGCATGATTTTTATGTAAACCTACAATGTCTCTAATAAAAAATTAATACCCTAAATTTATAACAATTATATTTGTTTTGATACTAACTTAACTTCAATAGCATACACATATATTGTTCCTATACCCCATCTTCCCACCTTTTTTGTATTTATTATAAATTATATCTTTGTACATTGTATGTCCATAACCATAGATTTATCAGTACTTTTTGTGGATTTGCATTTTAGCACCTTTAAGAAGTAAGAAGTGGAGTTGTATGTCAATAAATACAATACAATAGTACTGGTATTTATAATTACCCATATGGTCACCTGTTCCAGAGGTGTTTATTTCTTTATGCAGTTTTGATCCACTGTCTTATAACCTTTCCTTTCAGTCTGAAGAACTCCCTTTAGCATAGCTTGTACAGCAGGTTTACTGATAATGACCCCCCCCCAACTTTTGTTTATCTGGGAATATCACCAGATATAAGATTCTTGGTTGGCAATTGCTTTCTTTCAGCACTTTAAATATGTTACCCATGCCTTCTTGCCTCCATGGTTTTTATGAAAAATAATATGGACTTTATCTTATTGGGACTGCCTCATATATAACACATTGCTCTTCTCTTGCATCTTTCAGAACTTTCTCCTTGTCCTTGGTATTGAACAGTTTGATTACTATGTATCTGGGTACAGTTCTCTTTTAGTTTATCGAGTTTTGGTTTCATTAGTACTCTTAAATATGTATTTTTATGTCCTTCATTAAATTTAGGAAGTTTTCTGCCATTATTTCTTTGAATATTCCTTATGCTTTTTTCTTTCATCAGTTTCTGGAATTCCCATGATGTGTATATTGGTATGCTTGATTGTGTTCCACAGGTCTGTTTGGCTATGTTTGGTCTTTTTTATTCTTTTTTTCTTTCTGTTCCTCAGCCTGAATCATTTCAATTGTGTTGTCTTAGAGATCACTGATTCTCACTGATTCTTTCTTCTGCCACTTCCAATCTGCTGTCAAAGCTCTGTAGGGATTTTTCATTTCAGTTATTGTGTTCTTCAGCTGAAGTATTTCTGTTTGGTCCCTGCTGAGAATTTCTTTCAAATTCTCTATTATTCATTCATTTCCTCATACCCTTTAGTTCTTTCTGTATGTTTTCTTTTATCTCCTTTGGCATAATGAAGATCATTTTTTTGAAGTCTGTCCAGTAAGTCCAAAGTCCATTCCTCTTCATTGATATTTTCTGGATGTTTCTCTTATTCTTTTGGATTGGCCAACATTTCCTGTTTCTTATTTGTCTTGTAATCTTTTGTTGCACACTGTACATTTTAATATTTTAAAGTGTCAACTCTGGGATTTAGTCCCTGAACTATTTCTTAAGTTTATATCCAGATTGTGAAATGACAGAGATTTTCTTGAATGCCAGGAGCTAATCAAAACAAACCAACCAATGGAAAATTGCCTTTCATTATCTTTGCAAACTGGCTCTGCTTTGTCTGTTGGTCTGCTTCATAGCTTAGCCCTCCTATCAAGAAGATCAGCCTGAGGCAAATGGGAAGTACAGGGCCCTCTCTGCCTTACCTGAGCCTGCATGGACATGCAGAGTCTGCTTCTTTTCTGGGCTTGTACTTGTTAGCAGCCTCACGAATTCCCCAGTTTACAGTTCACAGGAGTTTGAGTGAATGTCTCTTCTACTGTCTTTGAAATAGACTGTCACTCCCTGCTGCTCTGTTGTGTGATTTAATGGAAGCAGTCCTTTACCCAAGCCCTCTTGGACTTAATTCTCTCAGTTGTTTGCAAATTGCTTCTCTGCCTTCAGGATAGAGTCTGTAATGTGGCTTGTTAGAGAGCCAAAAACCATCTCCAAAGACCGATTTTGCCCTGGGGGCCAATATTGCCTCTATTAAAAATGCATGCCTTAAAAGCATCCTTGTGAACCTCTTGGAAAACCTTCATAAATTCCCAGAGGAAATGTATGCGCCTTTGAAGCATGCTCTTCTAACCATGTGGCATTATTCTCAGCTCCTCAAATATTCCATACTATCTCTTAGAGTCAGAATCTCTTCCTTTCTTCTTTTTCTCCTTCTCCTCCCACCCCGAGGCCCCACTCATCTAATTAATGCCTTGGGTTTCAGCTTCCACACCACTTTCTTCTCACATCATGTCCCATAGCACCTTCCGAACTTGCCACAATATACTGAAATGGCCAAGCTAGTTATATGGGGTCACTGATAAATGGTACTTTGTGAAGACAGAGACCATATCTGCCATGTTCATTATTAAACCTCTATCCCTGCACATGGCTTGGCAATAAAATAAGTATTAAGGAACCATTAACCAATAATTCGCCTTCCTCCTCCTACGTAACAGTTAGCTACTGAGGAGTAACCAACTATCCCAAACAGTGATTTAAGACAACCGTTCATTTAGCTCACAAGTGTGTGTGTTGGTTGGACAGTTCTGGTCTGGGCTGACTTGGCTAATTATCTTCCGGGCTCAGTTATACGGGGCCTGGATAATCTGGAAAGGCCTTATCTGCTAAGCTCAATTCTGCCCCAGGTAACCTCTCATGATCCAGCAGGCTAACCAGGGCTTATTCACATGGTGGGGTCACACAGCTCCCAAAAGGGGTAAGTAAGAGGGGGTGAGCTCCAATGTACAAGCGTTTTTCAAGTTTCTGCTCATGTCATGCTTGTGTCATTTTGGCCAAAGCAAATCACATGGACACTCCAGTTTCAAGGAGTAGAGAAAGAGATGCCACTTCTTTTCTCTCTGCCCTCTGGAAGCCATGTTCCATCCTCAGGTTCAGACCTCCAGGACTCAAACTCATCCACATTGGGAAACAATGGGTGGGTAAAGCCAAGAGAACAATGGGCTTAACACTGAGTTCCCAGAGCTCTCGCAGGCCACTTTATTCCTCACTTCGTCAATAATGTTAGCAAGTTCTATTTTCAGGTAGAGCAATCCTACTCCCCTGCCATTGAGTTAAGCAAGTTCTTGTTTGCAGACCTGGCAATACAGTTTCTCTGCCAATCTATCTTTTTTTCCAGGGCTCCAAAAGGTGTTTGTGGTCTGGCCTTGAGAAGTGCCTCACTTAAACTGTACCTGCATTACTGCAAGAGTTGTTACTACCTAAGAGGAGGATTTTTTTTTTTTTCTCTTGTGCTGATCTTCAAGGCACAAATGTTAAGCCAGAACTCATGTGTCACTTTGTCCACAACCTACCAGGATGGCTTTCATTGATGATAGTATCTAAGTCCTCCACATCTAAACCACAAACATGTTTTCCTTGTTACTGTGTAGAGAAGTGGAATATTAAAGTAGCTATAAATCAAATATCTTGATAAAAGTCATCAGAGCACTTAGGACACACTGTTATTTTGATTTATTTGTTTGTTTGCTTCACTGTCTCTCCCAATAGATTGACTATGCCATGATGATAGGAAACATGTCAGGTTCCATACACTGTTCTATACTTAGAAAAAGTGTGTGATACACGGCAGGGTCTTGATAAATACTTGTGGAATCAATAAATGAAACAAATGCAACGATGACAAATTGAAGCAAGGACTGCAGAGACAAACAGAATGATGGGTTACAACTTCAGGGGAAATTTACACAGGGTGACAGGGAAAGCCCTTTTGAGGAGGTCATGTCTAAACTAAGCCTTAAGGGTTAAGGCTGAGTCAGAAAAGGGACTAGCAGGTGCAAGGGCCATGAAGAGGCAAAGAGTTTGGTAGATTAAAGGAAAACAAGACAGCAAGGCCAGGAGTGTCGTGCATGATGGGGAGAGTGGCATGAGAAGAGGTGGGAAAGGTAAGGAGGAGCCAGACATTGTAGGGTCATACTGGCCACTGAAAGGAGTTTGGATTTCATACTGAGAGTAATGGGAATGCTTGGGAGGGTATTGGAATATTTGCAATATTGGAATATTTGGAAAGGAGGTTTTGGAAATATTTGATTTTACATTTGAAGGAGGGTATTGGAATATTTTCAATATTGGAATATTTGGAAAGGAGGGTTTGGAATATTTGATTTTACGCTTGAAACAACTAACTCTGAAGCTATGCCTTTGGTATGGGCTCTTTCACTTTCCCGCAAGGACCTTAGTACTACCCTCTACCTCACTGGTTCTTAAGCATTTTGATCTGGATGACTCAGTCAATTTGACCTCCTGATTTTTGCTGAATTTCAGACCTCAAACTCACTGCCATCGAATCCTTTATCAAATGTCTAGCTTTCAGAAACAACGTTTAGGCACATCGGTTTTGTAGTTTTATTTTTTCCAAATTTTAAAAATTTTACTCTTATAGTAAATCCAGCACAACAGAGCTATATAATTGGACTGCATTGTTTGGGTTGTCATAAAATTTCACCTTGGCCTTAAATCACTGGCTTGAATCCAGGGACCCTGAGGCAGTAGCTACAAACCCAGGCCTGCAAGTGTGTAAATTGTAGGGGTCTCATTGACGATGCTCAGGAGAAGGTTCTCTCGGTCTTGGCATAGGAAGAGTTGTGCCTCTATTGAGTATGTGGCTGGCTCTGATTTTTATGGAAACTCTGAATCCTGTTTCAATATTTGTGAGGAGTTGGTGGGGGGTGGGGGGAGTGAAATTTGTGGCCCACTTCTAGCACCTGCATGGTATAATAAAATATGTACATCTGTGGGCTAATATTATTCCTGGTCTTTTAAAAATAATTCATGTTCTAACTCCCCCAACCATTTATTTTTGCCTTTTGTGTAGATGAAGTTTTATTAGCCATCTGAATTCCTTTTGTGGAATGAGGAGGGATATAAAGAAGTAAACCAAAAACTAAATATATATCCTCTCTATAACAGGCATTTTATTCATGATCCTCCACATTGCTGCCCTCCTACTGGAAAGAGAGAAGTAAAATTTCTATGATGAAAATACATTTTTGACTCTTTGAACTTCATAAATTTTCTATTATTATGCAAATATATTCTCTACACAGTACTGTAAATGCATTCAAAACCACTCCACACTGGGTAACTTACAGATGGCTGATAAATTTTTTACAATTTTCCTCTTTTGTCAACCTTGTATTATGAAATCTAGAAGGCCAGATATTCTATTTCTCAGCCTCCTTTGCAGGTAGAACCAGTTTGAGGGTTACCAGAGTTGGCAAATAAAAACAGGATGTCCAGTTAAATTAGAATTTCAGACAAAAAATAATTTTAAAAATGTAAGTATGTTCCAAATATTATATGGGACATGCTTATCCAAAAATTATTCACTGTTTACCTGAAATTCAGTTTAATGGGGCATCTTGTATTTTATCTGTCTAGTTCTTATTAAGGAGGGGAAGTCTAATGTGAGCATACTTGAGAACGATTTCATTAGGGATAAAAAGGCAGAGACTACTGAAGAAAAGACCCTTTTCCCCATCTTTTTTTTCCTGCTATGAATGCAGTTGTGATGCCTGCACTCTGGCAGCCACTTTGATCACGAGGCAATACACAGACAATTAAATGTCAATATGCTGATGAAGGCAACAAAATGAGTGAACCCAGGTCTTTGACGGTATTATTCAATTAATGTTCTATTACTGCAGTTGAACGCATTCTAGATACCCACCATTTTAACAAAAACAAAAAAGTCATTCAGTTGCCTCACTAAGAACAGTAAGATTTTGGAGAATAGGGTCATTCTCCTTCAGTCGTATGAAGGGAAGCCCAAAAGGGTATTTATAAGCCGACATGGTAAGTGTGAGGAAACAAGACAGCAGGGAAGCCACACACTCATGCAATGGTGATTGTGTTTGCAGCATGGGGAGAAGGGATACAATAATGTAGCAGTCAAAAGCACAGGCCCTAGAGCCAAACTGCCTGGTTTCAAATCCAGTTCCATCATTTACTGGCTGTGTGACATTTGACAAATTACAAAACTTACATGTGCCCTTATTTCCTCATCTTTAAAGTGGGATAAAAACAGAAATTGACATATAGAGTTGTTACAAAGACTGAATGAATACAAGTAAAGCAACTACAAAAACAAATATATAATCAGCTAGTCATCATGGAAGGTTTAATAGGCATGCTGTCTTGCACATGCTAATCCCTGTGCTTAGGGCACTCTTCTTTCCTTGCACTGCCTGGTTAATTCCTCTACTCATCCTTGGAATTCATCAAATGTGAAACTTCTTCAGGAAAGGATCCTTGACCAACCTAAAAAGTGTAAACTGCTGCTGTTAAGTGATTCCATTGCTTTCCCATTTAGCTTTTACTATGCTTTATGACAAGGCATATTTATCTTCTCCAAAAGAATGGTAGCTCCTAAGGGGATATATCATGTCTCTCTCACATACTATGGGCTTACCTTTTATCGAATAACAGTATTAATGAATGATGAAAGGAAGGAAAGGACAAGGAAAATCTGCCTTTGGCATGGGCTTTGAAAGCAGGCAGGATCACACTGGATGAAACTTTGGAAAAACACAGTCCAGGGAGACAGACTAGCCTTAGATAGGGCCCAGTGACACTTTGGTTGTGGACCAGAGACCAAGATTGCAAATGCAGGATTAGAACTGACATGGAATATTTTCCTTGCCTTGCTAAAAGCTTGGTATTAAGTTAAGGAAGAGGGAGACTTGTCACTCTTGGATCATGGGAATGATGGTCTCACGGCTGAAATGGATGGTTTTCTAGTGGTATACCCAAATGCAGGAGGTTGAAGAGGAAGGTCAAAACATACTAGACGGGAGACAATGGAAGGCTGAATTTGACTGGTATCAGGGCAGAAAGGATGGGAAATCATTGTGATAGGAATCAAAAAAACAGCAGAATGTAACCACCTAGTCGAAGAGGGGAACAAGGAAAAGCTGGGAGACAGCGACTGAGGATTCTGAATGGAGCAGAGGTCAAATTGGCAAAGAATGAAGAGTTTACAAAGGAGCTATGGAGGATGGGGGAAAGATGTCTTTGGTTTTAGAAATGTTGAATTTGAGGAGCTGTTGAATCACTTAAGAGATGTAAGACAGCATGTGGGAAAGCAGTTGGGGAGACATTAGGGTTTGAGATGAGCTTTGGGAGCCAGATGTCTATAGTGATCCTTGAAGACCAAGTCTTAAGGTTACAGGAGGAAGAGGAAGCACGGAGGATGAAGAGGAGGAAAAGGCAGGAGGAGTGTCTAGGAAGCCAAGAGAGGGAGCAGGAGACAATTTCAAGGAGAGAAGTGGCAGTTCATTTAGATGTTGCTTAGAAGTTGAAACAATCAGGGACTGAGTGAGGGTCACTGGGTATGGTAATTTCAACATCACTGATAGCCTTCAAAAGAGTAGATTCAGTTAAGTAGTGTGTATAGAAATTATTACAAAGGGTTTTAAAAAATGAGCAGGTGGAAAAACAAGAGGCAGCAAGTAGCCATACCTCATGGGGAAAATGCATTTCAAGCTTCAATTCAAAAAGCCAAAAGCATACTTTGGAATGTACGTTCCACTGTAAAAGGTAAAGGAGAAGAGGACATGAAAGAAGAGGAGAAGAGGACATGAAAGAAGAGAAGAGGAGAAAAGGACATGAAAGCTAAACCTTGGCAATACCCTCTACCCCTGAAACCCCTCTACACTTACATAGGAAGTAACCCAGTATGTATATACACACATAAAAACGAAATGTTTCAACAAAACAATATTCCCCTTACTACCAGGAATGTACTATGGCATTTTCTATTCTTTTCTACGTATTTTTAAATAATGACTTGATTCACTAAACTGGCTCATCACACACTAATGGCTTGTTCCCTACAAAAGTGTTAAAGACACACCAGTTCTAGCCTGACACCTTCTTGAAATAAGACTTGAAAAGTAACTGAAAAAGTAATAACTTTCTCACTGAGTGATCTGATATTATTCCAATGCCATATCTGTGCACCAAACCTAGTGGGCATTCTTGTTGACAGCAACAAGCATGCCCACTAGTGGCAGCTCACACTCCCAGAAACATGATCTAGAGATTCGGGATGATAGATGGGGCTGCTAGCTCTACAGGAGAGGAAAATGCCAGGGGGCTTCCGCTCAGATTCACACCTGTCACATAATCAAAAAGCTCACCATGAAGAGCCTTATGTTTCTGAATTGTGGGGTAATCACCCCGAGGCCCTACTAACCTGTATCATAACTGTGTTAGCTTCCTATTGCTGCCACAAACTCAGTGGCTTAAAACAACACAAATTATTGTCTTACATTTCTGTAGATCAGAGGTCTGAAATTTGTTTTGCTCGGCAGGGCTGGTTCCTTCTGGAGGCTCTGAGAGGAGAATCTGTTTTCTTGTCTTTTTCAGTTTCTAGTGGCCATCTATATTCCTTGATATTTGCTCCCTCACCTTTAAAGCACAATTCTCCAATCTCTGCTTCTGTCATCACACCACCTTCTGACTCTGACTCCTGATGCATCCCTCTTAAAAGAAACATTGTGATTATAGCAGGCCCGCCTGGATAACCCAGGATAATCTCCCCATCCAAGATCCCTAATTTAAATCACATCTGAAAAGTCCCTTTTGCCTCATGAGGTAACATATTCAAGATTCTAGGAATTAGGACATGGACATCTTAAGGGATCATTATTCAGCCTACCATAATAAACAAGGAGGTCATAAGCATCCCAGTCTGGTAAGGGCAGAAAAGGAACCAAGAAAGAGCTCCAGAATTTGGTAGAGGCAAATGATGAAGGTGTTAGGTGCAGAGTCAAGTGCCATAAACAAGGGCACAGTGGGGAGTCAATCACAAAATGGATTCAAAGTCATGAGTTGAGTCAAAGAAGGCTTCAGGATCCTTGGTTTCAGCTAATATACAGGTGAACCCCAGCCCACCCACTGGAATGCAGAATGAGCAGCAGACAAATGAGCAGAGGTCCAACACACAGGCAATTGGCAACAGATTTAATTAAATAATGAAAAGTCAACAGGAAAAGAATATGATATGGCAATCCCAGTAACTGAGGTTTTTCAGAGTGTAGGATAAGACCAGGGAGATGAGGCCACTCTTTACTCAGGAAGCTCAATGTGTCTCATCCAGGAAGGCTAGTGGCTTCAGCTTCTGGCTCAGCATGATCCCTGAACAGATTAATAAGTGATCTCCTTCAAACCTGAGGGGAGGAAATACACAAATGCTGTTGAGACTCTCACAATATAGAGCAGAGAAAACAAGTGGGAGAAGATGACCCAGCTGCAGGCTCAAAGTGAATGGCTCTGGGGCACTGACCACACATTTGAACAAGACAGCTCTGGTTTCCTGTTTTGTAAGATGAGATTTCACAAGGGAACAAGACCTTGGACAAGATTGTGTTTACAACTGGTTTTAAAGGGATTAAGATAGTAGTTTAACAGTTTATCGGCTCTCTGCAGTTAACACAAAAAAAATCTAGCCTTTAAGTGCTGAACTCTGAGCAAAGGCAGAAAAGATAGTTCCTCCTCATGCACATACAAGCATGGATATCACAAAACAGTCAGGTACATGAGGGATAAAAGAAGCTCCTGATATAAAAATGTTCAATATACTGTTAACTTTATAAAAACTAGAGTTAACATGCACATATTAGAGACAACCTACATTTCCAAAAGTATGCGAAAGGTTAGGAGAATTCATACATAATCACATGATAGAATTTTATAAAGCCATTAAAACTGCGTTTATCTAGAGTTTTTAACAGCAAGGGGAAATGCTTTTATTATAATATTAGGTTGAAAAATTCAGAAATCAAAGTTACATAAATGTATTATTTTAAGTCTTAAAAACAAATCAATATCCAGAAAAAGAGTGGAAGGAATATTACAAGAGGCAATCTTTGAGTGATGAGCACAAAGGTGATTTTTCTTTTCTTTCCACGATTTTTAGAATTTTCCAAATTTTCTACAATTTGTTTGTTTTTATAATGGAGGGGAGATGACTATAAAAACAGACTAATAAATTATTTTAAATTGAAAACAAATTTAAAAAGGATTTTGTGGGCTGAACTGCACAGCTGGGTAAATATATAAATCAGATGAATAATCCCAAGGGGGCTGTTTAACAGCCTCCTGTCAACCTGGAATTTTCAAACAGTGAAAATTTGAGTTCTTTGTTTTATATCAGCACCTACCTAAGGTCTTTTGTCATTCAGATAACATCTATAGGATACCATCTATAGAAACTTGAAGGGAAGCCACTACATTAAAGGCCAAAACTGAGATCTAAAATAGTCTAGGGCTGGAGAGATGCCCAAGGGATAAACACTGGGACAATCAAGATCCATCTGAGGCCGATGTAAAGAAGGCACCAGATCAAGACCAAGGTTACAACAAACACTGAGACATGGATTCAAGCTCTCTCCCAGTGCTCCAGTCTGCCAGAGCCAGGGACTTGCACCTTAACCATAAGAGGATAAAGTTCATCTCACAGCTGCATGGGTATGTTAGAGAGATGTAATGATCTGTGTGTTCAACATCTAGTAAATCTGTTTATAATAGATTAAAAAGACAAACACTGCCTACATTTATTAAGATTATTATTTTAAACTCTCAAGGTCTTTTATCTTCTAACTGAGGAGGTTCCACAGCAGATGTGTAAAGGTTTTCCTTGGTATACATGGCTTACTTTAATAGTTCCCCTGGTTCTGTGCTATAAAATCACAGAAGATGTAACAGCTAATTACCAAGATACGCTTGTAAGTACATGTATATGATCCTCCAGCTCCTTCTGCACCTAAAGTTACAGGGGCATCTACATTGTTTGGAGAAGAGTTTTCCCTTTCCAGGTCACATCAACAAAAGCAAAATCATGCACCTAGTTCACGTCCTCCTTTGGTTGCCCAGCAAAGGCAGTAATGGTGCATGAGCTGCTCAAGAAGCTCCATTTCATCCAGGAATTCAAGTGACTCTATTCTGTGGAGAGAAAACAGAACAATTTTCAATTGCACATTTATACAATTAAAAATGAAAATAATGGCCCATAGTTTTGGGTATGGAAATATGTTGATGATGTATTAAGTGAAAACAAGCAGGCTACCAAATATCTGTAGTATGGTTCCATTTTAATTTATTTTTATTGAAAAGAAGAAAAAACTAGACAAAAAAATTTGCAATAAAATGACGAAGGGTTTATTTCCTTGCTATAAGAAAAACTTATAAAATTTATTTAAAAGATGGGCACAAGGCCAGATCACCAGAAAAGAAAATTAAAGAGGCTTTCAACTTCATTTGTTATAAATGTAAATTAGAACACAAAATACTTTTTCAACTATCAGATTAATAGAGGTCAACATGGTTGATATACATTTAGAAAGGATATGGGAGAAGGGTGCTTTCCTGCATTACTGATAGGATTACAAAATAGCATAATCTCTTTGAAGGGCAATTTGATAATCTCTAATGTTTCAAATGCACATCCTTTGACTTAGCAATTCTGATTTCAAGAATTTGTCCTATATCTGTACAAAGATATATGTTCAAGAACATTCACTGTAGCATCTTATCTGCAATGTAGGAAATGCAAAAAAATGTAAACCAGAAGATGCAGGTTGAATAAATTACAGCACATTCATACAATCAGATACTCTGCAGCCATTTAAAAACAGGAGAAGGCTGGCACACAACAATGTCCAAGACATATCATGTAATTTAAAAAGAAACTCACTAGTAAGTCTTGTGTATCGTACACCATCATCTGCATTAAGAAAATGTGGAGAACGCATATGCTTATATATGCATAGATTATTTTTGGAAGATACACCAGAAATTGGTAATGGTGGTTGTCTCTTGAGAGAGAATGTAGTAGTCTAGTAGTAAGGCTGGGTGGGGTAGAGTTTTTTTAAAAATTTAACTCAATAATTCAATACTATTTTATTCTAATTGAATTTTTTATCATATGCATGTATGACTTTTTCAGAAATGCATTTTAAATGTAAACTTTTAAATGTAAACTTTTAAATATATATATGTATATACTTAGAGAGAGACAGATAGAGACAGAGACAGAGATAGATAGAGAGAGAAACATGCACAAACGTATGGAAATAGCTTTTAAAATTTTCTGTCAAAATATGTGCACATTTTGGGAGAAAATTCAGGCATTTCCAAAAGGCGTAAATAAGAAAATAGAAAATGCTCCATATTCCCGCCACTCACAATAGACACTGCTAGTCTTCTGGTATTGCCATTTGTCCAGGCTCTGTGTGAGTGTATGTTGTGTATACATATGTAAATGTTTGTGCATGTTTCTGTATTTGAGTATTCATTCCTGTCTTGGTATGCAGGTCTAAGGACAACATCTGAAGTGAGAATGACTATCCAGAAAGTATTTTGGTTACTTCCCAATTAATCTCACCTGAAGATGTCCAAGGCAGATTTCGTAATACCAAGTTCTAATAACAAACTAAAGCCCAGCACCATATGAAGTCCCCAGGATGGTTATTACTAAGTTGAACTCTTATTAGACACTACTGGTTGTGAAACTATTCACTAGAAGATGCGCTCCATAAAGCAGGCAGACCTTTTGGTCTGTCTGGATCATTGTTGTATCCCTTATGCTTAGAAATACACTTGACACACAGTAGGCATTCATTAAGCATTTGTTAAAAGTACAGGCCTGCCTTAGACTTCTTTTTATACTCCACAGTGTTGATCAAAAAGCCCTTGGCAAATGCAGATGCAAACAACATTCACAGAGCTAGGAGGGCCACTCAGTCTGGGATAGACAAAACAAAGTCGTTTCTATATTATTACCTACTATTATTATTACATGCTTCTGTCTACACAAGGCCCATGGTAAGGTGAGACAAATGAATGCCAAGAAGCAAGTTACTCTTCTGGCAGATGCTAATTATAGGGTTTCCAAAAGAGTTTCTAGGGCATTTTCATTACAGAGGCAAGATTAAGGCTATTCAAAACAGCCATCTTGACATGTAGCAAAGTCAGCACTTGTGAGACAGCACATTTCCAGAAGAATCCAAGAGGCATAGACCTGATAACATGGAGACAGCACTTTCTCAAACTCTCAAGGTTTTTATTGCTAATTATTGATGTCTGAACTTGGGAAAAAACAGTGGTACCTCTAAAAGTTAATAATAAATTCTATGAGGCAGCAAGGACCAAAAGTCCAAAATTCTTCTCATTATCTTGTGAGACCAAAATCTGTCTCTCTAGGTCTCCCATGGTAAGAGGAAAGTACAAACCAGGAAGCTCACACTAAAAGTGTTCAGAGATGTAGCTATATTAATTTTCCCTTCAGTATTGTTTATAACAGGAAAATAAAAAAACAAACAAAAAAAACCAAAATAAAAACAGAAGCACAGCTAAATGTTTAGCTATAGACATTATTTTTAATTTGAAAATTATTATTAATATAATATACCCTACATATCAATATATGTACTATGCACCATTAAACATGATATGGTAACCTTAAATGTTTTTATATGGAAAGATAAACACAATCCATTAACAAGAGATTGTATTGTTAAAAAGGGTGGTGGTGGTGGTGGTGGTTCACAGATCATTATATGTAGTATGAATCTACTGAAGCAAAAAACAAATGTCTATATCAATAAATATTTATCTTTATATATGCACAGAAAAAAGAATACACCTCCAACTTATTAACAATGGCTCTTGAGAGTGTGACAACAGAGTGGACAACTACTTTATATTTCATGAGCTTCTATATTGCTTGATTTTTTTAGAAAAATGATCATCTTTCTTTTATGAAGGAAAAATATCCATTTAAAAAAATCTGCCAGCAGATTTTATTCTTTTCCTCACTTAGAAGACTTTAGACAATGGCATTTTCCTCCCTCCCCAAAACACAGAGATTATGCAGAATTTCCAGTATGAGGTTGCTGTGAGAAATGTCCAGGTGTAATTGCTTATTTTGACTAAGATAATCTGTTTTGGGACAAACTTTATCTCAGCTAATAGCTAATGAATTACTCTCAAGCTGCTATCAATGTTTACACTATATTAGCAGGGTAGTTTGTTTTGAAATAAGCCTAGTTAGGGTTTTGGGTTTTTTTACATTAAAGAACACAGACAAGCATACCATTAATTCACAATTTATGACCACAGAGCTAATGCTTGCCAATCCCATACCTATTCACTTCAGCTCGTGGTAACCTGCTGTACAAATCCATCATGTCGACTGCTGATGCTGTTTCCCAACCACTGGACAGGAGCCGTTCTTTCTAAAATGTGCAGTGAAGAGAGAGAAGAACTACAAGGCACTGTTGTACAAATCTGTGATACTCTTAAAGCACATGAGAACTTCTTAGAAAAATGGCCATTCTGGCCCCTGTCACTGTTCTTTCTATTTTCCAATTTTCTGTATTAACCATGCATTGACATTTTAATGGGGACAAACTCACTAAAGTATATTTTAAAAAGAAAAGAGAAATTTTTCTGTAACAGTTTTTAAGTGTTCCAGAGGTAATATGGCATAAGATATAAAAACTAACCCATTTAAATGGGGTAGGGTGGGAACATTTCTTCAGGAAAAAAATGGCATTTAAAAAAATGGAGGTGGGGACTATTACAGATTTAAAGAAATTTTAAGGGCCATAGCAATCAATTACAAAATAGAGACTGTATTTTGGATCCTGACTTGAACATACCAACTAAAAATTTTTTTAATGTTAGATTTCACAATAACTCATAATAACTTCGGAAATTTCCTATACTAGTTAAATCATGTTTTGAAAGATAGTACCTTTTTGTATCTATGTTTCATAATAAGGAAATAACTAGAACTGTAGAACTGTAACCTATAATAGTCTTTGAAATTTGCTAACTGTTAAATTGCACTTGGAAAGTTATCACTTTTATACATATATGTTATATTCTACAATAAAACAATAAAATAAAAAAAAAGGGTTACTGTTTGTTGAGTTGTAAGGTATAATAATGGCATCATTATCTGGGGGGGGTCCTTATCTTAGTAGATTCACACTGAAAAATTTGTGGGTGAAATAATGTACTATCTGCGATTTGCCTTAAAATATTCCAATAAAAACATAAAAAAAGTTTTGGGAGGATGAATGAACACAAGTGAAACAATATTGACAAAATGTTAATTATTGAAGCTGGCTGATTTGACGTTAGTGGTCATCTTACTGTTCTCTATTTTATGCTTGTTTGAAGTTCTCCACAATAAAAAGAGTAGGTAATGTAAATCTGTATTTTTGATACAAAGAAGGCAGAGCAGGGCTGGGATTTTCCTAGCATTATGAACTAATGACCCATATGGAGCCTAGTGGCCAACGCAGGCTGGCACTCAGGAGGGTTTCTCCCATATCGCATTTGCTAAGGGAAAAT
The DNA here is from genome assembly GCF_015220235.1 of Choloepus didactylus. NCBI lineage: Eukaryota > Metazoa > Chordata > Mammalia > Pilosa > Megalonychidae > Choloepus > Choloepus didactylus. The sequence goes on from NC_051327.1 coordinate 51,156,587, forward strand.
GCCCTTTCTTGGTTGGCTAATGGTATAAGAATACATCCCCATCTCTGCCCTCTGACCTGTGATTCTAAAGACTTGCATGTTTCCACTCCCGCCAGGTCACACTGCCGTCTCCGTAGGTTTTCAATCATTATCTGCCCAAACCGATCTTCCATGTTCACCTGGGAGGGGAAAGAGGAAGGAGGGTGTTGCCCTTAGGGTTTCTTTTTTTCTTAAATATGCAAAATAAAACAACATCCTATTTTTAATCAATCAAGGTTGACATTTGATAATACCCTGTTCAGGTAAAGGAATGAAGAACAGGCATACCACACAATGCTCATAGGAGCCTAAATTGGTACATAACCCTCAAAGGGCAATTGGGCTGTATAAATCCATTTAAATTCTTAATCTGTGATTCAAGAATTCCTCTGATAGCAATTTATCCCATATTATACTCATAATAACTTAAATATCCACTGTGGTTTTGAGTTAAATAAATTCTGGCATATTCCTACAATGAAATACTATGCAGCCATGAAAACAGAAAAGGAAGATATATATGCAAGCTTTACGGAAAGAGGTCTGAGGTAGGAAAAGAGACTTACTATTTGTTTCTTGTCTACCCTCTGTACTGTTTTACAATCTTTTTTCTTACGCACGTGGTATTACTTTTCTTTTCAGTTTAAAAAAAAAAATTTCAGATGAGTAAACAAGCAGAAACAAATTATATAACTTGTCCAGGTCACACATTTAGGCAGTTTACCTTTAGAGGCTGGGCTACCAACCATTTAGCCATTCTGCCTGAGGTCATATAGCCGATAATAAGTACTGAAACCAAGCTGGAAAATTCCAAACCTATAAAACATAACTATTTTGTACTAGATCAGAAGAGGTAAATGGGTAGCCAATAAAGCAAATCTAGTGCTTTTTAGAAATGAGAAAACTGCATTAAAATCCTGCATTTCTAACTTCTCTTGAAAAGTTGGGAGTTCTGGCAACTCCAGGCTCATAGTTCCACATGGTAACAACTGGCTGTAACCGAGTAGTGGCCACACCTCTGAAATGGGACCTAGGTGCTTCAGTTTATCATAGTGTCCACAAATCCACCCTACATGCCTGGCCAACTTCTTCCACTTGCATCACATGCTTACTCCTGAAGACATTAGGGTTTTCCACCTCTACACTAGATGATAGCCAAAACCCCTCCCATCAATTTCTATGGCTCTATGGTAAATACAATGATGAAATAGAACTTGAAAACACTTTTATAAACATGTTAAGTTCCAAAAACATGGCTAAAAGTTTACAGGAAGTCAAGAAATCAGGAGTATTAGGAATATTGGAAGCAATTATAAAGAAGATATGTGAATGGCTGAAGGCATAAGAATAAGAATGAATGGAAGTATGTGTTGAGGGTGCTAAGAGAGGGAAAGCAATCTTTGGAGTCTTGTACAGATCTCAAACTTTTTTGCTTCCTTTTACCTGTTCATAGTTTATGAACATGGCGGTCTCAAAATTGTTGGCTGCCCACTTTAGAAGGCTTGCAGACTGCTCTGGAGTCATGTAAATCAGCACACATTCAGTTATCAGGAGTGTTGGCAATCTTTAGAGAAGAAAAAGAGACTCAAATTTTCTTCAAATTGAGACCTTCTAATTGTACACACATTGACCAGTATTGGCAGGGTATTTCATACTCCAGGAAAACAAGAAGAACCATGCAAGCGCATCATCAATTAATGCAGTAATACATATGTAATATCATGACCCAAAGTTTTACACTGCAAAAGGTGAGCAATGAGCAATGATTTGTCTGGCTTACGAAAACCTTTGATGAGTGTGATAATTGTAAAAGTGGCTATAAATTCTCCCCTGCCCTGTATCCACACTGTGGCAATGTGACACGGCATATCTTGCCAACTAAGAGCGGAGTGTCGGTTTCCCTACTCCTGGAATCTGGATAAGTCATATGACTTGGTTTGGGCAGTAGCAAACATGATATAAGCAATAGCAAACATGATGCAAGCACTTTCACATTGGCACTTGCTCTACTGCTGTACTTGCAACCCTAAGAACACTATGTGAATGAGCCCAAGCAAGCCTGCTACAGAATGAGATACCCTGTGGATGAGAATGAGGTATCCCAGCCAACAGTCAGTCAGCCAACAGCTGACCTGCTCACTGTCCATAGACATGAGTAAGTGTCAGACGACATCAGCTAAACCTGGCTCCCAGCAGAACCACCTAGCTAAGCCCAGCCCAAATTGCAAATTTGCCAAAGAATCCTGAGCAACTAAATTAGGAGTTGCCTTAAGACACTGAGTCTGGAATGATTTTCTACACATCAAATGCTGACTGATACAATGTAGAAATACTGATATTCACTCAATAGAATTTAAGTCTTCTTATATAAGCTCTCACCTCCAAGAATTGAAAACAGGAACAGACATCAAGAAATTCCATTGTTAGTCAATATGCAATTTAATTTACCAGATTCAAAGTAATCAACAAATTGTAAAATAGGAAAAGCCACAAACAACTGTGGAAACTATCCAAAAGCCTTAAAATTTGAAAGGGAACACTGGGATCCCCCAAACTATGCAAGCCAACTGGGCACTGTTCCTTTTTGGCTTCTTGGACTATTCTTCACCTTACCCCAAAATTCAGGAGGTGGGGATATAGGAAGGAGGAGAAATTTTCTTCACCTTTCTCTACCTTGACTAGTCTGGGACAGGGTCAATGGTGACAGGACTGTGAAGCCTGAGAGAAAAACTCTCTTCTCTCTGCCTCTAGAATTCTATTCTAAAGGTTTATTCCTCATTCATTTACTGCCCCTTTCCAGACTCCTTTGCTGGATCCTCTTACTCTTCATCCTTAAAGACTGATGATCTTCATGGCTGGCTGTTCTTTCTCCCACAAAGCAAGTGGATTATTTTTTGTCTGTTTTTCCTTTTTTCCTGTGTTTTTTCTTTTATATATATATATATATATATATCTCATAAAATTTGCCTTTTGAAGTATCCAATTCAGTGTGTTTGTTTTTATTGGAGGAAGATCTCAGAATACATAAATTGCATGAAATCAAAATGCCCAACAAGAAATTGGTTAAAAGAACATAGGATGAAAGATCTAAGATGGTGACATAGAGAGGAGTGGAAGCTAGTTAGTTCCCCTGGAACAACTAATAAAAAACCAGGAACAACCAGTAAATAATCCAAATAACTGCAGGAAGACAAACGTGACCATCCACTCATCATACACCAACCTGAATTGGGAGGAATGCCCGAGATCACAGCATAAAATCTAAGTAAAAACTGCGGATCCAAGCCAGGAGACCCCTCTCCCCACAGCCCAAGCTGCAAAGCCTTGTGGTGCTAGAGAGAAGCTCTCTCCTATACAGCTCAGCTGAGCTCCAACTGGGGTTTTAATTAGCAAGTGTGAACTGCTCACTACGAGCTACGAACCCCCAACAAGCAGACAGAGGCTTTGGGTGACGACTGACCTTGGAGAACTGGAGGGTCACCATGGACTAGACCTGAAGGGGACTTTCTGTCCCTGTTTTGGCTCAGTGGAGAAAGCCTCAGCCATTTTCACCTCCCAGTGCTCTGACCCAGACAAGGGTGGAGGTAGCACAGGCAGAGAGAGACCACTGAAATGCTAATGACCTCTCCCTAGGGGGTCTATATTCTCTAAGAGGAAAGGGGTGGGGCCCAGATCTATTACCTGCCTTTCATTCAGAACCAGACCCCAGAGCCTGCGAGAAAACAGCCATGGGTCACACTTCCTTACACCAGTCTGGAATAACAGGCTGTCAGGCACCACCTCCTGGGCAGAAAAGCACCTGCTGTCAGGTGCCACCTGACCTGAGGCATCACAGGGTGCACCAATCTTCTAAGACACACTCTCAGGGAAACCGGATACTGAATCTTTCTTCTTTCTGGGACCTGAGCCCATTCTGGTCTGAGAAAACCTGATTGGGGTAACCAAGGAAACCATGCCTAGACAACAAAAAACTGCAACCTATACTAAGAAAAATGGAGTTATGGCCCAGTCAAAGGAACGAACTTACAATTCAATTGAGATACAGGAATTGAAACAACTAATAAGTCAATTCGAAAAGTTTAGGGAAGATATGGCAAAAGAGCTGAACTGTATAATGAAAAAATTGGGCATACATAAGGTAGAAATTGAAAGTTCAAAAAACCAACTGGCAGAATCTATGGAAATGAAAGGCACACCACAAGAGATATAAGACACAATGGAAACATACAACAGCAGATCTCAAGAGGCAGAAGAAAACACTCAGGAACTGGAGAACAAGGCACCTGAAAGCCTATACACAAAAGAACTGATATAGAAAAGTATGGAAAAATACAAGCAACGTCTCTGGGAACTTAAGGACAAAACAAACAGCAAGAATGTACATGTCATTGGTGTCACAGAAGGAGAAGGGAAGGGAAAAGGGGCAGAAGCAATAATAGAGGAAATAATCAATGAAAATTTCCCATCTCTTACGGAAGACATAAAATTACAGATCCAAGAAGTGCAGCGTACCTCAAACAGAATAGATCTGAATACGCCTATGCCAAGACACTTAATAATCAGATTATCTAGGTCAAAGACAAAGAGAGAATCCTGAAAGCAGCAAGAGAAAAGTGATCCATCACATACAAAGGAAGCTTGATAAGAATATGTGCAGATTTCTCAATAGAAACCATGGAGGCAAGAAGGAAGTGGGGTGATATATTTAAGATACTGAAAGAGAAAAACCACCAACCAAGAATCCTATATCCAGCACAACTATCCTTCAAATATGAGGGAGAGCTTAAAATATTCTCTGACAAACAGACAATGACAGTTTGTGAACAAGATACTTGCTCTACAGGAAACACTAAAGGAAGCACTGCAGACAGAAAGGAAAAGATAGGAGTGAGAGGTTTGGAAACAGTCAATGCAAACTAGAGACTATAATTAATAGAAACATTGTATTATGCTTCCTTTAATATAACAAAGGCAATATACCAAAGCTAAATGCATATGGGAGGGGTGGGGAATAGGGGAAGGATATGGGACTCCTGGCATTGGTGATATTGTCTGACTCTTTATTCTACTTTAGGTTAATAATATCTTTCCTTTTGGTTGCTTTCTAGCTATCAAGTTTTGTTTTTTTGTTTGTTTGTTTTCTCTTTTTCTTTTCTTTTTCTTTTGCCTCTCTGCCTCTTTGACCCTCCCTCCATCTTTGTGGAAGAAATGGAGATGTCCTTATAAAGATAGTGGCGATGGTCCTGAATACATAAATATGTGACTATACAGGGAACCAACAATTGTTTACTTAGGACAGAATGTATGGTATGTGAATAAAACCATCTTAAAAGAAATGTGCTGATGAAGAAACCTTGAGGGCACTATATTGAGTGAAAAAAGACAGACACATAAAGGCAAATATTGCAGGGTCTCACTGATATGAACTAATTATAACATGTAAACTCATACGCATGAAATATAAGTTACCAGGATATAGAATGAGGCTAAAGAATGGGGAGTGGTTGCTTATTATGAGCAGAATGTTCAACTAGGGTGAACTTAAATGTTTGGAAATGGAAAGGGGTTATGGTAACATGTTGTGAGAATAACTAACAGTGCTGAAAGGTGTTTGAAGGTGGTGGAAGGGGTAAGCTCGGAGTCACACATGTCACCAGAAGAAAAGTTGGAGGTTAAAAGATGGGAATATATAAAACAGTGAATCTTGTGGTGGACAATGTTGGTGATTAACTATATAAACATTGGAAATCTCTCTCATGAACTAGAACAATTGTATGACACTATAACTAGAAGTTAATAATAGAGAAGCATATAGGGAAAAAATATACACCTATTGCAAACTATATACTACAGTTAGTAGTATTTTAACATTCTTTCATCAACAGTAACAAATGTACTATACTAAAACTATGAATCAATAATGGAGGGGGGCATGGTTAGGGATATGGGAGGATCTGAGTTTCCTTTTTTTTGTCTTTATTTCTTTTCTGGAGTAATGAAAATGTTCTAATAATTGAAAAAAAATTAATTGTGTTGATGGATGCACACCTGTATGATGATACCATGGGCAACTGATTGTACACTTTGATCTTTGGATAGTTGTATGGTATCTGAACAATCTCAATAGAATATATATATATAAAAGGAACATAGGATGCCCACACAATGAACTTCTAGGCAGCTTATAAGTATGTTTCAGAATTGTATTTATTGACATGAAAGTTATCCATGGTCTCAGACTCAAATGACATGTTCCCTTACACTTCAAAGCAGGGATTCCAAGAGTAACTAAAGAGTCCATTGTAATTAGCTATTTAATGTCTCTTTTTCTCACTGTAATGTAAGGTGTTTTTGCTCATGACTCTATATTGAATAGATTATCAACTATTTGTTCAGCAAGTGGATAAATAAATATGTAAATAAGTGTATATATAATGTGCACTGTATACATATATGAATACAGATATAGAATATAGATGTATTTGTTTCTTTTGAAAGTTCCCAACAATACGCATAGCACGCTCACTATGAAAAGAACAAGCTGCCTACAACTAAATGTTTGCTTGCCCTGACGGTAATAAACTATCCACCTGTCTTGCTCATCTGGATTTCATTATTATTATTTAAACTGAAATGTTATATAATTCAAAAGTCACTTAAAAATATATAACCAAAAGCTCCCTGGAGAGGCGGGGCAAGATGGTGGAGTGGTGAGGAGCAGAATTTCGTCTCTCCCCTAGAGCAACTGGCAATTACCCAAGAACTATATGAAACAGTGTTTTCGGGGTCTCCAGTAACCAGTCACACATTGGACACAAGCTTGGAATTGAAGGAAAAGCTGAGATCGCAGTGAACATTGTAAGTTCCCCGGACCAGGGGTCTGGTGCCCCTCCCCACCTAGACATCACAGACTGTCTTGCTGCTGGCTCCCTGAAAGGGGGGGGGGGGACCAAAAAACAGCAATCTGCTGAGGGCAAGAAGGGAGGCTCAACCCAGCCTCAACTGCAGAATTAATTAACAAATTAATTAACTAACTTTGGGAGCTGGGGTGCTAAAGAAGGGCTGGACTCCGAGAAGTGGGGGCACGTAAAAGCGGGCACCCATTCCCAGACTCCAAAAAAGCCATTTTTTTTCCCCTACATTTTGTCCCTTCTGGCTTCTCACTGATCCCTTATCTTTTTGCATTTCAATAGCCCCCGGCAGGGGTGGAACCGAAGCCTTTGGAGAGTAATTATCAGACAATAGCCCAAAGCATATCTTTAAATGCTCTATTCTGACACTGACAAAACTTCCAGGCTGGGGAAAGACTTTTAAAAGAGACTCTTTTTTTTTTTTTTTCCTTTATTCTTTTTCTTGATTTCTTTCTACTTATGTTTTTTTTTAAATTTAAAAGTAATACATGTGGTTATTTTCTATCGGAAAGCCCAGGTTGAGGGACTAGGCTGGGCTTGGGGGAGACAGAGTACCCACAGTGTCTTTGAATTCCGTATTCACTACTGAAGGCCTCTACCCCCGTCTTTAATTGGCAACTCAGGCTGACCAAGGAATCTACCTGGAGAGGCCCCAAAGAGGAGAGAGGAGAAGGGAATAGTGCCCCTGAGAGACAACTGGAGTTCTGAGGACTGGGAGAGTGGAGGGAGGTCCAGCTCAACTGGCAGTCCTCCTTCTGGGAATTCAAACCCCAGGGGCTGGAATTCAGATTCTGGCTTCAGTCAGCCACGCCCCTGACAGGATCAGAGTCACCAGGAGAACTAAAGGCTCCATACCTCCTTACACTAGTGGGGGAGCTGCAGGCTGGCCAGCGCCACCTGCTGGACAGGAGAGGAAAAGCACCAATTCTAAAGGCCTCATAGGAGGGTCTCATTCTCAGGAAAACTCCATACCCTCCCAATGAGACCTGGGACTCACTAGACTGGGAAAATCTGACTAGGGTCGACCATATCTGAGGAGACCCACTCACAAAAAGGTTACATAGAGGCAGAGCAAGAAACAGAAAAAACAAGAGGGGAAAAATTCTGATCAACTAAATAGAACCTAAGTTAGAGGTCTAGAATAAGTTGAACTGAATAACAGAGGCCAGAGAACAAAGCCAACCAACAAGAAAACCACTAGGTAAAAGACAGAAAACAAGCTCTAAAATAAACTAATCAAGAAAATCTGATGCCTAGACTACTTAAGATAACAAGCCATACCAGGAAACATGAAAACATGGACCAGCCAAAGGAACAAACTAATAGCTCAGCTGAGACACAGGAGTGGAGGCAACTAATGCTAAATAAATTTGATGAAATGAAGGAAGATATAGGAAAAGAGCTGAAGGATATAAAGAAGACACTGTCTGACCATAAAGAAGAATACATAAACTTAAAAAAACAAATGGCAGAACTCATGGGAATGAAGGCCACAATGGAGGAGATGAAAAACACAATGGAGGGACACAACAGTAGATTTGAACAGGAAGAAGAAAGGATCAGTGAACTGGAAGACAGGTCATTCGAATTCATACACACAAAAGAACAGATGGTGAAAAAAATGGAAAAATATGAGCAGGGTCTTAGGGAGCTGAGTGACAACATGAAACGCGCAAATATACGTGTTATGGGTATCCCAGAAGGAAAAGAGAGGGGAAAAGAGGCAGAAAGAGTAATAGAAGACATATTCACTGAAAATTTCCCAATTCTTATAAAAGACAGAAAATTAGAGATTCAAGAAGTACAACGTACCCCAAATAGAATAGATCCCAATAGACCTACTCCAAGACACTTACTGGTCAGACTGTCCAATGTCAAAGACAGAGGATTCTGAAAGCAGCAAGAGAAAAGCAATCCATCACATACAAGGGAAGGTCAATAAGACTATGTACAGATTTCTCTGCAGAAACCATGGATGCAAAAAGACAGTGGCATGATATATTTAAGATACTGAAAGAGAAAAACTGCCAACCAAGAATTCTATATCCAGCAAAACTTCCTTCAAAAATGAGGGAGAGATTAAAACATTTTCAGACAAACAGACACTGAGAGAACTTGTGAATAAGAGACTGGCACTACAAGAAATACTAAAGGGAGTGCTACAGGCTGATAGGAAAAGACAGGAGAGAGTGAGTTGGAGAAGAGTGCAGAAATGAAGATTATCAGGAAAGGTAAAAGGGGAGGAAAAAATAAGATATGACATATAAATTCCAAAAAACAAAATGGTAGTAGAAAGTACTGCCCTTACAGTAATTACACTAAATGTAAATGGATTAAACTCCCCAATAAAAAGACACAGACTGGCAGAATGGATTAAAAAACAGGACCCATCTATATGCTGTCTACAAGAAACTCACTTTAGACACAAGGAAAAACATAGACTGAAAGTGAAAGGTTGGAAAAAGATATTTCATGCAAACAACAACCAGAAAAAAGCAGGAGTAGCTATATTAATATCAGACAAGTTAGACTTCAAAAGTGAAACAATTAAAAGAGACAAAGAAGGACACTATGTATTAATAAAAGGGTCAATTCATCAAGAAAACGTAACAGTCATAAATATTTATGCACCAAACCAGAATGCCCCAAAATTCATGAGGCAAACACTGCGATCACTGAAAGGAGAAATAGATACCGCTACAATAATAGTTGGAGACTTCAATACACCACTCTCATCAATGGATAGAACATGTAGACAGAGGATCACTAAAGAAACAGAGATGTTGAATTGTATGATAAATGAACTAGACTTGACAGACATTTATAGAACACTACATCCAACAACAGCAGAATACATTTTTTTCTCAAGTGCTCATGGAACATTCTCTAGGATAGACCACATGTTGGGTCACAAAGCAAGTCTCAACAAATTTAAAAATATTGATATTATACAAAACACTTTCTCAGACCACAATGGAATGAAGTTGGAAATAAATAAAAGGCAGAAGGTCATAAAATTCACAAACATATGGAGGCTAAACAACACCCTCTTAGAAAACCAGTGGGTAAAGGAAGAAATTACAAGAGAAATTAGTAAATACCTCGAGGCAAATGACAATGAAAACACAACTTATCAAAACTTATGGGATGCAGCAAAGGCGGTGCTGAGAGGGAAATTTATTGCCCTAAATGCCTATATTAAAAGAGAAGAGAGAGCAAAAATTGAAGAGTTAACTGCTCACCTGGAGGAATTAGAGAAAGAACAGCAAACTAACCCCAAAGCAAGCAGAAGGGAAGAAATAACAAAGATTAGAGCAGAAATAAATGCAATTGAGAACAGGAAAACAATAGAGAGAATCAACAAAACCAGAAGTTGGTTCTTTGAGAAAATCAATAAAGTAGATGGACCACTGGCTAGGCTAACAAAAAAAAAAAGAGAGAGCAGATGCAAATAAATGCAATCAGAAATGGGAAAGGAAATATAACTACCGACCCTGCAGAAATTAAGGAGATAATGAGAAGATACTATGAGCAACTATATGCTAATAAACTACACAACTTAGATGAAATGGACAACTTCCTAGAGAAGCATAAACAACCAACATTAACTCAAGAAGAAATAGATGACCTCAACAAACCAATCACAAGTAAAGAGATTGAGTCAGTCATCAAAAAGCTCCCAAAAAGGAAAAGCCCAGGACCAGATGGTTTCACATGTGAATTCTACCAAGCATTCAAGAACGAATTAGTACCAATCCTGCTCAATCTCTTCAAAAAAATTGAAGAAGAGGGAAAGCTACCTAACTCTTTCTATGAAGCCATCATCACCCTAATACCAAAACCAGGCAAAGATACTACAAAAAAAGAAAATTATAGACCAATTTCTTTAATGAATATAGATGCAAAAATCCTCAACAAAATACTCACAAATCAAATCCAGCAGCACATTAAAAGAATTATACACCACGACCAGGTGGGATTTATTCCAGGTATGCAAGGCTGGTTCAACACAAGAAAATCAATTAATGTAATACACCACATCAATAAATCAAAGCAGAAGAACCACATGATCATCTTGATTGATGCAGAAAAGGCATTTGCCAAAATTCAACATCCTTTCCTGATGAAAACACTTCAAAGGATAGGAATAGAAGGGAACTTTTTCAATATGATAAAGGCAATATATGAAAAACCCACAGCTAACATCACACTCAATGGGGAGAGACTGAAAGCTTTTCCTCTAAGATCAGGAACAAGACAGGGATGCCCACTATCACCATTGCTATTCAACATTGTGCTGGAAGTTCTAGCTAGAGCAATTAGGCAAGAAAAAGAAATAAAAGGCATCCAAATTGGAGAGGAAGAAGTAAAACTTTCACTATTTGCTGATGACATGATTCCATATGTAGGTAATCCAGAAAAATCTACAGCAAAGCTACTAGAACTAGTCAATGAATACAGCAAAGTAGCAGGCTACAAGATCAACACGCAAAAATCTGTAGTGTTCCTATACACAAGTAATGTGCAACAAGAGGAGGAAATCAAGAAAAAAAATCCCATTTACAATAGCAACCAAAAGAATCAAGTATTTAGGAATAAACTTAACCAAGGACACAAAAGACCTTTACATAGAAAACTATAAGAAACTGCTAAAAGAAATTGAACAAGACCTGAAAAAATGGAAGAACATACCATGGTCATGGATTGGAAGACTAAATATAGTTAAGATGGCAATTTTACCTAAATTGATTTACAGATTCAATGCAATACCAATTCAAATCCCAAAAACTTACTTTACAGAAATAGAAAAACCAATAACTAAATTTATTTGGAAGGGTAAGATGCCCCGAATAGCCAAAAATGTCTTGAGAAAAAGGAATGAAGTGGGAGGTCTCACACTACCTGACTTTGAAGCATATTACAAAGCTACAGTGCTCAAAACAGCATGGTACTGGCATAAGACAGATATACTGATCAATGGAATCGAATTGAGTGTTCAGAAGTAGACCCTTACATCTATGGACAACTGATCTTTGATAAGGCAGTGAAGCCGAAGCAACTGGGAAAGAGAAGCCTGTTCAATAAATGGTGTTTGGAGAACTGGATATCCATTTCCAAAAAAATGAAAGAAGATGTCCGTCTCACACCTTATACCCAAATTAACTCAAAGTTGATCAAAGACCTAAACATTAGCACCAAGACCATAAGACTCTTAGAAGAAAATGTAGGGCAATATCTTAAAGATCTTGTGAAAGGAGGTGGTTTCTTAGAACTCACACCCAAGGCACAAGCAACCAAAGAACAAATAGACAAATGGGATCTCCTCAAAATTAAACACTTTTATACATCAAAGGACTTTGTCAGAAAAGTAAAAAGGCAACCTACACAATGGGAGATGATATTTGGAAACCACATATCAGATAAGGGTTTAATATCCCGAATATATAAAGGAATCCTGCATCTCAATAACAGAAAGACAAACAATCCAATTAAAAAATGGGCAAAAGACATGAACAGACATTTTTCTGAAGAGGAAATACAAATGGCTCAAAAGCATATGAAAAAATGCTCTACTTCACTGGCTATTAAGGAAATGCAAATCAAAACCACAATGAGATAGCATCTCCCACCTACCAGAATGGCCATTATCCAAAAAACAGAAAATGACAAGTGCTGGAGAGGATGTGGAGAAAGAGGCACACTTATTCATTGTTGGTGGGAATGCAGAATGGTGCAACCACTCTGGAAGACAGTATGGAGGTTCCTCAGGAAGCTAAATATAGATTTGCCATATGATCCAGCTATTCCATTGCTAGGTATATACTCAGAGGAACTGAAACTTAAGACACAAACAGACATTTGTGAACCAATGTTTATTGCAGCATTATTCACAATTGCCAAGAGATGGAAACAGCCCAAATGTCCATCAAAGGACGAGTGGATAAACAAACTGTGGTATATACACATGATGGAATATCATGCAGCTGTAAGACAGAACAAAGACATGGATCATGTAATAATGTGGTTGAACCTTGAGGACATTATGTTTAGTGAAGTTAGCCAGAAACAAAAGGACAGATTCTGTATGGTCTCACTAATATGAACAGATATTAATGAACAAACTTTGGGAGTTAAAAGCTGACAACACAAGCGACCAGGAGATAGAAAGAGGGCAGAGATCAGTCATTTGATGCTGAAGGACTACAGAATGTTTAGGATTGATTGCATAGATCCAGAAATAGATAGCATAATACTGTGTGATGGTAGCACGGTATTGTAAGTACACTGAACAAAGATGTCTGTGAGTAAAGCTGAAAGAGGTGGGATAGGAGAATGTATGACACCAGAGGTAAAGATAGATGATAAAGACTGGGACTGTATAATGTGGCAAAAACTGGAGTGGCCAATGACTGTTACTAAATATACAAATATAAAAATGTTTTTGCATGCGGGAAAGCAAATGAATGTCAACCATGTAGAAATTTGAAAAAGGGATGGTATTCAGGAAAAAACATAATCAAAGCAAACTGGAGTCTATGGTCAACAGTAACATTGTAATATACCTCCATTAAATGTAACAAAGGCAATATGCCAATGCTAAATGTATATGAGAGGGGGATATAGGGGAGTAATATGGGATTCTTGGTAGTGGTGTTATTTGCTGTCCTTAGTAGTATATTGTATTGTATGACATGTTATTTTTTTTTTTTTTTATCATTTTTTCTTATTGCTAAAAAAAAAACAAACAATTTTTCTTGTAGCAATCAGTACGTTCAAGTGCTGACTGTGGTGATAAATGTACAACTTTATGATGATACCATGAACAACTGATTGTACACTGTGGATAAATGTATGGTATGTGAATATAACTCTATAAAATTGTAGGAAAATATATATATAGGAGTAAAAGTGTTGGAGAAAACATGGTGAGAGGGATGATGCCTCACCAATATGGACGAACTACAATGTGTAAACTCAGAATTGAATCTTAGAACATAGCCTAACGTGGACACAATAATTGTAATAGTCCCTAGATTGTAAGCTCTTACAGCAGTTAACTCTATCCCTGAATTGTAAGGCCTATCTCTAAACTTTGAGATGCTGATCCCCTAAGCATATAACCTGATTGGTCTCTGGAACAACGCATATCTCTGAGACACCTGAAACTCAGAGCTCGAGCTCGGCAGATAAGAATGTCATTATTAGTGCATACAGCCACTGTCAAAAAAAAAAAAAAAAGCTGAAAAAGAGCGCAGACTTCAATTAGTGATATGAATGAAGCAGGTCTGGTTAAGACCAGGGCAGGCAGGCCAGGCCAAAGGAAAAAGGTTGAAACTGATTGCGTTTTAAAACTTCAACTTTCATATGAGACCAAGGGAACAGATACCTATTTGGTACAGGATCTAAATTTTCTAAACGGTACAACTCTACAGTCGATTTGTTCAAACACCACAGTTGCATGGAACTTTGAATAGGAAGTGAGATACGGTAGGTTAGTATAGGCTGGAGTGAAATAGTGACACATCCTAGAGTAATTTGGGCAGATAATAAAAAACATATTTACAGCCTCCCCCTCCCCAGCCCCAAGAATCTGGGGGAAGGTGCGGATGTGTTGGACATCCTCACCTGGACTGGTGTTGATGTTGTCACAAACACTGGGACTGGTGGTTTGATGTGCTGAGCCCTCGAGCAAGGGACTTGCCCTTATGAAGCTCATTACCACAAAGGAGAGTCTAAAGTTGTATGTAATGGTGCCTAAGAGTCTCCCCCTGAGTACCTCTTTGTTGCTCAGATGTGGCCCTCTCTCACTCTAACTGAGCCATCTCAACAGGTGAACTCGCTGCCCCCTCCCCCCGACATGGGACCCAACTCCCAGGGGTGTAAATCTCCCTGGCAACGCAGAGTAAGACTCCCAGGGATGAATGTGGACCCAGCATCATGGGACTGAGAGTATCTTCTTGACCAAAAGGGGGATGCAAAATGAGACGAAATAGTTTCAGTGGCTGAGAGATTCCAAATGGAGTCGAGAGGTCACTCTGGTGGACATTCTTATGCACTATATAGATAACACCTCTTAGGCTTTAATGTATTGGAATAGCTAGAAGTAAATACCTGAAACTACCAAACTCCAACCCAGCAGTCTGGACTCCTGAAGACAATTATATAAGAATGTAGATTACAAGGGGTGACAGTGTGATTGTGAAGACCTTGTGGATCACACCCCCTTTATCTAGTGTATGGATGAGTGGAGGAATGGGGATAAAAACTAAAGGACAAATGGGGTGGGATGGGGGGATGATTTGGGTGTTCTTTTTTCACTTTTATTTTTTATTCTTGTTCTGGTTCTTTCTGATGTAAGGAAAATGTTCAGAGATAGATTGTGGTGATGAACGCATAACTATGTTATCATACTGTGGACAGTGGATTGTATATCATGGATGATTGTATGGTGTGTGAATGTATTTCAATAAAACTGAATTTAATTAAAAAAAAAAAAAAAAAGCTCCCTGGAGCATTGGTCCCCAGATATCTTAAACTCAACATGGTCCCAACTGAATCATGGTACAAAGAAACAGAGGGCACTGAATCCAGATAAAGAGAATTAAGTCATATACGTTGCAAAATGATCTGAAAATCATGAAGAAAAGCATTCAAAAGATTTTAAAAATTAACAATAATCTAAGTCTAAAATTCTACATTATATCAACAGAAATGGTTAGAAACAGTAAATAGAAAAGTGAAAAACCTCATCAAAGTAATAGATTGATAGAGAAATACAGTTTTTTTCTAATACAGAATTTTTTTTTAATGCAGGATTATTATGTAGGATATTAAGATCTGGGGAAGGGAGGTGAAGAAACCTATATGCGAATTCTTTGTACCATTCTTGCAGCTTTTTTGTAATTATGAACGAAAAGTTAAAAAAATAAAAATATATTTTTAAAAAGGGAGCCATTAGTAATATTAAAAATACATATGAAAAAAAAAACAAAGAAAAGACAGACCATAAAGGAAAATACAGAAAATATACAAAACAAATGAAACCAGAAAGAATTAAACTCATAATTCGAATTAAGTCAATTATTTTTCATCCATTTTGTAGATTTCCAAAAATGCAGCAAACTTCCCTCTCAAGAACTAGCCCAGCTTATAACTGTTTATTTCCCTGATCTTTCCTCTCATTTGCTGAAACAGCTGGTTACTGCAACTGTAGTTGGATTCAGATGTGACTTACATTTAGAGCATGTTATTATGTGCCAGTTTCTGCTCAACTGTTTTCAGTCATGCTTTACTTCACTTAATCTTCAAAACCATCTTGTGAGGTAGGTAGTTTTTATTCCCAGTTTATAAATGAAGAAACTGGTTCAAAGAGGTTTAAAAAAAAAAAACAACCTGCCCCATTAAATAACGAGTCAGCAGCTGAGGTTAGATTTGAACCCAGGATGAGTTCAGTTCTCATGCTCTCCACATCCTGAGAGGGCTCTGTGCTTTTCAGTAGGTATCCTCTTTACCCAATCTACTACCAATCTCACTCCCTAACACAAACTGAATACTATATGCCCCAAGAAAATCTCTGGTGCCCTTGAACAACAGACTTCTCTGCTAAAAAAAGAACACCATAATCTGTGAACCATATTAGGGTATGCCCAAAGGGAAAACGAGGTATAACTATTCTTTGCAGTTCATTCACCTTGCTCTCTGAGTACCCAGCGAAATAAAAGACAGAAAATAAAGTTGGAGTGACTGCGCTGGGTCAATTAGAGCCATCCCTAACATGTGGGTTCAGGAGGTATGTAAATCCTAATAATGACAGCATGGTGGATGGTTCTAGTCTAAACAGGTAGACAAGAACTTCAAAATGTAAAGATAATAGCAATCACCACACTAACTTAAACTGTGTTAGAATGATCAACAGTTCTTAACTTCCTACACTTCCCTCCCCTCCATCTCTACCAAAGCTCTTCTGAATTTGTGTCTTATCCCTACCCCTCTTCCTCTCCTCAGAAAAATGGGTCCTTCTCTTCCCTCCAAGTCTAGTTAACCTCAGTCCATGCTCTATATGCTCCCTTCTCTCTCCTTGAGGACCTTGTTCTTTTTCTAGCAATGATTTCCCTATGTAGTAATTTCTTTACTCTTTAGTCATTGATTCTTGGCCTTCGATTTATTCTTTAAAATAACACTTCCTTGACCCTACCTTCCCCTCTAATCTTTAAACCTTTACCTTGTGTCACTCATCCCAAATATTTGAAAGTATAATCTTCCTCTATGTTCCACATGCCTTTACCTCCCACTAGCTCCTTAACTCCAGTATGATTTTGAGCATCACCATCCTAAAACCATGCATCTCACTCCCCTCCTCTGCTCCTCTAAGATACCCACTCTCAAGAATTTAGTGTGGTCCTGATTCATTTAAAAATATTTTTGAAATGTATGTCTGTAATCATGAAATTGTAGTATTTTGGGGGGTTGAATTTACACATTTGTGTATACTATTCCACAACTTGATTTTTTTTTTTTTTTTAACTCAACATTACATTTCTTGAGCTCTTGCCATGTTGATCCAGGACATTCATTTTACATTTTATTCATCCATTCGCCTCCTGATGGAAACTTAGGTTGTTTTCAATTTCCTACTACTAAAAACAGTGGCTGCAATGAACATCCTCCTTGTATATACATGCAATACCTTGGGGGGATGGGAGAGAGAATGCTCTCCCAGAAGTGGGACTCTGCTATACCACATACATACGTTTACAATTTGACTAGATACCCTCAGATTATTCCTCACAATGGTTATGTCAAGTTCACATCCACTATTTGTGTATGAACATTCCCTTTTTTTTCGTATTCTTGCCAACACTCAATATTGTTAGACTTTTACATTTTTGTCAACTTGGTGGGAGTGAAATGGAATTTCATCATCTGATTATTACTGAGGCTAAATGCCCTTTTCATATGATATTCATATTTCTTCTTTGAACTGCCTGGTTATCTATCTTTTGCCCAGTTTTTCATGGGGCTTTTTTTTCAAACAGTGGTTATTCTTTATAATGAATGCTAATCCTTCTTTACATGTTGCAATTATGTATTTTTATACTATAGTTATCTTCTCTCAAACTTTGTTTATGAAATTAGGCATCAGTATTTTAAAAACAGTAATACAGGTGATTTTCATGTGAAACCAGACTTGAGAAACACTGCTCCTACAAAATTTCGGAAAACTCCTTTAAGTAGCAATGATAAGGAGGCGGGGCAAGATGGCAGACTGGTGAGCTGTATGTTTTAGTTACTCCTCCAGGAAAGTAGGTAAAAAGCCAGGAACTGCGTGGACTGGACACCACAGAGCAATCTGTCTTTGGGCATACTTCATACAACACTCATGAAAACGTGGAACTGCTGAGATCAGCGAAATCTGTAAGTTTTTGCGGCCAGGGGACCCGCACCCCTCCCTGCCAGGCTCAGTCCCGGGGGAGGAGGGGCTGTCAGCTCCAGGAAGGAGAAGGGAGAATTGCAGTGGCTGCTCTTACCGGAAACTCATTCTACTGATTCAAACTCCAACCATAGATAGACTGAGGCCAGACACCAGAGACTCTGAGAGCAGCCAGCCCAGCAGAGAGGAGACAGGCATAGAAAAAAAACAACACGAAAAACTCCAAAATAAAAGCAGAGGATTTTTGGAGTTCTGGTGAACACAGAAAGGGGAAGGGCGGAGATCAGGCCTTGAGGCGCATATGCAAATCCCGAAGCAAGGCTGATCTCTCTGCCCTGGGCACTTTTCCTTAATGGCCCTGGTTGCTTTGTCTATTAGCATTTCAATAACCCATTAGATCTCTGAGGAGGGCCGTTTTTTTTTTTTTTTTTTTTTTTTTTTTTTTTTTTTTTTTTAAATCCTTTTTGCTTTTTCTAAAACAATTACTCTAAGAAGCTCAATACAGAAAGCTTCAAAGAATTGAAATTTGGGCACGTCAAGTCAAGAGCAGAACTAAGAGAGCTCTGAGACAAAAGGCAATAATCCAGTGGCTGAGAAAATTCACTAAACAACACAACTTCCCAAGAAAAGGGGGGTGTCCGCTCACAGCCACCATCCTGGTGGACAGGAAACACTCCTGCCCATCGCCAGCCCCATAGCCCAGAGCTGCCCCAGACAACCCAGTGTGACGGAAGTGCTTCAAATAACAGGCACACACCACAAAAATGGGCGTGGACATTAGCCTTCCCTGCAACCTCAGCTGAATGTCCCAGAGCTGGGAAGGGGGAGCAGTGTGAATTAACAGAGCCCCATTCAGCCATCATTTGAGCAGACTGGGAGCCTCCCAACACAGCCCAGCAGCCCAGAACTGCCCTGGGGGGACGGCACTCACCTGCGACATAGCACAGTCATCCCTCAACAGAGGACCCGGGGTGCACAGCCTGGAAGAGGGGCCCACTTGCAAGTCTCAGGAGCCATACGCCAATACCAAAGACTTGTGGGTCAGTGGCAGAGACAAACTGTGGCAGGACTGAACTGAAGGATTAGACTATTGCAGTAGCTTTAAAACTCTAGGATCATCAGGGAGATTTGATTGTTAGGGCCACCCCCCCTCCCCGACTGCCCAGAAACACGCCCCACATACAGGGCAGGCAACACCAACTACACACGCAAGCTTGGGACACCAATTGGGCCCCACAAGACTCACTCCCCCCACTCACCAAAAAGGCTAAGCAGGGGAGATCTGGCTTGTGGAGAACAGGTGGCTCGTGGACGCCACCTGCTGGTTAGTTAGAGAAAGTGTACTCCACGAAGCTGTAGATCTGATAAATTAGAGATAAGGACTTCAACTGGTCTACAAACCCTAAAAGAACCCTATCAAGGTCAGCAAATGCCACGAGGCCAAAAACAACAGAAAATTATAAAGCATATGAAAAAACCAGACGATATGGATAACCCAAGCCCAAGCACCCAAATCAAAAGACCAGAAGAGACACACCTAGAGCAGCTACTCAAAGAACTAAAGATGAACAATGAGACCCTAGTACGGGATATGAAGGAAATCAAGAAGACCCTAGAAGAGCATAAAGAAGACATTGCAAGACTAAATAAAAAAATGGATGATCTTATGGAAATTAAAGAAACTGTTGACCAAATTAAAAAGATTCTGGACACTCATAGTACAGGACTAGAGGAAGTTGAACAACGAATCAGTGACCTGGAAGATGACAGAATGGAAAATGAAAACATAAAAGAAAGAATGGGGAAAAAAATTGAAAAACTCGAAATGGACCTCAGGGATATGATAGATAATATGAAACGTCCGAATATAAGACTCATTGGTGTCCCAGAAGGGGAAGAAAAGGGTAAAGGTCTAGGAAGAGTATTCAAAGAAATTGTTGGGGAAAACTTCCCAAATCTTCTAAACAACATAAATACACAAATCATAAATGCTCAGCGAACTCCAAATAGAATAAATCCAAAAAAACCCACTCCGAGACATATACTGATCACAGTGTCAAACATAGAAGAGAAGGAGCAAGTTCTGAAAGCAGCAAGAGAAAAGCAATTCACCACATACAAAGGAAACAGCATAAGACTAAGTAGTGACTACTCAGCAGCCACCATGGAGGCGAGAAGGCAGTGGCACGATATATTTAAAATTCTGAGTGAGAGGAATTTCCAGCCAAGAATACTTTATCCAGCAAAGCTCTCCTTCAAATTTGAGGGAGAGCTTAAATTTTTCACAGACAAAGAAATGCTGAGAGAATTTGCTAACAAGAGACCTGCCCTACTGGACATACTAAAGGGAGCCCTACAGACAGAGAAACAAAGACAGGACAGAGAGACTTGGAGAAAGGTTCAGTACTAAAGAGATTCGGTATGGGTACAATAAAGGATATTAATAGAGAGAGGGAAAAATATGGCAAACATAATCCAAAGGATAAGATGGCCGATTCAAGAAACGCCTTCACGGTTTTAACGTTGAATGTAAATGGATTAAACTCCCCAATTAAAAGATATAGATTCGCAGAATGGATCAAAAAAAATGAACCATCAATATGTTGCATACAAGAGACTCATCTTAGACACAGGGACACAAAGAAACTGAAAGTGAAAGGATGGAAAAAAATATTTCATGCAAGCTACAGCCAAAAGAAAGCAGGTGTAGCAATATTAATCTCAGATAAAATAGACTTCAAATGCAGGGATGTTTTGAGAGACAAAGAAGGCCACTACATACTAATAAAAGGGGCAATTCAGCAAGAAGAAATAACAATCGTAAATGTCTATGCACCCAATCAAGGTGCCACAAAATACATGAGAGAAACATTGGCAAAACTAAAGGAAGCAATTGATGTTTCCACAATAATTGTGGGAGACTTCAACACATCACTCTCTCCTATAGATAGATCAACCAGACAGAAGACCAATAAGGAAATTGAAAACCTAAACAATCTGATAAATGAATTAGATTTAACAGACATCTACAGGACATTACATCCCAAATCAACAGGATACACATACTTTTCTAGTGCTCACGGAACTTTCTCCAGAATAGATCATATGCTGGGACATAAAACAAGCCTCAATAAATTTAAAAAGATTGAAATTATTCAAAGCACATTCTCTGACCACAATGGAATACAATTAGAAGTCAATAACCATCAGAGACTTAGAAAATTCACAAATACCTGGAGGTTAAACAACACACTCCTAAACAATCAGTGGGTTAAAGAAGAAATAGCAAGAGAAATTGCTAAATATATAGAGACGAATGAAAATGAGAACACAACATACCAAAACCTATGGGATGCAGCAAAAGCAGTGCTAAGGGGGAAATTTATAGCACTAAACGCATATATTAAAAAGGAAGAAAGAGCCAAAATCAAAGAACTAATGGATCAACTGAAGAAGCTAGAAAATGAACAGCAAACCAATCCTAAACCAAGTACAAGAAAAGAAATAACAAGGATTAAAGCAGAAATAAATGAAATAGAGAACAAAAAAACAATAGAAAGGATAAATATCACCAAAAGTTGGTTCTTTGAGAAGATCAACAAGATTGACAAGCCCCTAGCTAGACTGACAAAATCAAAAAGAGAGAAGACTCATATAAACAAAATAATGAATGAAAAAGGTGACATAACTGCAGATCCTGAAGAAATTAAAAAAATTATAAGAGGATATTATGAACAACTGTATGGCAACAAACTGGATAATGTAGAAGAAATGGACAATTTCCTGGAAACATATGAACAACCTAGACTGACCAGAGAAGAAATAGAAGACCTCAACCAACCCATCACAAGCAAAGAGATCCAATCAGTCATCAAAAATCTTCCCACAAATAAATGCCCAGGGCCAGATGGCTTCACAGGGGAATTCTACAAAACTTTCCAGAAAGAACTGACACCAATCTTACTCAAACTCTTTCAAAACATTGAAAAAAATGGAACACTACCTAATTCATTTTATGAAGCTAACATCAATCTAATACCAAAACCAGGCAAAGATGCTACAAAAAAGGAAAACTACCGGCCAATCTCCCTAATGAATATAGATGCAAAAATCCTCAACAAAATACTTGCAAATCGAATCCAAAGACACATTAAAAAAATCATACACCATGACCAAGTGGGGTTCATTCCAGGCATGCAAGGATGGTTCAACATAAGAAAAACAATCAATGTATTACAACACATTAAAAACTCGAAAGGGAAAAATCAATTGATCATCTCAATAGATGCTGAAAAAGCATTTGACAAAATCCAACATCCGTTTTTGACAAAAACACTTCAAAAGGTAGGAATTGAAGGAAACTTCCTCAACATGATAAAGAGCATATATGAAAAACCCACAGCCAGCATAGTACTCAATGGTGAGAGACTGAAAGCCTTCCCTCTAAGATCAGGAACAAGACAAGGATGCCCGCTGTCACCACTGTTATTCAACATTGTGCTGGAAGTGCTAGCCAGGGCAATCCGGCAAGACAAAGAAATAAAAGGCATCCAAATTGGAAAAGAAGAAGTAAAACTGTCATTGTTTGCAGATGATATGATCTTATATCTAGAAAACCCTGAGAAATCAACGATACACCTACTAGAGCTAATAAACAAATTTAGCAAAGTAGCGGGATACAAGATTAATGCACATAAGTCAGTAATGTTTCTATATGCTAGAAATGAACAAACTGAAGAGACACTCAAGAAAAAGATACCATTTTCAATAGCAACTAAAAAATCAAGTACCTAGGAATAAACTTAACCAAAGATGTAAAAGACCTATACAAAGAAAAACTACATAACTCTACTAAAAGAAATAGAAGGGGACCTTAAAAGATGGAAAAATATTCCATGTTCATGGATAGGAAGGCTAAATGTCATTAAGATGTCAATTCTACCCAAACTCATCTACAGATTCAATGCAATCCCAATCAAAATTCCAACAACCTACTTTGCAGACTTGGAAAAGCTAGTTATCAAATTTATTTGGAAAGGGAAGATGCCTCGAATTGCTAAAGACACTTTAAAAAAGAAAAACGAAGTGGGAGGACTTACACTCCCTGACTTTGAAGCTTATTATAAAGCCACAGTTGCCAAAACAGCATGGTACTGGCACAAAGATAGACATATAGATCAATGGAATCGAATTGAGAATTCAGAGATAGACCCTCAGATCTATGGCCGACTGATCTTTGATAAGGCCCCCAAAGTCACCGAACTGAGCCATAATGGTCTTTTCAACAAATGGGGCTGGGAGAGTTGGATATCCATATCCAAAAGAATGAAAGAGGACCCCTACCTCACCCCCTACACAAAAATTAACTCAAAATGGACCAAAGATCTCAATATAAAAGAAAGTACCATTAAACTCCTAGAAGATAATGTAGGAAAACATCTTCAAGACCTTGTATTAGGAGGCCACTTCCTAGACTTTACACCCAAAGCACAAGCAACAAAAGAGAAAATAGATAAATGGGAACTCCTCAAGCTTAGAAGTTTCTGCACCTCAAAGGAATTTCTCAAAAAGGTAAAGAGGCAGCCAACTCAATGGGAAAAAATTTTTGGAAACCATGTATCTGACAAAAGACTGATATCTTGCATATACAAAGAAATCCTACAACTCAATGACAATAGTACAGACAGCCCAATTATAAAATGGGCAAAAGATATGAAAAGACAGTTCTCTGAAGAGGAAATACAAATGGCCAAGAAACACATGAAAAAATGTTCAGCTTCACTAGCTATTAGAGAGATGCAAATTAAGACCACAATGAGATACCATCTAACACCGGTTAGAATGGCTGCCATTAAACAAACAGGAAACTACAAATGCTGGAGGGGATGTGGAGAAATTGGAACTCTTATTCATTGTTGGTGGGACTGCGTAATGGTTCAGCCACTCTGGAAGTTAGTCTGGCAGTTCCTTAGAAAACTAGATATAGAGCTACCATTCGATCCAGCGATTGCACTTCTCGGGATATACCCGGAAGATCGGAAAGCAGTGACACGAACAGATATCTGCACGCCAATGTTCATAGCAGCATTATTCACAATTGCCAAGAGATGGAAACAACCCAAATGTCCATCAACAGATGAGTGGATAAATAAAATGTGGTATATACACACGATGGAATACTACGCGGCAGTAAGAAGGAACGATCTGGTGAAACATATGACAACATGGATGAACCTTGAAGACATAATGCTGAGCGAAATAAGCCAGGCACAAAAAGAGAAATATTATATGCTACCACTAATGTGAACTTTGAAAAATGTAAAACAAATGGTTTATAATGTAGAATGTAGGGGAACTAGCAGTAGAGAGCAATTAAGGAAGGGGGAACAATAATCCAAGAAGAACAGATAAGCTATTTAACGTTCTGGGGATGCCCAGAAATGACTATGGTCTGTTAATTTCTGATGGATGTAGTAGGAACAAGTTCACTGAAATGTTGCTATAGTATGTAACTTTCTTGGGGTAAAGTAGGAACATGTTGGAAGTTAAGCAGTTATCTTAGGTTAGTTGTCTTTTTCTTACTCCCTTGCTATGGTCTCTTTGAAATGTTCTTTTATTGTATGTTTGTTTTCTTTTTAACTTTTTTTTTCATACAGTTGATTTGAAAAAAGAAGGGAAAGTTAAAAAAAAAAAAAAAGAAAAAAGACAAACAAGGAAAAAAAAAAAAAAAAAAAACGATGTAGTGCCCCCTTGAGGAGCCTGTGGAGAATGCAGGGGTATTCGCCTACCCCACCTCCATGGTTGCTGGCATGACCACGGACATGGGGGACTGGTGGTTTGATGGGTTGAGCCCTCTACCATAAGTTTTACCCTTGGGAAGACGGTTGCTGCAAAGGAGAGGCTAGGCCTCCCTGTATTTGTGCCTAAGAGTCTCCTCCTGAATGCCTCTTTGTTGCTCAGATGTGGCCCTCTCTCTCTGGCTAAGCCAACTTGAAAGGTGAAATCACTGCCCTCCCCCCTACGTGGGATCAGACACCCAGGGAAGTGAATCTCCCTGGCAACGTGGAATATGACTCCCGGGGAGGAATGTAGACCCGGCATCGTGGGATGGAGAACATCTTCTTGACCAAAAGGGGGATGTGAAAGGAAATGAAATAAGCTTCAGTGGCAGAGAGATTCCAAAACGAGCCGAGAGATCACTCTGGTGGGCACTCTTACGCACACTTTAGACAACCTTTTTTAAGTTCTAAAGAATTGGGGTAGCTGGTGGTGGATACCTGAAACTATTAAACTACAACCCAGAACCCATGAATCTCGAAGACAGTTGTATAAAAATGTAGCTTATGAGGGGGTGACAGTGGGATTGGGAATGCCATAAGGACCAAACTCCACTTTGTCTAGTTTATGGATCGATGTGTAGAAAAGTAGGGGAAGCAAACAAACAGACAAAGGTACCTAGTGTTCTTTTTTACTTCAATTGCTCTTTTTCACTCTAATTATTATTCTTGTTATTTTTGTGTGTGTGCTAATGAAGGTGTCAGGGATTGATTTAGGTGATGAATGTACAACTATGTAATGGTACTGTAAACAATCGAAAGTACAATTTGTTTTGTATGACTGCGTGGTATGTGAATATATCTCAATAAAATGATGATTAAAAAAAAAAAAAAAAAAAAAAGTTGAGGACTAACAATTTGGTAGGATGAGCCCTTGATCTTGGGGCACGCCCTTGTGAAGCTTGTTACTGCAAAGAAGAGGCTAAGCCTACCTATAATTGTGCCTAAGAGTCTCCCCCAGAGAACTTCTTTGCTTCTCAGATGTGGCCTCTCTCTCTAAGCCCACTTGGCAGGTGAACTCACTGCCTTTCCCCCTACGTGGGACGTGACTCCCAGGGGTATAAATCTCCCTAGCAACGTGGGACATGACTCCTGGGGATGAATCTGAACCCAACATCATGGGATTGAGAGAATCTTCTTGACCAAAAGGGGGAAGTGAAATGAAACAAAGTAAAGTTTCAGGGGCTGAGAGATTGCAAATAGAGTCGAGAGGTCACTCTGGAGGTTATTCCACTCTGGAGGTAATTCTTAAGTGCTATATAGATATCCCTTTTTAGTTTTTAGTGTATTGAAATAGCTAGAAGGAAATACCTGAAACGGTCCAACTGCAAACCAATATCCTTGATTATTGAAGATTATTGTATAACTATATAGCTTACATGGTATGACTGTGTGATTGTGAAAACCTTGTGGCTCCCACTACCATTATCCACTGTATGGACAGATGAGTAGAAAAATGGGGACAAAAATTAAATGAAAAATAGGGTGGGATGGGGGGATGGAATTTTTAGGTGCTCTTTTTTACTTTAATTTTTTTCTTATTTTTATCTTTTTTTGGAGTAATGAAAATGTTTAGAAATTGTTATGAAATCATAACAATATGATGGTACTGTGAACAACTGATTGTACACTGTGGATGACTGTATGGTACATGAATATAGATCAATACAACTGATTTTTAGAAAAAATTCAAAACCCAGGTGAGAGCGCAGCTGCGCGCCGCCCCCTCAGCACCCGGAGTAGGCCCTTTTCCCGCCACTGGTGGCTCCCAAGCCAGGACGTGGGTGCCCAGGGCCCCAGGAGCAGCGCGAGGTGTAGCAGATGGCAGGGGTGCCCACCAGTACCTTTTCCTGCTCCCAGAATGTTTGAAAGATGCTCCAGGGAAGTTCAAAAGCAGGCTAATGTTTATAAAATGGCAGTTAACCAATTTTGCAGACATTAGCCTGCTTTTGAACTTCTTTGGGGAAGGAGCCATGTATTTGTTCAATATGTGTCTGCAGCAGCTGTCTGAAATAAAAGTTTTCAAGGAAAACACCACTCTTGGTTTACAAATCAATCCGTTCAATCAGAAGGACATTTCCACTTTGCCACGCCAAAGGATCCCTTATTTCTGGTTCCCCACTATCTCAGAAATGCTGATAAAGAGGAAAAGTTTCAGCCACTAGATCAAGTGGCGGAGGATGATGTATTTCAGAATTGCGTCTTGTTGCTGCAATTTCCTGAACTCGAGAAGTTACTTCACCATGTGACAGAGGAAAAAGAAACAGACGGCAAGAGACATTACAAATATAACAAAGAGAAGTCATTAAAGTGGCTGGAAAAAAAAGGTTAATCAGACTACAGCGTGTTAAAAGCCAGTAACATCAATGCTGGAGCCCAGGTACAGTCAGCTACTTTTTAGCTGGTGACCAGGTGTCCAGAGATAAGAGGATTATATTTGTTATGCCCATGGTCTGATATCTGAATACATTTCTAAAGAATTAAGTGAAAACTTATCTAAATACTTAAAGCTTCCAGAACCTTTGCCTTCATTTCCAAACCCTCCATCAAAGAAAATAAAGTTATGAGATGAGTCTGTGGAAGCAAAAGAAGATTACACTAAATTTAACACTAAAGATTTGAAGACCGGAAAGAAAAGTAGCAAAGTGACTGCAGCTCAGAAGGCTTTGGCTAAAGTTGATAAACGTGGAATGAAAAGTATTCACATCTTTTTTTTGTACAAAACTTTTTAAAAAAATTCAGAACTTTGAAAATGAAATTTAGCAAAAATGTATTTCTGCTTTTTACATGTTCTGTTTTCATCTTTCTCCTCTGCCACTGTACTTCCTGATCCTTAACTGTCACCTTTGGGGGGGGGGGGATGAGACACCCAACAAAGATGCCAAAGGGCTATTTTCAAATTCACTTCAACATTTCTTTTTATTTCATTTTTGTGTTCCTGAACAAAATATGGAAAAGTAATTGTATAACTTTGTAGCTGGTGGCCTTTGGAGACTTGTTGGCATAATGAAAAGTAATCAAATGAAATGAATTAACAAATAGCACAATTTCCTTAAACTGACATGGGACAATATGAGAGTATATTCTTGTTATTTTATGCAACTTTGTCATATAGTAGCTGCAGTAACACTGTTTTCAATATACTGAGAGCAATCGTATAACAAAGGTCTCAGGTAAACTGTGACCTTTCAAAAGCCTTTGGTTTTTGGTAAAGCTTTTGATTGGTGTTATTTTTCTGTTTTTATAAGTGTATGTTCATTGCAGAAAATACAGAAAGTATAAAACAAAAAAAACAAAAACAAAAACAAAAAAAAAAAAAAAAAAAAAGTAGCAATGATAAAAATTACAGAAAAAAAATGAGATACAGGTATGCTGCCACATTTCCATTCCCAATTGGCCTTATCTCACATTAGCATGGCGTCACAAATGCATAAGAGGTTAAAAAAAAATCTCACTGTGTGTTCATGTTACATTTCTTTAGTTTCTCCTCCAGTTCAGATAAGTCTCGGAGATCGGCTCCAATAATGGCATATCTCTTTGAATCTAATATTTGTCCATCTGCAAATGCAAGAAGGGAAAAGATTATAATTTGAATTGATATGGCCCTTTCAAAATTAAAGTAACATTACTGTTCCCCCCATTATAAACATACATGCTCACTGTAAAAAAATAAGAGGTGAAAATTAACTCAAAGCCACAACTTCCACAGATACCAACATTCTACTTTATAACATTCCAGCATTTTTTCCTATATGTTTAAACTAAAATACACAACACAAACATTCACTCTCTCTGCATTTATCCCTTTCTCTCTCTCTCTCACACACACACATACATTCATACAAAGAAAAAATGGGATCACCCAATATTGGTTTTGAATTAACAACAGCTTCAGGGCCATCATTTTCTTTTTTTAAAAAGCAGTTTTATTGAGATATATTCATATACCATACACTCCATCCAAACTATACAATCAACAACTTTTAGTATAATTCCAGAATTGTGCATTCATCACTACAATTAATTTTAGAATATTTTTATTACTCCAAAAAGAAAAACCTCATGCCCTTGGCAGTCACTTCTCAATACTTCTATCCTTCTCCATCCCTACATACCCACTAATCTATTTCTGTATCTATAAATTTATTTAATTTACATTTTATATAAATGGAACCACATAATATGCAGTATTTTGGGTCTGGTTTCTTTCACTTAGTATAATGTGTTTTTTAAAAAAATTATTGTTTTTTTAAAATTAGAGAAGTTATAGGTTTGTCTAAAAGTCATGTAAAAAATCTAGCATCTCATATACCCCTATTGTTGATACTTTGCATTAGTGTGGTACCTTTGTTACAAATGATGAAAGAATACTGAAATAGTACTATAGTCAATAGTTTACATTAGGTGTATTTTTCCCATACATCACCCTATTATGAACACTTTGTATTAGTGTCATACATTTGTAATAATTGATGAAATAACATTCTTATGCTTGTATTATTAACTCTAGTTGACTATGTTATACAGTCCCATGTTTTATCTTCTAACTTTCCTTCCAGTAACATACATAACCCAAAACTTTCAACCCCCTTTCAATCACATTCATGTACATAATTCAGTGCTGTTAATCACACTAACAATAATGTACTACCATCACCACTAAATATTTCCAAACTTTTACAATAAAACTAAATAGAAATGCTGTACAAATTAAGTATTAGATCCACATTCTCTACCACCAATCTATCCTCTGGTAACTTATATTCTATATTCTAACTCTATGAGTTTGCTTATTACAATTAGTTCATTATTAGATCACACAATATCTTGTCCTTTTCTCTGGCTTATTTCACTCAGCATAATGTCCTCATGGTTCATCTATGTTGTTGCAATGCATCAGGACTTCATTCCTTTTCACAGCTGAATAATATTCTACTGTATTTATCTACCATACTTTGTTTATCCATTCATCAGCTGATGAAAACTTGGGTTGCTTCCATCTTTTGGCAATTGTGAATAATGCTATGAACATTAGTGTGCAAATATCTGTTGAAGTCCCTGCTTTCAATTCTTCTGTGTATATAACTGGTAGCAGTATTGCAGGGTCACAAATTCTCTATTTAGTTTCCTAAAGAACTGCTGAACTGTTTTCCACAGAGGCTGTACCATTTTATATCACATCAGTAATAAATGAGTGTTCCTATTTCTCCACATCCTCAACAACACTTGTAATTTTCTGTTTTTTAATAGCAGCCATTCTAGTAGTATGAAATGATATCTCACTGTGGTTTTGATTTGTATTTCCCTAATAGCTAGTGATGTCAAGCTTTCTTTCATGTGCTTTTTAACCGTTTGTAAATCCTATTTAGAGAAATGTCTACTCAAGTCTTGTGTCCATTTTAAACTGGGTTTTTTAAATCTTTTTATTGTGAAATTGTAGGATTTCTTTATATATTCTGGATAGTAAACTCAGATATGTAGTTTCCAAATATTTTCTCCTACTGAGTAAGCTGTCTTCATTTTTGTGGCAAAAGTTTTTAATTTTGAGGAGGTCTCATTTATCTATTTTTACTTTGGCTGTTTGTGTCTTCCCAATTTGGATGCATTTTATTTCTTTTTGTGGGTGTAAAGTCTAATAAACCATTGCCTAATATAAGATCCTGAAGACGCTTCCCTACATTTTCTTTCAGGAGTTTTATGGTCCTGTCTCTTATATTCAGGTCTTTCATCCATTTGGAGTTAATTTTTGTATACGGTGTGAGATAGGGGCCCTCCTTCATTCTTTTGCATATGGATATCCAGTTCTCCTAGAACTATTTGTTGAACAGATTATTTTCCAATTGAGTGGACTTGGCAACCTTGTCATAAATCAACTGGCCATCAGTGTGACGGTCTATTTCTGAACTCTCAATTTTATTCCATTGGTCAATATGCTATCCTTGTGCCAGTGCCATGCTTTTGCAATCACTGTAGCTTTGTAATATGCTTTACAGTCAGGATGCATGAGTCCTCCAATTTCATTCTTTTTCAAGATACTTGTGGCTATTTGGGGCCCCTTACCTTCCAATAAAATTTGATAACTGGCTTTTCCAATTCTACAATGTAAGTGTTTAGAATTATGATTGCGACTGCATTGAATTTGTACACTGCTTTGGGTACAACTGAAATATGTTCATTATATTTAGACATCAAATCCATGAACACAAACTGTCTTTCCATTTATTTAGGTCTTCTTTGATTTCTTTCACCATGTTTTGTAGTTTTCTCAGTACAAGTTCTTTACATCCTTAGTTAACTTTACTCCTAGATATCTGATTCTTTTATATGTTATTGTGAAAGAAATATTAACTTGATTTCTTCTTCAGCTTGTTCATTACTAGTGTTTAGAAACACAATTGATTTTTGCATGTTTATCTTGTAACCCACCACTTTGCTGAACTCATTTATTAGTGCTAGTAGCTTTGTCATAGATTTTTTGGGTCTTTCTATATATAGGATCATGCTATCTCCAAACAATGAAAGCTTTACTTCTTCCTTACCAATTTGGATGCATTTTATTTATTTTTCTTGCCTAATTGCTCTAGCTCGCAACTCTAGCACAATGTCAAATAGCACTGCTGACTGCAGGCATCTTTGTCTTCTTCCAGATTTTAGAGGGAAAGCATTCAGGTTTTCACAACTGAGTATGAAGTTAGCTGTGGGTTTTTCATATATACTGTTTATCATGTTGAGGAAGTTTCCTTCTATTCCTATTTTTCTATATATACTGTTTATCATGTTGAGGAAGTTTCCTTCTATTCCTATTTTTCTAAGTATTCTTTATCAAGAAAGGATGCTGAATTTTGTCAAATGCCCTTTGTACATCAATTGAGCTAATCATGAGTTTTTCCCCCTTTGTGTTGTTGATGTGGTATATTACATTACTTGATTTTCTTATGTTGAACCACCCTTGCATAGCTAGGATAAAACCCACTTGATCATGTGTATCAATTCTTCTGATATGCTGTTGGTTTCAATTTGCAAGTACTCTCTTGAGGATTTTTGCATCTACATTCATTAGAGAAATTTGTTTGTTATTTACTTGTAGTGTCTTTATCTGGTTTTGGTATTAGGGTGATGTTGGCCTCATAGAATGAATTAGGTAGTATTCCCTCCTCTTCAATTGTTTGGAAGAGTCTGAACAGGATTGGTATTAATTCATCTTGGTATGATTAGTAGAATTCACCTGTGAAGACATCTGTGAAAATTTTAAACTCTCTCACTCATATTTTTAATTATTTTTTTTATTGTGAACTTTAATTAAAGTATATACATAACAGTGATAACTTTCAAAGTACAATTTCACAAGTAGAGAGCAAATTTCAAAGAATGTCATGGGTCACAGTTCCACAACTTCATCCATTTATATTACTGTAAAATATAACATAGATACAGAAAAGTGTCATATCTTGGTGTACAGCTCAACAGTCATATAATTAATTTCAAAAATTTTATGGGTTACAGTTCCACAGTTTCAGCTCTTTCCTTATTATGCAATACAAGTTTTATAGAGGAAGGTGAAGACCTTCAAGGCACAATTCAACAAGCAGCTATAAAGCAAATCCCAAAGGATGCTATCACCTTTGTCATTTAAATCCACCATGTCATTTACCTCCTTCCAGCCATTCTAAAACCTAAGCATCCAAATATATATATATAATTATATGAAGTTTCAGTATTCCTAAACCTTTGTTCAATCTGATCTTATTTGCTGCTACCCTTTCCTCTCACTTAATCTCTTTCTCCATCTTCAGGGGTGTCTAGGCAGTGAGCACCCTAACTTGTTCATATTGAAAGGGAGTGTCGACAGTATGGGGAAATGGGCCACATCTGATAGTTGATCTTAAAAAGGCTGTTGCCTCTGGGTTTTAGGACTTGTCTGGCATAGAACACTCGGATGTATTTAAGTTTCTGAAAGATAAAACTTAGTGAGTGCATCTTTTATAGATCAGGTAGGGACCTAGGTATTTGGGGAGTACTTTTGGTAATGGCATGGCATACTGTGGCCATTTGGGATGTCTAGCTGGAGACTGCATAAGAGAAACCTCTGGGATAGCCTTTCAACTCTATTTGGGATGTCTCAGACACTGTGACCTCAGCTTGTTACCTTTCTTTTTTTCCCCCCTTTTGGTCAAGAAGGCATTTTCAATCCCTTGCTGCCAGGGCCAGGCTCATTCCTGGGAATCATATCCCACATCACCAGGGAGATTCCTTCCCCTGGGAGTCATGTCCCTTGTGGGTGTGTGTGTGTGTGGAGGGGGGGTTAATGAATTTATTTGCAGAATTGGGCTTGGAGAAAAAGACCACATCTGAGCAACAAAAGAGGTTCCCTGGAGGTGCTTCTTGGGCATAATTATAGGGAGGCTCAGACTCCTATTTGGAACCCTAGATTTCACAAGAACAAGCCTCAAGTTGAGGGCTTGATTTATTAAGTAGTGAGTTCCTAATTTCACTTAATATATATACTATCCCAAGATAAATGGTCAGTTTCTTATATTATCTTCTCTTAGTTGTATATCCATCATTACTCCTAACTTTAAACAATTATCATAACATAATATATCCCAGAGCTCTTATCAGCGGCTAATTATCCATCCCTAGTATTAGTGTAGAGCTGGTAAGATATCCCTATTAAATACAGTCATTAATACATAATGGGTAGTTTTTCCATAACACTCTGTTGTTACCTTCTGCACCAGTGTCATACCTTGTAAGTGAATCATGCTAACACTTATTTAGGTTTGTGGTGCTACTCTGTGGGTTACATACCTTTTTAACAACCATTTACGAACATGTTCACCTTCAATGCATCACTGAAATGTATAATACCATTTATGAACCATAGGCACACCTGACAATTGCCATATCATTAAGATCACCCTCATTATCATATCTGTACATATTAGATTATTGTCCCTCGTTTACTAGCTTCTGATGATCTCTACTTCCCCTATAATCTACATTATAAGACACCTTACATTTTTCACCGAGTTCACAACAGTGGTAACATACAATATCTCTGGCTTATTTCACTCAGTCTTCAAGGTTCATCCATGTTGTCATATGTTTCACGACCTCATTCCTTCTTACTGCTGTGTAGTATTGCATCATGTGTATATACCAAATTTTGTTTATCCACTCATCTGATGAAGGACACTTGGGTTGTTTCCATCTCTTGGCAACTGTGAACAATGACGCTATGAACATTGGTGTGCAAATATCTGTTCAAGTCCCTGCTTTCAGATCATCTCGGTATATACAGAGAAGTGAAATTGCTGGATTGTAGGGTATCTCAATATCTAGTTTTCTGAGGAACCACTAAACTGTCTTCCAGAGTGGCTGTGCCATTATACAGTCCCACCAGCAATGAACAAGAGTTCTATTTTCTTCACATCCCCTCCAGCATTT
Source organism: Choloepus didactylus (assembly GCF_015220235.1). Taxonomy (NCBI): domain Eukaryota; kingdom Metazoa; phylum Chordata; class Mammalia; order Pilosa; family Megalonychidae; genus Choloepus; species Choloepus didactylus. Next base: position 51,191,230 of record NC_051327.1, read on the forward strand.
GTAGTTTCCTATTTGTTTAATGGCAACCATTCTAATTGGTGTGAGATGGTATCTCGCGGTGCCCTTCATCATTCTGAGGGTGTTTCCTTCAATTCCTACCTTTTGAAGTGTTTTTATCGAAAAAAGGATGCTGAATTTTGTTGAATGCTTTTTCAGCAGCTAATGAGATGATCATTTGATTTTTCCCTTTTGATTTGTTAATGTGCTGTATTACATTGATTGATTTTCTTACACTGAACCACCCTTGCATGCCTGGAATGAACCCCACTTGGTCATGGTGTATGATTTTTTTAATGTGTCTTTGGATTAGATTTCCAAGTATGTTGTTGAGAATTTCTGCATCTATATTTGTCCGGGAGATTGGCCTGTAGTTTTCCTTTCTTGCAGCATCTTTATCTGGTTTTGGTATTAGAGTGATATTGGCTTTATAAAATGAGTTAGGTAGTGTTACATTTTCTTCAATTTTCTGACAGTTTATGTAGGATTGGCGTAAGTTCTTTTTGGAAAGTTTGGTAGAATTCCCCCGTGAGGCCATCTGGTCCTGGGCTTTTATTTGTAGGAAATTTTTTGATGACTGGATCTCTTTGCTTGTGACTGGTTTGTCGAAATATTCTATTTCTTCTCTGGAAGTCTAGGTTGTTCCTGTGTTTACAGGAAATTATCCATTTCCTCTACATTATCTAGTTTGTTGGCATACGGATGTTCATAGTATCCTCTTATGATTTTTAAAAATTTCTTTGGGATCCACAGTAATATCCCCCCTCTCATTTATTATTTTGTTTATTTGGGTCTTCTCTCTTTTTGACTTTGTTAGTCTAGCTAAGGGTTTGTCACTCTTGTTGATATTCTCAAAGAACAAACTTTTGGTTTTGTTAATTCTATTGTTTTTCTGTTCTCCATATCATTTACTTCTGCTTTAATCCTTGTTATTTCTTTTCTTCTACTTGGTTTAGGATTAGTTTGCTGATAATTTTCTAGCTTCTTCAGTTGTTCCATCAGTTCTTCAATTTTAGCTCTTTCTTCCTTTTTAATGTATGCATTTAGAGCTATAAATTTCCCTCATTGCATCCCATAAGCTTTGATATGTTGTCTTCTCGTTTTCACTCATCTCTAGATATTTAGCAATTCCTCCTCCAATTTCTTCTTTGACCCACTGATTGTTTAGGAGTTTGTTGTTTAACCTCCAGATATTTGTGAATGTTCTAGATCATTAATGGTTATTGGCTTCTAGTTGCATTCCATTGTGGTCAGAGAATGTACTTTGAATAATTTCAAACTTTTTAAATTTATTGAGGCTTGTTTTGTGCCCCAGCATATGTTCTATCCTGGAGAAATTTAAATTTCCATGAGCACTAGAGAAGAACGTATGCCCTGGTGATTTGGGATGCAATGCTCTATATATATGTTATGTCTAATTTATCACATTGTTTACCTTCTCAATTTCCTTATTGGTCCTGTATGGTTGATCTATCTATACAAAAGAGTGATGTATTGAAGTCTCCCACAATAAATGTGGAAACAGCTATTGTTTCCTTCAGTTTTTCCAATATTTGTCTCTTGTTCTTTGGAGCACCTTGATTGGGTGAATAAACATTTATGATTGTTACTTCTTCTTGGTGATTTGTCTCTTTTATTAGTATGTAGTGTCCTTCTTTGTCTCTTACAACATCCTTGGATTTAAAGTCTATTTTATCTGAGATTAGTATTACTACTCCTGCTTTCTTTTGGCTGTAGGTTGCATGGAATATTTTTTTTCCATCCTTTCACTTTCAATTTCTTCGCATCACTGGATCTGAGTCTCCTGTAAACAACATATTGATGGCTCATTTTTTAAAATCCATTCTGCCAATCTGTATCTTTTCATTGGGGAGTTTAATCCATTCACATTCAAGGTTATTACTGTGATGGCAGGCCTTCACTCAGCCATCTTATTCTTTGGTTTTTACTTGTCACGTGTATTTTTTACCCTCCTTATTTCCTTTAAGGTACCATTTCTAAGACTTTTCAGTTCTGTGCCCTTCTCCAGCCCTCTCTCTCCTTTCTTTTTTTCTTGGCTGGTAGCTCCCTTTAGTATTTCTTGTAGGGCAGGTCTCTTGTTAACAAATTCTCTCAGCATTTGTTTGTCTGTGAAAATTTTAAGCTGTCCCTCAATTTTAAAGGAGAGCTTTGCTGGATAAAGAATTCTTGGCTGGCAATTGTTCTCTTTCAGAATTTTAAATATGTCATACCACTGCCTTCTCACCTTCATGGTGCCCACTGAGTAGTCAGTATTTAGTGCAATGCTATTTCCCTTGTATGTGGTGAGTCACTTCTCTCTTGCTGCTTTCAGAACTTTCTCCTTCTCTTCAGAATCTGATGATCTGATCAGAATATGTCTCAGAGTGGGTTTATTTGGATTTATTCTATTTGGAATTCACTGAGCATCTTCGATTTGCATTTTTATGTTATTTAGAATGGTTGGGAAATTTTCCAACAATGTCTTTAAGTACTCTTCCTAGCTCTTTACTCTTCTCTTCCTCTTCTGGAACACCAATGATTCTTATAGTTGTATGGTTCGTGTTGTCCATCATTTCCCTGAGACCCATTTCAAGTTTTTCGATTTTTTTCACCATGTTCTTTTGTGCTTTCACTTTCCATCAATCTATCCTCAAGTTCACCTGTTCATTCCTCTACCTCTTCAAATCTGGTGTATGTGCCTCAAGAACATTTAAATTTGATCAACAGTATCTTCTATATCCATAAGATCTGCTATTTTATAAATTTACTCTTGCAAGTTCTTCTTTATGCTCTTCTAGGGTCTTCTTCATTTCCTTCATATCCTGCATCATGATACTGATGTTTGTGTGTACTTCTTTGATTAATTGCTCCAAGATCTGTGTTCATCTGGCTTTTTAATTTGGACATTTGGATTATCCATATCTTCTGATTTCTTCATATGCTTTAGTTTTCTGTTGTTTTGGCCTCTTGGCATCTGCTCATCTTGATAGGGTTCTTTTAGGATATGCTGGCTTATTTGAACATTTATCTATATTTTGACAGAGCTACAGCTTGGTGGAGCACACTTTCCCTGACCTACCAGCAGATGGTGCTCTTGAGCCCCCTGTTATTCTCAAGCCAGTTCTCCCCAACTTCATCTACACACTGAGTGGGGGTCCAAACCATGTGGAGGTCCAATCAGTGCACCAGTTTTCCATGTGCACTGGGGACTGCAAGCCCTGTTGGTGGGGGGCATGCCTTGTGTATTTTGGCAGGGAGTCTGCTCCAGGACACAGTGGTCTGGCTGCTCCAGCTGTAGGTGGAGTACTCTGGGGCTGCAGAGCTGTGCATCTTATGTCACAGCTCAAACATCCCACAGTCCCTCTCTGCTGGTTGCTCACCCTGGGATTGGGGGAGGGCTCCTGGCACTTCCATGGGGTACCCCTCCCTCTAGGCTGTGCACAACAAGGACTTCCATGTAGGAAGAATGCATGCCATCACAATCCCACAGAATCCCAAATTCCCTCAAGGAAGCTCTCAGCCGCAAGGTTATGAAGGGTTGCTCCCAGCCAGCTGCAAATATGGCTGTACAGGGCATGGAAAGCTACCCCATTCCATGATTGTCTGCCTTTCCAATGGCCAGACCCTGGCATGAGGGCTTTTAGTCACAGGTCTGTGAATGGTTATCATCCAAGCCAGGTACTGACGAGGGTGCCCGGGTCATGGAAAGCTACTCCCCTCCATGCCACCAGCCGGCTCCAGCTGCCCATTCCCCAGCAGCATTCCAGGCTGAACACTCACCCATTTCTCAGTTTTTCCAAATAAACCCTTCCTACAGCTGTAGAAGTCCCTGTGCAGCCAGTGGAACCCCGGAACTACTGTTCTGAAGTACTTTCTGTCCTTTATCTAGTACTTTTCATGGAGGAGAATCTTGCTCTGTCTCTCCTAATCCACCATGCTGGATGATCCTCTCACTCACTTTTGATGGAAAATTTTGCTGAATAAACATTTTTGGCTAGTAGTTTTGTCTTTCAGTACCTTAAAGATATCATATCACAGCCTTCTCACTTCCATTTCTGATGAGAAATTAGCACTTAGACTTATTGAGGATCCCTCCTGTGACAAATCACTTTTCTTGCTTCTTTCAGAATTATTTCTTTATGTTTGGCATTTGACCTTCTGATTATTAGTGTCTTTGAGTGGGTCTAATAGGATTTATTCTGTTTGTAGTATGTTGTGCTTCTTGGACATGTATATTTACCTCTTTCATAAGATTTGGGAAACTTGAGGTCATTATTTCCTCAAACATTCCTTCCACCCCTTTCTCCACTTCTCCTCCTGGGACACTCATGACATGTATGTTTCTGTACTTCGTACTGTTACTCAAATCCCTGAGATACTGCTTAATTTTTTCTGTTCTTTTCCCTGTCTGTTCTTCTGACTATATTTACTTGTCCTGTCTTCTAGTTCAAACTGAGTCTTTCATCTGTCTATTCAAATCTGCTGTTGTATGCATCTAGTGTATTTTTATGTTCTATTATTGTGCCTTTCATCCCCATAATTTGTTATATTTCTTTTATACTTTCAAATTCTTCTTTCTGCTCACACATTGTCTTCTTAATATCTTTGATCTCTTTTTGCATATTTCCTTCATCTCTTTGAATTGATTTAGGAGATTTGTTTGAACATCTTTGATTAGTTGTTCCAACTTCTGTGTCTCCTCTATGAATAGGTAATTTCTTTTCTAATGAAGAAAAACCCATAGACGATGATTCTGTTATTTTTGTTAAATTCTTTTCCATGTCTTAAGCCCTTAAGAAATGGTATTAGTGTGAAATATACAGACTTAAAACTTTATTCATAATTGCCCCCGCCATTATAAATAAAGGCATGTGTGCTGTCCAAAAAAAAAGATGGTTTATGGAAAAAATACAATTAATGTACACTAGGGTCTATGGTTAAGAGTAACATTGTAGTGTTCTTTCATTAATTGTAACAAAGGCAATATACAAAAGATAAATGTCAATAAGAGGGGGATTTAAGGGAGGGGTATGGGATTCTTGTTCTCTTTCTTTTCCGTTTCTCCTCTTCTTCATTCTCTGCAGAACAAATGGAAATGTTCTCATGTAGATTGTGGCGCTGAAGGCATAACTATGTGACTATACCAGGCACCACTGATTGTACACTTAGGATGGATTATATGGTGTGTGGAAAAAACTTTTTAAAAAGAAACAGAAGGATACCAGTGCTGGAGAAGATATGGAGAGAGAGATACACTATTCACTGTTGGTAAGGAAGTAAAATGGTGCAGCCCCTCTGTAAGGCAGTGTGGTTGTTCCACAGAAGGCTAAATATAGGGCTGCCACGTGATCCTGAAACCCTGTTATTAGACAAAGGCTTGGAAGAACCGCAAGCAGGGACATGAATAGGCATTTGCACATTGGTGTTTATGGTGGCATTATTCATGATTTGCAATGGATGAAGGTGGCCTAAGGGTACACTGACTGATGAATGGAAGGGTGAACCACGGTGTATACATATGATGGAATACTGAACAGCTGCAGGAAGGACTGAAGTTGTGTGGCATGCAACTAGGTGAATGAACACTGAGGACATTATGTTGCATGAAATAAGCCAGAAACAAAAGGACAAATTATGTATAGTCTCACTAATATGAACTAACTATAATGAACAAATGCTGAAAACTGAATTCAAGCACATAGGTTATCATGAAATAGAAAGTGGGCAGAGATTGGGTAACTGATGATTAAGGAGTACAGAATGTTCAAATAAGGCTCACTGTCAAGGTTCCTAGATTGTAAGCTCTTACAGTAGTCACATCTATTCCTGAGTTTTAATTGTTATTTCTAAATTCTGAGGTACTGTGCTCTTTGTGTATAACCTGGAAGTTCCCTGGAATATTGGGTATCTGTGTGACACCTGAGACTCAGAGTTCTGCAGCTCTGAAAGTCAGCATTACCCCATATGGCAACTGTTAAAGAAGCTGAATAAGAGATCAGACTCCAATTAGAAATACAAATGAAATGAATCTGGTTAGGACTACAGTAAATTAGAATACAGAGGAAAGGATGATGTTATATTGTCTGTATTTTAAAACTTCAACTTCTTTGTGAGATTAGAGGAAGAGATGTTTATTTGGTCTAAAATTTAAATTTTCTGTAGCACACTAATTTAAGTTGTTTGGTCAGTTTATTTCAACAATGTAATTACATGGAAGCTAGAATAGGGAATGAGATCCTATTCTTCTATACGGGTTAATGTAACACCCAGATACATGCCTGAGACCTTTGGGCAGAAAATAAAAAAAAGTACTTGCAAAGTTCCCTTGAGGGACTGGGGAAAAATGTGGAAGTATTAAACTCCCACACTTGGAGAATTCCCAATATTCTCTCAGGCACTAGGGACCCACAATTTAATAAGCCAAGCCCTCGATCTAGAGGCTTGCCTTTATGAAACTTATCTCTTCAATGGCTTAGCCAGGCCTGAATTTAATTATGCTTAAGTGTCACCCCCAAAGAGCCTCTTTTGTTGCTCAGATGTGGCCTCTCTCTTTAAGCCAAATCTGCAGATAAACTCACTAAACTCCCCTCTACGTGGGACATGACTCCCAGGGATACAAGTCTCCCTGGCAACGTGGGACAGGTTTCCCAGGGATGAGCCTGGCCCTGACATCGTGGGATTGAGAATACCCTCTTGACCAAAAGGGGGAAAAGAAATGGAACAAAATAAATTTTAGTAGCTAAGAGATTTCAAATAGAGTCAAGAGGTCATTCTGGGGGTTACTCTTATATAAGCTTTACTCAGGCGTTGCAAACTACCACAGGAAGCCCCGACCAACAGTATTTCTGAAAACCCTAGGGAGTGCCCTGGGCTCTATTTAAGTCTCTATAAAAGCTTTTCTTAGTAAGTTTATTTTTTCAGAAACTTAAGCCCTCCAGATTGATCCTGTGCCATATAAAACATGAAACCAAGAGGTACCAGTCTTTCCAAGAACATCATCCAATTTCATTCCTCTACCCCAACAATACCCCTTTCCAGAATAAAGACGTTAAAATGGTCATTGCCCAGATATCCCTGAAGATTGAGAGAAAGATCAAATGTGAGGGAGGAAGTGTAACTGAGAAAGTAGAATTTAACAAATGACTGTGACTACTGACTCATTATATAGCTATTTCTTTGTAGTGTCTAGTGTTTAGAATAGCCAGAAGGAAATACCTGAAGTTGCTGAACTGTAATCCAGTAGTCCTGATCTTTTATAATGATTATATAACTATATAGCAAAAGAAAAAAAAAAGTCAATTGCCTGTGTTTGTATGCGTCTACTTCTGGATATTTTGTTCTGTTCCACTGATCTATATATCTATCTCTGACAATAATACACCATTGTAGTTAACCTACCTCTACTGTAAGTCTTAAAATTGGGTAGAGTGCAATACTAGTGGTCAATAAGAAGGAGAGGTAAGGGTTATGGGACATTTGGGGCCTTCTTTTCTTTTCATTTATTTGGAGTAATGCAACTGTTCTAAAATAATCATGGTGATGAATACACAAATATGTGATGATATTGTGAACCACTGACTGTATATTTTGGGATGGACTGTATGATGTGTCAATATATCTCAATAAAATTTCATTAAAAAAAACAAACAAGTGCCGTAGGTCACAGAGAAAACCATAGATACATAGAAAAAGAGCCAATTGGAAAATGGATAACCTCCCTAAATGAGGCTGCCCCTATTCATTCAATTATTGCCATGTAGAAGTTAGGTCTATGTTGCCAGCCAGATCTTCTGATTTTTTCCTAGGACAAGGAGAAATTGATATTTTTTTCATGATTTTTTTTTTGAAAAAGCATTAAGATTGGGAACCCATAGGTATCTAAGAGTCATACTAAAAGTTAGTTTACGTTTCTTCATGGTGGCTGGGACACAATTATAAATGTGTCAGCTGAATATACACTGTGTACACCACACACACATACACATCTTTAAAAAGAAAAGGGAAGAAGCAAAAATACTTATATTGTCCACATTGTACTACTTAGGTTAAAGATACTTGCCCATTTGAAATGTTCCCTCTGAATGCAGTTCTATGATGGGTTTTGATAGGGGAGGCTTGACTCTATGGGAAGATGGGAAAGAGGACAAAGATGAGTCAAGTAGCTCATTAACTGCAAAGACAGACACCCTCTACAAAAAATAACAAATATTATTATAGTTCAAAGCCACTCTGAAAGGCCTTTGGTTTAATTACAGTTAGCCTTAGGCAGTGTGTTCAGAAGGTCTCAGGTTAGGTCAGCTAGGCATTGTATTCAACATCTAATGTCAAATAAAAAACTGATCGTGAAGTAGTTAGACTTAGAAATAGCTAAAGATAGGTTAGCAAGAATTTTCCGAATGTTCAGTGTTTTTCAGGGTCTCTATAGTTTTTGCCTCTGCTCAATCAAAAATTTTAAGATACCTGCTATTTCTCATGGATAACAAAATACTTGACTCTTACAATGACCTAAAGTTCAGAAACATTTATCTGATACATATCCCAATCCAGAATAATATGCAAAAAATTAGAAATCAGAGAGGCAATTTCAATGTACAACCAACCATACACTAATGCCAATCCACGTTTCACCGAGGAACCCACCTTCAGGCTTAACTTAGAGCCCATTTACTCTTATTTCATTCAGGGTTCTAACAAGGTTAGTAGTACTTTGCAGTTCCCATGGCAACAGAATTGCCATTTATCATCTAAAAACCATATTTAATATAAAATATGATTTTATATTAGCAAAGGGAGAAAAATATTTTCATAGGATAAACTAGGGAAAAAAAAACACCTTGAAAACTACCTCCAGTTTGTGAAGATTAGACAATTCTAAAATACAAGCTGAAATACTTTACATATATTAAATTTTTTTTAATGGAAGAATTAGGTATTTTATTTTAATGATCAATTTTAAAAGGGGGAGGGAGTGTGGGTTATAACTATCGAGTAACCCTGACCTCAGACTTGGAGTCAGGGTTTCAATCTTCACTCCACCACTTTCTTGCTATGTGACCTTAGGCAAATTAATAATTAATTTGAGCCCCAATTTCCTCAACTGTATAAAGGAAGTAATAACAGCACTTAATTCCAAAGTTTGCTGTGAGCATTGAATGAGACAATCTAAGGGAAGCACTGAACACAGTGTTAGGTAAAGAAAAACTCTCAGCGAAGATTAGCAAGCTTTTCATTTACAAGTTTGGACTTGAAAACTGGACTCAGACAGGCCCCCAGAATATCCCACATAGAGTAAGTAATTAACTGTACTCTTCCTTTCACTTCCTCATGCAGAAAAATATTTCCTGCACATCTATTCTGTGCTAGGTACATTTCTATGACCTGGGGATAAAACAGTAAACAATACACCCCCAAATTCAGACTATTAAAATAGTAAATGCCATTTTATAAATGTTCAGAGAAATTACATTAATGGATAGAAGAGTCATGAGGGAAGGTATATTTAATTTCAAGGACTGCAAGACAAGCAAGAATGATAGTCCCAGGGCAAGGAAGAAAGTTAGGAGTGGGGATCAAAAGGAAGCAGTGCTCTAACATGAGGTCTGTAGCACCAAACCTGCCATCTACTAAGAATCCTGAATTTTACTTGGCTCTTTTTCTTCCAACCAAAGCCACTAACTTACTTGATGATATGTAGCTTCCTTGTGACTATCATTGGAAAGTCAACTTCAAAATATTTACTTGGGAGAAGATTTTCATCCTGGAGAAAAACAAAGAATAGTCCTTATAATCATGTATTAACTCAAGCATTTACCAGTCACATTTGATATGCCAAGCACTAGGCATGTAAGAGCTATGAGAAAAATAAGCATTTTAAAACAGGGGAAGAATAAATCAGAAATTTATTTTCCATATTACTTTGGACACAGCATAGTGAATGGATGTGAGGGAAGCAAGAAAGGATGCAGGAAAAACACAGGAGGCTACTGTAGTCATCCTGGTAAGGAGTAATGGGGAGCCTAAACTAGGGGAGTGGCAACTGGGATGGAGATGGGGAGGAGTTAGGAGATGCTCTGGAGGTAAGTAATATAAGGTACTTTTCCAAAAACAGCTTAAGACCTGTTAGAGAAGGTCAGGAAATCAATGTACTTGGATTTGGCCAGCAGTTTTGGGATGAAATAGAATAAAATGAAATTATCAGAAAGCATCAAATGTAGTAGAGTTAAGTAGTATTTTGTGAAATACTTCTCTTTTTTTTCTGTTAGAGTAAAGCAGAGTAGAGGTAAAGACCAGGTACTCTAGAGCCAGAGGGTCAGGATTCAAATCCAGGCTCTGCCATTGACTTGCTATGAGGCCTTGTAAAAGTCAGGAGATGCTTTGTGTGAAGGTTTCCTCATCTGAAAAGTGGAAAAAATGCTAACACCTCATGAGTTGTTAGGATCAATGACTAATACATGTGTGGCACTCAAAATGGGGTCTTCCTTTATTATTGGCATACATCCATTTACAGACAAAGGTACCTATCTTGTATTCTGGCTTGGGATGTAACATTTATTTCTTATTGTGGGCTGCAGTGAAAAAAGTGACAACCCACCACACATTGCAAACCCATGCAGAACACATGCACACACATATATACACAGGTCTGCCTTTCCCTCCTGCCTTTCCTAGTTCAGTTGGTGGCTATACCATGTATACAATCACCCACTTGTAATCCTACTATTCCTTCCATCTCCTCCCCACCAACTATCCACTCACTCAGTCCTGCTGCGTCTTCTTCTGGAATCCATTGCTCCTCAGCACTATCACCTCCTCTGTGATTTTCTACAGTCCTTTGGACACAACCACCGTATAATAATAACTAGGGCAAATAGCACGCATGTCACTGGGAAGCCTGGAAGACAACCCAGACTGTGTATCACTCCACAGGGTACTGCTCAGACTTAAAGGGGATCCAACATGACTGACTTCTTCCCCTATGGCTTAGGGTATAGTTGGATCCACTGAGGAAAGAGAATCCAATAGACACCAAGATACTGAGGCTTCTTAAAGGGTTTCATTCACCCTTTACTCTTCAAGAAAATGTGGGCTTCTTCTTGCCCCATTTCTGTTGTTGCCTGAATGTTGGAGTTTTCAACCATCCAGAGTCTTGACCCCCTGAATTGGTATCAAAGGACCTCACGCAGCAGTGGCAGCATGGGGCTTGTGATTCACAGCAAAGCCTCTACTGATGCAACCGGGGGACCATCCCAGGTGGAAGTGGGTGATAGACATGTCCCATGGACAAGGTTTTGCTTATTCTTTTACAGAAACACATATATTTCCAAAACAGGGAAGAGGAAACTTCTTCTTCAAAGAGCCAGGTAGTAAATATTTTAGGCAGGTCAGATGGTCTTTGTGGCAACTACTCAACTCTGCTACTGTGGCATAAAAGCAGCCACAGACAAAACATCAATGAATGGGCATGGCTGTGTTCCAATAAAACTTTATTAACAAAAACAGGCAATGGGCCAGATTTGGCCTGTGGGCCATGACTTGCCAACTGCTGCTCTAAAAGAGAAAGGAAAACCAATATTAGAAAAAAAAAAAAGAGGGACTTTCAATCAAAACAAAACAAAACAAAACAAAACAAAACACTTCAGACCAATATAATCATCGAACAAAACAAAAAATGTTCCACAAGACATTCAGACATTGTGCAATTCTCTTTCCTTGCTACTGAGAGACAACCTTTTACTTAGAAGGGGCACCTAGGCCTCCACGTACCTTGCTCAGAAATAAAAAATTACAGTCCATTAATTATTAACCCCACCTACAAGACAGGAAAAAAAAAGTGACAAAGTCAAAGGAGTCTCAAGTCAAATGGAGGGATATCCTGAGGGCCTCTGTTAACACTGACATACTACATTCTATTACACTGCATTCTGTTCCAGTTTCTTACACCATGCCATGAACACTCCAATGGAAAGGCACATTAGATCAACAAAAAAGGGGAGGTTGCCTAAAAGACTCCTCTGAACAAGTACAGGGGCTGTGCACAGAAGAAAGAGGAAAGAATTTGGAGTACAAATGTCTGTTCCATGTACAAATGTCACCAGCTATACAATCTCAAGGAAGACAAAACCTCTCACAGCTGCATTTAACCCATTTGAGTAAAACCCCTTCACAGAGCTATTGTGGTTATTCATCAGGTCATGTATATAAAAGCACTTCTTAAATATTAGTTATCTTATCCTGAATGAAGAATACAGAATCCAACAATATCAAGACCATGTTGAAGACACTGATTTCTTGAGTAAGAAGAAGGAAGCAGGCAATGGTGACTACAGACCTTCTTATCAGGAGAAGTGATTAGGGGCAAAATAGATAGGCAGGTTAGTTTATTCCCATACACTCTAATTTATCTTGGTCCATGTCTGGAAGAAATCTGGGGAAATACACATACTCTTTACTGTCATGTGACCAACCTGATTAAAGAACCAAGCAAAGCTGCACAAACCTACAAAAAAGCAAAGGCAGTCAATGACTCCTTGTAAGGAAAAGGTTTAGCAGTAAAAACCAAGCCCAGGAGTCAAAGACCAGAGTGTTAGTCCCAGTTCTGCCACTATGTCTAAGTGTTTGACTCTGTGAGTGAATATAATCATATCTGCTCTTGATTCCTAAAGGGGAAGTTATGGGATTAAATCAGAAAATTGTTACAAAAGGATTTTGCATTGTATTATCATCCAGCCTTGTAAATCCCCAGATTTTACCAACAATGCCATCAGATGACATAAAAATGACAAATACACATGCTTTGTCTCAGCAATTCCACTGGTGGAATTATTGCCCCTAATCAACTTTTACACATGCAGAGGGAAACATACACAGGATATTTATTATAACCCTATTTGTAATAACAAATGATTTGAAACAATGCAAATTCCCATCAATAGGGGAATGGGGAAAGAAAATGTGGTACTGATGGTGTCATCGGGGGAGCAGACTAGGCAGATGGGAATGGGGTGAAAGGCTGTTTGTTCACAGCATATCTTTAATATGTATTTAACCAAGTGAACATCTTGAAAACATTAAATTTTTAAACAACTAGGGAAAGGAGGGGGAATTACATTTACCTTTAATTTCCAGAAGGTGGTATCCATCCCAGCCCCAAGGTTCACAATTTGACATTGACATTCTGTCTTCCGTAGAAATGCCTTTATAAGCTGACTGACACCATGAACTCGGGCAAAATATCCTAAAAGAGGACAAGAGAAACTAGTTATCACTAAGCAAGGACAGAATTAACTCCTGCAAAGCCCAAGACATGCGAAGGACAAAACAAAAAACAATTTTCCTTCTTCAGAGTCAGAGACTCATCTGTAGACTTTCATGGGTAAAATAGCAACTTTCAAGTTCTCTTCCTTTTTATAAAGCCATTTGAACCAAAGCAAGGCAATCTATTTAGTAGAGGAATTAGCTACATTACTTAAAAAAATAATCTAAGAAAAATAAAATGTCCTCTAATTTTACATATGAAAAACAATTTATAAATAACAAAACATCTGATCCAAATGCTTTTCTTGGAAATGTGCTTTTTATGGCTATAGAGAAAAGTACTCAGCACTCTGGTAAAACTGAAAATGTTGAGATCATATGGAAAATTATATTTGAAGTCAGGAATTGAGCAGGTGATGCTAAAGCAAAGAAAACCATATTTCTTAGTGTACTCCTTTCATCTCTGCCTTGAGTATGTTAGAGTTTCTATGTAAAACGGCATCTCAGATTGGAAGGGGCACAAACAAATGAATGCCTAATAAAATTACCTGATAAGCTTTGGGGTGGAGAGTTGGGGAAAAGGAGGTAGGAAACAAAGAAGTAAGAAAGGAAGATAAAGTCTATGCATTATAAAGACGTTCTGTTCAAAGACTGAGCCAGAACAATTGTTACCAGTGTGTGACTATTTTAAAAACATTTTTATTTTTCAATTGGAGAATTTTAATGTTATGCAATTATCACTGTAAAACAAAGTACAATTTTATAAGTTTCTGTATGTAGCTGTTACATGTAGGGTAAACCTTTTTTTTTTTTTTTATTAGAGAAGTTGTAAGTTTATAGGAAAAAACATGCAAAAATAGAGTCCCCATATAACCCCATGCATTAGTGTGGCACATTTGTTACAACTGATGAAAGAATATTATTATAATTGTACTATTAATTATAGTGCATTGTTTACTTTAGGGTTCCCTATTTGTGTTGTACAGTTCTAAGAAGTTTTTTAAAAGATTTTTATTTCAGTAACATATACAAATTTCCCCTTTTAACCAAATTCAAATACATAATTCAGTGCTGTTAATTACATTCACAATATAGTGCTACCATCATCACTATTTGTTACCAAAACATTTCCCTCACCCTGAACAGAAACTGTTCACTCTAAGCATTAAATTGAGAATAGCATAAAGAATACTTATTGTAATTTGACAGAGTAATTTATGTCTGTTTAATCTAATAAATAATTTGCACTTGCGTTAGAATGTCTTTTTCAGTTTATTTTTCTAGTCAGTCCTTTTTTAATTGTTTATTACAGAAATATGCATATTGGAAGGGATACCGGAAAATAAAAAGATCCCTCAGCACAAACTGTTGGGAAGAACTCTCCTGTTGGGTCGCAGGTCACCAACCTAGAGATTCAAACCCAGGGACAGGAAGAAGGAAGAAAGGTAGGCTGACATGCAGCCAGAGGCACCAAACCAGTCCCCCTGGCTGGTTCCTGTCCTCTGCAGCATTTGTCAGGACATGCTGCCTCTAGTTTGGAATTGTGACAGTCAGACTTCACCCAATATCACTGATTCCAGGTTCACCCTCAGCTCAAAGTCAACACCACATCCTTACTCTATGGAGCCACTGCTTTAAATTTTCTTTGCATTTCTTACAGAACTTATCTATAGGACCTATCTTTAGGGACAGGATTCTTGGCACACACAGGAAATACGGCCATGGTCAATTTCTCAATCTGGTTGAGAATAATATTCCCTGTATCTAGAATACTTTGACTCCCTTGATGGAAATTACTGCAGAGCCTAATAATAATGTTACTAACACTATAATAAGGTAACAATAATAAATTCCTGATATGAACTAGTTCATAGTAAAAGATGTATGGTTTTTAAAAATATGAAAATGATGTTCAACCTCACAGAGAATTATAAACTAAAATGACAGTAAGATGCCATCTTCATCTATCAGATTAACAAAGATTAAAAGTTTAATAATACACTATATTGGTAAGAATGCTGGGAAATAAGTTCTTTCATATATTATTTGGAAAGAGTGCACCCTGGAGCACACTTTTTAAGAACGAATACCAAAACCTCAGGCCCCTGAGCTGATGAGGAAATAATGAGGAGAGGGACAGGAGGAGTGTCACTTGCCTCTGTTAATTTCTGGGGCCTTCCTTTCCTTAGACAGTCTCACAAAATATTGGATGTAAGGATCATGCCAGTAGCCAAGGCTTACAGCAAACCTGTAAGGGATGAAAAGGGAGGTAGATGAATAGAATTAGTAGGTTCAGACAAAGGTAGCATTGTCAAGTTCCAGGGAGCAGGTCAAGAGTCCAGAGGAACACCGCCTAGCTGAAAAGGCCAACAAATGACATTTAGTGCCCCATTACAAATTTAAATGGAATCACCCATTTATCTTCATATTCACATTGCACTGTCCACCATGTTTCTGATGATGGTTATTTATCATCACTCTACTCATTTCCCTAATTCCTTCCCTAGGCCCTAAACCTCAGCTAATCTAATTTCATACTAAATAGAGCAGATCATGACCATTCACTTAGTGAACTCATTGACCAGAGCTAGTCACAGAACTCTACCCAATCAAAAGTTCTATATCCAGAAGAAAGGAAACCCAGAAATATTTGACAAACATTAATTACTACCTAAGTATTCCTCCCTATTCTGTATTATGTGCCAGTTATTTCACTTTCCCTAGGGAGGTTACAGTGGGGGAAGCCAGGACCAAATCAACAACTACTATGTTACAACTCAGAAAATGCTATGGTGGCCTGTTTCTACCCCAGTCTATATAACAGGAAGTTAAAATGTTTTAGCGTTCCATTTCCGGCAATTGAAGCCTGGATTGGAACTGGAAGCTTTCTGGCAATCATGAGTGGAAACACGGAAAGAATCTGGATCCCTGAGCTATGCAAAGTGGCTGGAGGTTTGGAGCCTGCTCTACCTCTGAATCTCTGACTTATGAGATAATAAATTTCTTTAAAACATATAGGAGACTAGACTGAAATAGAAAATACCAGTGTACATCACATAGTAAGGGTTAAAGATTGTTTCCTGAAACTTCTGTTTCAATTGCATATGGTGATGGGCAATTGAAAAATCTATTTTTTCAGCAGGTGGCCGGCAGAAAGTCTGATAGACACTGATTTCAAAGAAATCATCTATTGCCATCTAGTGGTAAAAATCATAACCGCAGTTGAAGCAGGAATGGTAGACCACTTGTTTACCTGCACTGACAGAGCAGTCACCCTGCAGACTGCAAGTTGGAAGGCACCTTAGAAATGATCTAGTTAGTGTAAGACTCCTTTCAACATTATCAAGCCATTGCTTGTCTACATCAGCAAGGAAAGCATTCTTTCAACTGCTAAGTAACTCATTGTTGAAAAGCTGATCAATTTGCCTCCCTCTAAGGACTTTTCAGACTTACTACCACCCTCTTGGATAATAAAGAACAGGTTTTATTCCTCTCAACTGTGCATTATCAGTAAGTTTGATACTACTGATTCAGTCATCCATTATTTACTTCGTGCCTATGTGTGCTGGGCACTGGGGAAGCAGTGGTGAATGCAACAGAGAAAGGTGAAGAACAAAGGAAATGAAAAGATGATGACAAATGAAAGACATGAATAGTAAAAAGGATGATAGGACATACTTTAGGGAAGGTGAAAAGTGAAGGCCTCTGAAGAGGGGACTGTTGAGTTGGTCCTGGAGAAAGGGAAAAAGTCATTGTGCAAGATGCATTCCAGACAGGAGGATCAGCAGATATAAAGCTCTGGATGGGAACAGACTTGGAATGTTCCATTAACTGAAAGAGGGTAGTGGGTAGAGAACAGTAAGAAAACAGAAGAGCAGAGGAGACTGGAGACACAAGCAGGTCAGGACACACGGGGTCTTGCAGGAGTCTGGATTGACCTCAACAGCATACTGTATGTACTCAGTACAAAAAGGTCTTAAGATGCTGGAGCACATGACACAAATAAATCCAATCACCAATTTCTGAAGATTCCTACTTCCTAATGTTTTTAACTTTTATCTCTTTCCATTCCTCAAAATGAGATGACTATACATGATTTCCATGTCTCAGGGCTAAAAGGATCTCACTGTTTTCTGCCTATGAGAGTGGAGAAGATAAAAAAGATTTACAACAGTATTGGAAAGAGAGTAGGGAAAAGAGTGATATTAGGCACTACTGATGGGAGTTCTGAAGGGCAGGTGAGTGTTATGTTTCAGAACGTAAAGGCCATCAATCAGAGATTAATTGAATTAATTTTGGTGTATCCATACAGCGAAATGTCACTTAAAATATGAACTAGAAGGATTATACATGGAAATATGTTCAAGATATACTGTTAAAGAGAAAAAGGTAAGACCAAACATATATGTAGTGTATATGTCCATAAATATATATGTGTAAGTCTATATTATGCCAAAATATTAATTATACTAATTATTACCAAATATCAATAATACTAATTATTAATCTGAGGTTTCTGGTATTTAATTTCATCAAATCCAAGGCATCATCAATTGTAAGATGTACCACCAAGAAAGAAAATGTAGCCAATTAAATTAACTGCATGCTTTTTCTTATCATTTAGGATTTTAATTTTGTGGTTATTGAAAAAGTTATTTTGGAATTATTTAGAAGTTGTTTTCATACATTTCTCTTGTATACACATAAAAAGGAAAATATAAGTGAAATAAATTGGATGTCTTCACTTTCAGGAAGTCTGAGTTTTTGCACAATATCGACCTTGTGCCATCGAGTGTTGGCGAAGGGTTTTACTTAAGAGATCTCCACCATCCTCTCTGAGATTTTCTTCCAAGCCACTGATCCTCATTTTGTAAATTTTGATACAGGCTCCTTCTTGATCTCATCAGAAGATCTCAATGGGAGTTTTTCAAGCAGCAATCAGTATTTGTGTTTCTTCTTCAAATGGCCCTTAAATGGCACATGGATTAAAGCGTCCAGAAGGTGAGGTTCTACCTGTCCAGCCATGCCATCAGAAATAACAACCACATCCACACATGCACAGGTAATGACAACCATATACAACTGACAGCCTCTGAAGGACAAACTGAAACTAAATCACACCTTAGTTTAAAGAAGTTAAAATGCAAGAACAGGTGTGTCACAACAACAATAATAAACAATTAATTTGGATATCATAAACAAAAAGGCAAATATTAAAGTAGGAAAAATATCTGTAATGTCACAAAGAACTAATATCCTTACAACATAAAGGACTCTTATAAATTAAAAAGAAGAAACATAATATTCCAGAAGAAAAATATGTACCAAGGACAAAAAAGGACAATTCACAAAAGAAGAAACACACTGATCAATGAACACACACAAAGCTCAGCCTCATCAATAATGCAAAAATACACATTAAAGTAAAAGCAGAGACTGATATTTCTTCGATAAATTAGCAACAAAACCATTCTGTAATAGAACTTGGCACCAGAGAAGAACAAGGAGAAGGCACTCGAACGCTGTCACAGGAACTGTGGACTGGTACAATCATGTTTATAGTCACTCTGGCAACAGGCAAAAAAGACCAAAAACCATGCACATACAAGGACCCAGTTCTAAAATTCCTAGGGAAATAATCAAGAATGAATACAAAGATTTTCTATAAGAACACTGAACTGTGGAGTTACAGTATCAAGTGACAAAGCAACCTACAAAATTATTTGTACAGGGTGTTCCCAATAATGCTATAAAATATATCTATGTACTTATATACCCAGAAAAACACAAGACTGCCCAGAGTGTACACCAAAATGTTAACCGTGGTTATCTATGGACCACAATTCTGTGCATCTAGTTCTGCCTGTTCATTCCCATTATAGTCGTATTCTCACAAAATCCATTTAGATCCCTTCTATTTGTACATCCTAATTTCATACTTAAAACCTAGACTCAAAGAATAAAAAATCTCAGATTTGGAAAGACCTTCAAGATTTTCCCAGTCTTCATTCAATTTACCAGTTTTCAGAATTTCCATGACATTTACTTACCACCTGCTCAATTTAATATTTTAAATCAACCCACCTTTAAAAACATATACACAGGTGTGATGTGCTAATGTTTTCTTCTTACACAACACTGTAATAAATGCCTAACTATTAAAACTTAAAAAGCCTATCCATGGGCTGCCTAAAATCATTATACATTATTCCCATGAGAAACACTCATCTGGTCCAAGCAGAACAGTTTCTTTCCATTCAAGAAACACTTACTGAGTGAGCCCTATTTGCAAGAGTCAACTGCAACAATGGGTCCTTCATCTAAAAGGTGTGGAATCCCCTCCAACAGCAATTTCCTCATCTGAAGCTTCAGAGAATGGGAAGGGATCCCTGCTCTGCGTCCTGACTCTACAGCTTGAGGTTGGAGGCTAAATCTCAATTATTTCTTTAATCAACATTCACTGAGCACTTGCTATGTGCCAGGAATAATTCTAAACACTTGACAAATATGAACATATAACCCTCCTAACAACTCTAGGAGGGAGGTACTACTTTCCAGAAAGATGTCAAAGTAGTTAATTATGGAACTTTGTCGGGAACTCAATTCTACTACTTTTCAAACTTCCTTACTGACCTGGATTTAGATATTCCACTGTTAACCCACTAGTTGTTTAAATGGTGAGATTGTGTGTGTATTGCTGTATCTATACTGCAAAATCAACTGTATTCTTAGCATTAATTTTTAAGTTTGGGGTTTGAACTGCATATTGTTTGTGGTCTTTTAAGACCTCTATCTTAACATTATTGTTGTTCTTGTACATTGTTTAGTTTCATTTTTATTTTCTATTGGTTTTACTCTTGGTTTATAAATGGAAGTCAGGAAGCAAAGTCCGAAGGGCAATGATTTAGACACTATGTACCTAAAAAGAGTTTGGATTTGTTTTACTCCCTGGGAGCTTACTTTAAGTCTTAAAATTAAATAGTATTAAAAAATAAATAAAGTAAGTTCTCCAACTCTGTTTTTATGAGGACTGTTTTGGCTATTCTAGCTCCTCTGTGTTTGCATATACATTTTAGGATCAACTTGATAATTAAAAAAAAAAAAAAAAAAAGCCTGCTAGTATTTTGATTAGGATTGCACTGACTCTATGGATCAACTGGGGGAGAACAGAAATCTTAAAAACTTCAAGTCTTCTAATCTATAAACAAGGATATCTTCTATAACTTAAGTCTTCTTTAATTTCTCTCATCAATATTTTAGTTTTCTGTGTAAAGCTCTTTCAGTAGATTTATTCCTAGATACATGTTATTTTTTTTGAGGCTACATTAAACGACATTTCAAAATTTCATTTTCATATATATGTACTTTTACAATGCATCTATCTGACACAGGACTCCAATCCAGCATATACAATCAACTCCTACAAATCAATAACAAAATGCAATTTTAAAATGGGCAAAAGACTCGAACAAATAGTTCACAAAAGAAGACAGAGGAATGGCCAATAAGCATACAAAGAGGTCCACATCATTAGGAAGCAGGGAAATGCAATTGAAAACCATAAAACATGGGCAATGCTATTTCACACCAAACTGACAATACCAAATGTTAACAAGGATGTGGAGAAACTGGAGTTCTGATATGTTGCTGGTGGAAAGTATAAATTGATAAACCACAAACTGGTTGCTGAGATGAGGGATGATATGAGGGAAATTTCTGGAGTTTCAGATGTATTTATACCTTGTTTTGGCTAGTGCTAAACAGGTATATATAATTGCCAAAACTAATCAATTTGAATACTTAAGACTGAGCATTTTATCATATGTTAACTTCTCCACACCTCCCACCCCTCTCTTTGTAGGTTAAGAATAGCTTGAAAATTCTGGATGAAATGGGACTAATTAAGCAAGAAAGATGGAAAAAGCTTTTGGGGCAGAAGGAACAGCATGCTCAAAGGCCCCAAGGAAGGAATGAAGGAAAAGAGAACATACAAAGAACTGAAAGATCATGCAGCTAGGGCCCATGGAAGATGAGGGTGATGTGAAGTGAGTCTGCAGAAGTAGGACAAAACAGGATGGGTTGTGTAGTCCACAAACAGAATTTTAGTCTTTCTAAGACTAACAGGAAGTCATTAAAATAGGGAGTGACAGGAGCAAATGCATCTTTACAAGACCCTGGCTTTAGTGGAAAATATGGGAGGTAAGACTGGACGGGGAAGTCCAGTTAGCAGAGTAGTACCATAGCTCAGGCCACAGATGATCTTAGCTTGGACTAGGATGGCAGAGGCAAGAGTAGCAAAAAGGGGTAGATTCCAAAGATATTCAGAAGACAAAATTCACAGGTCTGGGTAATTGATCCCGTAAGAGGGTAAAGTGAAAGGCATTTTCAAGATGACTCCTTCCTTTTTCAATTGTGAACTCAATGAAGAATGGCACCATTCACTGACTTGGGGTAGAGGAGGGCAAAAGGAGGGGAACATGGGAAGGTAATCTTGAGTACAGGTTTGAAAATAATAAATTTGAGATAATTTTAAGATATTCAAGTGGCAGTTTCAAGTTGGCAGTTAAATATCCATGTTAGGTGTGAACTAGATCATGAAAAAGTGTGGTATGCCATGCAATGTAGCATATAATTTACTTATACCTGACAGGGAACAAGAAGGTTTTAAGTAACAAAGTGATGAAATAAGGTTTCTGTTTCTGAAAAATCACTCTGGCCGTAGCATAAACAATTGGATGAAGGAGGTAGCCAAGTACCATCGGTCAGGCCTTGACATCATTAGAAGCTGGCCCGGCATTCACAGCAAGGACATGCTGTTCTCCTGTTGGACATCAACAACCTCACTGAATACCAACCCAAGGGCATTCTGCAACAGTGATGACATGAGACAAAATAAGAGCATTTCATAATTTTGTCTAATAATAGACAAAAGCAAGGTCACTGTGCCACCCTCAAAACATCAATCATCCTTTGCTCCAAGATAATATGAATGATCACTGCTTCTTTATGAAATACAGCTTCAGTCATACTCTAGTCTACCCTCCTTTCAGAAAAAATTGATCGAGATACCCAAAGAATTGTTCCTGCCTGCTGTCAGTACCCAGGTCCAGAGGAATTTCCTGCTTCCTTGGATCCTCCTCCAAATCACCCAAAGTCCAAACACTTTAAGTTCTTTCTAAAAAGCCTCTCACTGAGCCCGTGGTTTTCCAAGATGTGCATTCTCCTTCATTGCAATGAGTAATACATCCAACTTGGTTTAATTACAGGTGAGAGGAACTAATCACTGCAGATGAGGTGGTGAAATAAAGGAGTATCCCATGTATAGGCTGGGTTCTCCACGTAGACTCTGAAATCACCTCAGATAAAGTCAATAATTGAGATATAGAAGAAGACTGAGGATCAAGTGCCAAAATCTTCAATAAATTAGGATGAGTAACTGACAGCAGGAAGAAGGGAGCGATGAGAAGGACAGGGCAGCCAAGCTGGTAGGATGGATCTCAAAGAAACATGTTGGAGAAACAAATATGATAAAGGACAAAAATTTCCAACCCCCTAATCCTGAGATATAAAGGGTATGAGAAAATAGAGGCACCACTTGAGAGAACTTCAAGAAAATGACATCTCTAAGGAAGGGCCAGAGTTAAGGCAAAGAAAGGGAAGGAATGGCTAACAACAAGTTGAAGAAATACAAGAGTCTGTTGATTACAGAATGGTAATTTCAGAGGACACAATGAGGGTTTGGGGAGAGGGAATCGGTAAGCAAGAGTGGAGAACTGGTTTAGGGGTACAGGGTAGCATGACAGGTATAAGTAGAAGAGATGAGTAGGGTGGGCAGGGAGATAGCTATCACGGTACACACTCAATGACTACCTTTTGAATCAAATGGGAATTATTAAACTTAAACTTAATATATCCAGTTAGAAGAGTTCTAACTATAAAACTCCACCAGTGACAGAATGGGTCTCTGATGTTAATGAGGTTGATGATTTGATGGCAAAGGGGGTGGTGCTGATGACAATAACTACCATTTTTGAGCACTCACTATGTGCCAGGCACTGTTGGAAGCAATCACTACAGATTTAATTCATTTAATTCTCATGACAATCCTCTGTAACAGGTAATACTGTTATCACCTAAGAAGGGAACATACTAAAACAGAAGTAACAAAATTATATATGCCCTGGGAAGTTAATGGGCTTTATCATAGCTATTGTAGGGATTTTATCACCTTAACTCAGGGTAGCAGGAACCAGCCAGACCCATACCTACTACATATTCAGCAACTTCAACCAAATAATACCCAGGATGGAAATAAATAATAATATTAATTTATTGAGGGCTTCACTTTGTGTCAGACCCTGTACTAGGTGTTTTGCATCGAGTACCTGATTTAATCCTTATACCAAAAAAGTTACCGTTAGTATTCCCATTTTAGAGATGAAGAGACTAAGGCAGAGAAAGGAGAGTAATTTGTCCAAGATATATGCAAGAATTCCTTAATTAATAACAAGATTTACTGAAAAAATTTAAGGATTTAATATGTCACAGCAAAGACGCAAATCACAATATTTCAGAAGTTGAAAGCAGTGAGTCTTGAAAAATGTTTAAGAACATTAATTTATGGATTGTCACATGATCTTTGTATATTTACTTCAGAGGAGGGAACCCACTGAAAAATGTTTCGCTGAAATGCACCCAGATGGCCAATATGCCTAGTCTGTACAGGCCTGGACGTGCCCCAGAAAATTCTGATTCAGTGGGTCTGGAGTAAGCCCTGAGCAACAGTAGCTTTTCTTAGAAACCTCCCCTACCTTAGATTCCTCACCATTCCAAACCCAAATTTCCCTGCAATATTTAGCTGCTGGTAGACACAGAGAGAATGAAAAAGTGAGGCAGAAAAGAGCTGAAAAAATAAAAACTATCACGCAGAGAGTCAAGGAAAGGCATGTTCTATGTATCATATTTCTATGTACTTTTCTGTGTGATGAGCAATTGTATAACAAATTTACTTTTTCAATGTAGGCAAACAGCAGTCAATATTAGAAATATTTCTATATTAGAAAAATTATTTCATGTTTGACAGTGTTACAGATATGCAGAAGTATATAATTCATGCATTTATTTGGTTAATATCAACTGAAATCTGGAGAGAAGTAAAGTTGGGTGTAATCCACTTAAATTCACAAATTTTAACAAGGACTACCTCCAAGCCTTAGTCTTCGTGTTTGTTTATCCATTTACTTATTTAAGCGACCAACATCACACCTACTATATGGCAGACAGTGCTCTACATGCTTCAGTAATATTAAATATAATTTAATCTTTTGAACCACCCTCTGAGGTAGGTACTGGTATTATCCCGATTCTATAGATCAGAAATGTGAGCCACAGAAAGGGTTAGTACTTGCCCAAGTTTAAACAGCTAGTAAACGTCAGCACCTGAATCAGTTTGACAGAGAGTATGGTAACAGAGTCTATGTTCTAACTCCCTGTTCTGTCTCCAGGAACCCAAAATAGTGCCAAGGGGTGACTGTAAACTACTATATTCTGACTTAATATAAAACTCTAGTTTTCCCCATTCTACAGTCCCTATTTGGTCCCAGCCTATTTTTCAGCCCCTAGGACACTCTTTCAGTTCTTCCAAAAGTCCACTCTCCTCCTTGCTGTATCCCTTAATCTGAATGCCGTCTTACACCCCTCTCTTTTTAGCCTTTTATTCTCAGCAAACAGTATTGCATAAATTGTAAGTTCTATTGACACCCTGTGCTTCTTTTCAACTCTCAACAATATAATTAGGTATTCCATGGGTAATTATTTGTTTCTTGCCAGTTTTTTCCAACTAGATAGTGAGTTACTGTAGCTCAGAAAACCATGTCTGTCTTGTTCATCATGGATTCCCAGTCACAAAATCCCCAGTAACCAGCATAAAGTAATGGCCTGGCACAAAGTAAGCTCTCAATAATTTTGTTGAATAAATGAATGAAGGGCTACATGCAAACTTCATGTTTTCTTTTTCACCAACACATACCCCATGGAGACTCCTGAAGCAGGCGGGCAAGAGCTCTGGAAACAGAAGCCTTAGCGTGTTGCTGGCTCTGCAAATAATTTTGTGGCCCTGGTCAAGTCATTTCCCCTCTCATTAGTCTGAGTTTCAGGTACACAATGGGGATCACGACAACCCCAAAAGGAATGCAACCTATCGAAGAGGGAGAGCCTGCACATCTCTTTCTCACAACGCATCATAACTGTAGTTATTTGCTTCATGTCGGTCTTCCAGCAAGACTTTAGCTCCAAGAAGAACAAGACCACGTCTGCTTGCTTTAGCGCTACATCCCCAATCATAAAATTCCCAGGGTATGCACTGTTCCTGACACACAACAACCGTTTGGTAATTACAACTTAATGAATGAACCCCTGCTCTGTGCACTTCACAGGGGTGAAGCGAGGACAGCATGAGTTGACGGTTGTATTATCCCTTATCGCGTCTGAGCGTGGGCACACCCCCATCAAAGTCCTAGCCCCGAGATACCCGCCCCTAACTCCGCGCGCAGCAGGCACCTCTTGCACAGAGAAGCATCTTCACAGGTGCCGCGCACGCCCTCGTCATCAGTGTCGCAGCTCGAGGTACAGGGAGAGGAGGAGATCGCGGTCCCTCTCAGACTAGCGGCCATGGGCGTTGCGATTCCGGGATGCTGTGCCCACCAGGGACATGGAAGCCGGGTCGACAGGCGACGGAGGAACCAGCGAGCCACAGGTGAAGGAAAGACAGCTGGGCTGCCCACCACTGGCCTCAGCTGGCGCAACGCAGTGACGCCACCCACGACCGCTGCACCAGCAACCTTCCTGTTTATTGGAACCTCTGCGAGGACGCTCATTGGTCAATTTCCCTGACCCTCATTCAGGGAGGTGCTCATTGGAGAATACCATTAGCTTCGTCCATGTAATCCGGAAGTTCTCCCAGAGAGACTTAAAACAATTTGAAGGTAGAGGACCGCAGTGCTTCTCGGGAATTGTAGTCTTAGGAGCTTTGGTTGCTTTTTGCCGGTGACAAAATATTACGACTATAATTAACTCAGGGTGGAAGAACTAGTAGGATCCGCAGCATTGGGACGAACGGCAGAGAAACCAACCGGAGCAAACAAATGTCACTTGTTATGCTCAGTCTGGGCTCAGGCTCATGAACAATTTAACAAATATTTATTGAGTGCTGACTCAGGGCCAGACACTGTACTAAGGGCTTTACTAAGACACTTACTAAGCTTGGGCTTTGATTTTCACAGCAACCCAATAAGGTAGGAATCATTAACCCAGTTTCACAGATGAGTAGCCAGTGGTAAAAAGGTTAATTGCCCAAGACTCTGCATCTAGGAAGTGGCAGAACCAGGAGAAGCTACTCAAACCCAGATCCATTTATAAGGATTTATGCCATTAAAGTGGCAAACTCACTTGATCTGACTCCACAGTGTGTGCTGGTACCTACTAAGCCGCGTTACACCCAAGGTAGAAAGGTAAACTGGACTCTGCACCTTTATTTTACAATGGCCACATGCCTGCATGTTCAATTATATTCTTGGGAAAGTGAGGTTTCCTCCTTTCTTTTTCCTCACTCTTTCTTTTCCTCTTCCCTTAACTACAAGGTGTTTTTGTGTTTTTTTAGACCCTGTGCTTATTGTTGAAGGAGGTGAGGCATGTACTTTAATAACTTGTAGGGTTTAGGGAGGTTGTGAGAAGGCTTTGAAAGATGGGGAGAATGTACCAGGGAGGTGTGAAGGCACCACTCTCCATTCTAGAATCGTAGAGCAGGAGAGGCCTCACTCCACCCTATTTCCTTCCCCATCTTGTTATTTGATGCCTGTCTTTAGATGGTCCTCCAGCTTCTGCAAACTAGCAACAGGTGGCTCACTTTTTCAAGAGGCAATTCATCCCTGGTCAGCATGTTGTACTTTGTTTAATGTGCACCATAACTTGGAAAGTGCAAACTAAGGATCAGGGCAAGTATGTTTTTATAGAAGAGAAGACAAAAGGAAGACTTTTATTTTAGATTTTATTTATTTCTGTATGCTTTGAGTTTTCCAACTATGTGCAACTAGTACTTATTTTTAAAAGTAAAATAAAAGTGTTATATGAGCCATTTTGGTTTTGTTTCTTAAATGTTTCTGAATTTAAAAAGCTAATAAATGTTAAAATTGAAAATCGTGACAACTCTATTTTATTCAAGCACCTACCATATTAAGCAACTAACATCCATTATATCTTTTATTGCTGACTATATGAGGATCCTTATTCATAAATTCAAGAGTAGTATAATCCAAGAATGAAAGGATGTTTTAACATAAGAATATATAAGAATATTTATTAATTAGCAAAAATAAGGAGAAAACTATATTATCATCTTAATGGATGCAGAAAAAAATTTGATAACATTCAGTACCCATTCAAACTTTAAAGGAAACAAAAGCCTCTTAACAAAATTTGATTCATTGGGATAGTGTTAACTCCGATAAGGAGTATCTACCAAAACCTAATTCCCTTTAATTCATGACCATTCCATTTAAAATCAGCAATAAGACGAAAATGCCCACTAGCCCCACTGGTTCAAAATTATGTTGGAGGATCCAAGCAGTGAAGTAATCGAAGAAAAAATTAAAAGTTATAAATACTGAAATAGGATAAAAATATGGTCATTATTTATGTATAATATGATTCGCTGTGTAGAAAACCCAAAATAACCAACCAACAAATTATTTAAATAACTGCACTTTTGTTGCTGGATATAAGGTCAATATCCTAGTATCAATGGCATTTCTATATACCAGCAATAAATAGTTAGAAAATGTAGTATTTTAAAAAGACCAATTTTAATAGCAATGAACGCATGCAACAAGGAATAAATCAAACAAAAGATGTGAAAAATTTCTGTGGAGAAAAAATAATGAAATATTTTTGAGAAACAAAAAAAGTGAAAGAAGAAGATAGAGAGACTAAAAGCAATATACAAAGTTCATGGATGCAGCCCCTCAATATTATAATGGCAGCTATAATGACTGATACTTTTTGGGCATTTAGCATGGGCTGTATGTTTTTCTATGTGCATTACAAGTATTAAGTCTTTAGAGATAACCCCAACTGATCTCTAAATTCAAAGCCATTCCAATCAAAATTCCAGGGAAGATTAAGAGGATTTTTTTGAATTTGGTACGCTGATTTAAAAATGTATGAAAATCAAATGCCCAAGAATTTCAAAGAAACTTCTCAAGAAAGAATTTGGTTGAGAACTTTCCAAAACAGATATCATAATTTATTATAATGCTAAAGTAATTAAGGTAGTGTAATTAAAGCAGTCACAGGAATTGAGAAAGACATCACTGGATCTAAATAGAGTCCAGATTCATATCTACATTTACATGGAGACTTGACATATGACTGAGATCATATCAGAGATGGATTATTGAGTAAACTTGCTGGGACATTCAGTAATTCATATAAAAATAAGTTGCATGTTTATATCTTGTATATAAAATAACTCCAGAACAAATAAAGAACTAAAGGTGGAAGTGAAAAAATTTAGCATCTTTAGAAGAAAAATATAGAAAACCTGTGAGACTCTGGAGTTTGGTGTATTTCTTTAAAAAGACACAAACAATGCTAACCATAAAGGGGATAAAGATAAATTTAGCTTCATCAATATTAAGTCCTTTTTATGTGAGGCTAAAATGAGAAAAGTGAAAGGATAAGTCACAATGTTGTCACAATATAAGTGACAACAAAACAGTATCCATCATAAACAAATAATTCCTACAAATCAACAAGAAAATGTACGACAATCCAATAGACAAAAAATGACAGACATTTCATAAGATAAAAAAACACGAATGGCCAAGAATCTTATAGTTGGATATATCATGTTTCTAGTACTTATGAAGAAGGAAATTTAAAATATGAGATACCATTTTTTATCACTATATAGGCAAAAATTTAAAAGTCTGACAAGAACCCTTATTAATAAGGTCATGAAACTATGAGAACATATAAATACAGCTGAGGCATAAATTGGTACAATCTCTTTGGAGAAACTTTTGGCATTTTCTAAAGAAGTTTCATACACATACTCTGTGACTTAGCCATTCTATTCTTAGTTATAACCAAGAGAAATACTTGCACTGTGCCTCAGGATACATGCAAATTAATTTTCACAGCAGCAGTATTCAAAATAGAAAAAAAAAACTACAAACAACTTACATGTCTATCAGTAGGAAGATGAACAAATAACCTGTTAAAAATCAATAAGATGGAAAACTATGTTCCCGTGAAAATGAATGAAATAGAGATACCAGTTTCAAGCATCAGTTGAATAATAGAAACATATTTTTAATGAAAGAAGAAAGGATAATATTTTTATAAAATTCAAATCAAGCAAAATTAATATATGCTGTTAAGGGACACATACATGTGTGATAAAATAATAAAGATAAAGCAAAGGAATGAGGAAAAATGAGGGTTCAGGATACTGGCAGCTTCTGGGCTGTGGGGAAGGTAGGACCTGGGGAAAAAGGGAAATAGAGTAAGGAAGGAGTAAAATGACACCACAATAATTTCTCAAGTTAGGGTGGGTTCATGTGAGTTTGTTATTATACATATCCAAGCTATTCATTACAGAGATTTTCCACTGTAATTACTATAAAATCTTTTCTAAATAAAAAATAGAATGGTGACCATATATGCCATTCCATTATATGTCACGGGTTGGGTGCAGGGAACAGATATACTCAAACTTTAGGAACCCTGAATCACACCCACAAAACAGGCAAAAACCAAATAAACAATAGGAACCAGGGGGTGACTGGAAGAAGGTGGCGGCAAATGCCTTGACACACCTCTGTTGTTTGATGAGCGTTTGATTCAGAAAAGCTGGAGATTTTGAGGACTTTGATAGGCTTTCACTGACAGCGATCCTAAAGTCTTACCGCAACTGACTCCACCAGACCAGAATATTCCATTTAAACTCCTCCTTGAGGGGCTGGAACTTAATGACACAGTAGTAGGTCTCAGCCAACTCAGGCTGTGTGAGGCTTCTAAGTAGGAGACAATGGCTCTGAGCAATATCCCCCCAAAAAACAAGAGTTTACAGCCAAACAGAATGCACCCTCTGACTAATCCAATAAGGGAGAAACTGGAGTTTAAAATCCTGTGAACACTTATATTGGGAGCAGAAAGCTGATCAATCACCATCAAATTTCTCCCTGTTAGGTTCAAGTGGACCTTTGTTGCTTTGGCTATCCAGAATAATTTTCACCAATAATGATAGCTAGTGTTTCTTATGAATAACTAAAAGTCTCTCCTTTCAATCAGGATGAAAAATCACCCTGGCCATACTTCATGGAGGAAGGAGATTGTTACCAGTTTGATACAATCAGAGTATATCCCAGGAGTTAAATGTCTGCTGCTAAATATAGAGGAGATCTCTTTTTTTTGCAACCTTGAACATGGGAGGATGTATTTTTGGAACTACTGAAAGCCACCTTGCTATCCTGTACAGTCTGAGAATGAATCTAATAGGAAGAAAATGGAGTCTAGAGCAAAATAAATATTTCAGATACAGGTTTCTGAATTCCGAATGATGAAATAAATTATCTGGCACTTGCAGCTTTAATCCAGAAGCAGGTCCAAACCATCCCTTTCCTTCTATCACCAGTATTACCCCAGTCAAACCATAATCTGCCTTCTTTGTTCATCCTCTTGTCCAAGTCTGTGGCCCATGATTTCCTCATAAGCTACAGATATCTGTAGCCTGTTGAAAAAGCTATCTTTCCTCCATTGAATTGATTTTGTACCTCTGTCCAAAAACTGTTGGAAAAATAGTCAATTGGAAATATTTGTGTGGCTTATTTCTTGGTTCTCTTTTCTGTTCCGCTGATCCTGTGAGTCTATGCCTCTACTAATGCTATATAGTCTTAACTACAGTAGGTATATAATAATCTCTGAAATTGGGTACCAGGGGTATACCCAACTTAAATCCATAGGGAAAATCTATTCCATGTGTTTCCTGGATTCTGGTGGGGGCCATCAATCCTTGATGTTCCTTGGTTTCTAGCATAACAATCTCTGCCTCTATGTTTCCATGACCTTCTCCCAGTGCCTCTCTGCATCTCTTCTCACTTTCTTTTAAGGACTCCAGTCATTTTTTGTAGCAAAGGCCCACCCTACTCTAGTCAGACCTCACTTTAACCAGCCTAATTCCAACTATAATGCCTCTTTTACCAAATAAGATCATATTATGGGGTAATGGGGATTAGGAAACAGCCTATTTTTTTTGTGGGACACTTACCAGCTCATATCGTCTTGCAAATCATGGGGTACCAAACAGATATGCCATCATTCATAGCCTTTGCAGATAAAATCTTAACTGTATCCATCTTTCTTCAGGAATACAGGTATGAAATTGAACTATGTCCTCTACCAAGGACATTCCTTTGAAAGAGCCATAAGGACATACAAGTCCAACTTGTCCTATTTTGGGTTCAGGAGGCAAATATTCCTTGTTTACAAATTTAACTTAAGCCCATTTATGTTGTTACTTGCAAATTGGAGCCACCTCAAAAAAGGCCCTAGAACCTGTCATTTTTTTTTTAAACAGGGTCTTTGTGCCCTCAGAGACACTTTAAATGTGGAAGCTGTAGAAACCTCCTCTGATGCCTCCTGCAGGCTCTGGACCTCTCATGATGTCTGTTGGTTGCTCATGGGCTTCTGATGCAAGAAACTGTTCCTCACATTAACAGAATAATGGAGAAAGCATATAAAATTTTTGGTAGACACAGAACCATTAACCGACATAGTCCAACACTTATTCATGAGTCTTAAAATTGTTAGGAAACTAGGAACAGAAGAGAACTTCTTTGATCTGATCAATTATGAAATATTATACACTTCCCATAATATCAGGAATAAGGCATAGATGTCAACTCTCACCAATTCTATTTCACATTCCCCTAGAGGTCCTAGCCAAGGGTGATAAATCAAGAAAAATAAAAGGCAGAAAGATGGGAAAGCAAGAAGCAGTGTTTCTATTTGCATTTGATATCATTGTTTGCATAGGAAATCCTAAACTACCAAATGAATTTACAAAGGTCACAGGATTAAGGCTATTTAAAAAATCAATTGTGTTTATATATACTAGCAGTAAATAATCAGAAAACAAAATTTAAAACATTTGTATTTACAATAACATTAAGAAATACTTAGGAATAAGTGCTTTAAGAAAACGTTCAAACCTCTACCCCAAACTACAAAACATTGCTGAGAGAAATTAAAGAAGATCAAAAAAAGTCAAAAGATAACATATTTACATATTTGAAGACCTACTAGTGTTAAGATGTCAAGGCTCTCCCGAATGATGTACAGATTCAATACAATCCCACCATCCTTAAATGAAGAGATTGGTAAGTTATTTCTAAAATCTAGATGGAAAAAACTCTTAGGATATCCCATTTCTGGGTAAAGAACAAGTAAGAGAACTTGTACATTAACCTGATTCTGACTTGTAAAAAAGTA
Source organism: Choloepus didactylus (assembly GCF_015220235.1). Classification (NCBI taxonomy): domain Eukaryota; kingdom Metazoa; phylum Chordata; class Mammalia; order Pilosa; family Megalonychidae; genus Choloepus; species Choloepus didactylus. Next base: position 51,224,029 of record NC_051327.1, read on the forward strand.
TAGTAAATAAATTAATGTAGCATAGGACTGACAAATAAATTAAAAGAACAGAGCCCAGAAATAAATACACATTTATATCATCATCTGATTTTTGGCAAAGTCATAAAAGCCATGAATTGGTCAACAAAAGATACTGGAACAACTAGATATTCAATGGAAAGAAATGAATCCTAACCCCAAACTTCCACTGTATACAATAAGGAATTGGAGATGCATGCAGGTCCAGGCACAAAAGCTAAACTAGGAAGCTTCTAGAAGAAAACATAGGAGAATATCTGTGTTATAGGGGTCAGCAAAAGTTTTCTAGACAGGACACAAAAAGCAATAAGAAAATAAATATTGATAAATTTTTATTTCATCAAAATTTCAAACTTCTGCTCAGGAAAAGATACAAGGAAATAAACAAGAAAACTAGGAGAAAGTATTTTCAAAATATGTATCTGACATAGATGACTAAAAATCAATGAGATAGTAAGCAAAACATTTAATAAACACATCATAAAGGAAGATATAAGAATGACCTTATATCTTATGCATGTGAACATGAAAAGGTGCTCAAACCATTAATAATCAAGAAAATGTAAACCAAAACCAAAATGAAATTCTGCTACACACCCATCAGAATGGCTGAAATTTTTTAAACTGAAAATACCTGATGTAGGTTAGGTTGTGGAGCAACTGAAACTCTTATACCTGTTAATGAGAGTGTAAAATGGTCTAGCAGATTCTCCTAAAATGTAGAGAAATACCTCATCTGGCAACAAGCTAAAAACTATATTTTTATTAAAAATTTTTAAATGTAAAATTGAAGATATTTTTAAATGATTAATTCAGGAAAAGAAGAAGGAGTATAAGTTAAAAACTATTGAGTAACCTTGACTTTGGCCTAGGGGTCAAGGTTTCTATCTTAGCTTCACCCTTCCTACCTATGAGAGACCTTAGACAAATTAACTAAAATTCCCTGAACCTCAGATTCCTCATATGTAAAGACAGGTATTAAGAGCACTTAATTCATAAATCTGTGGTGAGGATTGAAGGAAACAATTCAAGTAAAGTACTTAGCATGGTGCTAGGCAAAGAAAGACTCTCAGCAAAGATTAGCAAACTTGTCATCTACATGTGTTGGCTTGAATATTGGACTCAGAATGGCCCCCATGATATCTCAAGTAAATTTACTCATTAACTATATTATTCCATTCATTCAGTCATGAAAAAATATTTACTGCACATCTCTTTCATGCTACACATCTTTCTATGCCCTGGGGATAAAACAGTAAACTAAATACCCAAAATTCAGATTATTAAACTAGTATATTACATTTTATAAATGTTTAGAGAAATTACATTAATGGATAGAAAGGTCATGAGGGAAGGTATATTTCATTGCAAAGACTGCAAGTAAAGCAGTCCTAGGGCAAGGGAGAAAGTCAGGACTTAGCCTCAAAGGGAAGCAGTGCTCTAACATGAGGTCTGTAGCATTAAACCCAAGACTACTGAGGTTCTACTGAGAACTGGTTCTGAATTCTACCAAGCTCTTTTTCTTCCAACCACAGCCACACTTAGCTGGTGTCATGGAGCTTTCTCATCACTGTCATGGGAAAGTCATCTACAAAATTACTTGGGAGAAGATCTTCATCCTGGGAAAAACCACAAAATATTCTTTATAATTATTTATTAACTCATACATTTGCTGATCTCCTTCCATGTGCCACCCACTATACCTTTAAGAACTATGGGGGTAATTAAGGATTTTAAATCAGGGGAAGGACATGGTCAGAAAGTTATTTTCCAAATTATTCTGTTCTCAACACAGAGAATGGATTTCAGGGAAACAAGAATGCATGCAGGGGAGGATCTAAGAGGTGGCCTAGACAGGAATGGAAGCTAAGTAGTCCCCCTGGAACAACTTAAAAAAAACCAGGAACAGCTAGTAAATAATCTGGAATAACTGCAAGGGGACAAATGTGACCATCCACTCATCATACACCAACCTGAATTGGAAGGAATGCCTGAGATCACAGCATAAAATCTGTAAGTAAAAACTGCGGATCCAAATCGAGAGACCCCTCCCCCACAGCCTGAGCTACAAAGCCTCTTGGTGCCAGAGAGAAGCTTTCTCCCAGCAAGCAAATATAGCTCAGCTGAGCTCCAACTGGGATTTTAATTAGTGAGTGTGAACTGCTCACTACGAGGTACGAATCCCCCAACAAGTAGACAGAGGCTTTGGTTGACGACTGACCTTGGAGAGCCAGAGGGTCACCTTGGACTAGCTCTGTTCCTTTTTCAACTCAGTGGAGAAAGCCTCAGGCATTTTCAGTTCCCAGTTCTGTGACCCAGACAATGGTATAGCACAGGCAGAGAGAGACCACTGAAATGCTAATGACCTCCCCCTAGGGCATCTAGCTTCTCTGAGAGGAAAGGGGTGGGGCCCAGCTCTACTACCTGCCTTTCATTCAGAACTTACACCAGTCAAGAATTATAGGCTAACAGGTGCCACCTACTGGGCAGAAAAGCACAGTGACTGGAGGCATCAGAGGGTATACCAGTTTTCTAAGACACATCCTCAGGAAAACCAGATACTGAATATTTCTTCCTTCTAGGACCTTAGCCCATTCTGATCTTGGGAGGCCTGATTGGGGATGCATGGGAAACCATGCCTAGACAACAGAAAACTACAACCTACACCAAGAAAAATGAGGTTATGGCCCAGTCAGGGGAACAAATTTGCACTTCAACTGTGATGCAGGAATTGAAACAACTAATAATAAGTGAATTCAAAAAATTTAGGGAAGATATGGCAAAAGAGATGAACCATATAATGAAAACACAGGACGTACATAAGGTAGAAATTGAAAGTTTAAAAAACCAACTGGTGGAATCTATGGAAATGAAAGGCACAACACAAGAGATGAAAGACACTGGAAACTACAACAGCAGATCTCAAGAAGCAGAAGAAAACACTCAGGAACTGGAGAACAAGGCATCTGAAAGCCTACACACAAAAGAACAGATAGAGAAAAGAATGGAAAAATATGAGCAATGTCTCCGGGAACTCAAAGACAAAATGAAAAGCAAGAATTTACATGTCTTTGGTGTCCCAGAAGGAGAAGAGAAGGGAAAAGGAGCAGAAGCAATAATAGAGGAAATAATCAATGAAAATTTCTAATCTCTTATGAAAGACATAAATAGGCCTACACTAAGACACTTAATAATCAGATTATCAAACATCAAAGATAGAGAGAATCCTAAAAGCAGAAAGAGAGAAATGATCTATCACATACAAAGGAAAGTAATAAGACTATGTGTGGATTTCTCAATAGAAACCATGGAGGCAAGAAGGAAGTGGGGTGATATATTTAAGATACTGAAAGAGAAAAACTACCAACCAAGAATCCTATATCCAGCAAAACTATCCTTCAGATAACAGATGATGACTGAGTTTGTGAACAAGAAACCTGCGCTACAGGAAACACTAAAGGAAGCACTGCAGACAGAAAGGAAAAGACATGAGTGAGAGGTTTGGAAAACAATTTTGGGAGATAGCACAGCAATGTAAGTACACTGAACAAAGATGACTGTGAATATGGTTGAAAGAGGAAGGCTGGGATCATGTGGGACACCAGAACAAAAGATGAATGATAAACACTGGGACTGTATAACTCAGGGGAACTTAGGATGTTCAATGATTATAATAAAAGGTACAAATATGTTTTTTCATTAGGTAGAACATATGAATGTCAACATTGCAAGGTGTTAAAAATAGGGTGGGATTGGGGGGAAAATATAATCAATGCAAACTAGAGGCTAGAATTAACAGAAACATTGTATTATGCTTCTTTTAATGTAACAAAAGCAATATACCAAAGCAAAATGCATATGGGGGCATGGGGAATATGGGAAGGGTATGGGACTCTAGGCATTGGTGATATTGTCTGACTCTTTATTCTACTTTAGGTTAATGCTATCTTTCCTTTTGTCACCTTCTAGCTATCAAGTTTTTTTGTTTGTTTGTTTATTTATTTTTCTCTCTTTCTCTTGCCTTTTTCTTTTGCCTCTCTGCCTTCTTTGACTCTTCCTCCATCTTTGTGGAAGAAATGTCCTTATACAGAGAGTGATGATGGTGCTCAATACATAAATAAGTGACTATATGGGGAACCAACGATTGTTTACTTAGGATGGAATGTATAGTGTTTGAATAAAACCATCTTAAAATAAATTAGGTTGATGAAGAAACCTTGAGGGCACTATATTGAGTGAAATAAGACAGACACATAAAGGCAAATATTGCAGGGTCTCACTGATATGAACTAATTGTAATATGTAAACTCATAGACATGAAATATAAGTTACCAGGATATAGAATGAGGCTAAAGAATGGGGAGTAGTTGCTTATTATGAGCAGAATGTTCAAATAGGGTGAACTTAAATATCTGGAAATGGACAGGGGTGATGGTAACATGTAATGAGAATAACTAACAGTGCTAAAAGGTGCATGAAGGTGGTGGAAGGGTAAGCTCAGAGTCACACATGTCACCAGAAGGAAAGTTGGAGGTTAAAAGATGGGAATGTATAAAACAGTAAATCTTGTGGTGGACAATGTCCCTGATTAACTATACAAATATTCAAAATCTCTCTCACAAACTAAAACAAATGTATGTCATTATAACTAGAGGTTAATAATAGAGAGGCATATAGGGAAAAATATATACCTATTGCAAACTATATACTACAGTTAGTATATTTTAACATTCTTTCATCAACAGTAACAGATGAACTATACCAAGACTATGAATCAATAATGGAGGTGGGGGGCATGGTTAGGGGTATGGGAGGATGTAAGTTTCCTTTTTTTTGTCTTTGTTTCTTTTCTGGAGTAGTGAAAATGTTCTAAAAATTGAAAAAAATTGTGTTGATGGATGCACAGCTGTATGATGGTACCATGGGCAATTGATTGTACACTTTGGATCTTTGGATAGCTGTACGGTATCTGAACAATCTCAATAAAAATATTTTAAAAAAAGAATGCATGCAGGACAAAAATGTAGGTGGCAAATGTAGCCATCTGGGCAAGAAGTAGTGGGAAGCCTGAATTAGGGGAATGGCACCTAGGATGGAGATGGGGAGGAGTTAAGAGGTGCTTTGGAAGTAGGACAAGCACAGTTTTTTTTTCTCAAAGCATCAGCTTAAGACTTATTTGGGAGCATCAGGAAATCAGTGTAGTGGGATTTAACTGAGAAGTCATGGAAAGAAACTTGATCCCTGAAGCCATACCAAGCCATTGTAGGCCTGAAGGAGGCTCTATCCCTTGATGTCTTTTTGGTTAAATAATAAATATCTTTATCATTTAAGTCAACTGGAGTAAGGCTTCCATAATTTATAACTCATAGCATTCAAACTGATACATTGGTACTTCACAATTATGCTGAAATTTAAGGTATATATATGTGTTATGTCTGATGGCTAGATTTTGAGTTCCCAGAAGCAGATAATGCATTTTTGCTTTTCTTTCTACTGCAAGGCTTACTGCTTCCTGGACTGCAATAAGTGCTTAATTGTATTTAAAAATGTCCTTCCACACATGTATCATCAAAGACTACACATCCAAACACAACCAAAAGGAAGCATATAGCCTACAGGTTTATGTTCAGCTACTCAGCCACTCCAACAGAAACACAAAATTCTAACCAATAGACAAGATATTCTATAGGCCCACACTGATCAAGGAAAATGGCAGACTTTCACTGTTTCTAAACACCAAACTTGCTCTGTTATTTAAAATACTGTTTCTTAAATAGTGAGTTGTGACATTAATGTCATGAAATCAATTTAATAGTTTGTGAACCTATGTTGTTTTCAAAGTGTAGTAAACCAATGTAAATTAGAAAACACCAGCATTCTTCACACATAGAACTCTGGAAAAGAGTCATGAGTAAACAGGAATAAAAAATTGCTGAATCATGAAAATGGGAACCTAAAAGTGGTAGGAAAGCTGAGGGAAACTTTGATTTGCCCTGGTCCCCCTTTTGCTTCTGGTTCAGACCTGCAGTACGTGGGATTGAAGACCTGGATTCCCAGTATAGTTGATCACATCGCCAGTGTGGATCCCTGGTATCTGGTCATTAGTACACAAGATGTGCAGAGTATATATTTGTAGGTCAGATCCAACCTGCTTTGAATCAAGGTGATCATTTGAGTCACTTAATCTGGAATTATCCTGGGTGGAGAAGCTGTATGGAGAAGTGGCATGGAAAGAAAGTAACCACATCCATCTGGGAAAAAGAACCATGTTCACCACAAATGTTGCAACACCTGGGACCTACATAGGAGAAGCTGGAGAGAAAATTTCTTTTTTTTTTTTTTTTTGGAGAAAATTAGGACACCCAGAACAATCTGAACCTACTCTATAATTTTGTGAAAATTACTCTGCATGTTGCATTAAATGCTTCTCCAGAAAGACCTGAGCAGACATTATTTATGAGGACTGATCTATTGGTTCAGTATAGAGCAGGCAAAGGGTTGAAGAAGAGCCTCAGAACAAAAACAATCTACACTACTACCTTTAATAATAAAACAAATCAAATCAAAACAAAACAAAAAATCAGTAAATCCTGGATAAGGAAGACATTTTGACATCCAGAGTTAACACACCAATATATTCAAATATCCAGACTTCAATCATGACCTAAAGATCACAAGACATACAAAGAAATAGAAAAAGATGGCCTATTCAAAGGAACCAAATAAAGACACAGAAGCTATCCTGAGGAAGACCAGACACAAGAAATACAAATCAGAGATATTTATCAATTCTCCTATAAGTTCAAGGAGCTAAAGGAAAATATGGACAAAGAGCTAAAGAAAAGCATGAAAACCATGCATATACAAAAGGAGAAATTAGAAAAATTTTTAAAAGGACCAAAGGGAAGTTTTTTCTTTTTTATTAGAGAAGTATTACGTCCACAGAAAAATCACATACGAATTACAGAATTCCCACACATCCACCCCATTTTCAACACCCTACCTTAGTATGGTACATCTGCCACAATCCAAGAAAGAATATTTTTATAAATGTACTATGAACTGTTGTCCACTGTCCACAAAAAGGGGAATAAACTGTTTCAACTAAAAGATCAACTATACACATAACAAAAAAGCAATGAAAGAAATGAGGCACAAAAAACTTATAAGACATACAAAAAATGGCAAAATGACTAAAGTAAGCACTGCTCTATAAGTAAGTAATAAGTTTGAATGTAAAGGGTTAAACTCTCTGATTAAAATACTGGTTTTGCAAGAATGTATAAAAAAGCATTGAGTAGAACATCTGGGAAGATGATGGAATAGGAGAGACAGAGGACACTTCTTCCACAGGGAATAACTAGAGAAAAGGCAGAAAATGACTGGGACAGTGGTTCCAGGATATGAGTTGCCAGAGAAGGACCTCTACAATATACAGTGGGGTAGTGGTTGAAAGAGCAGAGAAATTACATCTGAAATGGTGGGGTGTGTTTATTCAACTGGGAATACCACTGGGGCTGGCAGCTGTGAGCTGGCTGAGTAGGGGAGGCAGGAGCTCTCTGTGGAGGCACAGAAGTTTCCCTGGCTTGGCAAGTTAGTCAGAGAGGCTGCCTCCTAAGCATTATGTGCCTGAAGGCAGGCACCAGGTTGGGAGAAGGCCAAAGCATTGTGTGCCTGAAGTCAGGCACCAAGGCATTGTGGCCCTGAGGGCAGGCAATTAAGTTAGAGAATGATGCCAGGCTCCTTTGGTGTCCCTGATTCAGAAGAAATCATTCCTTGAGATTACTATTGTCCTCAAGCTTGCACCTGAAGATTGTAAACATGCTAGTTTTGTGATTTTAGAACAAATGCAGTTGCCTGGGGGAAATGGGAAAAACAATTACATAGTCCAAAGAATGCTTATGCTATATAATCCTGTGCTAAAAGCCAATAAAGAACTTCTGGCAGGAACAGAGAGACAGAGTTGGCTCCCTTCTTTCACAATTGGCACCCACAGTGGGGCATTCCAATCCTGACCACAATGTTTGGAAGCTGTGCAGTAGGTATAAGTGATTGTATTTCATGGTATTTCAGTACTTTCAGCCACTCAATGATATGGGTCAGTCTCTTACTGTTCCCCAGCACTGATATGTGTTAACCCTACAATGGCTGCTGCAGGCTAGCGGAGCTTCTGTCTCCGAGGACACTTTGCATTCTTTGTTACGTGATGTTGTTCAGCATAACCCTTGGTTTCCTGATGACGGCACATTAGATCTAAATGTCTAGGAACAAATTGGAAGGAACTTAAAACATGATTTTGAGCAAGGACAGAAAATTTCCTCTAAGACATTTACTACATGGGCTCTTGTTCGCACCACCCTGACTCCTCTTCATATTGCCGGAACTGAGCTTTCTGAAACTAAGGTACCTAAAAGGGAGACCACAGCTGTCTCTGATGAGTGTCTTCTGCCTCCTGAGTCCTCAGCTCCCCTACCAACAGCTGATAAGGGTGGTGGACAAACAACTACAACTATGACCTGGCCCTCTCCTCCTCCTCCTTTACCACCACTGCCACCTCCTCTTCCACATCAGTGTTACAATTCTGTTTGCATGAAGTGGCATTGGCTGGTGATCTTGTTTATCCTGTTATGCTTAGCCAGCAAAATCAAAGAGTGAGCCATTAACTTATCAGACTTACAAAGAACTCGAAAAAAGTATTCACGAGAATGGTGCCACAAATCCATTTACTAAAGGGCTATTGAAAGCTTTGTCTGAAGGTTTTGTTTTAACCCCCCTGGGAATGGGGATATGCTTGTGTTTCCACCTCAGCAAACCCCATTGATGATGTGAAGAGTCCTGAAAAAACTACTCAAAAGGCTGAAGCAGTGCGGCAAAAAACCAGCACCCCTGTAACACCAGAAACACTGTTTCTGGCAATGGTTTCTACTATCCATCGCCAGAGTGTGGTAACCTTAATCTTCCTTTCCTTGTTCTCCTTTCTATCCCCATGTGTCTCTGCCCACCTGTATTGGGCACACATTTTAAACCCCCCCTCTGTTTTGCCCAGTAACTTGGGCAGACTCCCCTTTTCCTCTCTCCCACAACGTTACCACTTGGTTAGGTGGAGTTCATGTGCCACCTAGCGGTCCTCTACTTAATGACAGTCAATAGATCTTAGGTAACAATAGTTTATCTTTTGCCTCCTCTCATCTTCCCCTTTGTGTATTTTTAACCAGTGAATATTGCATCAAACCCCATAACCCTGTCTGGCTACATAATGCCTCCCAGAAACTCACTTTCATATCCACAGGGAACCTCGCTTACAGAAATGAAACTAACTGGAATAATATTTCCATGCTGGCTCCAGACCCCCCTTGCAATCTAAACTCAATAAATATAAACCCACAGGTGCATCCCTTGATTGGGAAGCATGCAGTGGTAAAAATCCCCATGTCCTTTTCATTCATAACCACTCTATTATTGATTGGAGCCCCTTTGGACATCTCATGTCCAGCAACCACACAGAATTAGTTCATTGAGTTGGAAATCACTCTGTCCTTGTGGCAAACTCCTCTGAACCTATCATTTGGACCAATGGATCATTAAGTCTTCCCACCCCTCAACTCAACTCCTGGCTGCCACAGCATACCATGTGGTGGTTAGGACATGCCTTCCACAAAGTATCCATCTGGCATGGTAATTATAACTCTTCCAAGCATACAAATATTACTTTCACTCATAACTGTACTCTTGATATCCTAGTCTGCACTAGGCATCCTTACATATTCCTAATCAGTGATTCCTTTAATATTACCTATTCTGATCATTACATTACCTTCTCAAACAACTCATATTTTACTTCTTGTATTTCAAACACTAACATAACTAAGAGGAATATAAGTATATTAGTCTTAAAAAAACAAGCTGAAATATTTCTACCAGTGAATTTAACTCAAGAATGGCAATCTTCCTACTCTCTTGCTGTTCTTGAACAGGCTTTGCAAAAAATGTCCCCCATTTCATATTTACTCTAATTGCAGTTCTTATATCCACTGTTGTAATTTTAGCCTCCGCTACTGTGTCTATAGTAGCTATCACCCAAACTGTACAAACAGCTCACTTTGTAAATTCTGCTATTGAAAATGTTAGTCAACAATTTATTACTCAACAAAGCATTGATCAGAAAATCGTAACCTGACTTCAAGTCCTAGAGGCTGCAGTTGAATTTGTAGGCAAACAGCAAGATGCCCTTGCCTGTCATCTTACCTTAAGATGCTATTGGCAGATGACATCCATCTGTGTAACCCCTTTGCAATGGAATAATACAAGTCACACTTGGAATGATATTAAAAAACAATTGTGGGGAGCATTTCATGATAATTTAACTAGTGATGTGAATAATTTAAAAACATGGATTTTAGAAATGCTCCAAGCCACCTGAATCAATGAAGAGCGAACAAATGCTATCAATACTCTACAAAATCATTTGCAATGGCTAGACCCAAGCTCCTGGGGTCACATATTTTCTCTACCCTCTATAGCTAAATGGCTCTTAATTAGACTATATCTTGTGCTTTGCTTTTAGGACTCTGGTGAGGGTGGACTAGCCTAAGAAGATGTCATGCCCATTCCCAGAACCCCCATGATATCCCTATGAATGAGCTTTATGTTATTACACAAAATTGTAATCATAATCAAAAGGGGGGAGATGTGTAGGCATGGAAGTTTCCCTGGCTTGGCAAGTTAGTCAGGGAGGCCACCTCCTAAGCATTATGTGCCTGAAGGCAGGCACCAGGTTGGGAAAAGGCCAAAGCATTGTGTGCCTGAAGGCAGACACCCAGGCATTGTGCACCTGATGGCAGGCAATTAAGTTAGAGAATGATGCCGGGTTCCTTCAGTGCCCCTGCTTCAGAAGAAATCATTCCCTGAGATTACTATTGTCCTCACGCTTGCACCCGAAGATTGTAAACATTCTAGTCTTGTGATTTTAGAACAAACATGGTTGCCTGGGGAAACAGAAAACAATTACATAGCCCAAAGAATGCTTATGCTAAAAAGCCAGTAAAGAACTTCTTTAAGGAACAGAGAGACAGAGTTGGCTCCCTTCTTTCACAGCTCTCTACATCTGCACATCCATCTCAGCAATTAGCTGGGGAGATAACCCTTCTCAGTCCTGCAGCAGTCAGATCCAGAGAGGGAACTTGGAAACAAGTGGACCTGTGTTGACTGCACACAGAAAACTGGAGCATTTACACTTCCTCCATGGAAGCCCATGGTGTGCATGGGCAAGAGGTGGGAATAAGCAAGGATGCCATATGGAAACACCAGGAGCCCCACCCCCAGCCCAAAGACCCAAGGGCACATAGCAGGCAAGGACCTTGAGGGCTGCCTCAAAGCAGGTCACTTTTGAGCTGGCTGAAGGCTGGGAATGCTGAGACTCAGCCCCACAGCCCAGGAATGATCCATTCAGAGACCTGGGAATCACCAGTCCCACTGTGCCTTTAAGCAGACTCTCTGGTGAACTGCACAGGGCCCACCGCCCACCCTCAGGGCTGGCAGTCCCCAGTGCACATGGAGAACTGCTGTGCTGATTGGATTGCTACCTGGTTTGGACACTGCTCAGCAGGCAGCTGCAGTCAGAGAAAAGCAGGATTGAGGGGAAAAGGTGGCTCAAGAACTCCATCTGCTGGGAAGACAGGGAAAGTGCACTCCAGCAAGCTGTGATTTTGCCAAATTCTATATAAATGTCCAAATAATCCTGTATTTCCCAAAGAAACATCAAGATAAGCAAATGCCCCAAGTCAACAGAAAATCACAAACCATATCAAGATTCAAGAAGATATTGGCAAGCCAAATGACTAAATTCAAAAGCCAGAGAAGACACAGAACTAGGAACAATTAATCAAAGAAGTACATACCAATGCCAAAACAACTTCAGTGGGTTGGCTAGAGATACAAAGGACATCAAGAAGACTCTAGAAGAGCATAAAGAAGAATTTGAAAAAGTAAATGGAAAAATAACAGATATTATGGAAATAAAAGATACAGTAGACTAAATTAAAAATGTACTAGAAACCAAAAGAGCACATTTGAAGAGGCACAAGAAAGAATACATGAACTAGAGGACAAAGCATTTGAATGCAAACAGACATTGTTTGAAAAAAATAGGAAAAATTGAAATGGATCTCAGGGAAATAATGGACAATACGAAGGGCACAAATATAAGAATCATTGGTGTTTCAGAAGAAAAGAAGAATAAAGGCTAGGAAAAGTATTCAAGGAAATAGTTGTGGAAAACTTTCCAACCCTTATAAAAGACAAATATGCAAATCAAAGAAGCACAACAAACTCCAAATAGAATAAATCCAAATAGACTGACTCTGAGACATATAATAATCAGACTGTCAAATTCTGAAGAGAAGAAGAAGTCCTGAAGGTAGCAAGAGAAGAAATTCACCACATACAAATGAAGCCACATAAAACTAAGCATTGACTATTCAATGGGCACCATGGGGACAGGAAGGCAGTGGTATGATATATTTAAGATCCTGAAAGAGAAAAATTACCAGTCAAGAATTCTTTATCCAGCAAAGCTCTTCTTCAAAAGTAAGGGAGGAGAGAGCCAAGATGGCAGATTAGGAGAGACAGAGGAAAATACTTCTCTGTGAAAAACACTAGATAAAAGACAGAAAGTGCTCCAGAATACCAGTTCCGGGTTGTACGGGCTGGAGAAGTTCTGCTACATCCACAGTGACTGTGCAATTAGTGAAACTGAGAGTCTGCATTTGGAATTGAGTGAGTGAAGCTGCTGGGGAAATGGGAGCCATGCCACTGTGGGGAGAAAACTGGGGTTGGTGTTTGGAGGCAGGTTAGCATAAAAGCTACCAAAACAGCTGCAGATCCAGGAGCAAGAACCATGCAGTTGAGCATGGAGGGGAGTGCCTTCCACACCCTGGGTACCTACCTCAGTATCTGGCATGGATGAAGGCATTTTGCACACCTGCAGCTAATTGTCCCAGAGTTAGAAATGGCATGCTGCAACAGGCAGAGGTCTGCAGAAGTGGGAATTTACCACACCCCATACAGCTATATAGCCAGGAGGCTGGGAAATGCCCCTTCACAGCACCATGGCTGAGATTTTTCCTTGGGGATTCTGTTCATCTGTGATGTTGCACAGTTTTCCACCACAGAGGCCTGCAGAGTGTCCAGCTTAGAGGCAGGGATCTGTGTAGAAGTCCCAAGGGCCCTACACCAATTCCAGGTACTTGTGGTCCCATGGCAGAGAGAAACTGTGGGGAATCTGAGCTGAAGGGTTGTACTCATGCAACAGCTTTAAGACACTGGGAATGACTGGGAGTTCTGGGTCTAAAAGCCATCTTCCCTGCCTAACTTGCACAGGTCACACCGCCCACCCTCAGGGCTGATGGCCCCAACTGCACATGGAAATTTTGTGCACTAACTGGACCTCCACAAAGTTTGGACCCCCACTCACCACAGAGATGAAGTTGGGAAGAACTGGCTTGAGAATAATAGGTGGCTTGGGGGTGCCATCTGCTGGTAAGTCAGAGAAAGTGCACTCCATCAAGCTGTAGCTCTGATAAATTAGAGATAATTGTTCAAATAAGTCTGCAAATCATAAAAGAACCCTATCAAGATAAGCAAATGCCAAGAGGCCAAAAACAACAGAAAATTATAAAGACATATGAAGAAACCAGAAGATATGGATAACCCAAACACACAAATCAAAAAAACCAGAGTAGACACAGTACTTGGAAGAATTAATCAAAGTAATCACAAACAGCAAGATCATGGTTCAGAATATAAAGAAAATGAAGAAGTCCCTAAAAGAGCATAAAGAAGAATTTGCAAAAATAAATTAAAAAACAGATGAGCATATGGAAATAAAAGAAACTGTTGATCAAATTAAAAAGATCTTGGAAACACATAGGAGCAGAGTAGATGAACTCAAAGAATGAGTAGGCGAACTTAAAGAAAATGTCTGGAGAGTTAAAGTACAAAACAATGAATGGAGAAAAAATTGGAAAATTTGAAATGGTTCTCAGGGATACAATGGACAACATTAAGCACATAAATAAAAGAATCATTGGTGTTCCAGAAGGGGAAGAGAAGGGTAAATGTCTAGGAAGAATATTCAAAGATATTATTGGAGAAAACTTCCCAACTCTTCTAAATGACATATATATGCAAATCATAGATGTCCAATGAACTCCAAACAGAATAAATCCAAATAAACACACTCTGAGACATCCTAATCAGATTGTCAAATGCTGAAGAGAAGGAGCAAGTTCTGAAAGCAGAAAGAGAGAAGGAATTCACCACATACAAGGGATAGAACATAAGACTACATAGTGACTACTCAGCAGCCACTATAGAGGTGAGAGGGCAGTGATATGACATATTTAAAATTCTGAAAGAGAAAAATTGCCAACCAAGAATTCTTATCCAGCTATGTTCTCCTTCAAATTTGAGGTCGTGCTTAAAACCTTCACAGACAAACAAATGCTGAGAGAAATTGTTAACAAGAGAGCTACCCAACAGGAGATACTAAAAGGAGCCCTAAGAGCAGAGAAAAAGAGAGAGAGAGAGAGGTATGGGGAAAGGTTCTGAACTAAAGACTTTTAGTAAGGGTACATTAAAGGAAATAAAGAGAGAGAGGAAAAAATACATCTGACAAATAAAAACCAAAGGATATGATGGCTGATTCAAGAAATGCCTTCACGGTAATAACATTGAATGTGAATGGATTAAACTCCCAACTCCCCAATGAAAAGATATAGATTGGCAGAATGGATTAAAAAATATGAACCATCAATATGTTGCTTACAACAGACTCATCTTAGACCCAGAGACACAAAGAAATTGAAAGTGAAAGGTTAGAAAAAAATATTCTATGCAAGCTATAGCCAAAAGAAAGCAGGACTAGCAATATTAATCTCAGATAAAATATGCTTTAAATGCAACGATGTTATTAGAGACAAAGAAGGTCACTATATACCAATAAAAGGGACAATTCAACAAGAAGAAATAACAATCATAAATGTCCATACACCCAATCAAGGTGCCCCAAAGTACATGAGACAAATTTTGCAAAACTGAAAGAAGCAATAGATTTTTCCACAATAATTTTGGGAGACTTCAATACATCACTCTCTCCTATAGATAAATCAAGCAGACAGAGGACCAATAAGCAAATTGAAAATCTAAATAATCTGATAAATAAATTTGGATTAACAGATGTATATAGAACATTACATCCCAAATCACCAGTACACATTCTTCTCTAGTGCTCACAGAACTTTCTCCAGAATACATCATATGCTGGGACATAAAAGAAGCCTAAATAAATTTTAAAAGATTGAAATTATTCAAAGCATATTCTCTGATCACAATGGAATACAAATAGAAGTCAACAACCATCAGAGATTTAGAATATTCACAAATATCTGGAGGTTAAACAACATACTCCTAAACAATCAGTGGGTTAAAGAAGAAATAGCAAGAGAAATGGCTAAATATATGGAGACAAATGAAAATGAGAGCACAACACATCAAAACTTATGGGATGCAGTGAAGGTGGTATAGAGGGGGAAATTTATATCTCTAAATGCATACATTAAAAAGGAAGAAAGAGCTAAAATCAAAGAACTAATGGAATAACTGAAGAAGCTAGAAAGTGAACAGCAAACTAGCCCTAAACTAAGCAGAAGAAAAGAAATAACAAGGATTAAAGCAGAAATAAAGGGCAGGGAGAACAACAACAACAAAAACAATAGACAGAATAAATAAAACCAAAATTGGCTCTTTGAGAAGATCAACAAGGTTTGCAAGTGTTCCAGTTTGCTAATGCTACCAGAATGCAAAATACCAGAAATGGATTGGTTTTTAGAAATGGTGTTTATTTAGTTACACAGTTACAGTCTTAAGGCCATAAAAGTGTCCAAGGTAAGGTATCTACAATAGCATACCTTCATCGGAGAAAGGCCATTGGCATCTGGAAAACCTCTGTTAGCTGTGAAGTCATGTGGCTGGTGTCTGCTTGCTCCCAGGTTGCTTTTCAAAAGTGTGTTCTCCATAATGTCAGTGTCAGCTTCCAATGGCCATCTTCAAAATAATCCCTCAGCTGCAGCTGCTCTGTGTTCCTTTTGTTCCTGAGCTTTTATAGGGCTACAGTAATTAAATAAACACCCAAGCTGAATTAACAGGGCCACACCTACATGGAAACAATCCCATCAACAGGTCACACCCTTATCAGAGGTGTTACTTGTCACATATCCATGGAAACAATCAAAAGATTCCTACTGAATCAACTAATACATCTGCCCCCATAAGATTGCATCAAAGAACATGGATTTTTCTTGGGGACATAACATATACAAACTGGTACAACAAGCCCCTAGCTAGACTGAGAAAATAAAAAAGGGAGAAGACCCAAATAAACAAAATAATAAATGAGAGAGGCTGACATTACTGTGGATGCCAAAGAAATTAAAAACTTGTAAGAGAATACTATGAACAACTGTATGACAGCAAACAAGAAAATGTACAGGAAATGGACAATTTCCTGGAAACACATGAACAACCCAGACTGACAAGAAAAGAAATAGAAGACCTTGAAAAGCTATCACAAGCAAAGAGACTCAATTAGTCATCAAAATCTTCCCACAAATAAATGACCAGGGCCAGATGGCTTCACAGGGGAATTCTACTAAACTTTCCAAAAAGAACTGACACCGATCTTACTTAAACTCTTTCAAAACCTTGAAGAAAATGGAACACTACCTAAATCATTTTATGAAGCTAACCTCACTCTAATACCAAAACCAGGTAAAGATGCTACAAGAAAGAAAAACTGTAGGCCAATCTCCCTAATGAACATAGGTACAAAAATTCTCAACAAATACTTGCAAATTGAATCAAAAGACAAATTTAAAAAATTATACACCATGACCAAGTGGGGTTCATTCCAGGCATATAAGGATGGATCAACATAAGAAAATCAATCAATGTAATACAATACATTAACAAATTAAAAGGGAAAATCAAATGATCATCTCAATAGATGCTGAAAAAGCATTCAGCAAAATTCAGCATTCTTTTTTTTTTTATCAAAACACTTCAAAAGGTAGTAATTGAAGGAAACATCCTAATTATGATAAAGGGAATACATGAAAAACCCACAGACAGCATAGTACTCAATGGTGAGAGACTGAAAGCCTTCCCCCTAAGATCAGGAAAGAAACAAGATGCCCACTGCCACCACTGTTATTCAACATTGTGCTAGAAGTGCTAGCCAGAGCAATCCAGCAAGACAATGAAATAAAAAGCATCCAAATTGGAAAGGAAAATTAAAACAGTCATTATTTGCAGATGATATGATCTTATTTCTGGAAAACCCTGAGAAATCGATGACACTGCTACTTGAGCTAATAAACAAATTTAGCAAAGTAGCAGGATACAAGATTAGTGCACATAAGTCAGTAATGTTTCTGTATACTATTGCTCCAGTTTGCTAATGCTGCTGGAATGCAGAGATGGATTGGCTTTTATAAAGGGGGTTTATTTGGTTACACAGTTACACTCCTAAGGCAGTAAAGTGTCCAAGGTAACACATTAGCAATTGGGTACCTTAATTGGGGGATGGTCAAAGGTGTCCGGAAAACTCTGTTAGCTGGGAAGGCACATGGCTGGTGTCTGCTCCAAAGTCCTGGTTTCAAAATGACTTTCTCCCAGGATGTTCTTCTCTAGGCTGCAGTTCCTCAAAAATGTCACTGTTAGTTGCTCTTGGGGCATTTGTCCTCTCTTAGCTTCTCTGGAGCAAGAGTCTACTTTCAACAGCCATCTTCAAACTGTCTCTCATCTGCAGCCACTCTCTCAGTACCCGTGAAATCCTCAAAGTGTCCCTCCAGTCTGTGTAGCTCATCTTCAAAATGTCACTCTTAGCTGCACTGAGTTCCTTCTGTTTGTCATCTCATTTACATGGCTCCAGTGATTTAATTTAGACCCACCATGAATGGATGGGATAACACCTCCATGGAAATTATCCAATCAGAGTCATCACCCACAGCTGGGTGGAGCACATCTCCACAAAAACACTCAAAGAATTGCAATCTAATCAACACTGATATGTCTGCCTACACAAGATTACATCAAAGATAATGGCATTTTGGGGGACATAATATATTCAAACCAGCACATCCCACCCACTGGACCCCAAAATGACATTATCTTTCCATATACAAAATACTTTCATCCCACAACAATATCACAGAAACTTAAATCATTTCAGTAACAATAGTTAAGTACAAGATCCCATCAAAATCAATTATAGGCATGGTTGGTCCTAAGGCATAATTCTCCTTTAGATGTGGATATGTGAACTTAGAACAAGTTATATGCCTCCAATATACAAAGGAGGGACATTCATAGGATAAACATTCCCATTGCCATAAGGAGAAACAGTAGGGAAAACAGGGTTAACAGGACCAAAACAGTTCCTAAAACCCACAGGACAAACCCTATTAGATTTCAAAGTCTGAGAGTCATTAACAGAATGACACTGCATCCTTGGGGCTTGAGAGAGTGGGAGTCTAACCCTTCCTGAGGGCCTTTGAGACAGCCCTTTCCTCTCCAAATGCTGGGGTGAGTATTCCAACATATCCACATATTGGGGAGACCACCTTCTTGATCCCACCCTCCTCAAACATTGGGGCAGCACCTGGATTCTCGTCCATCTCCAGGGCACATGCTCAACCCCTTCAAAACAGTGGGGTGGTGGCCAGGCTCCCCCCAGTCCCCTGGGACTGTGCTCCACCCTCTTTGAGGCCTGAGGTGGGAACACCTTTCCTGAACATTGAGGTGGAAGGCCCACCCTCAAACTCCAGGGCAAACTCACCCTTTTCATGCATGTGGGTCACTCCACTCTCCCAGCCTGAGATCTCTTGACTCCAGACTTCAACCTCCATGGCTCTGTCTTTGAAGAAATTTTTCCTTCATTTTGTTCCTTGTCTGTCTCCTCCAGTCCTGACCAGCAGTGTCCCTGTCTGTAAAGAGCTCACAAAAATTCAGTTGGCTTCACATGAAGCACACAGGGGTCAAAGCCATCAGACAATAGGACTTTCCACAAATCCTTTCTGCTTAACTCCTTCTCTTGGCTTGTACTGAAATGGTGTCTGGGTTCCATGATTGTTTACATCCTCATGTTGGACTGTAGCTTCTGGGGTTTCACCTCTTGGAAGCCCAGAGTTTTTCAGGCCATCAGTTTCTGGTTTCTTTGAAACCAAGAGTTCATTTCTGTCCTCTCACATTTTACTATAAGCTGCAAGTAAAAGCCAGGCTACTTCTATACTTTGCTTGGAGATCTCATCAGCTAAATATTCCAGGTCATTGCTTTCAAATTCCACCTTCCATCCAACAACAGGACTTAATTTTGCCAAATTCTCTGCCACTTTAAAACAAGGATCATCTTCTTTCCAGTTTGCAACAACACATTCATCATTTCTGCTCAAGGCCTCATCAGAAGTATCTTTAGAGTCCATATTTCCACAGTCTTCTCAAGGCAGTTTAGGCCTTTTCTATCAAATGCCTCACAATTCTTCCGGAATCTTCCCCTTATCCATTTAAAAAGCCATTCCAACATGTTTGGTATTTGCAAACTCAGCAGCACCAGCACCCCACTTCTCTGGTACCAAAATCTGTTCCAGTTTGCTAATGCTGCTGAAATGCAGAGACAGATTGGCTTTTATAAAGGGGGTTTATTTGGTTACACAGTTACAGTCCTAAAGCAATAAAACATCCAAGGTAATACTTCAGCAATTGGGTACCTTAACTGGAGGATGGCCAATGGTGTCTGGAAAACCTCTGTTAGCTGGGAAGGCATGTGGCTGGTGTCTGCTCCAAAGTTCAGGTTTCAAAATGACTTTCTCCCAGGATGTTCTTCTCTAGGCTGCAGTTCCTCAAAAATGTCACTCTTAGTTGCTCTTGGGGCATTTGTCCTCTCTTAGCTTCTCCAGAGCAAGAGTACTTTCAACAGACATCTTTAAACCATCTCTCATCTGCAGCCATTCTCTCAGCATCCATGTATTCCTCAAAGTGTCCTTCCTGGCTGTAGCTCCTCTTCAAAATGTCACTCTCAGCTGCACTGAGTTCCTTCTGTTTGTCAGCTCATTTGTATGGCTCCAGTGATTTTATTTAGACCCACCCTGAATGGGTGGGATAACACCGCCACAGAAATTATCCAATCAGAGTCATCACCCATAGTTGGGTGGGGTGCATCTCCACGGAAACACAAAAAGTTACAACCTAATCAACATTGATACATCTACCCACACAAGGTTACATCAAAGATAATGGCATTTGGGGGGACATAATACATTCAAGCCAGCACAACTAGAAATGATGTAACTGAAGAGACACTCAGTAAAAAGATTCCATTATCCATAGCAACTAAAAAAAATCAGGTACCTAGGAATAAACTTAACCAGGGATGTAAAAGACCTATACATAGAAAACTACATAACTTTATTAAAAGAAATAGAAGGGGACCCAAAAGATGGAAAAATATTCCAAGTTCGTGGATAGGAAGGCTAAGTGTTATTAAGATGTCAATTCTACCCAAACTTGTTTACAAAGTCAATGCAATTCCTATCAAAATTCCAACAACCTACTTTGCAGACTTGGAAAAGCTAGTTATCAAACTTATTTGGAAGGGAAGGTGCCTAGAATTGCTAAAAACACTCTAAAAAAGAAAACAAAGTGGGAGGACTTACACTCTGACTTTGAAGCTTATTATAGAGCCATAGTAGTCAAAACAACATGGTACTGGCAAAAAGAGAGACATGTTGATCAATGGCATTGAATTGAGAATTCACAGATAGACCCCCAGATCTATGGTCAACTGATCTTTGATAAGTCCCTTCAAACCACTGATCTGGGACATAACAGTCTATGCAACAAAGCAACTGGGACAACTGGATATCTATATCCAAAGAATGAAAGAGGATATCTACCTCACACCATACACAAAAGTTAACTCAAAATGGATTAAAGTCCTCAATATAATTCACAGTACCATAAAACTCCTAGGAGACAATGTAGGGAAACCTCTTCAAGACCTTGTATTTGCAGGTCACTTCTTAGACCCTTACACCCAAAGCATGAGCAATGAAAGAAAACATAGGTAATTGGAAACTCCTCAAACTTAAAATCTTCTGTACCTCAAAGGAATTTGTCAAAAATGTGAAGAGGCAGCCAACTCAATGGGAAAAAACACTTGGAAGCCATGTATCTGATGAAAGACTGATATCTTACATATATAAAGAAATCCTACAACTCAATGACAATGGTATAAATAGCTCAATTGTAAAATGGGGAAAAGATGTGAAAAGACATTTCACTGAAGAGGAAATACAAGTGGCCAAAGAACACATGAAAAAATGTTCAGCTTCACTAGCTGTTAGGGAGATGAAAATTAAGACCACAATGAGATATGATCTCACAGCAATTAGATTGGCTGCCATTAAACAAACAGGAAACTAAAAATGCTGGAGAGGATGTGGAGAAATTGGAACTCATCCATTGTTGGTGGAATTCTATATTGGTACAGTTACTCTTGAAGACAGACTGGTATCTCCTTAGAAAAGTAGATATAGAGCTACCCTTCAATTCAGCAATTTCACTTCCCAGTACATACCCAGAAGATCTGTAAGCAGTGACACAAAGAGGTATTTGCATACCGATGTTCACAGAAGCATATTCACAATTGCCAAGAGACAGAAACAATCCAAATATCCTTCAGTGGATGGGTGAATAAACAAAATATGGTATGGACACATGATGGAATACTATGTGGCAGTAAGAAGGCACAAGGTCATGAAACATATGACAACATGAATGAACCTTGAAGACATAATGTTGAACAAAATAAGTCAGGCACAAGAAGAGAGATATTGTGTGTTACCACTAATGTGAACTCTGTGAAAAATGCAAAATAAATGGTTTATATTGTAGAATATAGGTGATCTAGTGATAGCAAATAGTGAAGGGGGAGTGATAATCTAATAAGAACAGATAAGTAATGGAAGGTTAATTTAATGTTATGGGAATGCTCAGCAATGACTATGGTTTGTTAATTTCTGGGGGGTATGGTAGGAACAAGTTCACAGAAACATAGTTATTTTAGCTTATTTTTTTTTTATTATTCTTTTGCTCAGTTACGGTTTGTTAATTTTCTTTGGGTATGGTAGGAACAAGTTGGAAGTGATGTAGTTATTTTAGGTTGTTTTTTTCTTATTCTTTTGTTTCAGTTTCATTTGAAATGTGTTTTATTGCTTATTTTTTAAATTTTTTGATAAAGTTAAATAAAACAATGAATGAGTGTTAAAAAAGTAAATGAACTTTAGGAGGGGAATGGAATGTTTTGGATGTTCATTTTATTTTATTTTTTGGCATAAAGAAAATGTTCAAAGATTGATTGTGGTGATGAATGCACAACTGTATGATGATACTATGAACAACTGATTGTACACCTAGTAGGACTGTATGTTATGTGAATATATCTTAATAAAATTGCATTTTAAAAAAGTGCAAAATAAAAAAGTAAGGGAGAGCTTACAATTTTCACAGATAAACAAATGCTTAGAGATTTTGTTAACAAGAGACCTGCCCTGCAAGAAATACTAAAAGAGTTCTACCAGCTGAAAGAAAAAAGAAAGGAGAGAGACATCTGGAGAAGGGCACAGAATTAAAAAGTATTAGTGAGACAAACCAAGATGGTGGCTAGGTGAGACAGGGCTAAGGAACACCTCCGTGGAAAACACTAGATAAGGACCAGAGAGTGACCCAGAATACCGGTCACAGCGATGTGCCAGCTGGATGAGATCTGCTAGTTCCCAGGGGCTGTATACTTGGTGAAACTGAGAGTCTGCATTCTGAAACGAGTGAGTAAGCTGGCTGGAAGTCCCGCAGCTGCGCAGTGATCCAGGGAAGCCAGGGTTTGGTGTCTGGGAAAAAAAAAAAAAGTAAAAAGGGGAAAACCCAGGAGCGGCTGCAGGTGCGAGCGGCTGCAGGTGAGATCGTGGGAAACACTCAGTAAAACACAGCAAGAGGGGGCTGGGCCGGCCTCTCGGTGACTGGCCTGGAAGATAGCCCGCTGCAGATATCCTTGGGGATGGGGGAATGGAGCGGAGAGCCAGAAGCTGAAAGAATCCCCGCAGCTAGCAGCTTGTTCCCGGGAGGGCTGGATAAACTCCTGCCTGGTGCCGTGCCCACAGCCCAGAGCCCCACCAGTTGTCCCGGAGCTGGGAAGGAGGAACTGTGCGAGGAGGAGAGTGTGGAGATGCCCCATTTGGCCATTTTTGCATAAGGCTGAAAGCGAGCTGGCTCAGCCCAGCGGCCCGGGGCTTCCCTTGAGGGACAGCATGTGCTGATGACGTAGTGCAGCATTCTCTCAGCAGGGGTCCTGGAGGAGCGCAGCTGGGCAGTGGGACCTGCTCGGAGATCCCAGAGACACTATGACAGTGTTTTGTGGGACATCGAGAGAGAGGGGCAGTGGCTGGGGCTGAAATGAAAAGAAGGCTTGGTCTCTTGCGGCGGCCTTGAATCTCCAGGAACCAGGGGGATTTGAATATTGAGGCTCTCCTTCCTCCCTGACCACCTGTACAAGCGCTCCGCATTCAGGGCGGACAGCTCCAGCAACACACCCAGTCTGAGTTCTCTGGCTGGACCCCACAAGAATCATTTCCCCACTCATGGTGGGGACAAGGCGGAGAACTGACTTGAGAGGTATAGGCAACTCACAGACGCCATCTGCTGGTTAGTTAGAGAAAGTGTATGTCACCAAACAGTGTTTCTGAAAAATTAGATAGGTTTTTTTTTTCTACAAATTAAAAGAACCCTGTCAAGCAGAGCAAATGCCAAGAGGTCAAAAACAACAGAAAATCTCAATGCATATGATAAAACCAGATGATATGGAGAATCCAACTCCAAACACACAAATCAAGTTATCTGAAGAAACAAAGTTCTTCGCAGAATTAATTAAAGAAATTCAATTGAGGAACGAAAGCATGGCAAGGGATTTAAAGGACATCAAGAAGACCATGGCCCAGGATATAAGCTACATAAAGAAGACCCTAGAAGAGCATAAAGAAGACATTGCAAGGCTAAATAAAAAAATAGAAGATCTTATGGAAATAAAAGAAACTGTTGGCCAAATTAAAAAGACTCTGGATAATCACAATACAAGACTAGAGGAAGCTGAACAACATCTCCGTGTCCTAGAAGTCCACAGAACAGAAAATGAAAGGACAAAAGAAAGAATGGAGAAAAAAATCAAAAAAATCAAAATGGATCTCAGGGAAATGATAGATAAAATAAAACGTCCAAACTTAAGACTCATTAGCATCCCAGAAGGGGAAGAGAAGGGTAAAGGTCTAGAAAGAGTATTCAAAGAAATTGTTGGGGAAAACTTCCCCAACTTTCTACACAATATAAATACACAAAGCATAAATATCCAGTGAACTGCAAATAGAATAAATCCAAATAAACCCACTCTGAGACATATTCTGATCAGACTGTCAAATACCGAAGAGAAGGAGCAAGTTCTGAAAGCAGCAAGAGAAAAGCAATTCACCACATACAAAGGAAACAACATAAGACTAAGTTGTGACTACTCAGTGGCCACCATGGAGATGAGAAGGCAGTGGTATGACATATTTAAAATACTGAGAGAGAAAAATTTCCAACCAAGAATACTTTATCCAGCAAAACTCTCCTTCAAATTCGAGGGAGAGCTTAAATTTTTCACAGACAAACAAATCCTGAGAGACTTTGCCAATAAAAGACCTGCCCTACTTCAGATTCTAAAGGGAACCCTACCAACAGAGAAACAACAGAAAGAAGAAAGAGATATAGAGAATTTTAACAGAAATATATAGTACCTTACATCCCAAAGCACCAAGACACTCATTTTTCTCTAGCGATCACACATCTTTCTCCAGAAGGGACCATAAGCTGGGACATAAAACAAGCCTCAAGAAATTAAAAAAAAAAAAAAATTGAATATACTCAGGGCACGTTCTCCAGCCACAGTGGAATACAAATAGAAGTCAATAATTTTTGAACTGTAACTCCACTATTTACTTCCTACATGATATAAATTACACAAACCCTAATGACAAATCAGTGGTTTTGAACTCAGTGTAAAATATGTAATTTTAGACAACTATATAAAGGTAGGGGAATGGCAGAGTATAGGGACATAGTTTATGTGTCCTATTGAAGTGGAGGTGGTATCAAAGAAAAACAAGATTGATATGGATTTAAGAGGTTAATTTTAACCCCCACAGCAAACACAAAGAAACTATCAGAGAATGTAACCATAGAGATGAATTGTAGAGTTCGGGTTAAGAGAAATGGGGGAAGGGGCAATGGGGAGTTAAGAAATGAAGGTGGAGTTGCTGTTTGAGGTGAAGGGAAATTTCTAGTAATGGATGGTGGGAAAGAGCATTACAACATTCTAAAGGTGATTAATCCCACTAATGGAAGGCTAGGGAGGCGGTGGAATGGGAAGATTTAGGCTGTATATATGTTCCCACAACTAAAAAAAAAAAAAAAAGACAGTCTAAATAGATGATTGAATGCCAAGGATGAACTTGGATGGAATTAGAGGATAGAGGACAGGTGGCTCAAAGGGTCACAGTTGAGACATAAGGTAAAGGAAATATAGAATGTAAGCTTTGTATCATTGTTGAACCTGTTGTACTTCTTAGCTGCACTTAATGGGATTGCATAAAAGAATGTTCTTGTTCATGGGAAGTGTATACGTGAATTATAGTGTATGTTCAAGGATGTGTGCAGCTAGCTGTCATATGTTCAGAAGACAGAGCAATAGATGATGGGTGATAGAGAGGGAGGGAGGGAGGGAAAGAAATAGCGATGTGACAACATGTTAAGGTTGGTGGATTGAACTATCGGGGGAGGGGGGTCAGGGTATGATGGAATTCTTTGTATGGGGTTAGTATTGTTTTTGCAACTGTTCCTATAACTTTGAATTTATCTCAAAATAAAATTTTAAAAAAAGTATTAGTAAGCTAACTTAGAGGAGAAAAAGAGGGGAGGGAAATAGATCTGATGAATGAAAACCAAAGGATATGGTGTGTCCGGCGCTGCCCCGCTCGGTCCCCGGTTCCCGGCCGGCGAGGGGAAACAGGGAAGGAGAGAGAGAGATGCAGACTGCGCGAACTAACCTGGTCATGAATCACGACTCGAACCACACGGCAGTTGTCAAAGCAAGCCCTTTACTACAGCTAGATGAACATTCTGTGTTACTGGTTCCCACACGGGGCACGGCGCCTCGTGGGAGAGCAGCCTCGATGTGGCCGTCAGGCACGGCTCCTTGTGGGCTGTCTCACCCTACCCCGTCCGGGTAAGACCTTTTATACACAATTAACAACCAATAAGCTTCTAGGCTAGTATCGCGTATACAGGATTTCGATTGGTAGGAGCGGGTGGCGGATACATGCGTCACTATGCGGAAACAGGATGCAGGCGCCATCTTGGCTCACTCGATGGGCGGGGGGTAACTCTAGAGCAGGCTGCAGCGCATACGCTAGGCCCGATTCGGGAGGCGGCTTTCCACATCTCCCCCTTTCTTATTTATTTTTGACCCAGTGTCTCCAGTGATGAGCGTGCTCCCGTGAACCCAAATGGTTCACAACCTCTTTGGTGCTTTGGGGAGTCTGGACTAGGCCTCAGCCATCCAGCGGCGGAGCCTCTAGCACCAACCAGAATGCTCACGTCATATGGAGACCGGAGAGTCCGTAAGCTGGAAGCAACGTGACTCTCCCTGCAGTGCTTTGCCTGGCAACTGGGGAACAACGACGGGGGCAGGAACAGCAGTAACCAGAGTCGGGGGTGTCACTAGGTGTCTCTGTGCAATGGCTAGGGTCCAGTCTGGCCACAACTAGGACTCTGCCCTAGAGACCCACCTGAGACAAAATTATGACTACTGGTGTCACCTTTTACACCCGAGAAACAGCCATGCGATTCGCTACAAATTTTGCTCCAAAGCGCCCCACCTGAGGCGACCAGGAAGGGGTATGGTTAATAAATCGGTCACTATCGGGGGTAACAGAGGTGGGAGTCATAGCCATCATAGTGGTAACACGCAATTGCTGCTGCGCTTGAAACAGGCGTTCTAGCAAACATTTAACAACGACTAATCCCACCAATAATCCCACTGCAATGAGGATCCAATTAGTTAAATTGGGCCAAGAGAACCAGGAAGAAACACTGTGCAATAGTTTCTGTAGAACCTCGCCTAACCCGGAGAGATCGACTTTAACGGGTTTTAACTTGATCCCCCCAATTGTGTCTAAACTAGATTCCACCTGTTGGGAGAGATTAACAAATTCAGGAAAATATGACCTTTTCAGCCAATCAGAGACTCTGGAAATGCTTCCGGTCACGTTGGCCCTGACAGGAGTGACACAGAGTTTAACCGTAAGCCACCGGGTGTCACATGTTTGCTGAAGCACTCTCCAGAGTCCATCTATTTCCAGTCCAAGTTCATCTATCTCCGCTTGGAGTTTCTGAATGGCCTGGAAATTTAAGTTCAGCATCTGATTGTGGCGGCGTAGCACGTCTCGGGTAAGGTTGACCAAGCCATTTACCGTTTCCATCGTTATGGCGAGCTGCCGATCTGTCCATGCTTGTAGCACAGCCTGCCCGATCGTTGGGACAAACAAAGAGGAAGCTACACTGGCAGCATTCGGTAGCCATTCTTTTATGCCTCTTGGACGCCTAGACTTAGAGAAGGGGATATTGTTAAGTGAAACAACTTGAGAAACAGGGCCAACCCAGTCGGTTGCCTTGACGGGGAGCCAGACATAACTTGGGCGATACACTAGGATAGCGGGGCGGCGAGGCATCCGGGTCTTTGGAACGGTTGCAGACTGTAGGAGCAAGCCCTGGAAGGAAAAGGCACCTTTGAGTCTCCTTTTTACTCAAGATCCCTTCACAAGACTGGCGGCTCTTCCCTGTAACGTTAAGAAATTCAAGCAAGACTCCCTTACTTAACTCGCCATTACCAGTTTCACAAGTAGCATTCGCCGCAACTGTGGTGTTGACAACCTTGACAGAGAGGTTAGCAAAAGAGAGGATCAGTGTGTCATTGGTGAGGGGAAAGGACTCGTTGAAGCTTGTGGAGGAAATATAGTTAAAAAGGCAGATTAGAAGGATTGCTATAGGAGAGCAAAGAACAGAGTTACCGATCCTCTTTTTGGGCAACCGCGGGGTGGTCAGTCCTACTATTATCGTCTTGTCGGTCGTCGCCATCATCAGCAGGGTCGGAGGCTTGGTCTAATGGTTCAGGTTGTATATTCGTTGGCGTTTCTGACAGCTGTTCCTTGGCTTCTTCAGGTGATGTCACGGTTCTCACCAGTCTTTCCGGAACCCACACTGGTTGACGTCCTGGTTCCTGGGGAAAAACACAAACAGAGCCTCTGGCCCAGCTGAGCACCGGGTCAGGGCCTTTCCACTGCCCCGACAGGACATCCTTCCAACGGACTAGACCTCTATGCGGAGGACTCGGGGTGGTGTGTTGCAGGGCAGGTGTCATTCCTTGTGAATTTTCGTTTAAAAAATTATATGTGAGCAAGGCTACAGACAGTCGAGCTTTTGGGGACAGGCCGTGGCCTATACCCTCTTTCTGTTTTTTAAGCAAGTCTTTGAGAGATCTGTGCGCTCTTTCAATGATTCCTTGCCCCTGAGGGTTATAGGGGATGCCATGTTTTAATTGGACATCCATGTTGTCACAAAATTTTTGGAAGGATTTACTAGTGTAGGCAGGCCCGTTATCCGTCTTTAACGTCTTTGGCTTACCCCAAGCTGCCCATGCAGCAAGGCAGTGTGCAATGACGTGGGAGACTCTTTCTCCTGGTTCAGCAGAGGCAAATAAAACTTGGGAGCATGTGTCCACCGACACATGTAAGTACTTGATCTTACCATACTCTGAATGATGAGTGACATCCATCTGCCAAGTATCCCCTGGGGTGAGACCCCTAGGGTTGACCCCAACCGAGGGGACTGCTCTCTGCTCTGCACAATTGTTGCAGGCTCGGACAATATCTCGAGCAGCTGCACGTGGTATGCTGAACCGCTTAGCTAGGGTACCTGCGTTGATGTGAAACTTGGCATGGAATTCTCGGGCTTGTTGATACGGTACCAGCGTCGGAAAGATGTGCAGCTGTCGAGTGGCTACATCTGCGCTATGGTTCCCCTGGGCCATAGGGCCAGGCAAACCTGTGTGGGCTCTAATATGGGTTATGTAAAAAGGGTGTTGCCTGGTCCATATAACCTCCTGTAGTTTGGCAAAGAACGTCCTTACTGTAGAGGAATGTTTAACAATGCCCACCGTTTCTAAAATTTGTACAGAGTTCACAACATAAGCAGAATCCGAGACGACATTTAAGGGCTCGGAAAGGCTTTCCAGGACTGCAATGATAACCTGCAGTTCTACCCATTGAGGCTTTTGTGGTTGGAAGAGCACTGTTTTAGGAGTGTCCCCCTCCACACAATACGCCCCTGTTCCAGAGCTGGAGCCATCCGTGTATACGGTGGGGGCGCCTGCTAGTGGCCTAGGAGAGGTTACTTTGGGAAAAATCACTGGGTGCCGGGTGACAAACTGCAAGAGAGGAGCCTTAGGGAACTGATTGTTAATGGGACCAAGAAATGTACACCGGAGAATGGCCCATTGATCTATGCATCCGGTGAGTATCTCAAGCTGCTGGGAAGAATAAGGCACCCTGAGATTTTTGGGCTGCTGACCGAAATGCTGCACAGCCCTTTTAATGCATTCTAGGGCCAAGTCTGCAACCGCTGTAGGATAGTGCTCTAGGACTTTTTTGGGGGAAACTCCAGGGTGGACCCAGAGCAGCGGCCCCCGCTGCCACAGTACCGCAGTGGGCTGTAATTCTGTCGGCAGCACGCAGGCTTCAAAAGGCTCATCAGGGTCTATTCTCTTCAATGCAGCGCCACTGAGCGCCTGTTCCACCTGGCATAGTGCTCGCCTTGCCTCTGGAGTGAAGCTTCGAGGTGAGTTTATATTAGAATCCCCCTTCAACAGGTCGAACAAAGGTGTTAGTTTGACATTGGGTATTTTTAGGTATGGACGGATCCAATTGATATCCCCCATGAGTTTTTGTAGATCATTGAGAGTGTGTATATTGTCTAGCCTGAGAGACACCTTTTGGGGGGAAACATGAGTGGGTGCGACTTTCGCCCCCAGGAAAGTGGTAATGTCAGTCATTTGGATTTTTTCAGGGGCAATCTCTAGGTTAGCTTCTCTAAGACTAAGGACTAAATGTGACAAAACTGTTTTAAGAAGATCTGTGTCTCTATGGGCTAAGAGAATGTCATCCATATAATGGATGATTTTCACTTGAGGGAACTGCTGCCGAGTGCTAGCTAGCTTTGCAGCGACATACAGCTGGCACATGGTAGGACTATTAGCCATGCCTTGGGGCAGGACTGTCCATTCAAAGCGTTGACATGGCTCCTCTTGATTACTAGAGGGCACAGTAAAGGCAAACTTAGGGGTGTCTTCAGGGTGGAGCGGAATAGAAAAGAAGCAATCTTTCAGATCTATGATGAAAATCGACCAGTGCTCCGGTAATGCCGAGAGGAGGGGCAGTCCCATCTGAACGGGCCCTAAAGGCTCCATGCAATCGTTAATAGCTCTTAGATCATGTAGCAGTCTCCATTTACCAGATTTCTTTTTTATTACGAATATAGGGGTGTTCCACGGTGACGTGGAAGGGGCGATATGGCCCTTTTCTAGTTGTTCTGATACTAGGGCGTGCAACGCTGCAAGTTTTTCCTGTGGCAAGGGCCACTGAGGCACCCACACCGGAGCCTCGGTTTTCCATTTTAGTTTTATAGGTGTGGGTGGGAATCTCTCCTCAGTGGCCCCTATGAAAAACCCAAGCCTCGTCTGTCAGACTTGGGGGCAGCTTGTATAGGCTCCGCACGTCCGTGCAGTGAAGCTCCTAAACCCTTGCCGGGGGTATACCCCATTTCTTTTAGCAGTCGCTTAGAGGTTGGGGAGTAGCCGCTAATTAAAGTAACGTCCATTTGGGTCAGAATGTCTCTTCCCCACAAAGACACAGGCAGGGCTAATACATAAGGCTGGAAACTGCCTTGGTGTCCTTCTTCATCGGCCCAATGAAGGGCAGCTGCACTGAGCATGGGCGCTGAAATTTGGCCTATTCCTCTAATGGGCTCTTCCGCCCTGCTCGTTGGCCAGGTGGGGGGCCATTCTTGTTGTCTTATGATAGACCGATCGGCCCCTGTATCGAGCAGGCCCAAGAAAGATCTGCCTTGCACCTTAATGGTTAGCATAGGTCGAGACTCCAGGGACATATGGAGTCCCTCAAAAATCGCTCCACTGGATCCGAACCCTTTTTCCCCTCTCTGTCTGATTCTGCTTGGAAAGACTGCATGTAAGCTGGGTAAGAGCAGGAGCTGCGCCAGCTTATCACCTTCTGCAATGACTAAGGTGCCCCGCTGAGATTGAACCATAACTTGGGCACGGCCTGTGAAATCTGAATCTACAAGTCCTGGTATAACTGTTAATCCTTTCAGGGCCGTGGATGCTCTTCCCAATATGAGCCCTACAGTACCAGCCGGTAAGGGCCCCTTGAAGGAGGTCCCTACTAACTGGACACCCATGGAGGGGGTTAGTACGAGTCTGGAGGTGGCACAGAGGTCCAGTCCTGCTGAGCCGGGGGATGCACGAATTTGATCGGATCCTGTGTTGTCGAATGGCATGCAAGGGGGTCCGTCGAAAGGGCGGACCCCCTCTTCCCGTTTTTTGGAATCTGCTCGGGGCGGCCAGAGAGGCGTCTACCCTGCGCATCGAAAACTGATTTACAGTCTTCTGCGCGGTGGGGGCCTTTGTGGCAACGGCCACACGGCCTGGTTGCTGCACCTGGTTCGCCAAACCGTTGAGTGGCAGGGGGTTGACGTCTATTGGGACAATCTCTCTTAAAGTGCCCTGATTGGCCACAGCCATAGCACCCGTTAGACTTTGCCCCTAAGGTTCTCGGGCTTTTTGTAGCCACCTGTAGGGAGCTGGCTAGCATGGCAGCTAGACCTGCATTAGTTAAAGGGCTGCCAGCATCTCTACAGAGCCTGACCCACTCTGTCAAATTTTTTGCTCTGTTTTGTGCCAGGATAACTTTGCACTCCTTGTTGCACTGCTCAAAAATCATTTGCTTAACCACAGTCTCTGCTACTCCTGGATCTGAGAAGATTCTCTCAGCTGCGGTTTGCATCCTGGCTACAAAATCCGCAAATGGTTCTGTGGGGCCTTGGTGTATATTGCTGAGTGAGGCCTGAGCCTCTCCCTCACCTGTTAGCTTTTTCCAGGCACCCACAAAACAGCGGAAGATCTGGGCATAGACCTCTTGTGGGAAACCCGTTTGGTTCTGGGCATGGGCGCCTCTCCCCAACAGCATGTCAGCATTCCACCCGCCACGTCTCCCCGCCGCATTCCTTGCGGCCTGCTCTTCAGCTAACTCCTCAAACCATGCTTTCCAATCTATGAATCGGCCTGACGGCAAGCAAGCACGGGCTAGCTGAAAAATATCTGCGGGTGTATGATTTAGAGCAGAGAGGTTCTCGATCATGTTCAAGGTATAAGGGGCATTGGGGCCATACTGATGGACGGCCTGCCTCAATTCCCTCAATAGTTTGTAATCATATGATTCGTGCCGATTGCCACCTTGGGGATTGATAATAACCGGGTACATTTCTGAGACTGGCTGCGGCTCAAGTGGCTGGTAGCCACCCAGCATGCCAAAAGGTCTAAATGTTGTGAAAGGGTTCCATCTCCAGAAATGTCTCCCACCACTACCTAATGGCAAAGGGTCCTGAGGGCCTGTATACTCGGGCGGGGGGTACGGCAAAGGTTGCCCCTCCCCTGACCGACCCATCGGGGTTTCCGGGTCTGGCAGCAAAGGATAATTACATTTACTGGGCATGGCCACTAGAGGGAGCTCTCGGCAAGGTCCTTTGGTGGGACCGCCCAAGGCGTCAGTTGGGAGCTGGGGTGTCCCTGGGGGTGCAGCGGTAGACATTGGCGGGGCGGAAGGCCGCACGGGTGTGGCGGGAGGCTCCTCCCACTCAATTAGCGGGGATGCTTCCGCCTTCTCGTCAGTATCGCTATCTGACTCTGAGTCAGAGTCACTGGACTCCGGCGGTTTGCCCTTACAGGAGCCGTCCGCTGACGAAACTGACTGGGTTTCTTGGAGCGCGCACCGTGCTTCTTGCAAGACAGAGGACGGGCTTAGGCCGGTAGCCGATTCTAGTTCAAGGACCGCACGGACGGTCTCCCATATGGGTACTAGAATCGGGTCCATACACACGCCCGTCTGGCGCGCTCGGTCTATGTCGCGACCGAGCTTCATCCAAGAGGGTAGGCTAAGGCTGCCGGTGCAGGCAAACCAAGGGGCAAAAGTATCAACATCATCAAGAAAACGCTGAAGGGAGCTTTTCCTGACCGAGATACCCCGTTGTTTCAAAAGGTTCTTTAAGGGAGCTAAGAGAGGTGAACTTCCGGACTGCCCCATGATTGCAGTCGGCACTATACTTCAGTCACTCGGAGAGCTCTTCCGAGTCCCCCGGGGTCACCTGAAAACCCACGGGCCCTAACTATCATGTAATAAGACGCACTCACCTTCTCGCGTTGATCAGGCGCGGGAAGTCCGCCGTAAGCTCGACGCGCAGCGCTGCTCTCCTCACAGAGGGACCGTCGAGAGCGAGGCAGGAGGAGGAGCTTCCCCGTACGGGCCACCACTTGTCCGGCGCTGCCCCGCTCGGTCCCCGGTTCCCGGCCGGCGAGGGGAAACAGGGAAGGAGAGAGAGAGATGCAGACTGCGCGAACTAACCTGGTCATGAATCACGACTCGAACCACACGGCAGTTGTCAAAGCAAGCCCTTTACTACAGCTAGATGAACATTCTGTGTTACTGGTTCCCACACGGGGCACGGCGCCTCGTGGGAGAGCAGCCTCGATGTGGCCGTCAGGCACGGCTCCTTGTGGGCTGTCTCACCCTACCCCGTCCGGGTAAGACCTTTTATACACAATTAACAACCAATAAGCTTCTAGGCTAGTATCGCGTATACAGGATTTCGATTGGTAGGAGCGGGTGGCGGATACATGCGTCACTATGCGGAAACAGGATGCAGGCGCCATCTTGGCTCACTCGATGGGCGGGGGTAACTCTAGAGCAGGCTGCAGCGCATACGCTAGGCCCGATTCGGGAGGCGGCTTTCCACAATGGTGATTGTTTTAAGAACAGCCTTTGCAGTAATAACTTTGAATGTGAATGGATTAAACTTCCCAATTAAAAGATACAGACTGGAAGAATGGATTAAAATGTATGATCCTCCAATATGTTGTTTACAAGGGACTCATCTTAGACCCAGTGACAAAAAGAGATTGGAAAGTGAATTGATGGAAAAAAATATTTCATGCAAGCTGCAGCCAAAAGAAAGCAGGGATAGCTAAACTAATATTGGACAAAACAGACTTTAAATGCTAAGATGTCATAAGAAACAAAGAAGGACACTGTATGTTCATAAAAGGGACAATCCACCAAGAGGAAATAACAATCACAAATGTTTATGCATCCAATCAAAGAACTACAAAGTATATGAGAAAAACATTGGCAAAACTGAAGGGAGTAATAGATGTTTCTAAAATAATAGTGGCAGACTTAAATACACCACTCTTAACTATAAATAGAACAACTCAACAGAGGACCAATAATGAAATTGATAACCTAAACAATGTAATAAATGAATTAGACTTAGACATAACTGGATCATTGCATCCCATGTTACCAGGATATACATTCTTCTGTAGCACTCATGGAATGTTCTACAGAATAAATGATATGATGGGGCACAAAACAAGTCTAAACAAACTAAAAAGATTGAAATTATGCAAAGCACATTCTTTGATCACAATGGAATGCAGCTGAAAATGATAACCGCCAAAGAACCAGAACTTTTACAAATATATGGAGGTTAATTAACACACTTCTAAACAATCACTTGGTCAAAGAATAAATAGCAAAAGAAATCAGTAAAAATCTAGAGATGAAATGAAAATAACAAAACAATATACAAAACCTATGGGATGCAGTGAAGGTGGTGCGGAGAGGGAAATTTGTAGCTCTAAATGCATACATTAAAAAGGAAGAAAGAGCTAAAACCAAAGACTTAACAACAGAAGAAGGTAGAGAATGAACAGTAAATTGATGCTGAAAGCAAGTAGAAGAGATTACAAAGATTAAGCAGAAATAAATGACCTGGAGGAAAAAAAACCCAATAGAGACAGTAAATAAAAAGCAAAATTTGGTTCTTTGAGAAGATCAACAATATTGACAACAGTTAGCTAGGCTAATGAAGTAAAAAAGAAAGAAGACCCAAGTAAACAAAATCAGAAATTAGATCATTGTCATTACTATGTGTGCCAGTTTGAATGTATTTTGTCCCCCAAATGCCATTATCTTTGTGGTCTTGTGGGACAGATGTTTTGGGTGCTGGTTAGATTTGCTTGGAATGTGCCCCACCCAGCTGTGGGTAATGATTTTGATGAGATGTTCCCATGGAGGCGTGGCCCCGCCCATTCAGGGTGGGCCTTGATCAGTGGAGCTATATAAATGAGCTGACTCAGAGAGAGGGAACTGAGTGCAGCTGGGAGAGATGTTTTGAAGAGGAGCAAGCTTCCTAGAGAGGAACATCCTGGGAGAAAGCCGTTTTGAGGCCGGAGCTTTGGAGCAGACGCCAGCTGCCTTCCTAGCTAACAGAGGTTTTCCGGAGGCCATTGGCCATCCTCCGGTGAAGGTACCCAATTGCTGAGGTGTTACCTTGGACGCTTTGTGGCCTTAAGACTGTAACTGTGTAGCAAAATAAACCCCCGTTTTATAAAAGCCTATCCAACTCTGGTGTTTTGCATTCTGCAGCATTAGCAAACTAGGACAGATTTTGGTACCAGAGAAGTGGGGTGATTTTGCTGCTGGCTTTGCAAGTACCAAACATGTTGGAACGACTTTTTAAGTGGATAAGGGGAAGTTTCTGGAAGAGTTGTGAGGAGCTTGATAGAAAAGGCCAAAACTGCTTTAAAGAGACTGTTTGTGGAAATATGGACTCTAAAGATACTTCTGACAAGGCCTTGAACAGAGATGATCAATGTGCTGTTGTGAACTGGAAGAAAGGCGATCCTTGTTTTAAAGTGGCAGAGAATTTGGCAAAATTGAGCCCTGGTGTTGGATGGAAGGAAGAATTTGAAAGTGACAACCTGGAATACTTAGCTGAGGAGATCTCCAGACTACATGTGGAGGACGTACCCTGGCTTCTCCTTGCAGCTTATAGTAAAATGCGAGTGGAAAGAGATAAACTTAGAACTGAACTTTTGGGTTCAAAGAGACCAGAAGCTGATCGCTTGGAAAATTGCAAGCTTCCAGAGGGTGGAATCCCTGAGGCTATAGCCCAACATGAGGATGTAATCAAACATGGAACCCAGCTGCCATTTCAGTACAAGCCAAGATTGGAGACAGAATTATCCAGAAAGGATCTGTGGAAAGTCCTATTATCTGATGGCTTTGACCTCTGTGTGCTTCATGCAAAGCCAACAGAATTTTTACGAGATCTTTACAGACAGAGCCATTGCTGGTCTGGACTGGAGGAGACAAACAAGGAAAAAATTAAAGGAAAAATCTCTTCAAAGACAGAGCTATGGAGGTTGAGGTCTGGAGTCAGGAGGTCTCGGGCTGGGAGAGCGGAACAGCCCACATGCATGGAAAGGGTGAGTTTTCCCTGGAGGTTGAGGGCGGGCTTTCTGCCTCGATGCTCTGGAAGAGTTTTGCCACCTCAGGTCCCAAAGAGGGCGGAGCACATTTCCAGGGAATTGGGGAGAGCCTGGCTGCCACCCCACTGTTCTGAAGGGGTTGAGCGTGTGCCCCAGAGATGGAAAGGAATCCGGGAGCTGCCCCAAAGTTTGAGGAGGGTGGGGCCGAGAAGGTGGTCTCCCCAATGTGTTGATATGTTGGAGCACTCACCTAAGCATTTGGAAAGGAAAGCACTGCTGAAAAGGCCCTTAGGAAGGGTTAGACTCCCGCTCTCTCAAGCCCCAAGGATGCAACGTTGTTCTGTAAATGACTCTCAGACTTTGAAATCTAATGGAGTTTGTCCTGCAGGTTTTAAGAACTGTTTTGGTCCTGTTAACCCTGTTTTCCTTACTGTTTCTCCTTATGGCAATGGAAATGTTTATCCTATGAATGTCTCTCCTTTGTATATTGGGAGCACATAACTTGTTCTAAGTTCACAGATCCACAGCTAAAGAAAAATTATGCCTTAGGACCCACCACACCTGTAATTGATTTTGATGGGATTTTGTACTTAACTTTTGTTACTGAAATGATTTAAGTTTCTGTGGTATTGTGGAATGAATGTATTTTGTATTTGGAAAGATAATGTCATTTTGGGGTCCAGGGGGTAGAATGTGCCGGTTTGAATGTATTTTGTCCCCCAAATGCCATTATCTTTGTGGTCTTGTGGGACAGACATTTTGGGTGCTGGTTAGATTTGCTTGGAATGTGCCCCACCCAGCTGTGGGTGATGATTTTGATGAGATGTTCCCATGGAGGCGTGGCCCCGCCCATTCAGGATGGGCCTTGATCAGTGGAGCCATATAAATGAGCTGACTCAGAGAGAGGGAACTCAGTGAGTGCAGCTGGGAGTGATGTTTTGAAGAGGAGCAAGCTTGCTAGAGAGGAACGTCCTGGGAGAAAGCCATTTTGAGGCCAGAGCTTTGGAGCAGGCACCGGCTGCCTTCCTAGCTAGCAGAGGTTTTCCGGACGCCATTGGCCATCCTCTGGTGAAGGTACCCGATTGCTGAGGTGTTACCTTGGACGCTTTGTGGCCTTAGGACTCTAACTGTGTAGCAAAATAAACCCCTGTTTTATAAAAGCCTATCCATCTCTGGTGTTTTGCATTCTGCAGCATTAGCAAACTAGGACACTATGGATACCAAAGTAATTTTAAAAAATCATAAGAGGATACTACGGACAACTCTAGGCCCACACACTAGGCCACATAGAGAAAATGGACACCTTCCTGAAAACACATGAACAACTTAGACTGACCTGAGAAGACATGGAAGACCTCAGCAAACCATTCACAAGTAAAGGGATCCAATCAGTAATCAAAATTCCTAAAAAGATAAGCCCAGGGCCAGAAGGCTTCACAAGGAAATTTTACCAATTGTTCCAGAAAGGAATTGACACAATTCCTGCTCAAACTCTTCCAAAAAAATGAAAAAGGAACAATAACTCATTTTTAAACATTTTTATTGTGAAATATCACATATATACAGATAAGTGACAACTTTCAAAGTACAGTTTAACATGTAGTTAGAGATCAAATTTCAAAGAATGTTATGGTTTACAGTTCCACAGTTTCAGTTATTTCCTTATTGTGATATATAATGTATATGCAGAGAGTTGATATCTTTCAAAGTATGATTTATGAAGTAGTTATATAGCAAATTTCAAAGTTGTTATGGATTGTATTTCCACACTTTTATAGTTATTTCCTTATTGTGAAATATAACAGACATACAGAAAGATGATAACTTTTAAAGTACAATTTAATGAATAGCTATAGAGCAAATTTCAAAGAATTTCATGGGTTACAGTTCCACCATTTCAGTTATTTCCTTCTAGCTCTTCTAATACCCTAGGATCCAAAAAATATTTATATAAAGATTCAGTATTTGTAGTCATTTGTTAAATCCTATCTTGTCTGTTGTTACCCTTTCCTCTCCTTTAATCACTTTCTTGATCTTCAGGGAGGTCTAAGAAGTGATCACACTAAGTTGCCCATGTTGAAAAGGGTGTTGACATTATGGAGTAAGGGGCTGCATCTGGTTGATGTTCTTGAAGAGGCTGTTGTCTCTGGGTTTAGAGACTTATCTGGCATATGAACACTCTGGAAGATCTAAGTTTCTGAAAAATAAATTAGTGAGTGAAACTTTTGTAGAGTCTCAGATAGGGACCTAGTTATTTGGGATTTCTGTTGAATAAGGTTTGGCATACCATGGCCATTTGGGATACCTATTGGAGCTTTCATAACAGTAACCTCCAGATAGTCTCTCAACTCTATTTGAAATCTCTTAGCCACTGTAACCTTATTCTGTTACCTTTCTTTTACATATTTTTGTCAAGAAGGCATTCTCAATCCCTCAAAAGCAGGGCCAGACTCTTTCCTGGGAGTCGTGTCCCAAATAATCAGGGAGACTCACTCCCCTCATGTCCTATGCAGGGAAGAGGGTAATGATTTTATTTGCAGAGTTGGGCATATGGAGAGAAAGGCCACATCTGTGCAACTCAGCAAAAGAGGTGTTCTGAAAGTGCTTCTTAAGCAAAATTATAGATAGGATTAGCCTCCCATTTACAGTCATAAGTTTCACATGAGCAAGCCTCAAGATCAAAGGCTTGACTTACTAAGTGGGAGTTTCCTAATTTCACATAGAATCTATTCTCTCCAAGATAAACAATGTCTCATGTTATCATCACTTGGTTGTACAAACATTATCACTCTCAATTTTAAGAATTTATCATAACACGAAACACTCCAAAGGTCTTATCAGCCCATAATTATTTATCACCAGTATTAGTGTGATACTGGTAAGGTATTCCTATTAAATATAGTCTATAATATGCAATGGGTAGTTTTTCCCAAATACCACTCTGTTGTTAACTCTGTTCCAGTGTCATACATTAGAAGTAGATCATACAAGCACTTATTTATATTTGCAGTGCTAATCTGTTGTATACGTGATTTTAAACAACCCCATTCAATCTTGTTTACCTTCAATGTGGCACTGATAATTATAATCCCATTAATGAACTTTTGTCACCTCTGTCCATTCCCATACCTTTAAATTCACTCTAAATAACATTCTGTACATAGTAGGTAATCATTCCCTCGACTATCTTCTGTTTATCTGTAGGTCGCCTATACTATACATTTTAAGAATAATTTTACATTGTTTGGGGAGTACATGTTAGTGATAGCATACAATATCTCTCTTTTTGTATCTGAGTTATTTCACACAGCATTGTGTCTTCAAGGTTCATCCATGTTGTCATAGGTTTCAGAAAATCTATCCTTTTTACTGCTACATATTATTTCATCATAAGTCTATACCCACATTTTGTTTATCCAATCATCTGTTGAAGAGTACTTGGATTGTTTCCATGTCTGTTCATGTCACTGCTTTCAGATCTTTCTATCCATATGCCCAACTCTGCAAATAAAATCATTACCCTGAAATCTGAAATACAAAATACATTCATTCCATCACAATATCACAAAAACTTAAATCATTTCAGTAACAAAAGTTAAGTACAAGATCCTATCAAAATCAATTACAGGCATGGTGGGTACTAAGGCATAATTCTCCTTTAGCTTTGGATCTGTGGACTTAGAACAAGTTATATGCTTCCAATATACAAAGGAGGGACATTCACAGGATAAACATTCCCATTGCCATAAGGAGAAAGAGTAAGGAAAACAGGGTTAACAGGAACAACACAGTTCCTAAAACCCGAAGGACAAACTCCATTAGATTTCAAAGTCTGATAGTCATTTACAGAACAATGTTGTATCCTTGGGGCTTGAGAGAGCAGGAGTATAACCCTTCCTAAGGGCCTTTGTGGCAGCCCTTTCCTCTCCAAACACTTGGGTGAGTGCTCCAACATATCCACACATTGGGGAGACCACCTTCTCGGCCCCACCCTCCTCAAACATCGGGGCAGCTCCCTGATTCCCTTCCATCTCCGGGGCACATGCTCAACCCCTTCAGAACAGTGTGGTGGCAGCCAGGCTCTCCCCAATTCCCTGGGAATGTGCTCTACCCTCTTTGGGGCTTGGGGTGGCAAGACATTTCCTGAGCATTGAGGTGGAAGGCCCACCCTCGACCTCCAGGGCAAACTCACCCTTTCCATGCATGTGGGCCACTCCACTCTCCCAGCTGAAGACCTCTTGACTCCAGACCTCAACCTCCATGGCTCTGTCTTAGAAAAATTTTTCCTTCAGTTTGTTCCTTGTCTGTCTTCTCCAGTCCAGACTGGCAATGGCTCTTTATGTAAAGTTCTCACAAAAATTCCGTTGGCTTCGCATGAAGCATGCAGGGGTCAAAGCCATCAGACAACAGGAGTTTCCACAAATCCTTTCTGAATAATTCCATCTCCAATCTTGGCTTGTACTGAAATGGTGGCTGGGTTCCATGTTTGGTTACATCCTCATGTTGGGCTGTAGCTTCTGGGATTCCATCCCCTGGAAGCTCATAATTTTCCAAGCCATCAGCTTCTGATTTCTTTGAACCCAAGAGTTCAGTTCTAAGTTTATCTCTGCTTGCGTTTTACTATAAGCTGCAAGAAGAAGCCAGGGCACATCCTCCACAAGTAGTCTGGAGATCTCCTCAGCTAAGTATTCCAGGTTGTCACTTTCAAATTCTTCCCTCCATCTGACACCAGGACACAATTTTGCCAAATTCTCTGCCACTTTAAAACAAGGATCTCCTTTCTTCCACTTTGCAATAACACATTCATCATTTCTGCTCAAGTCCTCATCAGAAGTATCTTTAGAGTTCATATTTCCATAAACAGTCTCTTTAAAGCAGTTTTGGCCTTTTCTATCAAGCTCCTCACAATTCTTCCAGAATCTTCCCCTTATCCATTTGAAAAGCTGTTCCAACATGTTTGGTTTTGCAGACTCAGCAGCAAAAGCACCCCACTTCTCTGGTACCAAAATCTGTTCTAGTTTGCTAATGCTGCGGAATGCAAAACACCAGAGATGGATTGGCTTTTATAAAAAGGGGGTTTATTTAGCTACACAGTTACAGTCTTAAGGCCATAAAGTGTCCAAGGTAACACATCAGTAATCGGGTACCTTCACTGGAGGATGGCCAATGGCATCCGGAAAACCTCTGTTAGCTGGGAAGGAAGTGGCTGGCGTCTGCTCCAAAGTTCTGGTTTCAAAATGGCTTTCTCCCAGGATGTTCTTCTCTAGCAAGCTTGCTCCTCTTCAAAACATCACTCACAGCTGCACTCAGTTCCTTCTCTTTGAGTCAGCTCATTTATATGGCTCCACTGATCAAGGCCCACCCTGAATGGGTGGGGCCATGCCTCCATGGGAATATCTCATCAGAGTCATCACCCACAGCTGGGTAGGGCGCATTCCAAGCAAATCTAATCAGCACCAAAACGTCTGCCCCACAAGACTACATCAAAGATAATGGCATTTGGGGACACAATACATTCAAACTGGCACTCCATACAATCATGCAAAGATACAAAGTACACAATCAATAGCCCACAATACCATCATACAGCTGTGCATCCATCACCACAATTTTTTTCAATTTTTTTGAACACTTTCACTATTCCAGAAAAGAAATAAAGAACAAAAAAAGAAAACTCAAATCCTCTCATACCCCTAACCACCCCCCTCCATTATTGACTTATAGTATTGGTATAATACCTTTGTTACTGTTGATGAAAGAATGTTAAAATAGTACTAACTGTAGTACATAGTTTGCAATAGGTATATTTTCCTATATACCCCTCTATTATTAACTTCTAGTTATAGTGTCATACATTTGTTCTAGTTCATGAAAGATTTTTTAAATATTTGTACAGTTAATCACAGACACTGTCCACCACAAGATTCACTGTTTTATGCATTCCCATATTTTAAACCCCACCCTTCCTCCTGGTGACATACATGACTCTAGGCTTCCCCTTTCCACCACATTCACACTCAGCACTGTTGGTTATTCTCACAATAACATGCTACCATCACCTCTGTCCATTTCCAGACACTTAAGTTCAACCTAGTTAAACATTCTTCTCATAATAAGCAACCTTTCCCCATTCTTTAACCTAATTCAATATCCTGGTAACCTATATTTCATGTCTATGTGTTTACATATTATAATTAATTCATATCAGTGAGACCATACAATACTTTTCCTTATGTGTCTGACTTATTTCACTCAATATAGTGCTCCCAAGATTTCTACATCAAACCATTTTTTAAAGATGGTCTTTTTCACACCCCCATACATTCTGCCCTAAATAAACAATTGATGGTTCCCTGTATAATCACGTATTTATGCATTCACCACCATCACCACTAACTCTATAAGGACATCTCCATTTCTTCCTTGAAAGAGGAGGAAGAGTCAAAGAAGGTAGAGAGACAAAAAAAAAAAAAAAAGAAAAAGAAATAAAAGGAAAAGGGGCAGCTAAAAAGCAACAAAAGGAAAGATAGAATTAAATTAAAGACAACAGAAGAGTCAGAAAACATCACCAATGCCAAGAGTCCCATACCCACCCTTATGTCCCCTTCTTATAGGCATTTAGCTTTGGTATATTGCCTTTGTTAAATTAAATGAAGCATAATATGATGTTTCTGTTGACTATAGTTTCTAGTTTGCATTGATTGTGTTTTTCCCCCAAACCACCCTATTTTTAACACCTTGCAAGGCTGACATTCATTTGTCCTACCTCATGCAAAAACTTATTTGTACATTTTATCACAATAGTTGAGCACTCTAGGTTTCACTGAGTTATAAAGTCCCAGTCTTTATCTTTCCTCTTTCCTTCTGGTGTCCCACATGCTCCTAACCTTCCTCTTTCAACCATACTCACAGTCATCTTTGTTCAGTGTACTTATATTGTTGTGCTACCATCACCAGAATTGTGTTCCAAACCTCTCACTCCTGTTTTTTCCTTTCTGTGTGTAGTGCTGCCTTTAGTATTTCCTGTAGAGCAAGTAGGTTGTTCACAAACTCTCTCATTGTTTATTTGTCAGAGAATATTTTAAACTCTCCCTCACATTTGAAGGATAGTTTTGCCAGACACAGGATTCTTGATTGGTGGTTTTTCTCTTTCAGTACTTTAAATATATCACACCACTTCCTTCTTGCCTCCATGGTTTCTACCGAGAAATCTGCACAAAGTATTATTAAGCTTCCTTTGTATGTGATGGATCACTTTTCTCTTGCTGCTTTCAGGATTCTCTCTTTGTCTTTGATGTTTGGTAATCTGATTATTAAGTGTCTTGTCATAGATCTATTCAGATTTATTCTGTTTGGGGTATGCTACACTTCTTGGATCTGTAATTTTATGTCTTTCATAAGAGATGGGAAATTTTCATTGATTTTTTTCCTCTATTATTGCTTCTGCCCCTTTTCCCTTCTCTTCTCCTTCTGGGACACCCATGACATGCACAGTCATACATTTCATGTTGTCATTAAATTCCCTGAGATGTTGCTCATGTTTTTCCATTCT
The DNA here is from genome assembly GCF_015220235.1 of Choloepus didactylus. Lineage (NCBI taxonomy): Eukaryota > Metazoa > Chordata > Mammalia > Pilosa > Megalonychidae > Choloepus > Choloepus didactylus. The sequence continues at coordinate 51,268,470 of NC_051327.1, forward strand.
TTTCCCTATCTGTTATTTTGTGTGTCTTGTTCTCCAGTTCCTTAGTGCTTTCTTCTGCCTCTTGAGATCTGCTGTTGTATGTTTCCATTGTTTTTCATCTCTTGTGTTGTGCCTTTCATTTCCATAGATTCTGCCAGTAGTTTTCTCAAACTCTTGATTTCTACCATACATTCACCCAGTGTTTTCTTTATATCCTTCATCATTTTGACATATCTTCTCTGAACTCATTGATTTTGTTTTTTATTTGATTTAGCATATTTCTTTGAAAATCTTTAATTGATTATTTCATTAGAGTGAAACAATATCTCAACTGTATCTTAATTGAGGTGCAAATTTGTTCCTCTGACTGGGTCATATCTTTGTTTTTCCTATTGTAATTTGTAATTTTCTTCTGTCAAGGCTTCTGGTTTCCTTGGTTACCCCAATCAGATTTTCCCAGACCAGAACAGGTTCAGGTCTCAGTATGGGGTTATATTCAGTTTTGAGTCTCCCTGAGGATGTATCTTAGAATAATGACTGACTTCTTGTGAAGCCTCTAGCCACTGTGCTTTTCCTAACCTATCCAGCAGGTGGCACCTGTTAGTCTGTTGCTCCTGACTGATCTAAGGAGGTGTGGCTCCTTTAGTTTCTGTTTTGGCTGTTTTCTGCCTGGCATCTGGGCTCTGAGTTTCTGAAGGGAAGGCTGGCCTCCTTCCTGTTAGGTAAGATATACCCCACTAGGGAGTTATCTTCTGTATTTGAATGGCTGCTTCTGTTAACTCCACCTCTTTCTGGGTCAGAACACTGTGAACTGAAAATAGCTGAGGGTCTCTCCACTGAACCATTCAGGTTCAGAAAGAGAGAAAGGGAAAGAAAGCCCCTTTTCAAAGCCAGTCCATGATCTCCCAGTTTTGTCTGTCAGTCAGAGAGAGTCCCTGGACATTCTGGCCCTTTAATGTCAGTCATCTCTAAAAGGCAGTGTCTGCTTGTTAGGAGTTTTGCCTATGTTTGTATTCAGCAGTCCACATTTGTTAATTAAATCCCAGTTGGTGCTGGGCTGAGCTATATTTGCTGGCTCTGGGAATGCTGGTTTTCCCTACAACAAGGACTTGTAGCTCAGTCTACCATGGGGGGAGGAGACTCCCAGCATGGTTCCACAGTTTTTACTGATAAATTTTATGCTGCAATCTTAGCCATTCCACCCAATCCAGGTTGGTGTATGATGTGTGGACAGTCACAGTTGTCTCCCAGCAGTTGTTCCAGATTATTTACTAGTTGTTCGTGGATGTTTATTAATTGCTCTAGGGAACTAACTAGATTCTACTTCTCTCTTTGCCACCATCTTGCCCCCTCCCTGGACTCCTTTTAAAGCTACCTAACTCATTTTATGAAGCTAACATCACTCTAATACCAAAACCATATAAAGATACTATAAGAAAGGAAAACTACAGGCCAGTCTCCCTAATTATTATAGATGAAAGATTCTCAACAAAGTACTTGCAAGTCAAATAGAAAGACACATTAAATGAATTATATACCATGACCAAGTGGGGTTTCAACCTCTTGGTGTTTCAACCACTCAAAATCAACTAATGTAATACAACACATTAACAAATCATAAAGAAAAATCAAATGATCCTCAACAATATGCTGAAAAAGCATTTGACAAAATTCAGCATCCTTTTTTGATAAAAACACTTCAAAGGGTAGGAATTGAAGGAATACAGTATATCAAAAGTTATGGGATGCAGCAAAGGGATTGCTGAGAGTGAAATTTATTGCCTTATATGCCTGTTTAAACAAAGAAGAAAGAGCAAAAATCAAGGGCTTAACTTCTCACCTGGAGGAATGAGAGAAAGAACATCAGACTACTCCAAAACAAACAGAAGGAAAGAAATCACAAAGATTAGAGTAGAAATAAATGAAATCAAGAATATGAAAACAATACAGAGAATCAACAAATCCAGAAGTAGGTTCTTTGAGAAAATCTATAAAATCAATGGATCTTTACCTAGTTTGACAAAGGAAAAAAGAGAGGATGCAAATAAATAAAATCAGAAATGGGAGGGGGAATAACTACTGGCCCCAAGTAGATAAAGGAGATAGTAAGAAGATACTATAAGCAAATATATGCTAACAAACTAGACAAGTTAAATGAAATGGACAACTTCCTAGAAAAGCATGTAAAATGAACATTGACTAGAGAAGAAATAGAACAATGCAACATACCAATCAGAAGTAAAGAGATTGGGTCAGCCATCAAAAAACTCCCCCAAAAGAAAGGTCCAGGACCAGATGGTTTCAGATGTTAATTCTACCAAGCATTCAAGAAAAAAGAATTCGTACCAATCCTGCTCAAATTCTTCAAAAAATTGAAGAGGACAGTAAGCTACCTAACTCATTCTATGAAACCAACATCACCCTAATACCAAAATCAGACAAAGATGCTACAAGAAAAGAAAATTACAGACCAATCTCTTTAATGAATAAAGATGCAAAAATCTTTGACAAAATACTTGTGAATTGAATCTGGGAGCACATTAAAAGAATTATACACCATGACCAAGTGGGCTTTATTCTAGGTATGCAAGGGTGGTTCAATACAGGAAAATAAATTAACATAATACACCACATCAATAAAGCAAAGGGGAAAACCATACGATGATCTCAATTGATGCAGAAAAAGGTATGACAGAATTCAACATCATTTCTTGATGAAAACATTTAAAAAGATAGGAATAGAAAAAAACTTCCTCAACAGAGTAAATGGAATATCTGAAAAACCCACAGCTAACATCATATTCAATAGGAAAAGACTGAAAGAATTCCCTCTAAGATCAGAAACAAGATGGATGCCCATTGTCACCATTGTTATTCAACACTGTACTGGAAGTTCTAGCTATAGCAATTAGGCAAGATAAAGAAATAAATGTCATCTAAATTGGAAATGAAGAAGTAAAACTTTCACTGTTGCAGATGGCATGATCCTATATGCAGAAAATCATGAAAAATCTATGGTAAAGCTACCACAACTAATAAATGGGTACAGCTAAATGTCAGGATACAAGATCAACATACAGAAACCAGTAGTGTTCTATACACTAGTAAGGAGCAATATGAGGAGGAAACCAAGAAAAAAATTCCCTTTACAATAGCAATCAGAAGAATCAAATAATTAGGAATAAATTTAACCAAGGACATAAATGACCTATACACAGACAACTACAAAATATTGCTAAAGTGAATCAAGGAATACCTAAATAAATTGAAGGACATACCATGTTTTTGGATTGGAAGACTAAATATAGTTAAGATGTCAATTCTACCCAAATTGATGTAAAGATTCATCACAATACCAATTTTTAATTCAATTTTATTGAGGTATATTAACATACCATGCAGTCATACAAAGCACATATTCAATTGTTCATAGTACCATTATATAGTTGTGCATTCATCACCAAAATTAATTTTTGAACATTTTCGTTACCACACATACAAAAATTATAAGAATAAAAATTAAAGTGAAAAAGGACAACTAAAGTAAAAAAGAACACTGGGTGCCTTTTCTTTTTGCCCCCTTTTTTCTACTCATCCATTCATACACTGGGACAAAGGGGAGTGTGGTACATATGGCTTTCCCAATCACATTGTCACCCCTCATAAGCTACATTTTTATACAATCATATTCAAGATTCAAGGGTACTGGGTTGTAGTTTGTAGTTTCAGGTATTTACTGCTAGCTATTCCAATTTATTGAAACCTAAAAATTACTGTTTATATTGTGCATAAGAGTGCCCACCAGAGTGACCTCTTGATTCCTTTTGGAATTTCTGCCACTGAAGCTTATTTCATTTCCTTTCACATCCCCCTTTTGGTCAAGAAGATGTTCTCCATCCCACAATGCCAGGTCTAGATTCCTCCCCAAGAGTCATATTCCATGTTGCCAGGGAGATTTACATCCCTGGATTTCAGATCCCACGTAGTGGGGAGGGCAGTGATTTCACCTGCCAAGTTGGCTTAGCTAGAGAGAGTGAGGGCCACATCTGAGCAACAAAGAGACATTCAGGAGGAAACTCTTAGGCACAATTATAGACAGAACTAGCCTCTCCTTTGCAGCAACAGTCTTCCCAAGGGCAAGTCCTGTGGTAGAGGGCTCAGCCCATCAAACCACCAGTCCCCTTGGTCTGTGAGCAAATCAGCAACCATCAAGGTGGGGCAGCCCAACACCCCTGCATTGTCCACCAGCTCCTTAGGGGGGCTCTGCATATTTTTTCATTGTTTTTGTTTTTGTTTTTAATTAACTTTTTTTAAAATTAGCTATTAACTATATCAAAAAATTTAAAACAACATACAATAAAAAAAGCATTTCAAACAAACCATAACAAGGGAGAAAGAAAAAGACAACTAACCTAAAATAACTACTTTACTTCCAACATGTTCCTACTCTACCCCAAGAAAATAACCTAATATAGCAACATTTCTGTGAACTTTTTCCTACAATACCCACCAAAATTACCAAACCATAGTCATTCCTGGGCATTCCCAGAATGTCAAATTTACCCATGATATCTTAGTTGCTCTTATTGGGTTATCATTCCCCCTTCATTAACTGCTCTCTATCACTAGGTCCCCTACATTCTACATTATAAACAATTTATTTTATATTTTTCAAAGTTCACATTAGTGGCAGCATATGATATTTCTCTTTTTGTGCCTGGCTTATTTCATTCAGCATTATGTCTTCTAGTTTCATCCATGCTGTCAAATGTTTCACAACATCATTCCTTCTTACTGCCGTGTAGTATTCCATCATGTGCATATACCACATTTTATTTATCCACTCATCTGCTGAAGGACATTTGGGTTGTTTCCATCTCTTGGCAATTGTGAGTAATGTTGCTATGAACATTGACATGCAGATATCTCTTCATGTCACTGCTTTCATATCTTCCGGGTATACACCAAGAAGTACAATTGCTGGATCGAAGGGTAACTCTATATCTAGTTTTCTGAGGAACTGCCAGGCTGACATCCAGAGTTACTGAACCATTATATAGTCCCACCAACAATGAATAAGAGTTCCAATTTCTCCATATCCTCTCCAGCATTTGTAGTTTCCTGTTTGTTTAACAGCAGCCATTCTAATTGGTGTGAGATCATTTTCCAGTTTGCTAATGCTGCCAGGATGCAAAACACCAGAGATGGATTGGCTTTTAGAAAAAGGGGGTTTATTTGGTTACAGTTACAGTCTTAAGGCCATAAAGTGTCCAAGGTAACACATCAGCAATTAGGGTGCCTTCACTGGAGGATGGCCAATGGTGTCCGGAAAACCTCTGTTAGCTGGGAAGGCACGTGGCTGGCATCTGCTCCAAAGTTCTGGGTTCAAAATGGCTTTCTCCCAGAATGTTCCTCTCCAGGCTGCAGTTCCTCAAAAATGTCACTCTCAGTTGCTCTTGGGGCATTTGTCCTCTCTTGGCTTCTCTGGAGCAAAAGTCTGCTTTCAATGGCCATCTTCAAACTGTCTCGCATCTTCAGCTAATCTCTCAGCTTCTGTGCATTCTTCAAAGTGCCCCTCTTGGCTGTATCAAGCCTGCTCCTTCTGTCTGAGCTTATATAGTGCTCCAGTATTTTAATTCAGACCCACCCTGAATGGATGGGACAACACCTCCATGAGAATTACCCAATTAGAGTCATCACCCACAGTTGGGTGGGTCACACCTCAATGAAAACACTCAAAGTATTACAATCTAATCAACACTGATACATCTGCCCACACAAGATTACATCAAAGATAATGGCATTTTGGGAGACATAATACATTCAAACCAGCACAGATGGTATCTCATTGAGGTCATAATTTGCATCTCTCTAATACCTAGTGAAGCTGAACATTTTTTCATGTGTTTTTTAGCCATTTGTATTTCCCCTACAGAGAACCTTCTTTTCATGTCTTTTGCCCATTTTATAATTGGGCTGTCTGTACTATTGCCATTGAGTTGTAGGATTTCTTTATATATGCAAGATATCAGTCTTTTGTCAGATACATGGTTTCCAAAAATTTTTCCCATGGAGTTGGCTGCCTCTTCACCTTTCTAACAAATTCCTTTGAGGCACAGAAACTTCTAAACTTGAGGAGTTCGCATTTATCTATTTTTTCTTTTGTTGCTTGTGCTTTGGATGTAAGCTCTAGGAAGTGGCCACCTAATACAAGGTCTTGATGATGTTTCCTTACATTATCTTCTAGGAGTTTTCTGGTACTGTTTTTTATATTGAGGACTTTGATCCACTTTGAGTTGATTTTTGTGTAGGGTGAGGGGTAGGTGTCCTCTTTCATTCTTATGGATATGAATATTTAACTCTGTCAGTCCCATTTGTTGAAAAGACTGTTATGTCCCAGTTCAGTGGCTTTGGGGGCCTTATCAAAGATCAGTCAGCCATACCTCTGGGGGTCTATCTCCAAATTTTCAATTTGATTCCATTGATCAATATGTCTATCTTTGTGCCAGGACCATGCTGTTTTGACTACTATGGCTTTAAAATAAGCTTCAAAACCAGAGGTGTAAGTCCTCCCCCATCATTTTTCTTTTTTAGAGTGTTTTTAGTAATTTGAGGCATCTTCCCTTTCCAAATAAATTTGAAAACTAGCTTTTCCATGTCTGCAAAGTAGGTTGTTGGTATTTTGATTGGAATTGCATTGAATCTGTAGATGAGTTTGGGTAGAATTGACATCTTAATGACATTTAGCCTTCTTATCCATGAACATGGAAGCTTTTTCCAAATTTAAGGTCCCTTTCTATTTCATTTAGTAGAGTTATGTAGTTTTCTTTGTATAGGTCTTTCACACCTTGGTTAAATTTATTCCTAGGTATTTGATTTTTTTAGTTGCTATTGAAAATGGTATCTTTTCCTTGAGTGTCTCTTCACTTTGTTCATTTCTAGTCTATAGAAACATTACTGATTTATGTGCATTAATCTTGTATCTCGCTACTTGGCTAAATTTGTTTATTAGCTCTAGTAGCTGTATCATTGATTTCTCAGGGTTTTCCAGATATAAGATCATATCACCTGCAAACAATGACAGTTTTACATCTTCCTTTCCAATTTGGATGCCTTTTATTTCTTTTTCTTGCCAGACTGCCCTGGCTAGCACTTCTAGCACAATGTTGAATAACAGTGGTGACAGCAGGCATCCTTGTCTTGTTCCTGATCTTAGAGGGAAGGCTTTCAGTCTCTCACCATTGAGTACTATGCTGGCTGTGGGTTTTTCATATGTGCTCTTCATCATAATGAGGAAGTTTCCTTCAATTCCTACCTTTTGAAGTGTTTTTATCAAAAACAGATGTTGGATTTTGTTGAATGCATTTTCAGCATCTATTGAAATGATTATTTTATTTTTCTCTTTTGATTTGTTAATGTGTTGTAATACATTGATTGTTTTTCCTATGTTGAATCATCCTTGCATTCCAGGGATGAACCACACTTAATCATGCTGCATTATTTTTTTAATGTGTCTTTGGATTTGATTTGCAAGTATTTTGTTGAGAATTTTTGCATCTATATTCATTAGGGAGATTGGCCTGTAGTTTTCCTTTTTTTGTGGCATCTTTGCCTGGTCTTGATATTAGATTGATTATAACTTCATAAAATGTGTTACATAGTATTTCATTTTCTTTGATGTTTTGAAAGAGTTTAAGTAAGATTGGTGTCAGTTCTTTCTGAAAAGTTTTGTAGAATTCCCCAGTGAAGCCATCTGGCCTTGAGCATTTATTTCTGGGAAGTTTTTTAATGACTGATTGGATTTCTTTGCTTGTGATTGTTTGGCTGAGGTCTTCTATTTCTTCCCTTGTCAGTCTAGGTTGTTCATATGTTTCTAAGAAATTGTCCATTTCCTCTACAATATTCAGTTTGTTGGCATACAGTTGTTCATAGTATCTTCTTATAATTTTTTTAATTTCTTCAGGATCTGCAGTAATGTCACCTTTCTCATTCCTTATTTTGTTTATATGGGCCTTCTCTTTTTGATTATGTCAGTGATCAAAAAGACAAGCTAGGGGCTTGTCAATCTTGTTGATCCTCTCAAAGAACCAACTTTTGGTTCTATTTATTCTCTCTACTGTTTTTTGTTTGTTCTCTATGTCATTTATTTCTGCTTTAATCCTTGCTATATCTTTTCTTCTACTTGGTTTAGGATTGGTTTGCTGTTCATTTTCTAGCTTCTTCAATTGCTCCATTAGTTCTTTGATCTCAGCTCTTTCTTCCTTTTTGATGTATGCATTCAGTGCTATAAATTTCCCCCTCAGTACTGCTTTTGCTGCATACCATAGGTTTTGATATGTTGTGTTCTCATTTTCATTCATCTCTATATATTCAGCAATTTCTCTTGCTGCTTCTTCTATAACCAACTGATTGTTTAGGAGAATGTTTTCTAACCTCCAGGTGTTTGTGAATTTTCTAAGTCTCTGATGGTTATCGACTTCTAATTGTATTCCATTGTGTTCAGAGAATGTGCTTTCAACAATTTCAATTTTTTTAAACTTATTGAATCTTGTTTTATGTCCCAGCATATGATCTATTCTGGAGAAAGTTCCATGAAAACTAGAGAAGAATGTGTATTTGGTGATTTGAGATGTAATGTTCTATATATGTCTGTTAAATTCAATTCATTTATCAGATTGTTTAGGTTTTCAATTTCCTTATTGATCTTCTGTCTGGTTGATTTATCTATAGGAGAGTGTGATGTGTTGAAATCTCCCAAAATTATTGTCAAAACATCAATTGCTTTCTTTAGTTTTGCCAGTGTTTCTCTCATGTATTTTGTGGCACATTAATTGAGTGCATCATTTATGACGGTTATTTCTTCTTGTTGAATTGCCCCATTTATTAGTATATAGTGGCTTCTTTGTCTCTCACAACATCCTTGCATTTAAAGTCTATTTTATCTGAGATTAATATTACTACTCCTGCTTTCTTTTGGCTGTAGCTTGCATGAAATATTTTTCCATCCTTTCATTTTCAATTTCTTTGTGTCCCTGTGTCTAAGATGAGTCTCTTGCATGCAACATATTGATGGTTCATATTTTTTGATCCATTCTGACAATCTTTATCTTTTAATTGGGGACTTCAATCCATTTACATTCAATGTTATTACTGTGAAGGCATTTCTTGAATCAGCCATCCTATCCTTTGGTTTATGTTTGTCAGATATACTTTTTCCTCTCTCTCTTAATGTCCTTTAATATACCCATACTGAATCTCTTTAGTACTGAACCTTTCTCCATATCTCTCACTCCTCTTTTGTTTCTCTGTCAATAGGGCTCCCTTTATTATCTCAAATAGGGCAGGTGTCTTATTAGCAAATTCTCTCAGCATTTGTCTGTGAAAAACTTAAGCTCGCCCTCAAATTTGAAGGAGAGCTTTGCTGTATAAAGTACTCTTGGTTGCCAATTTTTCTCTCTCAGAACTTTTGCCTACTGCTGGGTGAGTCACATCTCCATGGAAACACTCAGTCAAAAGTTTCCACCCTAATCAAAAGATTAGTAAGTCCGTCCCCACAAGATTACATTAAAGAACATGGTTTCTCTGGGGGATCTAATATATCCAAGCCAGCACAAGGGCTAAAACATTTGGTCTTTATATCCCAAGAACTGTCCCAGAGGATTTTGTGCAGTGAATCTACAGTAGGCCCAGAACATCTGCAGTTTTGTTTTTAATCTTCCACAGGATATGCTGATGTGCACTTCAGTTGGGGAATACTGTCTTAGATTTTGTACCCTTCCAAACTCACACTTCCCTTGCAATATTTAATGTTGATGTACATAGGGAGGACATCATAAACTGAGACAGAGAAGAGCTGAAATTATAAAATCTAGCCAGAAGGGAGTCAGAAAAGACATGCTCTAATTATCTCGGTAATTTCTGTGTGTTCAATGTACTTCATAATCAATTTACTTTTTATAATAAGGAAGTTTACAAAGAATATTGCCAATAAATATTAAATTAACCTACCCTAAAAAGCAACTGGAAAAAAGCTGTATTTCCCTCTCATTATTTTGTTGAACACTTCATGTTTTCATAAGAGCAGTCAATATGAGAAAAAATTATTTCTAATTCAATGTGCTATAGATTTGCAGCAGGAGGTAGTTCACATATTTAATTGGTCAATATGAACTGAGAGTTGAAGAAACAAAGTAGAGTGTAACATATTAAATTCATAAATTTCACCAGGTGATGACCTCCAAGTCTCAGTATTTATCTACTCACTTATTTAACAAACACCAATCACAACTATGATAAGCCAGACACTGTTCTGTTTTACTATTATTAAACATAATTTAATATTCACAACAACATATGAAGTGGGCATTACTATTACCCCCATTGTGCAGATCAGGAAACAGAGGCACAGACTTTAACTTACGTAAATTTATGCAAATAGTAAGTGGCAAGTCCTGAATCAGTTTGACAGAGAGTCTGGTTCCAGAGTTCATGCTCTGAATCACTGTGCTTTGTCACGAGGAACCTACAAAATGTACTGGGGATAATGATAAACTACTGTATCCTGGCTTAATCCCCGAATCTAGTTTTCCCCATTCTACAGTTCGCTCCTGGTCCTGGCCTATATTGCCACCCTTGAGGACATTCTTTCAGTTTCTCAACAGTCCATAGTCCATTCTTGCTGTGTCACCAGCATGAACACTATAGTACACTCCTTTTTTAAATAACAAACATAAACATCATTGCCTAAATTACATGCTCTAATTGCACCCCATGCTTATTGTCTGCACTCAATGCAAAATAGCAATTATTTTAATTACAAAATTTTATTACATGGATAATTATTTGTTTATTATCTGCCTTTTTCAAGCAGATTTTCAGTTCCAGTAGTTCAGACATTATGAGTCTCTTGCAAATCATTGAATCCTCAGCAAACAGCACAAAATAAAGGCCTGGCACAAAGCAAGCTCTCAATAATTAATGTGGAATGGAGGAATGACCGACTGACTTCAGAAGCATACAACAGCAGATTTGAACAGGTGGAAGAAGCAGTTAGTGAACTAGAAGACAGGGCAATCAAAACCAGTCAGAAGAACAGATAGAAAAAATATGTTAAAAATTGAGCAGTGTCAGAGTGACTTGAGTGACAATATGAAGCAAACCAGCATACACATCTTTGATGTCCCCAAAGGAGAAAAGAAGGGAAAGGAGGCAGAAAGACTATTTGAGGAAATAATGGCCAAAAAATTCCCAACTCTTATGAAAGACAAAAATACATATGTCCAAGACACATAACATATTCGAAACAGGACAAACCTACTCCAAGGGCATACAAATCAGAATCTCAAATGCCAAAGATAGAGAATTCTGAAAGCAGCAAGAGAAAAACATTTCAGCACATAGAATGTAATCATAATAAAAATAAGTGCCAATTTGCCACCAGAAATTATAGAGGAGAAAATTAAAGGTATGACAGGATTTTCTGGAGGTTATATTCAGACAAAAATTTCTCAATAATTATACAAAGCATCTTCTCTGATCACAATAGATGAAGCTGGAAATTAATAACAGGCAGAGAACTGGAAAATCCACAAATATACAGAAGTTAAATAACATGTTCTTAAACAATTATGGGGTCAAAGAACTCACAAAGGAAAACAATAAATATCGTGAGATGAGTGAAAATGAGAACTCAACACACCAAAAGTTATGGGAAGCAGCAAAGACAGTGCTCAGAGAGAAACTTATAGCCATAAATTATTAAATTACAAAAGAAAGAACTAAAATCAAAGTCTTATTTGCACAACTGAAAGAATGAGAACAAGAAGAGCAAACTAAACCCAAAGAAAGAAGAAGGAAAGACATAAAAGATATTATAAAAGAAATAAATGAAATGGATTGTAAAAAACAATAGAGAGCATTAACAAAAGCAAAAGTTGGTTCATGAAAAGATCAAAAAAATTGAAAAACCATTAGGTAGTGTGACAAAGAAAAAGAAGAGAGGAGGTGTGTACTAAAATTAGAAATGAGACAGGGAACATTAATAATGACCCCTCAGAAATATAAAGGATAATAATGGGATAGTACAAAAACTCTATGACAGCTAATTAGGAAACCTAGATGAAATGGACAAATTCTAGAAACATATAAACAGCCCTACACTGACTAGAATAAATAGAATATCTCAACTGACCAATAACAAGTAAAGACATTGAATCAGTCATCAAAAACCTATCATCAAAGGAAAGCCCAAGCCCAGATGGCTTTACAGGTGAATTCTACCAAACATTCCAAAGATAATTAACACTAGTATTAATCAAATTCTTCCAAAAATAAAGAAGAGTAATATTACCTAACTCATTCTATGAAGCCAACATCACTCTAATACCAAAACCAGGATAAGGTACTACAAGAAAATAAAATTACAGATCAACTTCTGTTATGAATATAGATGCAGAACCCTCAACAAAATACTAGCAAATCAAATCCAACAGAACATTAAAATAATTATACCCTATGATCAAGAAGGATTTATCCCAGCTATGGAAAGGTGGTTAAACATAAGAAAATCAATTAATATAATACACCACATTAAGAAAACAAAGGAAAAAATCCATATTACCATCTCAATTGATGCAGAAAAGGTATTTGAAAAAAATCCAGCATCATTTCTTGATAATAGTACTCAGAAAAAATAGGAATAGGAGAAACTTCCTCAACATGATAAAGGGCATACAAAAGTTTTCCCTCTAAGTTCCTTAACAAGACAAGGATGTCCACTATCACCACTGTTATTCAACATTTTGCTGGGAGTTCTAGACAAAGCATTCAGGCAAGAGAAAGAAATAGAATGCATTCCAATTAGAAAAAAAGAAGGAAAACTTTCACTATTTGTAGATGACATGAATATATATATATATATATATATATATATATATATATATATATATATCCTGAAAAATCTACAATAAAGCTATTAGAGCTAATAACCAAATTAATTAAAGTGGTCATGCAACAGATCAGCAAGCAAAAATCATTAGTGTTCTCGTACAATAGTAATGGGCAATATGAGGAGGAAATCAAGAGCATTCCATTTACAATGACAACTAAAAGTATCAAATATCTAGGAATAAATTTAACCAAGGTTGTAAAGGAGTTGTATATGGAAAAGTACAAATCTTTGCTGAAATAAATCAAAGAAGATCTAAGTAAATGGAACGACATTTCATACTCACGGATTGAAAGACTCAATATAGATAACATGTCAATTCTACCCAAAATGATTTAGAGATTCAATGAAATCCCAATCAAAATTCTGAGAGCCTTCATTGGAGAAATGGAAAAGTTAATCAGGAAATTTATTAGGAAGGAAAATGGGCCCCAATTAGCCAATACCATCTTGAAAAAGAAGAATGAAGTTGGAGGACTCACATATCCTAGCTTTATAACTATTACAAAGTTACAGTGATTAAAACAGATGGGACTGGCACAAGCATAGATATATAGACCAGTTGAATAGAACTGAGAGCTCAGAAAAAGACTCTCACTTATGCCCAATTAATTTTTGACAGAGCTGCCAAATACCTCAATTTGGAAAGAATAGTCTTCAACAAATGCATGGAGAACTGCATATCTATATGCAGAAGTATTAAGGGGTCCTATAGCACACACCATATACCATAGTTAATTCAAAAGGATTAAAGAACTAAATATAAGAACCCAGACTATAAAACTTCTAGAAGAAAACATAGAGAAACAACTTCATGATATTTGTTAAGCAATGGTTTCTTAGACTTTGCAAAGAAAGCCTAAACAACAAAAGAAAAATAGATAAATGTGACCTCATCAAAATTAAAAATTTTGTTCATCATAGGACTTAAACATGAAAGTGAACAGATCACCTACCCAATGGGAGAAAATATTTGGAAGTACATATCAGATACTGGTTTACTATCTAGAATATATAAGGAAACCATAAAACTGAATTAAAAAGACCAAACAATCCATTTTAAAAATTTTCTCAATGAGGATATACAAATGGTCAAAAGTACATGAAAAATGCTTAACATCTTCAACCATGAGGGAAACACAAATGAAAACCACAATGAGATACAATTTCCTACCCACTAGAATGACTACTATTTAACAAAAACAAAATTCCAAATGTTGGAGAGGGTATGGAAAAATAGGAATACTCATTCATTGTTACTGGAATTGTAAAATCGTGCAACTACTGCAGAATACAGTTTGGAAGTTCCTTAGAAATCCAAGTATATAGCATTATGGTATGAGTTGGTAATCCCACTACTGAGTATACACCCAAAATAATTGAAAGCAGAACTTGAACAGATACATGCATGCCAATTTTCACAGTGTCATTATTCCCACTTGCCAAAAGATGGGAGAAATCAAAATGTCCATCAATCAAAGGATGGTAAACAAAATGTGGTCTATACATACAATGGAATATTATTCAGCCATAAAAAGGAATGAAATTGTGCTACATGTGGCAACAGGGATGAACCTTGAAGACCTCATGTAAGTGCTATAAGCCAGGCACAAAAGGACAAATATTGTATGTTTTCTCTAATATGAAATAATTAGAATAATAAACTCAAAAAGTGAGAATCTAGATTATAGGTTACCATGGGCCATGAGGAGAGGACTAGGGAATGGGAGTTAATGTTTAAATTGTACAGAGTTTCTATTTGGGTTAATTCTAAAGTCTTGGTAATGGATGGTGGTGAAAGTAGCATGGCATTATGAATGTAATTAATCACATAGAATTTTATACACAAATGTGGCTAAAAGGGGAAATTTTAGGTTGCATATATATTAGAATAAAAATTAAAAAGAAACATAAGGGTGAACCATATTGTAAACAATGGACTACAGTTAATAGTACAATTGTAAAAATATCATTTAATGAATTGTAACAAATGTACCACACCAACAAAAGATAATAATAACAGGATGGTATATGGGAACTCTGCATTTAATGTATGATGTTTCTGTAAACTCCAAGTTCTCTAATAAAACAAAAATCCTATGAGATAAGTTTTACCTTTGAGATTGGAAAAAGAATAAAATAAACAGCAAAAAAAAAAAAAAAACACAAGGACACTTGTTGGCTTTTGCTTCTCTACAAAACAATTTCTACATAACTTTAACGTCTACTAAAATGCACCAATTGACAAATGCTCATGGACTTAATCAATGACATTGAGAACATGAAAATAATAGACAGAATCAACAAAACCAGAAGCTGGTTCTTTGAGAAAATCAATAAAATCAACAGGCCCTTATCTAGGTTAACAATAAAAAGAGAGAGGGGGTACAAATAAATAATATCAGAAATGGGAAAGGGGCCATGCCTACTGACCAAACAGAAATAAAAGAAAATGAGAGGATACTATGAGCAACTATATGCTAACAAACTAGACAATTTTGATGAAATGGACAACTTCCTTAACAAGCATGAACAACCAACATTGACCTGAGAAAAAATAGATGACCTCAACAAACCAATCACAAAGAGATTGAATCAGTCATAAAAAAGCTCCCCAGAAAGAAAATTCCAGGATGAGATGTCTTCACGTGTGAATTCTACCAAGCATTCAAGAAAGACTTGGTACCAATCCTGCTCAATCTCTTCAAAAATATTGAAGAGGAGGGAAAGCTACCTAACTCATACTATGAAGCCAAAGTCACTCTAATACCAAAACCAGAAAAAGATACTAAAAAAAGAAAATTATAGACCAATATCTATAATGAATATGGATGCAAAATCCTTGACAAAATGCTTGCAAATTGAATCCAGCAGCACATTAAAAGAATTATACATGACCAAGTGGGATTTATCCCATGTATTCAAGGTTGATTCAACTAAAGAAAATCAATTAATGTAATACACCACATCAATAAATCAAAGTGGAAAAACCACATGATCTTCTTGCTCAATTCAGAAAAGATATTTGACAAAATTCAACATCCTTTCTTCATAAAAACACTCAAAAGGACTGGAATAGAAGGGATCTTTCTCAATCAGTATGATAAAGGAAATAAATGAACAACTCATAGCTAACACTGTACTCAATGTGGAAAGACTGAAAGCTTTCCTTCTAAGATCAAGAACAAGACAGGGATGCCCACTGTCACCATTGTTATTCAATATTGTGCTGGAAGTTCTAGCTAGAGCAATTAGACAAGAAAAAGAAATAAAAGTCATCAAAATTGGAGAGGAAGAAGCAAAATTTTCACTGTTTGCAGATGACATGATCCTATATGTAGAAAATCCTGAAAAATCTATAGCAAACTATTAACACTAGTAAATGAATATGGGAAAAGTGGCAGGGGCAAGATCAACATGCAGAAATCAGTAGAGTTTCTATACACTAAAAAGGAACAATCTGAGGAGGAAATCAAGAAAAAATTCATTTACAATAGCAACCAAAATAAATAAGTATTTAGAAATAAACTTAGCCAAGGCCACAAAAGACCTATACACCAAAAAGTATAAGAAATTGCTAAAAGAAATAAAACAGGACCTTAAAAATGGAAGAACATATTTTGTTCATGGATTACAAGACTAAATATAGTTGAAATGTCACTTCTACCTAAACTTATTTATACATTCAATGCAATACAAATTAAAATGCCACTTTGTATAAATAGAAAAACCAATAACAAAATTTATTTGGAAGAACAACATGCCCCGAATAGCCAAAAATATCTTTCACAATAGAAGTGAAGCAGGAGGTCTCACACTACCTGATTTTGAAGCATATTACAGATCTACAGTGGTCAAAAGAGCATGGTACTGGCATAAAGATAGATACACTGACCAACAGAATCAAATTGAGTGTTCAGAAATAGATCCTCTTATCTATGGACAATATATCTTTGATAAGGTGGTCAAGCTATCACAACTGGGACAGAGCAGCCTTTTCAATAAATGTCATTTGGAGAACTGGACATCCATAACCAAATGAATGAAATAGGACTCCTATCTTACAGCTTATACAAAAATTAACTTGAAATGGATCAAAACCCTAAGCATTAGAGCTAAGACCATAAAACTTTTCAAAGAAAATGTATAGAAATATCTTAAATATCTTTTGATAGAAGGTGGTTTCCTAGATCTTACACACAAAGCACAAGCAATGAAAGAAGAAATAGATCAATGGGATCTCCTCAAAATTAAACACTTTTGTATGATGAAAGAACTCTGCCAGAAAAGTACAAAGGCAACCTACACAAAGGGAGAAAATATTTGGAAACCACATATCAGGTAAGGTCTTAATATCCAGAATATATAAAGAGATCCTACAACAGAACAACAAAAAGACAAATAACCCAATTTAAACATGGGCAAAAAACATGGACAGACACTTTTCAGAAGAGGAAATACAAATGGCTCATAAATATATGAAAAGACACTCAATTTCATGGACTATTAGGGAAATGCAAATCAAAACCGCAATGAGATATCATCTCACACCTAGTAGAATGGCTATTGTAAAAAAAAACCTGAAAATTACAAGGGATCAAAGGGATATGGAGAATTAGGCACTCTATTCACTTTTGGTAGGATTGTAGAATGGTGTAGCCACTCTCAAAGGAAGTGGGGCAGTTCCTTAGGAAACTAAGTATAGAATTGTCATATGATCCAGGAATTCCATTACTAGGTATATAATCAGAGGAACTGAAAGCTAAGACATGAATGGATACATGTATACTGATGTTTATAGGAGCATTATTTGTGATTGCCATGAGATGGAAACAGCCCAAATGTCCATCAACAGATGAGTGGTTAAACAAACTGGTGTATACATATGACGGAGTATTACACAGGTGTAAGACAGAACAGAGTAACACAGTGTATAACAACATGGATGAACCTTGAGGACATTATGTTGAGAAAAATTAGCCAAAAGCAAAAGGACAAGTACTGTATGGTCTTACTAATATGAACTAATATTAATGAACAAATTTTAAGAGGTAAAGCTGAGAACACAGGTTATCAGGAGACAGAAAGAGGGTAGAGATCACGCATTTGTTGCTGAAGGAGTATAGAATGTTCAATGGGATTGATTGTATAGATTCAGAAATGGATAGCACAATATGCTGTGATGGTAGCAAAATACTGTAAGTATATTAAACAAAGATGACTGTGAGTGAAGTTGGAAGATGAAGGCTAGGGACATGTATGATAACAGTAGGAAAGATAGAATATAAAGACTGGGACTGTGTAACTTAGATCTAGAGTGGTCAGTGATGGTGATTAAATGTACAAATATAAAAATATTTTTACATGTGGGAGAACAAATGAATTTCAACTTTGCAAGGTGTAAATTGGATGGCATTGGGTAAAATACTCAAGGAAACTAGAGTATGTTGTTAACAGTATCATTGTAACATGCTTCCATTAATTGTAACAAAGGCAATATAACAGAGCTAAATGTCTGTAAGAGTGGGATATAAGGGAGGGGTATGGGATTGTTGGTGGTAGCATTGTTGTCTGACCATTTTATTTTATTTTATTTTATTTTATATTTATTTTTCTTTTATCCTTTTTATTATTCTTATTTTAATTTTTTGGAGTAATAAGTGTGTTCAAGGGCTGATTGTGGTGATGAATGCAAAACTATATGACGATACCCTGAACAATTTATTGTACACACAGATGATTGTATGATATATGAATATATCTCTATAAAATTGCATGGGAAAAACAAACAGAGGGATACAAGTGCTGGAAAAAAAACAGAGAGATGGAGATATCTATTCCCTGTTGCTGGTGAAGTAGAATGGTGCAGCCCATCTGAAGGGAAGCTAAGTATGGTGTTGCCATATGATCCTGCTACCTCACTAGTGGGTATATACTTGAAAGAAATGAGAGCAGGGATAAGAATGGACATATGTTCACTGGTGTTTATAGCAGCAGTATTCATGATTTCCAATGGATGGAAGTGGCCTAAGGGTATATCAACTGATGAACAGAATGGTGAACTGTGGTGTATGTATACAATAGAGTATCGAGCAGCTGCAAGAAGGAATGAAGTTGTGAGACACACAATTAGGTGAATGGGTCTTGAGGACAGTATTGTGAAGTACACCAAAAATGAATAGACAAATATTATAACCCCTTACTAATATGGACTTACTATCATGTGTAAACTCTGAGAATTGAATCTTAAAGCACAGGTTATCAGGGGGAGATTTATTGTAAAGTTCCCTAGATTGTAAACTTACAACAGTCACATCTGTTCCTGAGTTTTAATGGTTAGCTCTAAATTCTGAGATGCTGAGCTCTTTGGGTATAACCTGATATGTCCCTAGAACTTTGAGTATATGTGTGACAACTGCCACTCAGACCTAGAGTTTGGCAGCTATGAATGTCAGTATTATCCCATAGAGTTAAGAAAGTTGAAAAAGAGTTCAGAATTCAATTAGAGATACAAATGAAGTAGATCTGGTTAGGACTAAAATAAGTCAGACTAAAAGGTAAAGGACTATATTGACTGTGTTTTGAAACTTCAAATTTTGTGAGGCCAAAGGAACATATGTTTATTTGGTGCAAAATCTGTATTTTCTATATCACACCAGATAATTTAACTAGTACAGTCAATTTATTCAAACACCGTAAGTACAGGGAATTTTGAATAGGTTGGTTTCTACAGGCTGTGTGTAACCCCCATACATTCCAAAGTAATTTGGGAAGAAAATTAAACAATGTGCTTTCAAAGACTCTCTGAGTGACTAGTGGAAAATATGGAAATATTAAACTTCCCCACCCGGGGAATTACTGATATTCTCACAAGCATTGGGGACTATAAATTTAGAAGGTTGAGCCCTTGATCTTGGGGCTTGCCTTATGAAGCTTGTTACTGCAAATGAGAGTCTAAGCCTACTTATAATTGTGCCTAAGAGTCAACCCCAGAGAACTTATTTTGTTGCTCAGATGTGGCCTCTCTCTTTAAACCAACTCAGCAGGTAAACTCAGTTCCTGCCCTCCTACATGGGAGGACTATGAACATGGACCTGGCATCATGGGATTGAGAAAGAATTCTTGACCAAAAGTGGGGAAAAGAAATGAAACAAAATAAAGTTTCAGTGGATGAGAGATTTCAAATAGAGTTGTGAGGTCATTCTGGAGGTTATTCTTATGCTATATATATATATATATCCCTTTTTAGTTTTTAGTGTATCATTATAGCCAGAACGAAATACCTGAAACTGTTGAACTGCGACACAGTAGCCTTGATTTGCAAAGCCAATTGTATAACTATGTAGCTTACATGGTGCAAATGTGTGATTGTGAAAACCTTGCAGCTCACTCTCCCTTTATCCAGTGTATGGACACATGATTAGAAAAATGGGAACAAAAAATAAATGAATAATAGTGGGGATGTGGGATGGGATGTTTTGAGTGTTCTTTACTTGTATTTTTATTCATTTTTATTTTTATTTTTTATTTTTTGGAGTATATAAGATGTTCAAAATTGATTTTGTGATGAATGCCCAATTATAGGATGCTACTGTGAACAACTTATTATACATTGTGGATGACTGTAGCATATGTGAATATATCTCAATAAAAATGAATTTTTTTAAAAGGACATTAGTGGAACATGTGAAAATTGGAATATAGACTGTAAGCTTTTATTAATGTTTAATTTCTTGAACTTGATAACTGCAGTTAATGTGGTTGCCTAATTGAATATCCTAGTTCTCAAAAAATATACATGTAAGTAGTAAGAATTAAAGGAGACTGATATATGCAAACTACTCTTAAATTTTAGAATATGATAGATAGATAGATAGATAGATAGATAGATAGATAGATAGATAGATGATAGAAAGAATGATATAATAAATGTGGCACAATGTTAAAAGTTAGTAAGCCTTTGTATTTGGGTTGTGGGTATACTGAAGTTCTCCATATTGTTTATGTATTATTTTGCACCTTTCCTGTAAGTTTGAAAATAGATCAAAATAAAGTTTAAAAAATGAGGGGGAGAAAATATTTTTGGACAGTCAGAAACACTGAGAGAGTTTATGAATAAGAGACATGCTCTAAAAGATATACTAAAGGGAATGCTACAACCTGATAGGAAAAGATTGGAAAGAGAGGTTTGGATAAGAGTGTAGAAATGAAGACTATCAGGAAGGGTAAAAGGAGAGAGAACAACATAAGTTATGACATAAAATCCTGAAGACAGAGGTGATGTCATCAACATAGAAATGTAAACAGCTGTTGAAAACTCCTCCCCAGATATTCAGCAAAAAAGGGGCATAACCCTCACTTGTTTGGAACAATGGAGGTGGGTATGGATGAGAGAAATACCTTACAGATGCCACATTGAAGAAGATGAGGGATATAAGTTAGAGCTGGTGGATTCTCTGCCCTCATCCTCACATGGAAGGAACACAGAAATAGCAGTTAGGATTCCTCTCACCTCCCACCAGGGACACAGATTAAAATTTCCCTCATAGCAGTAAGAGAGATCCCCATAATTTGGAGATCAGGGAGACAGGAGACCAGATTTCAAGGCCCAGATCAGTGAGGGATGAAGTGTCTGAGAAAACATGGGCAGAGATTGTTCTAGCTCTGGGTCTGAAAACCCTTCCCCAACCCTTGAGGAACATAGTAGTCAGTGGCCCAATACTTGCCTGGGAGACAGGTGAAAACTGTGGCAGCTGGGGGAGTCCTCAACTATAGAGAGAGCAGGGGACACAGACCTACGTTGAGTCAGACTTCACCCAGCAAAGTGAGGGTGCAGGAAACCCACAGCATCAGCCCTACCCAGTCAGATGGGGGCACTGGGAGGAAATTAAGCCCCACCCAATCAGACTCAGCCAGACTTCAAGGGATAATTGAGCCCCACCCTGTCAGACTCAACTGGGCTGTAAGAAATATTTCAGCCCCACCCAACCAGAGTCAGCTGGGCTACAACAGATAATTCAACCCTGCCCAGCCAGACTGAGCTGAGCTCCAAGAGGTAATTCACCCCACCAAGCCAGTCTCAGCTGTGCTCCAAAGGGGAATTATTTAGCCTTGCCTGGTCAGACACAGCCTCAGATTCAGAAGGTAAACACTTTCTGAGGACAATTAAGTGCCATCTGGGCAGACTGGAAGGTGTAACGGAATTTTAGAACTTCTCAGAACTTCTCCAGAACTTATCCCAGGCCCAGTGGAGCTGGTATACACCCCATGTATGGGAAACTGGCCCTGTTTAACTTGAGAAATATGGATGACATAATAATTAAAGCAGTGCTCTAAAGTAAACCCAGGGCTTGCTGTTCAGAGAAAAATAAAACACCACTGGTGTCAGCAGACTTATTGCACCCACACATGGAGAATTTGCTGTGGTACCCCAGTGCCTACCCCCCAGAGACATGCTGCAGTGAGTGCCTGGTTATATAGGAATATGAGCTAATTTGACAACTGAGTTGAGAGAGATGCATAGGCAGTGCAAGGACCAGAATAACATGAGCTGAAGAATTCTGATCAGTTAAACAGAAGTTGTTAGAGGTCTAGAAAAAGTTGAACTGAATGCCAAAGTACAGATAGAGAACAATGAAAACTATTTGGAAAACCCAAAGTAAAAGAGTGAAAACAACCTCTAGCATAAACTAATCAAGGAAACCAGATGCCTATACACCAACAAAAAATTATGAGTCACAGCAGGAAAACTGACAATTTGGCCCAGTCAAATTTACAAACTAATGTGTCAATGAGATACAGGAGTTTAAACAACTAATTAAAGATATTCAAATAAACATGGTAAACCAATTCAAAAATCATATCAACAAGTTCAGGGAAGATATGGCAAAAAAGATGAAGGATATATAGAAGGCATTGGGTGAACATAAGGAAGAATTCAAAAGTTTGAAAAAACAAATGGCAGAAATAATGGGAATGAAAGGCACAATAGAAGAGACGAAAAACAGAACGGAGACTTACAACAACAGATTTGAAGGTGCAGAAGGAAGGATTAGTGAACTACAGGACTGACCATCTGAAATGCTACACACAAAGGAACACATAGGTGAATGAATGGAAAAAAAATATGAGCAGGGACTCAGGGAATTGAATGATGATATGAAGCACATGAATATATATGTCATGTGTGTCCCAGAAGGAGAAGAGAAGGGAAAAGGGGCAGAAAAAATGATGGATGAAATAATCAGTGAAAATTTCCCATCTCCTATGAAAGACTTAAAATTACAGATCCAAGAAGCACAGAAAACCACAAACAGAATGGACTTGAATAGACCTTCTCCAAGATACTAATCAGATTGTCAAGCATCAAAGATAAAGAGAGAATTCTGAAAGCAGCAAGGGAAAAGCAATCCATCATATATGAGGCAAGCTCAATAAGACTATGTGCACATTTCTCAGCAGAAACCAAGGAGGCAAGACAGCAATGGTATGATATATTTAAGATACTGAAAGAGAAAATCTGCCAACCAAAAATTCTATACCCAGCAAAACTGTCCTTCAAAAATTAGTGAAAGTTTAAAATATTTTCAGACAACATACACTGAAAAAGTTTGTGAAAAAGAGATGCTCTAGGAGAAATAATAAAGTGAGTGCTACAGGTTGATAGGAAAAGTCAAGAGAAATGTTTGAAGAAGAGTGTAGATTGTCAAGATTGTCAAGAATGGCTAAAGGAAAGAGAGAAAAAAATTGTATATGACATGTTCTAGTTTGCTAAATATGCCATTATGCAAAATACCAGAAATGGATTGGCTTTTATAAAGATGATCTATTAGTTTACAAATTTACAGTTCAGTGGCCATAAAAGTGTTTAAACTAAGGCATCAACAAGAGGATACCTTCACTGAAGGAAGACCAATGGTGTCCAGAACACCTGTGTCAACTGGGAAGTCCCATGGCTGGCAGCTGCTCATCCTTTGACCCCAGGTTGCATTTCAAAATGGCTTTCTCCAAAATGTCTCTGTCTCTCTGTCTCTCTTAGAGTCTCTAAGCTCTCTGCGTGGTTCTCCTGGGGCATTTCTTTCTAAGCATCTGGGAGTCCTCTCTTAGCTTCTCTGGGGCAAATTCTGGGCTTCCTTTCTTAGCTTAGCATTTCCAAACATCCTTCTCTCTGTCTCTCCCAGTATCTCCAAGCAACTTGGTATGTGTTGACTTTTAATTTCTCTCCAAAATGTCACTCTCAGCACTCTCTGAACTCCTTCTGTCCATGATCTTTCTTAAAGGACTCTGGTGATCTACTTAACATCCACCCTGAATGGGTGGGGTAATACCTCCATGGAAATGTCCTAATCAAAGGTCTTGCCCATGGTTGGTTGAGCCACATCTCCATGGAAACACTCAAACAAAACATTTTACCCAAAAGATTGGATTAAAAGATCATGGCTTTTCTTGAGTCTATAACAGCTTCAATCCGGCACATTCTGCCCACCGGACCCCAAAAAGACATGTTCCTTACAAATATAAAAATACTTTAATTCTACAATATATATAAGTACAAAATCTTATCAAAATCAGTTACAAGCATGGTTTGAACCAAGGCAAAATTCCCCTCTGTGAACCTGTGATGCTCAGAACAAGTTATCTGCTTCCAATATACAAAGGAGGGACAGTCATAGGATAAATATTCCCATTGCTATAGGGAGAAATTGAAAGTTAAACAGGGGTCATGGGACTGAAACAGTTCTGAAAACCCACAGGGAAAGCTTCATTAGATTTCAGTGTTTGAGAGTCATTTATAGAATGGAGCTTGAGAGAGCAGCAGTCCCTCCATTTCCAAAGGCTTATTCAGAAGCATTTTTCTCTCCAAATGCCGGGGTGATTGTTGGAACATATCAGTGTACTGGGGAGACCACCTTTCTCTCAGCCCACCCTACTCAAACTTCAGGTCAGCACCTGGACTCTTCCATCTCTGGGGCACTCACTCAACCATTTATGAGCAATGGAGTGGTGACCAGGCTCTGTCTAATATCCAGGGAATGTTCTCCATCCTATCTTAATTCTGGGGTGGCAGCACTCTCACTGAGCTTCAAGGCAGAAGGTCTGCCCTCTGACTGAAGGCTAAACTCACCCTTTCCATGTGAATGGGTAGGTCTGCTCTCCTAGCTCAAGATTTCTTGGCTCCAGACATTAGTTTCCATGGTTCTGCCTTTGAAGTCATCTTTCTTTCAATATGTCCCTTTTCTGTCCCTTTTAGTACAGACTGGCAGTGGTTCTTTTATACAGATCTCACAAAAAAATTGTTGGCTGGGTATGAAGCACACAGGGATGAAAATGGTCAGACAATAGGACTTTCCACAAATCCTTCCTGAGTAATTCCATTTCCATTCCTGGCTTGTACTGAAATGGCCGGCTTTTTCCAGGTTTGGTTGAATCCTCATGTGGCACACTGTTCCAACTTGCTAATGCTGCCATCATGCAAAATACCAGAAATGGATTGGCTGTTATAAAGAGGATCTATTTGGTTAAAAATTACAGTCTGAAGGCCATAAAAATATCCAAATTTAGGTATCACCAAAGAAAAGCCAATAGTATCTTTAAAACCTCTGTTAGCTTGGAATTCACATGGCTGGCATCTGCTGATCCTGGGTTGTATTCTAGCTCCTTTATCAGCTCCTGTTCTTTCTTCAAAATGTTGCCCTTGGGGAATTTTGTCCTTTCTTAGCTTCTCTGGACCAAAGACTGTGCTAGCATCCCCAAAGTGTCAGCAAACGGCCGCTTTCAAAGTCATCTTCAAAATGTCTTTCTAAGCTGCAGCACCTCCTTCTTTTATAGGATGCCAGCAATTCAATTAAAACCTACCCTGAATGGGTGGGGTACCACCTCCGTGGAAATTCTCTAATCAAAGTTCTCACCCACAGCTGACTGAGTCACATCTCCATGGAAACACTCAAACAAATGATTCCAACCTAATCAACACTAATACCTCTGACCCCACAAGACTGCATCAAAGAACATGGTATTTTGGGGGGCAAAATACATCCAAACTCGCACACACACTATCCTCTGGGGTCTCACATTCCTGAATTCCAGCATTTTCCAGATCATTAATTTCTGGTTTCTTTTTACCCAAGAGTTCAGTTCTCAGCTGATCTCTTTCCTCTTGCATTTCACTAGAAACTGCAAGGAGAAGCCAGGATGCATTTTCCACATTTATTTTCAAAATATCTTAAGCTAAGTATCCTAGCATGTTGCTTTCAAGTTCTGCCTTCCATCTGACACTAGAACTCAATTTGCCAAATTCTCCACCACTTTAAAGCAAGAATCACTTTTCTTCCAGTTGGCAATGATACATGCAACATTTCTGTCTGAGGCCTCTTCAGAATATCTTTAGAGTCTATATTTCTACCAACATTCTCTTCAAAGCAGTCCATGCCTTTTCTATAAATCTCACAGTTCTTCCAGAATCTTCTCCTTATCCATTTAAAAAGCTATTCCAACATGTTTGGTATTTGCAAATGCAACAGCACCCTAATTCTCTGGTACCAAAATCTGTTCTGGTATGCTAATGCTGCCATTATGCAAAATACCAGAAATGGATTGGCTTTTATAAAGGGGATTTATTGGGTTACAAGTTTACAGATCTAAAAGTGTCTAAACTAAGGCATCAACAAGAGGATATGTTCACTGAAGGAAGGCCAGTTGCTTTCAGAGCACCTCTGTCAGCTGGGAAGTCATGTGGCTGGTGTCTGCTGATCCTTTGCTCCTGGGTTGCATTTCAAAATGACTTTCTCCTAAATGTCTCTGTCTTTTTGCCTCTCTTAGCTTCTCCCAAGTGTCTGTTTTGTTCTCCTGGGGTTTTCAATAAGCATCTTGGAGTCCTTTCTTAATTTCTCTGGAGCAAACTCTGGGTTTCCTGTCTTAGCTTAGCATCTCCACACATCCTTCTGTCTGCATCTCCAACCATCTGGGTCTTAGCTTCTCTCTAAAATGTCTCTCTCAGCACTCCCTTAGCTCCTTATGTCCATGAGCTCTCTTAAAGAACTCCAGTGATCTAATTAAGAGCCACTCTGAGTGGGCAGGGTAACACCTCCATGGAAATGATCTAATCAAAATGTTTCACCCACAGTTGGTTGAGTCATATCACCATGGAAAAACTGAATTAAAAGTTTCCACCCCAAAAGATCATAAAGATCATGGCTTTTCTGGGGTCTAAAACTGTTTCAAACTGGCACATAACATATAAAATCCAAAAGACAAAATGTAGGGAAAGTACTGCCCTTACAGCAATAATACTAATTGTTAATCAATTGACAATAAACGGACATAGACTGGCAGAATGGATTAAAAAACAGGACTTATCTATCTTCTGCATACAAGAGCCTCACTTGAGACACAAGGACAAAATTAGGTTTAAAGTGAAATTTGAAAAAAAGATTTCATGCAAATAACAACCAGAAAAGAGCATGGGTAGCTATACTAATATAATACAAGTTAGACTTCATGGTAAAATAATTAAAAGGTACAAACAAAGACATTATATTAATAAAAGGGACAATTCATCAAGAAGATATGACAATCATAAATATTTATACACTGAGCCAGAATGCCCCAAAATATATGAGGCAAACACTGACAACATTGAAGGGAAATGTAGACAACTTTAAAATAATTGTTGGAGACTTCAATAAACCACTCTCATCAGTAGATAGAACACCTGGACAGAGGATGAATAAAGAAACAAACACTGAATACTATGATAAATGCACTACCTAACATACATTTATAGAACACTACACCCCACAACAGCAGGATGCACATTTTTCTCAAGTGCACATGGATCATTCTCCATGATATTCCATGTCTTGGGTCACAAAGCAAGTCTCAATAAATTGAAATTATTGATATTATACAAAACACTTTCTCAGATCATAACAGAATGAAGCTGGAAATCAATAACAAGCAGAATGCCATAAAATTCACAAATATATAGAGGCAAAACAGCACTCTTAAACAACCAGTGGGTCAAGGAAGAAATTACAAGATAAATTATCTTGAGGCAAATGACAATGAAAACACTACATATTAAAACATGGAATGCACTGGAGGCAGGCCTGAGAGGTGGAATTCATTGCTCTAAATGCCTATATTTAACAAGAAGAAAGAGCTAAAATAGAAGTCATAATGGCACACCTAGAAGAACTAGAAAAAGAACCACAAAATAACCCCCAAGCAAATAGAAGGAAAGAAATAACAAAAATTAGAGCAGAAATATATGAAACTGAAGACATGAAAACAATTGAAAGAATCAAGAAAACCAGAAAATGGTTGTTTGAGAAAATCAATAAAATCAATGGACCCTTAGCTAGGCTAACAAAAAAGAGAGTGAAAGAGAGAGAGAGAGAGGATTCAAATAAATAAAATCAGAAATGGGAAAGAGGACATAATCACTGGTCCCACAGAAATAAGAGTTAATGAGGATACTATGAGCAACATATGTTAGTAAAATAGACAACTTAACAGAAATGGACAACTTCATAGAAAAGTATGAACAATCAACATTGAACAGAGAAGAAATAGATGACCTCAACAAACCAATCACAAGTAAAGGGATTTAATCAGTCATTAAAAACTCCCAATAAAGAAAAGCCCAGGAACAGATGGCTTCACATGTGAATTCTACCAAGCATTCAAGAAAGAATTAATACCAATCCAGATAGAACTCTTCAAAGAAATTGAAGAGAAGGGAAAACTACCTAACTCATTCTATGGAGCCAACCTCACCCTAATACCAAAGCCATAGAAAGATACTACAAGAAAAGTAAATTATAGACCAATCACTTTAATGAATATAGATGCAAAAATCCTCAACAAAATACTGCAAGTTGAATCCAGCAACACATTAAAAGAATGACACACCATGACCAAATGGGATTTATTCCAAGTATGCAAGTCTGGTTCAAAACAAGTAAATCAATTAACGTAATATACAACATCAACAAATCAAAACAGGAAGAACCTATGATCATCTCAATCAATGTAGTAAAGGCATTTGACAAAATTCAATATCATTTCTTGATAAAATCACTAAAAAAATAGGAATAGATGGGAACTTCCTCAATATGATAAAGCAATATATGAAAACTCACAGCTAACATCCTACTCAATGAGGAAAGACTTAAAGCTCTCCCTCTAAGATCAGGAACAAGACAAGGATGCCCAATGTCACCATTGTTATTCAACATTGTGCTAGAAGTTACAGGTAGAGAAAATATGCAAGAAAAAGAAATAAAAATCATCCAATTTGAAGAGGAAGTAATAAATTTTTCACTGTTTGCATACAACACGGTACTATATGTAGAAAATCCTGAAAAATCTACAGCAAAGCTGCTAGAATAAAAATTAATACAGCAAAGTGGCAGGGTACAAGATCAACAGGCAGAAATCAGTAGAGTTTCTATATAATAAAAAGGAGCAATTTGTGGAGGAAATCAAGAACAAAATTCCATTTACATTAGCAACCAAAAGAATCAACTTTTTAAGGAATAAATTTAACAGAGGCAAAAAAAAGACCTATACATAGAAAAAGACATGAAATTGCTAAAAGAAATCACAGACAACCTAAATAAATGGAAGACCATACCATTTCATGGCTTGGAAGACTAAACATAGTTAAGTTGTCAATTCTACATAAATTGATTTATAGATGCAACACAACACCAATTGAACCCCAACAACTCAATATGCAGAAATAGAAAAATCAATAACCAAATTCATTTGGAAGGTCAGTGTGCCCCAAATAGCCAAATATGTATTGAGAAAGAGGAATGAAGTGGGAGATCTCACAGTACCTGACTTTTAAGTATGATAGAAATCTACAGTGGTCAAAACAGCATGCTACTTTCATAAAGATATATATACTGACCAATAGAATCAAATTGAGCATTGATAAATAGACTCATATCTACATACAATTGATCTTTGATAAGGCAGTCAAGCCAATGCAAAAAGAAAAGAGCAGTCTCTTCAATAAATGGTGTTTGGAGAACTGGATAGCCATATCCAAAGAATGAAAGAGGGCTCCTATCTCACACCTTTTACAAAAATTAATCCAAAATGGATCAAAGACCTAAACACTAGAGCTAAGACCATAAAACTTTTAGAAGAAAATGTAGGGAAATATCTTAAAGACCTTGTGAGAGGAGATGGTTTCTTAAACTATACACCAAAAGCATGAGCAGTGAAAGAAGAAATAGATAAATGGGATCTCTTCAAAATTAAACACTTTTGTGTATCAAAGGACTTTGTGAGAAAATTAAAAACTCAGCCTATGCAATGGGAGAAAATATTTGGAAACCAAATATCAGACAAGGGCTTAATATCCAGAATATAGAAGGACATCCTACAAGTCAACAACAAAAAGACAGACAATGCAATTTTAAAATGGGCATAAGGCATGGAAAGAACTTTGCTGAAGAGGAAATACAAATGGCTCAAAAACATATGAAAAGATGCTTAACTTCACTGGCTATTAGGGAAATGCAAATCAAAACCACAATGAAATATCATCTCACTGCTAGTAGAATGACCATTATAAAAAAAAAAAAAAAACAATTACAAGTGCTGTAGAGGATTTGGAAAAAGAGGTACATTAATTCACTGTTGGTGGGAATGTAGGATAGTGCAACCATTCTGGAAGGGCATGTGGTTGTTCCTGTGGAAGTTAATTACAGAATTACCTTATGATCCAGCAATTCCATTGCTAGGTACATATTTGTAGGAACTGAAGAAGGGATATGAATGGACATTTGCACACCTGTATTTATAGCAGCATTCTTCATGAATGCCAAGAGATGGAAACAGCCCAAATGTCCATCAATGGAAGAGTGGATAAAAAAATCTGTGGTATATACATACGATGGAATACTATGCAGCTATAAGACAGAATAAAGTCACAAAGCATATAACAACATGGTGAACCTTGAGGATATTATGTTGAGTGAAATTAGAGAAAAAGGGACAAATACTCTATGGCCTCACTAATATGAAGTAACATTAATGAGCAAACTTTGAGAGTTACAGTTGAGAATACAGGTTTTCAGGTGGTAGAGGGTAGATATCAGGGACTTCATGCTGAAGGATTTAGAATATTCAACAGCATAGATTGTGTAGATCCAGAAATATATAGCATGATATTGTGTGATGGTAGGAGCAAATGATAAATACACTGAACAAAGATGAGTTTGAGTGTGGTTGAAAGTGGAAGACTAGGGTCAAGTAGGACAACTGAAGGAAAGATAGAAGATAAAGACTTGGACTGTATAACTCAGTCAAATCTAGGGTGGTAAATCATGGTGATTGTGCATGTATAAGAATATTTTCACATGAGGGAGAACAAATGAAGGTCAAATTGGTAAGGTGCTGAAAACGAGATAGTATTGGGGAAAAATATAATCAATGAAAACAAGAGTCTATAGTTAACAGTAACATTGTAATATGCTTCATTAATTGCAATAGACAATATATGAAATCTAAATTTCTGTAAGTGGGAGATATAAAGGAGGAGGATGGGATTGTTGGTGGTGCTGTCTGAAATTTTTAATGTATTTTATTTTTATTTTTTTATTTGACATTTTTTTCTTTGTCTTTTTTCTCCTCTTCCTCAATTTTTGTGGAAGAAATGGAAATGTCCACATATAGATGGTAGTTGTGAATGCATACTATGTGCTTATACTGGAAAACACTGATTATTTACTTTGGATTGAATATTTAGAAAATAAACAGAGGGATACAAGTTCTGGAGAAAATGTAGAGAGAGGGATGTATCTAATCACTTCTGGTGGGGAGAATGGTGCATCCCATCTGGAAGGCAGTGTGGTGGTTCTTCAAGAAGCTAAGTTTGGAGTTGTCATATGGTCCTGCAAACCCCTTATTGGGTATATATTTGGAAAACCTGAGAGTAGGGACAGGAATGAAAATTTGCACACTGGTGATTATGGTGGAAGTATTCATGATTCACAATGAATGGAGGTGGCTTAAGGGTACATTGACTGATGAACAGAATGATGAACTGTGGTGTGTAAATACAATGAAATATTTATCAGCTGCAAGAATAAATGAAGTTGTGAGGTATGCAACAATATAAATGGACCTTGAGGACAGTATGTTGCATGAAATAAGCCAGAAATACAAAAACAGACATCATAAGGCCTCACTAATATGGACCAACTATAATATGCATCTGAGAGCAGATGTTATCAGGAGAAGGCTTATTTTAAGGGTTCCTAGATTGTTAGTTCTTACAGAAGTTACCTCTCTTCCTGAGTTGTAATGGTTACTTCTAGATTCTGAGATGCTGAGCTCTTGTGTATAACCTGGTTGGTCCCTGGAACTTCAGGTATCTGTGTGACACCTGAGACTCAGGTGTTTGATAGCTATGACTGTCAATATTACACCATACAGAAATGTTTAAAGAGCTGAAAAAGAGATCAGTCTTCAATTATACATATAAATGAAATAGCCTTGTTTGGGACTAAGGTAAATCAGACTAAAGGGTAGAGGATGATATTTACTGCATTTTAAAACACGAACTTCTGCATGAGACCAAATACTAAGATGTCTGTTTGGTGGAAAACCTTTATTTTCTGTAGCACACAATATAATTTAACTTGTATGGTTTTTTTTATTCAAACACCATAACTACATGAAACCTTGAATAAGGAGTGCAATCTGGTGTTTATACATGTTACTGTGAAGCCTGATATATCCCAGTGCAATTTGGGCACATTATAAAAAAGTATTTGAAAAGCTCCCTTGAGGAACTGGGGAAATATGTGGAAATATTAAATTTACCCACATGGGGAGTTCCTTATATCATCACAAACATTGGGGACTACAATTTAGTAAGCTGAGCCCTCTATTTTGTGGCTTGCTCTTATGAAGCCTGTTACTACAAAGGACAGGCTAAGCCCATTGGCCACCCCCAGAGAACAAATCCTATTGCTCAGATGTGGTCTCTCTCCCTACGCCAACCAGGCAGATGGACTCCTGCCCTCCCCCTATGTGGGACATGACTCACAGGGGTGTAAATCTCCCTGGCAATGTGGGACATGACTCCCAGGGATGAATCTGGCCCTGACAATGTGAGATTGAGAAAGCCTTCTTGGCTGAAAGGGGGAAGAGAAATGAAGCAAAGTAAAGTTTCAGGGGCTGAGAGATTTAAAGTGGAGTCAAGAGGTCATTCTGGATGTTATTCTTATGCATTATATAGATATCCTTTTTTAGTTTTTAGTGTATTGAAATAGTAGAAGGAAATACCTAAAACTGTTGAAATGCAAAACAGTAGCCTTGATTGTTGAAGATGAGTGTATAACTTACAGTTTTTATGGTTGTGACCATGTGATTGTAGAAAATACCTTGTAGAAATACCACTCCTTTGATCAAGTCAATTGACAGATGAGTAGAAAAATGGGGACCAAAAGTAAATGAATAACAGAAGGGTATGGGGGGATGTGTTGATTTGGGTGTTCTTTTTTAACTTTTATTTTTATTCTTATTTTTATTTTTATTATTTTTTGCATGTGGGGAGTAATGAAAATTTCCAAAATTGACTCTGGTGATGAATGCACAACTATAGGATAATAGCGGGAACAATTGATTGTATACATTGGGTGATTGTATAGTATATGATTATATCTCAATAAAATCTCAAGAAAAAATCCAAAAGAAAAAATGTTAGAAGAAAGTACTTTCCATACAGTAATAACACTAAATGTTAATGGATTAAACTTCTCCAAAAAAAAAAAAATGACATAAACTGGAAGAAAGGAATTAAGAAAGGGGTCTTATCTATACGCTGTCTACAAGAAACTCACTTTAGATAAAGGACAAAAAAAAGTTGAAAGTGAAAGGTTGCAAAAAGATATTTCATACAAACAGCAACCAGAAAAGAGCAGGGGCAGGTATATGAATATCAGACAAATTAGATTTCCAATGCAAAGCAATTAAAGAGACTTATGACACTACATATTAATTAAAGAGAAAATTCATCAAGAAGACATAACAATCATAAATATTTATGCACCAAGTCAGACTGCCCCAATACACATGAGGCCAATACTGAGAACACAGAAAGAAGTAGATACCTCTACAAAAAGAGTTGGAGACTTCAATACACTGCTGTCATCAATGGATAGAACATCTAGACAGAGGATCAATAAGGAAAAAGAGATGTGGAATTGTACAATAAATGAACTAGACTTAACAGACATTTATAGAACCCTATACCCCACAACAGAATGATAAATATTTTTCTCAAGTTCTCATGGATCATTCTCTAGGATAGATCACATGTTGGATCACAAAGCAAGTCTCAACACATTTAAATATATTGACATTATACAAAACACTTTCTCAGATCATAATGGAATCAAGCTGGAAATAAATAACAGCTCAGAAAATTCATAAATATATGGAGGCTAAACAACACACTCTTTTTTCATTTTATTTATTTATTTTTTAAAATTCATTTTATTGAGATATATTCACATACCATGCAGTCATACAAAGCATACATTCAATTGTTCACAGTACCATCATATAGTTGTGCATTCATTACAAAATTAATTTTTGAACATTTTCATTACCACACACACAAAAATAATAAGAATAAAAATTAAAGTGAAAAAGAACAATTAAAGTAAAAAGGAACACTGGGTCCCTTTTTTTTGCCCCCATTTTTCTACTCTTCCAGCTATACACTGGACAAAGGGGAGTTTGGTCCATATGGCTTTCCCAAACACATTTTCACCCTCATAAGCTACATTTTTCACAATTCTCTTCAAGATTCATGGGTTCTGGGTTGTAATTTGATAGTTCAGGTATTTACTGTTAGATATTCCAATTCATTAGAACATAAAAAGTGTTAAACAACACACTCTTAAACAACCAGTCAGTAAAGGAAGGAATTACATGAGAGAATAATAAATATCTTGAGGAAAATGAAAATGAAAACATGACATATCAAAACTTATGGGATGGAGCAAAGGTGGTGCTGAGAGGGATATTTATTACCCTAAACACCTATATTAGAAGAAAGAGCAAAAATTGAGGAATTACCTATTTACCTGGAGAAACTAAAGAAAGAAAAGCAAACTGAACCCAAAGCAAACAGAGGGAAAGAAATAACACAGATTACAGCACAAATAAATGAAATTGAGAATATGAAACAACAGAATGAATCAACAAAACTGAAGATGGTTCTTTGAGAAAATCAATATTGGCTAACATATGAAAAGAGAACAGATGCAAACAAATAAAATAAAAAATGGGAAAGGGGCTATAACTACTGAACCTGCAGAAATAAAGGAGATAATGAGAGGATACAATTAGCATCCATATGTTAATAAATGAGACAACTTAGATGAAATGGACAATTTCTTAGAAAATTATGAACAACCAACATTGAGTCAAGAACAAATAGATGATCTCAACAAACCGATCACAAATAAAGAAATTGAATCAGTCATTAAAAAGCTCCCAAAAAAGAAAAGTCCAGGACCAGATGGCTGTATACATGAATTCTACCAAGCATTCAAGAAAGAATTAGTAGCAATCCTGTTCAAACTCTTCAAAAAATTGAAAAGGAGGGAAAGTCACCTAACTCAATCTATGAAGCCAACATCATCCTAATACCAAAGTCAGACAAAGATACTACAAATCAGAAAATTATAGACCATCACTTTAAAGAACATAGATGCAAAAATCCTCAACACAGTGCTCTCAAATTGAATTCTACAGAACATTAAAATAATTATACACTGTGACCAAGTGGGATTTATTCCAGTTATGTAAGGTTGGTTCAATGCAAGAGAATCAATTAATGTAACATACCACTTCAATCAATCAAAGTGGGAAAAACTCATGATCATCTTGATCAGTGCAGAAAAGGCATTCGACAAAATTCAATATCCTTTCTTGATAAAAAACACTCAAAAGGATAGGAATAAAAGGGAACTTTTTTTTTTTTTTACAGTTTCATTGTTTTTATTAAAAGCAGATTTTGCTGTTTGGTTTGTGATTCAAAGGTAAAGCTGTATGCATAATTCTGAAGTCTAACAATGGTCAATTTTAATTTTTAAAAATTATATGCAAACCTTTAAAGTAAATTTTTAGTAAATTTAAAGTAAATTTTAATTTTTTAAAGTAAGATTTTAGTAAAATAAAATTTGTAATTTTTTAAAATTTATAACAATTACAAATTTGATTCACAACAAAAATTCTTCTTCCTTCATATCAACTTTCTCAGACATTTAAAAAAAATCTGAGTGCTGTTCATATGAACTAACATTATAAATGAATAAGAGTTATGATAAGGTATTGGTTTTAACTTGACTTTGAGCTCAGTATAGAAATGCAATGCAGTGGCCCAGGTGGAGATTAAGATGTGGCTGTATTCTGTCAAATTAACTCTCTCCACTGAAATGTCATTACAGTATGTGTGAATGACCTTTTTAAGCTTGAAGGGAAAATACAAGAGTGAACAGATGTAGAAAGGA
The DNA here is from genome assembly GCF_015220235.1 of Choloepus didactylus. Classification (NCBI taxonomy): domain Eukaryota; kingdom Metazoa; phylum Chordata; class Mammalia; order Pilosa; family Megalonychidae; genus Choloepus; species Choloepus didactylus. The sequence continues at coordinate 51,304,944 of NC_051327.1, forward strand.
AATAAAAACTTGTAATATAACAAGAAATCTGAGTAAGCTAAACACCTCCAGTTATGGAATATTTATAGGAGTTTGCCATTTTGTGTTTATACCTCAATATCTAACATTTTCCACTCATAATATCAAAGCTGTGTACTAAGCAACAGAGATAAATTTGAATAGCCTTTATTTTTTAAATTATCAAATATTGAAAATAAGAGTTTGTGAAAGGCAAGTTACTTAGAATTTGCAGTGGTAATTTATAATGGGCCTGTATGCTTATACTATATACTGCTTTTTTAATATAATATTTCTGCTTTTATTGGTAACATAAGATTGAAATGTAAGTAGGTGAGGTTGGTTTTTCCCCCATCCATGCCCCTCTTACCATTCTTGGTAATTTCTTTTTCCCCCTGTACCTTCTTTTCATTCGGCCAATACCTAGTCTTTGGCCTCCTATCTGAACGGGTCTTTCTGAGTTAGTTAAAAGGGAACTTTCTTAATATGATGAAGGCAATATGTGAAAAACCCACAGCTAAAAATCACAGTCAATGGAGAAAGACTGAAAGCTTTCCCTTTAAGATCATGAACAGGGCAAGTACGCCCATCCTCACCATTGTTATTCATCATTGTACTGGAAGTTCTTGCAAGAGCAATTAGTCAAGAAAAAGACATAAAAGGCATCCAAATTGGAGAGGAAGGAGTAAAACTTTCACTGTTTGCAGATGATGTGATCCTATATGTAGAAAATCCTGAGAAATCTACAGCAAAGCTACTAGAGCTAATAAATGCTAATAAATAATACAGAAATGTGGCAGGGTGCCAGATCAACACACAAAGATGATTAGTATTCATATAGACCAGTAATGAGCCACATGAGGAGGAAATCAATAAAAAATTCGTTTACAATGGCAATCAAAAGAATCAAGTATTTAGGAATAAACTTAACCAAGGGCACTTTGAACTATAAACAGAGAACCAGGAGAAATTGCTAAAATAAATCAAAGAGGACCTAAAAAATGGAAGAATGTATCATGTTCATGGATTGGAAGACTAAATGTAATTTAGAGGTCAATTCTACCTAAATTTGTTTACACATTCAATGCAATATCAATTAAAATCCCAATAACAACAACAAGAATAAAAGAGGACTCCTATCTCATGACTTATACAAAAATTAATTTGAAATGGATCAAAGGCCTAAACATTAGAGCGAAGACCATAAAACTTTTAGAAGAAAATGTTGGGAAATACCATAAAATTCTTTTGATGGAGGTAGTTTCCTAGGCCTTAACTGAAATGTGAGCAATGAAAGAATAGATAAATGGTATCTCCCCAAATTAAACTCTTATACATCAAAGAGTTTTGCCAGAAAAGTAAAAAGGCAGTCTATGCAATAGGAGACAATATTTGGAAACCACATATCAGATAAGTGTTCCATATCCAGAAAATATAGAGATCCTACAACACAACAACAACAACGAAAAAAAGAGAAACAATTCAATTTTAAAAATGGACAAAAGCAGGGATGAATCTGGACCTGGCATCTTTGTATTGAGAACATTTTCTTTTCCAAAAGGGGGATGCAAAATGAAATAAAATAAAGTTTCAGTGGCTGAGAGATTTCAAATGGAGTTGAGAGGTCACTCTGGTGGACATACCTATGTGCTATATAGCTATCCCTTTTTAGGTTTTAGTGCATTGGAATAGCTAGAAGCAAACACCTGAAACTATCAAACACTAACTCAGTAGCCTTGACTCTTGAAGATGATTGCATAACTATGTAGCTTACAAGGGTGACAGTATGATAGTGAAAACCTTGTGGATCACACTCCCTTTATCCAGTGTATGAATGGATGAGTAGAAAAACAGGGAAAAAAATGAAATGAAAAATAGGGTGGGATAGGGGATGATTTGGGTGTTCTTTTTTACTTTTATTTTTTATTCTTATTTTTATTCTTTCTGGTGTAAGGAAAATGCTAAAAAATGGATTGGGGTGATGAATGCAATATGATGGTACTCTGAACAGTTGATTGTACCATGATGATTGTATGATATGTCAGTATATCTCAATAAAATTGAATTTTTAAAAGTGGGCAAAAGGCATGGATGCTTTTCTGAAGTGGAAGTACAAATGGCTCAGAAACACATGAAAAGATGCTGAACATCACTGGCTTTTAGGGGAATGCAAATCAAAACTACAAGATATCACATCACACCTACTAGAATGGACATTATCAAGAAAAGAAATGACCATTATCAAGAAAACAAAAAACCACAAGTGCTGTAAAGGATATTATGAGAAAGGGGCACACTTATTCACTGCTGGCAGGAATGTAGAATGGTGCCACCACTCTGGAAGGCAGTGTGGTGGTTCGTAGGGAGCTAAGTACAGAATGTCCATATGATATAGCAATTCCATTATTAGGTATATACTCAGAACAGAAAGCTAAGACATGAATGGACATTTGTATGTCAATGTTTATAGCAGCATTATTAATGATTGCCAAGAGATGGAAATAACCCAAATGTCCATCCATGGAAGAGTGAATAAACAAACTGTGGCATATACATACAATGAAATATTATGAAGCTGTAAAACAGAATAAAGTCACAGAGCATATAACAATGTGGATGAAATTTGAGGACATTATGTTGAGTGAAATTAGCATGAAACAAAAGGACAATTACTGTATGGCCTCACTAATATAAAGTAACATTAATGAGCAAACTTTGAGAGTTAAATCTGAGAACACTGGTTAACAGGAGATAGAAAGAGAGTAGAGCTCAGGCATTTGATGCTGAGGGATTCTACAATGTTCAACAGGATTGATTGTATAGATCCAGAAATGGAAAGCTCAAGACTTTGGTGGTAACACTACTGTAAGTACACTGAACAAAGATGACTGTGAGTAAAATAGTATAAGGAAGGTTAGGGACATGTATGACACCAGTAGGAAAGATAGAAGATAAATACTGGAACTGTATAACTTAGTGAAGCCTAGAGTTGTCAATGATGGTGTTTAAATGTACAAATATAAAATTGTTTTTACATAAACAAATGAAAGTCAACTTTGTGAGGTGTTGAAAATGGGATTGTTTGGGGGAAAATATAATTAATGAAATCAGAGTCTATAGATAACAGTAACATTGTAATAGGCTTCCATTAATTGTAACAAAGGCAATATAACAGATAATGTCTATAAGAGCAGGATGTAAGGGAGGAGTATCAGATTCTTGGTGGTAGTATTGTCTGACCTTTTTATTTTATTTTTTCTTTTATCTGTTTTATTATTCTTTAAAAAATTTGTTTGAAGTAATAAATGTGTTCAAGGGCTGATTGTCATGATGAATGCAGAACTATATTATGATACTGTGAAAAATTGATTGTTCACTGTGGATGATTATATGGTATGTGAATATATCTATAAAATTGCAGGGGCAAAAATAAACAGAGTGTTACATGTGCTGAAGAAAACCTGGAGAGAGTGATATACCTATTCACTGCCTGTGGGAAAATAAGATTGTGCAGCCCATCTGGTGGACAGTTTGGTGGTTCCACAAGAAGATAAGAATGGAATTGCCATAATATCCTGCAACCTTACTATTGCACATGTACTTGGAAAACTGAAAGCAGGGATATGGGTGGACAATTGCACACCAGTGTTTATGGAAACAGTGTTAATATTTTGCAATGGATGAAGGTGGCCTAAGGATACATCAACTGATGAACAGAATGGTGAACTATGGTGTATGCATACAATAGAATATTGAGTGACTGCAGGCAGTAATGAATTGCAAGGCATGCAACTAGGTGAATGGATCCTGTGGACAGCATTTTTAATGAAATAAGCCAGAAATGAAAAGACAAACATTATAATGCCTCACTAATATGGACTAACTATAATGTGCAAACTCTGAGAATTGAACCTTAGAGCACATGTTATCAGGGGAAGGCTTATTGTAAAGTTCCCTAGATTGTAAGTTCTTACAGCAGTCACATCTATTCCCAAGTTGTAATGGTTATCTCTTAACTCTGAGATGCTGAGCCCTTTGTGTATTACCTGGTCAGTACTTGGAACTTTGAGTTTCGGTGTGACAATGGAGACTTAGAAATAGAGCTTGGCAGCTATGAATGTCAGTATTACCCCATACAGCAACTGTTAAATATCTGAAAAAGAGTTCAGACTTCAATTAGAGGTGTGAATGAAGCTGATCTGGTTAAGACTAAGGCAAATCAGATAAAGGGTAAAGGATGATATTGACAGTGTTTTAAAATTTCAACTTCTGTGTGAGACCAAGGGAAGAGCTGTTTATTTGGTGGAAATTCTATATTTTCTATAGCACATTAAACAATTTAACTTGTATGATCAGTTTATTCAAATCCCACAATTACATGGAACTTTGAAAACGGAGTGAGATCTGGTTGTTTTGTATAGGTTTAGCGTGAAACTCTGATACATCCCAAAATAATTTGGGCAGAGAATAAAAATTTATTTGCAATGCCTTCCTGATTGACTGGAGAAAATATGGAAACATTAAACTTCCCCACCTCAGGAATTTCTGATATTCTCAAAAGCTTTGGGTACTACCAATTTAGAAGGCTGGGCCCTTGATCTTGGGGCTTGCCATTATGAAGCTCGTTAAAAAGTAGGCTTAGGTGAGGCTAAGCCAAATTTTTAAACACTTTTTTATTGTGAAATATAACATATATACAGGAAAGTGATAAATTTCAAAATACATTTTAGCAGGTAGTTTAGAGCAAATTTCAAAGTATAGTATGGGTTACAGTTCCACAATTTCAGGTATTTCCTTTTTGGTTGGTCTAATACACTAGAAACTAAAAAGAAATAGCTATATAATGATTCAGTAGTCATAATCATTTCTTAAATCCTAACTTCTCTGTTACAACTCCTCCCTCTCATTTGATCATTATCTGTCTTCAGGGATATTTGGACAATGACCATTCTAACTTCTTCATCTTGAAAAGGGGTATTGATATTATGGGGATGGTGAATGCAACTGGTTAATGTTCTGGGAGAGACTGGTTCCTCTAAGTTGCAGGGCTTATCTGGCATAGGAACGATCTGGAGGTTTTAAGTTTATGGAAAATAAACAAGTAAACCTGTTATAGAGCCTTAGATAGAGCCCTGGGTTTCATTTAGGGTTTTCAGGAATACTGTTGGTTGGGGCTTGAAATACCATCTCCACCTAATGTTTTTCTTTTTTGTTTGCCTTTTTTCTATTTTTCAACTTTATTTATCAAAAAATTAAAAAATTCAAAGAAAACAAAACAAAGGAATAAAAAAAAGAACCTAAATATTTACATTGCTTCCAACATGTTCCTACCATATGCCAAGAAAATTAACAAGCCACAACAAAACAAAGCAATAAGAAAAACAAATAAACTAAAATAACTGCATTGCTTCCAACATGTTCCTCCCATACCCAAGAAAATTTATAAACCATAATCATTCCTGAGTATTCCCATAACATTAAGATTACCCTCAATAGCTTATCTGTTCTTATTAGATTATCATTCCCCCTTCACTAGTTGCTGTCTATCTCAAGGTCCCCTACATTTTACAATATAAAACATTTAATTTACATTTTCATTGAGTTCACATTAGTGGTAACATACAATATCTCTCTTTCGTGTCTGGCTTATTTCACTCAGCATTATGTCTTCAAGTTTCATCCATGTTGTCGTAAGTTTCATGACCTTGTTCCTTCATGTAGCATTCCATCATGTGTATATACCCCATTTTGTTTATCCACTCATCTGTTGAAGGACATTTTGGTTGTTTCCATCTCTTGGCAATTGTGAATAATGCTGCTATGAATGTCAGTGTGCAAATAATGTCATGGATTTCAAATCTTCTGGTTATATACAGAGAAGTGGAATTGCTGGATTGTGGGGTAACTCAGTATCTTAGTTTTATAAGGAACCACCAGATGGTCCTCCAGAGTGGCTGACCATTATGCAGTCCCACCAGCAATCAATAAGAGTTCCAATTTCTTCACATCCTCTCCAGCATTTGTAGTTTCCTGTTTGTTTAATGGCAGTCATTCAAATTGGTGTGGGATGATATCTCATTGAGGTCTTGATTTGCATCTCCCTAATAGTTAGTGAAGATGAACATTTTCATGTGTTTTTTAGCCACTTGTATTTCCCCTTCAGAGAAATGTCTTTTCCTTTATTTTCCCCTTTTATAATTGGGTTGTTTGTACTACTGCCTTTGAGTTGCAGGATTTCTTTATATATGCAACATATCAGTCTTTTGTCAGATACATAGTTTCCAAGTATTTTTCCATTTGAGTTTGCTGCCTCTTCACCTTTTTGACAAATTCCTTTGAGGTACAGAAGCTTTTAATGTTGATGAGTTCCCATTTATCTATTTTTTCTTTCATTGCTTATGCTTTGGGTGTAAGTTCTAAGAAGTGACCTCGTAATACAAGGTCTTGAAGATGTTTTCCTACGTTATCTTCTAGCAGTTTTATGGTACTGTCTTTTATATTGAGGTCTTTGATGCACTTTGAGTTAATTTTTGTACAGGGTGTGAAGTAGGGGCCCTCCTTCATTCTTTTGGATATGGATATCCAACTCTCCAAGCCCCATTTGTTGAAAAGACTTTTATATCCCAGTTCAGTGGGTTTGGGCATCTTATCAAAAATCAGTCAACCAAAGACCTGGGGATCTATTTCCAAATTTTCAATTTGATTCCATTGATCAACATGGCTATCTTCGTGCTAATACCATGCTGTTTTGAATACTGTGGCTTTAAAGTAAGCTTCAAAGTCAGGAATTATAAGTCCTCTCACTTCATTTTTCTCTTTTAGAATATTTTTAGCAATTTGAAGCATCTTCCTCTAACAAATAAATTTGATCGGTAACTTTTCCAAGTCTGAAGAGTAGGTTGTTGGAATTTTGATTGGAATTGCATTGAATCTGTAGACGAGTTTGGTTAGAGTTGACATCTTAACGATATTTACCCTTCCAATCCATGAACACAGAATATTTTTTCTATCATTTTGGATCCCTTTCTATTTCTTTTAGTAAAGCTATGTAACTTTCTATCTATAGATCTTTTACATCTTGGTTAAATTTATTTGTAGGTATAGTTGATTATTTTATTTGCTAGTGAGAATGGAATCTTTCTCTTGAGTGTCTCTTCAGTCTGGTGTATTGGAACATTATTGACTTATTTTTATTAATCTTGTATTCCAATACTTTGCTAAATTTGTTTATTACCTCAAGTAGCTGTCTAGTTGATTTCTCAGGGTTTTCCAAATATAAGATCATATCATCTGCCAATAATGATAGTTTTACTTCTTCTTTTCCAATTTGGATGCTTTTTATGTCTTTGTCTTGCCAGATTGCTCTGGCTAGCACTTCTAGCACAATGTTGAATAAGAGTCATGACAGTGGGCATCCCTGTCTCATGCCTGATCTTAGAGGGAAAGTTTTCAGTCTCTCACCAATGAGCACTATGCTGGCTGTGGGTTTTTCATATATTCCCTTTATCATATTGAGGAAGTTTCTTTCAATTCCTACCTTTTGAACTGTTTTCATCAAAAAAGGATACTGCATCTTGTTGAATGATTTTTCAGCATCTATTGAGATGATTATTTGATTTTTCCCTTTTGATTTGTTAATCTGTTGTATTACATTGATAGATTTTCTTCCATTGAACCATCCTTGCATGCCTGGAATGAACCCCACTTGGTCATGGTGCATGATTTTTTAATGTGTTTTTGGATTTGATTTGCAAGTATTTTCTTGAGAATTTTTGTGTCTATATTCATGAGGGAGATTGGCTTGTAGTTTTCCTTTCTTGTAGCATCTTTACCTAGTTTTTGTATTAGAGAGAGGTTAGCTTCATAAAATGAGTTAGGTTGTGTTCCATTTTCTTTAATATTTTGAAAGAGTTTAAGTAAGATTGGAGTCACTTCTTTTGGGAAAGTTTTGTAGAATCCCCCTGTGAAGCCATCTGGCCCTGGACTTTTATTTGTGGGAAGGTTTTTGATGACTGATTGGATCTCTTTTTTGTAACTGGTTTGCTGAGGTAATCTGTTTATTCTCTGGTCAGTCTAGGTTGTTCATATGTTTCCAGAAAATTGTGCATTTCCTCTAAATTATCTAGTTTGTTGGCATACAGTTGTTCATAGTATCCTCTTCTGGTGTTTTAAATTTCTTCAGGATCCACAGCAATGCCCCCTCCCTTGTTTATTATTTTGTTTTTTTTGGGGGGTGGGGGCTTCTCTCTTTTCTCTTTTGTCAGTCTAGCTAAGGGCTTGTCAATCTTGTTGATCTTCTCAAAGAAACAACTTTTGGTTTTATTTATGCTGTCTTTTTTTTGTTCTCTATACCATTTATTTCTGCTTTAATCCTTGTTACTTCTTTTCTTCTACTTGTTTTAGCATTAGTTTGGTGTTCATTTTCTAGCTTCTTCAGTTGTTCTATAAATTTTCCCCTCAATACTGCCTTCACTGCATCCCATAAGTTTTGATATTTTGTAATCTTATTTTCACTTATCTATAGATATTTAGCAATTTCTCTTGCAATTTCTTCTTTAACCCACTGATTGTTTAAGAGTGTGCTGTTTAACTTCCAGATATTTGTGAATGTTCTAGATTGGTGATGGTTATTGATTCTGGTTGTATTCCACTGTGATCAGAGAATGTGCTTTGAATAATTTCCATCTTTTTAATTTTTTTGAGGCTTGTTTTATGCCCCAACATATGATCTATCCTGGAGAATGTTCACTGGGCACTAGAGAGGAATGTGTATCCTGGTGATGTGGGATATAATGCTCTATATATGTATGTTAAGTCAAACTCATTTATCACATTGTTTACTTTTTCAATTTCCTTATTGGTCCTCTGGTTGATAGATTTATAGGAGAGAGTGATGCATTGAAGTCTCCCACAATTATTGTGGAAACATCTATTGCTTCCTTCAGTTTTGCCAATGTTTGTCTCATGCACTTTGGGGCAACTTGATTGGGTGCATAGAAATTTATGATTGTAATTTCTTCTTTTTGAATTGTCCCTTTTTTAGTATATAGGGTCCTTCTTTGTCTCTTATGACATCTTTGCATTTCAAGTCTATTTTAACCGAGATTAATATTGCTACCTCTGCTTTCTCTTGGCTGTAACTTGCATAGAATATTTTTTCCAGACTTTCATTTTCAATTTCTTTGTGTCTCTAGGTGTAAGATGAGTCTCTGGTAAGCAATGTATTGATGGTTCATATTTTTTAATCCACTCTGCCAACCTATATCTTTTGATTTTGGATTTTAATCCATTCACAATCAATGTTATTACTGTGAAGGCAGTTCTTGAATCAGCCATCATATCCTTTGGTTTTCAGTTGTCAGATGTATTTTTTCTTTCTCTATTTCCTTTAATATGCCCTTACTAAAACTCTTTAGTTCTGTGCCCTTTTCCTAACTCCCTCTCCTTTCTTTTTTTCACAGCTCCTAGGGCTCCCTTTAGTATTTCTTGTAGAGCTGGTCTCTTGTTAGCAAATTCTCTCAGCACATTTTCATCTGTGAAAATTTTAAGCTTTCACTCAAATTTGAAGGAGAGCTTTTCTGGATAAAGAACTCTTGGTTGGCAATTTTTCTCCTTCAGAATTTTAAATATGTCATACCACTGCCTTCTCACCTCCATGGTGATTGCTGAGTAGTTCCTACTTAGTCTTATGCTGTTTCCCTTGTGTGTGGTTAATCACTTCTCTCTTGCTGCCTTCAGAATTCTCTCTTTCTCTTCATTATTTGACAGTCTGATCAGAAAATGTCTCAGAGTGGGTTTAGTTGGATTTATTCTATTTAGAGTTTGCTGGGCATTTATGATTTGTGTATTTATGCCATTTAGAAGGGATGGGAAGATTTTGCCCACAATGTCTTTGAATACTCTTCTTAGTTCTTTTTTCTCTTCCCCTTCTGGAACACTAATGCTTCTTATGTTTTTGTGCTTCATGTTGTCCATCATTTCCCTGAGATTCATTTCAAATTTTTCAATTTGTTTCACCATTCTTTTATACTTTCACTTTCCAGCACATTATCTTTGAGTTCACTTATTCTTTCCTCTGTTTCTTCAAACCTGGTATTATGTGACTCGAGAATCTTTTTAATTTGATCAACAGATTCTTTTATTTCCATAAGATCTCTTATTTTTTAATTTACTGTTGCAAATTCTTTGTGTTCTTCTAGGGTCTTCTTGATATCCTTTATATCCTGAGCCACGATACTGGTGTTTGTTATTACTTCTTTGATTATTTGCTTCAAGTTCTGTGTCTCCTTTGGGTTTTTAATTTGGGTATTTGAGTTATCCATATTTTCTGGTTTCTTCATATTTTTTATAATTTTCTGTTGTTTTTGACCTCTTGGCATTTGCTTCTCTTGATAGGGTTCTTTCAGGATAGGATATGCAGGCTTATTTAAGCAATTATCTATAATTTGCCAGAGCTACAGCTTGGTGGAGTGCGCTTCCCCTGACCTACCAGCAGATGGTGCTCCTGAGCCACCTCTTACCGTCAAGCCAATTCTCCCCAACTTCGTCTATGCAGTGAGTGGGGGCCCAAACCATGTGCACCAATGTTCTCTGTGCAGTGGGGACTGCCAGCCCTGCTGTGGAGAATGTGCCTTGTGCAGTTTGGCAGGGAAGACAGCTCTAAAATCCACTACTCCTAACCATTCCCGGTGCTGTGGCTGGAATACCCTGGGGCTGCAATATGTGTCTAACACTTCAGTTCAAATTCCCCACAATCCCTCTATTGTGTTGGCCCACAAGTCCCTGGGATTGGTGTAGGGCTCCTGGCATTTCTGTGTGGCACTCCTGCATGGCACTCCTGCCTCTAGGCTCTGTACACCATGGGCGTCTGTGAAGGAGGAGTGTGTGGAGTCCACAGAATCCTTGCAGGAGAAGCTTCACAAGCCAGCCAAATCCCTGAATTCCCTTAAGGAACTTCTGGGCTGCAGCATTGCAAAGCAGCATCTCCCAGCCCACTGCAAAGATGGTGCATGGGGTATGGAAACTACCCACTTCCATGATCATCCACCTACTGCAGTGGCCTGTATCTGGCTTCAGGGCTCTTAGGTGTGGTTGTGCAAAAGACTATCACCTATTCCAAACCCCAGATTCTGAGATGGGTGCCCAGGGCCTGGAAGGCACTCCCCACCATGTTCAGCTGTTGCTGCCACTGCCAACTCCCCAGGTAGATACCAACCCACCTCTGAACATAGTCTCACAGTTTCTCCCTTCTGCTCAACCACAACTCTGGCTGCATTTCCTGGCATCTCTCTGGACAGAGCACTCACATGATTCCAAACAGTCTCTTGATTTCTCCAAGTCTCTACGGATGTAGAAGTCCCTGTCAAGCTGGTGGAACCCTGGAACCACTATTCTGGAGCACTTTCTGTCTTTTGTCTGGTGTTTTTCATGGAAGAGAATTTTGTTCTGCCTCTCCTAATCCACCATCTTTAATCCTAAGCCTACTTTTAATTGTGCCTAAGAGTCACCCCCAGAGAACCTCTTTTGTTGCTCAGATGTGGCATCTCTCTCTAAACCAACTCCACAGGCAAACACACTGCCCTCCCCCCAAAATGGGATATGACTCCCATGGGTGTAAATCTCCCTTGGCAGAGTTGTACATGAATCCCAGGGATGAGACTGGACTTGCTATTGTGGGATTGACAGAGTCTTCTTTCTTAAAAGGGAAGAGAAATGAAACAAAATAAAGTTTAAATGGTTGAAAGATTTCAAATGGAGTTAAGAGGTCATTCTGGAGGTTATTCTTATGCATCATATAGATATCCCTTTTTAGCTTTCAGTGTATTAGAATAGCTAGAGGGAAATACCTGAAACTGTTGAGCTGCAACCCAGCAGCTTTGATTCTTGAAAATGATTGTATTACTATATAGCTTGCATGGTGTGATTGTGTGATTGTGGAAAACTTGTGGCTTCCACCCCCTCTATCCAGTGTATGGGCAGACAAGCAGAAAAATAAGAAAAATTAGATGAATTATGGGGGGATGGGATGTTTGGGTGTTTTTACTTCTATTTTTATTCTAATTTTTGTTTTTATTTTGTGGGTAATGAAAATTCTGAAAGCAGCAAGAGAAAAGAAATTTGTCACACACAAGGGAACTGCATTAAGACTAAATACTGATTTCTCATCAGAAACCATGGAGGTGAGAAGGCAGTGGTATGATATATTTAGGATACTGAAAAAGAAAATCTGCCAGACAAGAATTCTTTGGAGAAACTGACCTTCAAAATGAGGATGTGTTTAAAATATTCACAGATAAACTGAACCTCAGAGAGTTCATTAACAAGAGAGCTAGCCAGAGTTCCCCAAAAATATTTGAGGCAAACACTGACAACACTAAAAGGAGAAGTAGACACCTCTACAAACAAAATTGGACACTTCAATACACAAGTCTCATCAATGCATAGAACATATAAACAGAGGATCAATAAGGAAACAGAGATGCTGAATGAATTAGATTCAACAGGCATTTACAAAACATTGCACCCCACAGCAGCAGGGAATACTTTCTTATCTAGTGATCATGGATCATTCTCCAGGACAGACCACATGTTGGATCACAAAGCATGTCTCAATAAATTTAAAAAGATTGAAATTATACAAAGCACTTTCTCAGATAGTAATGGAAACTGGAAATCAGTAAGAGACAGAGGACTGGAAAATTAACAAATTTATGGAGTATAAACAGCACACTCTTTTTTTAAAATACAGTTTTTTGAGATATATTCACATACCCTTATATCATCCACAGTGTGCAATCAATTATTCACAGTAGCATAATATAGTTGTGAATTCATCACCAGAATCAATTTTTGAACATTTTTCGTACCCCCAAAACTAAATAAAAGTAAAAAAGAACACCTAAAACATTCCATTCCTGCATCCTACCCTAATTTTTCATTTAATTTTTGTCCCTATTTTTCTACTCATCTGTCTATATACTGGATAAAGGGAGTGTGAGCCACAAGGTTTTCACAATCACAGTCATGCCATGTAAGCTACATAGTTATGCAACTGTCTTCAAGAATCAAGGCTACTGGGCTGCTGTTTGGCAGTTTCAGGTATTTCCTTCTATCTATTCCAATACACTAAAAAATAAAAAGGGATACCATTGTAGTGCATAAGAATGTCCTCCAGAGTGACCTCTTGACTTCATTTGAAATCTCTCAGCCACTGAAAGTTTAATTTGTTTCATTTCACTTCCCCTTTTTGGTCAGGAAGGTTTTCTCAGTCCTATGATGTCAGGTCCATACTCATCCCTGGGAGTCATATCCCACATTGCCAGGGAGATTACACCCCTGGAAGTTATGTCTCACTTGGGGAAGGGGAGTGAATTCACATGCCACATGGACTTAGAAAGAGGGTGGCATAACTGAGCATCAGAGAGGTTCTTTGGGGGAGATTTTAAGGCACAATTAAAAGCAGGTTTAGCCTCTTCTTTGCAGTAATAAGCTTCATAATGGCAAGCCCCAAGATTGAGGGCTCATCCTGCTAAATTTTTAGTCTCCAAAGTTTGTGAGAATATCAGTAATAGCCCCGATGGAGAAGTCCAACAATCCTTCTTTTTCCCCCAGTTCTTCAGGGGGCCCTGAAAGTATATTTTTATTCTCTGCCCAAATTACTCTGTGATATATTGGGATTTCTCATTAACATATACAAACCTACTAGATCTCACTTCCTATTCAAAGTTCCATATAATTATGGTGTTTGAATAAACTGACTATACAAGTTAAATTTTTTAGTGCTGTAGAAAATATAGATCCTGCCCCAAATAAACATCCCTTCCCTTGGTCTCACACAGAAGTTGAAGTTTTAAGACACAGTTAATATTGTCCTTCACCCTTTGGCCTGATTTGCTTTGGTCCTAACCAGATCTGCTTCATTCATATCTCTAATTGAAGTCTGAACTCTTTTTCAGCTTTTCTAACAGTTGCTGTATGAGGTAATGCTGCCATTCATAGCTGTCAAGTTCTAGCTCTGAGTTTCAGGTGTCACACATATACTCAAAGTTCCAGAGACTGACCAGGTTATACACAAAGAGATCAGCATCTCAGAATTTAGAGATAACCATTACAACTCAGGAATAGATCTTACAGTCTAGGGACCATTACAGTAAGTGTTCCCCTGATAAGCTGTGCTAAACACCACAAACTTAAACAACTATTGATTCAAAGAAGAAATTATAAGAGAAATCAGAAAATATCTCAAGACAAATGAAAATGAGAACACAACATATCAAAACTTATGGGATGCACTGAAAGCAGCTCTGAGAGGGAAACTTATTGCCCTAAATAACTATATTTAAAGAGAAGAAAGAGCTAAAATTGAAGACCTAATGGCACACCTGGGGGAACCAGATAAAGAACAGCAAACTAACCCCAAATCAAGCAAAAGGAAATAAATAACTAAGATTAGAGCAGAATAAATAAAGTTGAGAACAAAAAACAATAAAGAGAATCAACAAAACCAGCAGATGGTTCTTTGAGAAAATCAGTATAACTGACAGTACCTTAGCTAGACTGACAGAGAATAAAAGAGAGAGGATGCAAATAAATAAAGTCATAAATTGGATGGGGGCATTACACCTGACCCCACACAAATAAAAGAGATCATAAGAGGATACTATGATCAACTTCATGCCAATGAACTTGATAACTTACATGAAATTAAAACTTCCTTAGAAATACATGCAAAACATATAATGACTCTGGAAGAAACAGAAGTCTTCAACAAACAAATCACAAGTGAAGAGATTGAATCAGTCGTCAAAGACCTCCCAATAAAGTTCAGGAACAGATGGCTTCAAGGGTGAATTCTACCAAGCATCCCAAGAAGACTTAATACCAGTCCTATTCAGTGTCTTCCAAAGAATTGAAGAGGAGGGAATGCAACCAAACATTCCATGATTCCAAAATCAACTAATATGAAAGCCAAAGATAGTTCAAGAAAATATTACAGACCAATCTCTCTAACAAATATAGATGCAAAAATCCTCAAAAATAGTTTCAAATTGTATCCAGCAACACATTAAAAGAATTATACACCACATCCAAGTGGGTTTATCCCAGGCCTGCAAGCATAGTTCAACACATTATAATCAATTAATGTGATATGCCACTTTAACAAATCAAAGGGGAAAAAATGACATGATATCTCCATTGATGCAGAAAAGGTATTTGATGAAATCCAAAATCCTTTCTTGATTAAAAACACTTCAAAAATTGAGATAGAAGAAAACTTCCTTAATGTGATAAAGGGCATGTTCTAGTTTGCTAATGCTGCCAGAATGCAGAACACCAGAAATGGATTGGCTTTTATAAAGGGGGTTAATTTGGTTAAACAGTTACAGTCTTAAGGCCATAAAGCGTCCAAGATAATGCATCAACAATTGAGTATCTTCACTGGAGGATGGCCAGTGGCATCCAGAAAACCTCTGTTAGCTATCAAGGCACATGGCTGGCATCTGCTCCAAAGTTCTGGTTTCAAAATGGATTTCTCCCAGGATGTTCCTCTCTAGGCTTCAGTTCCTCAAAAAATGGTACTGTTACTTGCACTTGGGGTATTTGTCCTCTCTTATCTCCTCCAGAGCAAAAGTCTACTTTCAATGGCTGACTTCAAACTATCTCTCATCTGCAGCTACTCTCTCAGCTTCTGTGCATTCTTCAAAGTGTCCCTCCTGGCTGTAGCTCTTCTTCAAAATGTCAATCTCATTTGCTTTTCAAAGTGTCACTCACAGCTTTGCTGAGTTCCTTCTGTTTGTCAGCTCATTTATATGGCTCCAGTGATTTAATTTAGTTCACCATGAATGGGTAGGTTAACACCCCCATGGAAATTATCCAATCAGAGTCATCACCCACAGTTGTGTGGGGTGCATCTCCACAGAAACATTCAAAGAGTTACTATCTAATCAACACTGATATGTCTGCCCACACAAGATTACATAAAAAATAATGGTGTTTTGGGGACATAATACATTCAAACCAGCACATTCCACACCCGGGACCCCAAAATGACATGATCTTTCCATATACAAAATACATTCTCCCATCACAATAGCACAAAAACTTAAATTGTTTCAGTAACAATAGTTAAGTACAAGATCCCATTAAATCAGTTACAGGTGTGGTCTGTCCAAAAGCAAAATTCCCCTCTGGCTGTGGACCTTGAAACTTAGAACAAGTTATATGCTTCCAATATGCAAAGGAGGGACATTCATAGGATAAACATTCCCATTGCCATAAGGAGAAACTGAAAGGAAAACAAGGTTAACAGGACCAAAACAATTCCTAAAACCTGCGGGACAAACTCCATTAGATTTCAAAGTCTGAGAGTCATGTACAGAACAACGTTGCATCCTTGGGGCTTGAGAAAGCAGGAGTCTAACACTGCCTAAGGGCATTTTCAGCAGCCCTTTCCTCTCCAAATTCTGGGGTGAGTTCTCCAACATATCCACACATTGGGGAGACCAACTTCTCATCCCCACCCTCCTCAGGCATTGGGGCAGCACCTGGATTCCCTTCCATCTCCAGGGCACACACTCAACCCCTTTAGAACAGTGTGGTGGCAGCCAGGCTCTCCCCAATTTCCTCGGAATGTGCTCCACCCTGTTTGGGGTCTGGCGTGGCAAAACTCTTCTGGAGCATCAAGACAGAAGTCCCATCCTTTACCTCCAGGGCAAACTCACCCTTTCCAAGCTTGTGAGCCACTCTGCTTTCCCAGCCCAAGGCCTCTTGACTCCAGACTTCAACCTCTATGGCTCTATCTTTGAAAAAAATTTTCCTTCAATTTGTTCCTTGTCTGTCCCCGCCAGTCCAGACCAGCATCAGCTCTGTCTATAAAGATCTCACAAAAATTCTGTTGGCTTTGCATGGAGCACACATGCGTCAAAGCCATCAGACAATAGGACTTTCCACAAATCCTTTCTGCTTGACTCCTTCTCCAATCTTGGCTTGTACTGAAATGGTGGCTGGGTTCCATACTTGGTTGCATCCTCACATTGGGCTGTAGCGTCTGGGATTTCAACCCCTGGTAGCCCAGAGTTTTTCAGGCTATCAATTTCTGGTTTCTTTGAAACCAAGGGTTCATTTCTCAGCTTCTTTCTGTCCTCTCACATTTCACTATAAGCTGCAAGTAAAAGCCCAGCTACTTCTTCTATATTTTGCTTGGAGATCTCATCAGCTAAATATTCCAGGTCATTGCCTTCAAATTCTGCCTTCCATCCAACAGCAGAACTCAATTTTGCCAAATTCCCTGCCACTTTGAAAGAAGGATCACCTTCCTTCCAGTTTGCAACAACACAGTCATCATTTCTGCTCAAGTCCTCATCAGAAGTATCTTTAAAGTACATATTTCCACAGATTCTCTTCAAAGCAGATTAGGCCTTTTCTGTCAAGCTCCTCACAATTCTTCCAGAATCTTCCACTTATCCATTTAAAAAGCTGTTCCAACATATTTGGTATTTGCAAATGCAGCAGCACCAGCACACAACTCTCAGTACCAAAATCTGTTCTAGTTTGCTAATGCTTCCATGATGCAAAACACCAGAAATGAATTGTCTTTCATTAAGGGGGTTATTTGGTTATACAGTTACAGTCTTAAAGCCGTAAAGCGTCCAGGGTAATGCATTGACAATCGAGTACCTTCACTGGAGGATGACTGATGGCATCTGGAAAACCTCTTTTAGCTGGGAAGGCACATGGCTGGCATCTGCTCCAAAATTCTGGTTTCAAAATGGCTTTCTCCCAGGATGTTCCTCTCTAGGCTTCAGTTCCTCAAAAAATGGTACTGTTACTTGCACTTGGGGTATTTGTCTTCTCTTAGTTTCTCTGGAGCAAGAGTCTGCTTTCAATGTCCAACTTCAAACTGTCTCTCATCTGCAGCTACTCTCTCAGCTTCTGTGCATTCTTTAAAGTGTCCCTTTTGGCTGTAGCTCCTCTTCAAAGTGTCACTCTCATTTGCTTTTCAAAATATCACTCACAGCTGCACTGAGTTCCTTCTGTTTGTCAGCTCATTTATATGGCTCCAGTGATTTAATTAAGACCCACCATGAATGGGTGGGTTAACACCCCCATGGAAATTATCCAAACAGAGTCATCACCCACAGTTGTGTGGGGTGCATCTCCACAGAAACACTGAAAGCATTACTACCTAATCAACACTGATATGTCTGCTCACACAAGATTACATCAAAAATAATGGTGTTTGGGGGGACATAATATATTCAAACCAGCACAGGGCATATATGAAAAGCCCACAGCTAATATATTCAATGGGAAATAACTAAAATCCTTTCCTCTAAGATCTGGAACAAGAGAAATATGCCCTCTATCACCATTGTTATTCAACATTGTGCTGGAAGTTCTAGCTAGAGCAATTAGGCAAGAAAAAATAAAAGGCATCTAAATTGGAAAGGAATAATTAAAACTTTCACTATTTGCAGATGACATGATCCTATATATAGAAGTCCTAAAAAATCTACAACAAAACTATTGTAATTAATAAACAATTTCAGTGAATCTCTGCGATACAAGATCAACCTACAAAAATCAGTAGGTTTTCTACATAGCAGTAAAGAGCAACCTTAGGAAGAAATCAAGGAAATAAAATTCATTTACAATGGCAACTAAGAGTCAATATCTAGGTATAAACTTAACCAAGGATATAAAAGATCTATGCACAGAAAACTACAAAACATTGACAAAAGAAATCAAGGAGAACCTAATTAGATGAAAAGACATACCATGTTTATGGATTAAAGGCTAAATATAGTTCAGTTGTCAGTTATATCCAAATTATTTACAGATACAATGGACTACCAATCAAAATAGCAACAGCTTACTTTACAGAAATAGAAATACCACAATAAAATTTATTTAGTAGGACACCACTGTTTGAATAGCTAAAAACATCTTGAGAATGGAAAACAAAGTTGGAAGTCTCTACTTCCTGATTTTAAAGCATATTACAAAGCTACAGAGCTCAAATCATCATAGTATTGGTATAAAGATACACATACCCACTAATGGAATAAAATTGTTCAGAAATAGACCATCACATCTACAAAAATTTGCTTTTTGACAAGAAGGTGAAGACCACTCAATTGGCACGGAACAGCATCTTCAATAAACGGTGATGGGAGAACTGAATAGCCATATCCAAAAGAATGAAAGAGAAACCCTATCTCATACCTTATACAAAAAATCATATCAAAATTGGTCAAAGACCTCATTCTGGTTTGCTAAAGCTGCCAAAATGAAATATAACAGAAATGGATTGGCTTTTATAATTGGGGTTTATTAGTTCATAAATTTACAGTTCTAAGGCCATGAAAATGTCCCAATTAGGGCATTGAGAGGTAGATACTTTCTCTGAAGGAAGGCTGATGGCATCTGAGGTTCTTCTTCACATGAGAAGCACATGACTGGAGTCTGATGATCCTGTCCCAGGTTTAGCTTCTGGTTTCCATGACTTTCTCCAAAACATCTCTAGACTTCTGTCTTAGCTTTTCTCTTAGCTTCTCCCAGAGGAAAACTCTGGATTACATATTTTAGCTTCTCTTACAGCTTCTCTACTTGTTTCTCCTGAGGAAGTTCTGTCTAAGCATCTCTGAGCTCTCTTAAAAATGTCTCTGTATTTTTCCTCTCATAGAGGATGCCAGTAAAGATGATTAAGGACCATCTTGAATGGGTGGGGTCACATCTCCATGGAAATAATCTAACCAAAGTTCCCAACCACACTAGGTCTGCCGTCACAAGATTTGATTTAAAGAACATGACTTTTCTAGGGTACATAATAAATTCAAACTAGCACAGTTAAGAAAGGAAAAAGGCAGCCTACTTAATAGGAGAAAATATTTGGAAACCACATGTGCTGGTTTGAATCTGTTATTTACCCCATAAATGATTATGTTATTTTTCTCCACTCTTGTAGGGGCAGATCTATTATGGGTTTGATCTTTTGATTAGGATGTGATGCACCCAATTGTTGGTGGGACTTTTTGTTTAGATTATTTCTATGGAGATGTGATTCCCCCCATTCAAGGTTTACTAGAGTCCTTAAGAGATATCAGGGAGAGAGCTCAGAGCTGACACAGAATCAGATAATTGGAGATGCAGACAGAAGTTTGGAAATGCTAAGCTAAGAGATAAAGCCAATAGTTTGCCCTGGATGATGAATAATGGTTCATTATACAAATATAAGAAAGTTTTTAAATGAACTAGAGAAAATGTACATCACTGTTACAAGGTGTTCATAATAGGCTGGAATATTGGAAAAAATCAAATTAATGCAAACTATAGCTAATAGTAATATTGTAATATTCTTTCATTAATTGTAACAAAGATGGTATACCAAAGCTAATTGTCAATGATAGCAGGATATATGGGATTTGGGGGAGAAGAAATGACAATGTTCTCATATTGACTGTGGTGGTGGATCCATAATGGTGATTTTACCAAGAGCCTTTGATTTTACACTTAGGATGCATTGTGTGGTGTATGAAGTAAACTGTTTAAAAAAGAAGAAGAAAGGCTCCAAATCAGAGACCTAACCTCAAAACTAAAAGAACTAGAGAATGAATGTAATGTAAGCAGAACAGTAGAAATAATAAAGATTAGAGCAGAGATAAATGAAATAGGAAAAAAGACAGAATCAACAAAGTTAAGTTGCTTTTTTGAAAAGACCAATAAAATCAACAAACCTTTTGACAAGGAAAACAAAAGAGAAATGATATGAATACTGAAAATCAGCAGTGAAAGAGGGGACAATACTACAGACTCTGCTGAAATGAAGACTATAAAAGGACACTATGAAGAAATGTTTGTCAATAAACTAGATAACTTAGATAAAATGGACAAATTCTTAGAAACACACAATTTATGTACATTAACTCAAGAAGAAATAGAAGGTCTCAGCAAACCAATTACAGATTGAATTAGCAATCAAAAACTTCCCCAAATAGAAATGCTCAGGATCTGATGGCTTCCCAGGGGAATCCTACCAAACATTGCATGAAGACATAACTCCAATTCTGCTAAAACTCTTCCTAAAAATTGAAGCAGAGGGATTGCTCACTAACTTATTCTATGAGGCCATCACCCTAATACCAAAGTTGGATAAAGATACCACAAGAAAAGACAACTACAGACCAATACATCTTATAAATATAGATGTAAATCTAGATGGAAAAATCCTCAGCAATATTCTAGCAAACCACATCCAGTATACAACATGATCAAGTGGGATTTATCCCTTATATACAAAGTTGGTTTAACATGAAAAAATAAATTAGTGTAATACAACACATTAACAGAATGAAGGAAAAGAAAACTGTGATCATCTCAGTTGATGCAGAACAGGCATTTGGCAAAATACAATACACTTTCTTGATAAAAATACTTAGACTAGGAATAGAAGGAAAATTCCTCAATACAAAAAAATGAGTACATATGAAAAACCCACCATTAACATCATACTGAATGTTGAAAGTCTGAAAGCTTTCCTTCTGAGATCAGGAAAAAGACAACACCCACTGTCATCACTGTTATTCAACATTGTGTTTGAAGCTCTTGCCAAAGCAATTAGGCAAGAAAAAGAAATAAAATGCAGTAAAACTTTCCCTATTTGCAGAGAATATAACCTATATCCAGAAAATCCTGAACTATCCACAAGAAAGGTCATGGAGCTAATAAATGATTTCAGCAATGTGATGGGGTAAAAGAACAGCACCTAAATATCAGTAGTGCCTCTCTGAGACCTGGGCTGGCAGCACTCTTCCTGAATATTGAGGCAGAAGGTCCACCCTCTGGCTCTGGAGCAAACTCAGCCTTTCCATGTGCATGACCTGTTCCACTCCCCCCACCTGAGACTTCTTGACTCCAGACCTCAACCACCATGATTCTGTCCTTGAAGAAAATTTTCCTTCAATTTGTTCCTTCTCTGTCCCTTCCAGTCCAGACTGGAAGTGGTTCTGCCTATACAGATCTCACAAAAATTTTGTAGGCAGTTTACAGGAGTCAAAAATATCAGACAATAGGACTTTCCACAAATCTTTCTGGATAACTTGATCCCCAATCCTGGCTTATACTGAAATGGCAGTCAGGTTCCATGTTTTGTTAAATCCTCACATGGGGCTATAGCCACTGGGGTCTTACTTTCTGGAAGCCTGGAATTTTCCAAACTATCAATTTCTGGTTTCTTTGTATCCAAGAGTTCATTTCTCTACTTATCTCTGTCCAATCACATTTTACTACAAGCTGCAAGGAGAAGTCAGTCATATCCTCCACACATAGTCTGGAGATCTACTCACCTAAGTATCCCAGGTTGTTGCTTTCAAGTTATGCCTTCCGTCTGACACCAGGACACAATTTTGCCAAATTATCTGCCACTTTAAAACAAGGATCACCTTTTTTCCAGTTGGCAATGCAAAATTCATCATTTCTTTTCAAGGCCTCATCAGAAGTATCTTTAGAGTCCTTACGTCCACAAACAGTCTCTTCAAAGCAATTTAGGCCTTTTCTTTCAAACTTCTCACAATTCTTCCAGAATCTTCCCCTTATCCATTTAAAAAGCCATTTCAACATGTTTGGTATTTGGAAACTCAGCAGCACCCTACTTCTCTGGTACCAAAATTTGTTGCCATTTGCTAATGCTGTTGTTATGAAAAATACCAGAAATAGATTGGATCTTATAAACGGGGTTTATTTGGTTACAAAGTTACAGTCTTATGACTTTGCAAATGTCAAAACAAAGGCATCAAAAGTAAGGTACTTTCACTGAAGAACACTAATGGTGTCTGGAAAATCTCTGTTAGTTGGGAAGACACATGACTAGTGTCTACTTGATCCTGGGTTGTGTTTCAATGTGCTGTTCTCCAAAATGTCTCTCTAAGCTGCAGCACTTTGGTCCTTCTGTTTGTGAGCTCTTTTATAGCACTCTAGTGATTAAATCAAGACCCACTCTGAATGGGTGGGGTCCATATCTCCACAGAAATTATCCAATCAATCAAACATTTCACTCACAGTTGATTGAATCACATCTCCATGGAAACACTCAAAGGACTCCAATCTAATCAACACTAATACATCTTCTCCCACAAGACTGCTTCAAAGAACATGGAATTTTGGGGAACATAATACATCCAAACTAGCACAAGTTCTGACTTAGCTTCTTGGGGGCAAATTCTGGGCTTCATCTCTTAGTTTAGCATCTCCAGACTTCTTTCTGTCTGCCCCTTCAAGTTTCTGGGTCTGTGCCAGGTCTGAACTCTCTCTCTCTCCCTGAGTTCTTTTAAGGACTCCAGCAAAGTAATCAAGACCCACCTTGAAAGGGGGGTCACATCTCCATGGAAATAATCTAATCAAAAGATCCCACCCACAAGAGGTCTGCCCCCACAAGATTGGATTAAAAGACATAGTATTTTATAGGGTACAAAACAGATTCAAACCAGCACATTCCACCCTCTGGACCCACAAAAGACGTGTTCTTCCCATATGCAAAATATGTTCATTCCATCACAGTATCACAAAAGTTTAAATCATTTCAGTAAAATAGATAAATTTAAAGTCTTATAAAAATCATTTGTAGGTGTGGTTTGTCATAATGCAAAATTCTCCTTCATCTGTGGACCTGTGAAACTTAAAACAAGTTATCTGCTTCCAAAATAAAAAGAGGGACAGTCATAGGATAAAATTTACCATTGCCATTGGGAGAAACTGGAAGGAAAATAGGGGTCACGGGACCCAAATTGTTCCAAAAGCTTCCAGAGCAAACTCAATTAGGTTTAAAATGCTGATATTCATCAACAGAAAGTCGTTTTGTCCTTTGGGATTGAGACAGCAGCACTCCCACCTTTTTGAAATGCTTATGCAGTGGCCTTGCACTCTCCAAACAATGGGGTGAATGCTCCAACATAAAAGTATTGGGGAGACCACCCTGTTCTTGGCTACACCCTCAAACTTCTGGGTGGCACCCAGACTCTCTGCCATCTTGGGGGAACACACTCAACACCTGCAGAAGAGTGGGGTGGTGACCAGGTTCTCCCCAATCCCTGGGGAATGTTCTCCATCCTCTTTGAACTCCAGGGCAAACCCACTCTCTCCATATGCATGGGTGGGTCCACTCCTAGCCTGAGGTTTCTTGACTCCAGACCTCAGCTTATGTGGTTCTGCCTTTGAAAAAATTTTCTCCTCATCTGCCCCTTTTAGACCAGAATGGCAGTGGTTCTCTTTATACAGATCTCACAAAAAATTTGTTGGCTTGGCATGCAGTATACGGGAGTCAAAAACAACAGACAATAGGACTTTCCACAAATCCTTCCTGGATATCTCCATTTCCAGTCTTTGCTTGCACTGAAATAGCTGGCCTGTTCCAGGTTTCATTAAAACTTCTCCTGGGCCACTCCCCTGGGGTCTCACTTTCTGGAAGCCCAGAACTTTCCAGAACATTAATTTCTGGTTTCTTTGTACCCAAGAGTTCAGTTCTCAGCTTGTCTCTTTACTCTCTCATTTTGCTATAAGCTGCAAGAAGCCAGACTACATTTTTCACATTTTGTTTGGATATTTCTTCAGCTAAGTGTTCCATCTCATCATTTTCAAATTCTGCTCCCCCCCATCTGACACCAGGATTCAGTTTTGCCAAATTCTCTGCCACTTTAAAGCAGGGATCACCTTTCTTCCAGTTTGCAACAGCACATTCATCATTTCTGTCTCAGGCCTCATCTGAAGAATCTTTAGTCCATATTTCTACCAATAGTTTTTTCAAAGCAATCTAGACTTTTTCTGTCAAGCTACTCACAATTCTTCCAGATTCTTCCCCTTACCCATTTAAAAGGCCATTCCAACATTTTTGGTATTTGCAAACTCAGTAGCACCCCACATCTCTTGTACCAAAATCTGTTCCAGTTTGCTAAAATTGACAGAATGCAATATACCAGAAATAGATTGGCTTTATAAAAGGGATTTATTAGGTTACAAATTTACAATTCTGAGGCCATTAAAGTGTCCATACTAAGGCACCATCAAGAAGATATCTTCACTGAAGAATGGCCTATGGCATTCTGGAAAACCTCTGTCAGCTGCAAAGGCACGTGGCTGGCATCTGCTTGTTCTTTGCTTGAGGGTTGCATTGCTTTCAACTGCTGATTCTAGTGGCTTTCTCTTTAAGAGTTCTCTAGTGCATTCTCATTTAGCTTCTCTGGGGCAAACTCTGGGCTTCATCTCTTAGCTTAGCATCTCCAAATGTCTTTCTGTCTGCATCTCCAAGTGTCTGGATCTTTGTTGACTCTGAGTTCTCTCTCTTCTTGAGCTCTTTAAGGACTCCAGTAAATTAATTAAGATCCACCTTGAATGGGCAAGTTCACATCTCCATGTAAGTAATCTAATCAAAAGACCTCCCAAAAATCAGTCAGCCCCCACAAGATTGGATTAAAAGAAAATAGTCTTTTATGGGGGTACATAACAGATTCAAACCATTACCCCTTGTTAACCTATATTCTAGATTCTAACTCTATGAGTTTGTTATAATTAGTTCATATCAATGATGTCATATGATATTTGTCCTTTTATGCCTGGCTTATTTCATTCAGCACAATGTCCTCAAGGTTTATCAATGTTGTCTCATGCATAAGGACTTCATTCCCTTTTACAGATAAATAATATTCCACCTTATGTATAAATCACATTTTATTTATCCATTCATCATTTGGTGGACACTTGGGTTGCTTCAATCTTTTGGAAATTTTGAATAATGCTACTATGAACATTGGGGTGCCAATGTCTATTTGAATCCCTGATTTCATTGCTTCTGGGCATATCACTAGTAGCAAGATTGCTGGGTCATCTGGTAATTCTAACTTTAGCTTCCTGAGGAACTGCAAAACTAAATTCCAAAGTGGCTGCCCATTTTACATTCCAACTGGCAATGAATGAGTGTTCCTATTTCTCCACATCCTCTCCAACACTTGTATTTTTCTGTTTTTTTAAATAATAGCCATTCTAGTGTTTGTGAAATATCTCATTTTATTCCTAGTTTTCTATGTGTTTTTATAAAAAAATGGTGCTGTCTTTTGTCGAATTCATTTTCTGTATTTTGATTGAGATAATCAGCCTTGTTTTACCTATAATTTTACATTTTGTATTATGTCAAGTGTCATGAAACTGCCCAAATACCAAAGCCACAAGTTTGGTTTATGTGGCATAGAATTCCAACCAAACTCTGGATTTGAGAGTCATTTGAATGGACTAATGAACACCTTGTGATGTTTTAGTCTAATAAAATTTATGAGAGAAAAGGGGAAAAATCTACCATAAAGCAGGCAAAATGACAAACATTTTGTATCCCAGTTGTGGCTTCTTCAATGGATCAAGATGCAATGTAGTATTGATTTGACAGAGTTCTATTTCAATGATGTCTCTCTCAAAATGGCTTCAAATGATTTCTGTACTGCAAAATAAAGTCAAACTCTGGAAACCAGTAAAAAAAAAAATTCCTTTATTCTTCATTCTGTTAATGTGGCATATCATATTAATTGATTTTCTTATGTTCAACCAACCTTGCCTACCAGGGATAAATCCCACTTGGTATTAAAAAAAATAATTCCTTTATTTCTTTTAATATGTTGTTGGATTCAGTTTGCTAGTTTATTTGAGGATTTTTGCATCTATTTCATATGAGATATTGGTATGCAGTTTTCTTTCCTTGTGGTATCTTTATCCAACTTCAGTTTTAGGGTGATATTGGTCTCATAGAATGAATTAGGGGGTGTTCCCTCCTCTCCAACTTTGGGAAGAGTTTGAGTAGAATCACAGTTAATGCTTCTTGGAATGTTTGGTAGAATTCCCGTGTGAAACCATTTGATGACAGGTTTTCATTACTGATTCTCTCTCTATTATTAATTGGTTTGGTGACATCTATTTCTTCTTGAGCCCATGTAGGTAGTTTGTGTGTTTCTAAGAATATATCCATTTTATCCAGGTTTTTTTAATTTATTGGCATGCATTTGTTTCTAGTATCCTCTTATAGTCTCTTAATTTCATCAGGGTTGGTGGCAATATCCTACTTTCATTTCTGATTTTCCATATTTGTATCCTTTCTCTTTTCTTTTTCAGTCTACCTAAAGGTTTGCCAATTTTGTTGATCTTTTCAAAGAACCAACTTTTGTTTTTTTGACCTTTTCTATTGCTTTTGTTGTTGATTTCCTTTATCTCTACCCTAAATTTTATTATTTGCTTCCTTTTGCTAGCTTTGGATTTAGTTTGTTTTTCTTTCCTAGTTCTTCTAGTTTGAGTAGGTCTCTGATTTTGAAGACTTTCTTCTTTTTTAATATAAGCATTTAGATATATACATTTTCCTTTCAAGACTGCCTTCACTGCAACCCATGTATTTTGATACATTCTTTTTTATTTTCATTTCCTCAAGATATTTCCTAATTTCACTTTTTATTTCCTCTATAACCTATTTTTTGTTTTTTTTTTATTTTTTTCCATCAAAAGTAGTTTTATTGTTTGACCATGTGCAGATAGGGTGAAGCCTAAGAAAATGGTGTAGCCCCAAGCCAAAGGACAGTAGGGCTTATAAAGAATGGTTAATGGGAAGTTCTTTGTCCAGGGAAGGGGAGCCTGGCAGGTCTAGGTTTGGCAGTTTCTCAGTTGCTGCCTTTGGGAAAGGGGGTAGCTGACAAGTTTCCATTGGCCAGTTTGAAAGTGGGGGCTTGGAAGTAGGAAAATTTAAAATTGTAAATGTTCAGGATTTCTAAGGGTGGGGGAAGTGGCTTATTGCAGACCTGCGGGGTTGGGAGGAGGGGGAGGAGGAGGATTTGATGAGTGGAACAAATTTGGCAGAGAGACAGGGAGAGAGGAGGGGCATCTGCATGAGTTGTAAAAGGTCTCAACATGGGGGACTTCACTCCACTTGCTGAGATTCTGACAGTAATTGTTAAGGTTAAAAGAATTTGGGGGGCAAGTGTTCCATTTTCTGGCCAGGTGAATATTGTGGCCAGGTGGAATTGCAATAGAAAATGAACTTCTTAGGTTTTAGATCTATCATGAATCTAAGTTCTTTGAGGTTTATAGGGTAAGGAGAAATCCCAGATCTCAAGCTTAGGAACAATCAAGAGGGCATCCCCTCTTGAGAGTTTAGAATAGTGTATTAGAATAGCTCAGTTTAGAAAGGGAAGACACATTTGAGTAACAAAAGTTCTCTGAGGATGACTCTAAGGCATAATTACAGGTATGTTAACTTCTCCTTTGCAGGAAAAAGTTTCATAAGGGAAATCCCAAATCAAGGACTTGGCCTATTAAATTGGTAGTACCGAACATTTGCAAGAATATCAGGAATTCCCTAGGTAGAGAAGTTTAATATTTCCATGTGCCTCCCCAGTCCCTCAAGGGCACTATTCAAATACTCTTTAATCCTCTGCCAAAATTATTCTGTGATGTTTTGAGGTGTCACACTAACCTGTACAATCCAACAAGATCTCACTCCTTATTCAAGATTCCATGTAATTATGGTATTTGAATGAACTGACCATACAAGATAAATTAAATAGTGTGCTACAGGAAATATAAATACTGCACCAAATAAACATCTCTTTCTTAGGTCTTCCACAGAAGTTGAGGTTTTAAAACACAGTCGATATCATCCTTTAACCTTTACTCTTTTTTTCTTTAGTCCTTCCCAGATCAGCTTCTCAAAATCTCTAATTGAAGTCTAGCTCTGTTTCAGCTTTTCAAACAGTTGTTGTATGGGGTATTGCTGACTTTTGTAGCTTTAGAATTCCAACTATGGATCTCAGGTGTCATACACAAACCCAAAGTTCCAGGGAGCAACCAGGTTATACATAAAGAGCTCAGCATCTCAGAATTTATAAATAACCACAACACAGGAATAGATGTGACTGCTGTAAGAGCTTTCAATCTAGGAAACTACAATAAGCCTCCCCCTGATAACTTGTGCTCTTGAATTCAAGTCTCAGAATTTGCACACTATATTTAGTCCCGGTTAATGAAGCATTATAATATTTGTCTTTCCACTTCTGACTTATTTTCACTCAACATACTGTCTTCAAAGTTCATTTACCTAGCTGCATATCTCACCACTTCATTCCTTCTTGCAGCCAATCAGTATCCCATTGTATGTATACATCACTGTTCAGCATTCCATTCATCAATTGATGTACACTTAGGCCACCTCCATACATTGGAAATAGTGAATACTGCCACCATAAACACCAGTGTGCACATGCCTATTCACATCTCTGCTCTTTTTTTTGGTACATAATTTTCCAAGTATATACCAAATAAGGGGGCTGCATTATCATATGGCAACCCTACACTTGGCCTCCTGTGGAACAACCACATTGCACTCCAGAGGGGCTGCAACATTCTACTTTCCTACAAACAGTGAATAGGTGTATCTTTCTCTCTCTCCATATCTTCTCCAGCACTTGTATCCTTCTATTTATTTTTTAAACAGTTTTATTCATACACCATACACCCCATCCTAAGTGAATAATCAATAGCTCCTGTTATAATCACATAGTTATGCATTCACCACCACAATCTGTATGAGAACATTTCCTTTTCCTCCACAATGAAAGGATAACAGGAAAAATAAAAGAATAAAGAATTTTAAAAAAGAGAAACAACAATAATAACAAGAATCCCATTCCCTGCCCTTATATCCCCCACTTATTGACATTTAGGTTTTGTATATTGCCTCTGTTATATTTCATGGAAGTATGTTGCAATGTTACTGTCAAAAATAGACTCTAATTTGTATTGATTTTATTTTTCCATATACCATCACATTTTCAACACCTTGCAATAATATATTAATTTGTTCTCCTTCATGTAAAAATATTCATATATTTCTACGTTTAATCACCATCTTTGTCCATCTAGGTTTTGTTAAGTTAAACAGTTTCAGTCCTTATTTCTATCTTTCCTTCTGCTCTCATAGCTCCCCTGGCCTTCCTTTTTCAACCATACTCATATTCAGCTTTGTTCAGTGTACTTAAAATATTGTACCACCATCAGGTAGTAATGTGCTCTCCATTTCTGGATATTTACAATCAATGAAGTTGAATATTCTTTACTCCTTCAGCATTAAGTACACATTCTCTACCCTCTTTCTATCTCCTGATAACCTGTGCTCTTAAATTTAACTCTCAAAGTTTGCTTATTAATGTTAGTTCATTTAAGTGAATCCTATTGTAGACAATGGACTATAGTTTATGCTACACATATAAGACTGTTTTATCATAAATTATAATAAACTATTTGTCCTTTAGTTTCTGGTTAAATTTCTCTCAACATAATGTTGAACAAAATCCACATGGTCATCTTGATTGATGCAGTAAACACATCAACATCATTTCTTGATGTTGAAAAAATTTCTTGAAAAAATTCAACATCCTTTCTTGATGAAAATTCTTCAAAGGATAGGAGTAGAAGGGAATTTCAATTTCAATTTCCTCAGTATGATAAAGCCAATATATGAAAAAACCACATCTAACATCATACTCAGTGGGAAAAGACTGAAATCTTTCCCTATAAGATCAGGAAGAGACAAGGATGCCCACTGGCACCACTGTTATTCAATATTGGGCTGGAAGTTCTAGCTGAGCAATCATACAAGAAAAATAAATAAAAGGCATCCAAATTGGAAAGGCAGAAACAAAACTTTCAGCTGTTTGCAGATGACATGACACTATGTCATGGGTTCATCTCTTTATACCTCAAACCTATGATCTCCACTAGAAAAGGCCTGAACCTAATCAGGTCATGACTCAATGGGTGTGGACTTCATCAAGTAACCTCCCACTCAATTAAGAATACAGGGACAGACAATAGTTTAAAAGTAAAGAGAACTCAAGACAAGTATTCACCACTAACACATTTTTACTAAAAGGAGTACTTAAGGTTAAAGGAACAAGTTTACAATGCCAAATTAATTGATACATTACCAAGGCCTGGGAGCCCCCACTCTTCCAGACACAGCTGGACATGAGACCATAGCATTCCCCTTTGTTTGAGTTACAGAGAATTTATAGCATCATGATTTAGAGTAACATTAAGTCATATTCTATTTTTACATTAGGTGATGCTTCATGAACATGAATGTCCCATGAAGTGAAGCATCCCAATCCATGAGTAGTTCAAGATCAAAGGAGGGTATCCATGTTATCAGAGGCTTAGCCTTGAATGCCTGTAAAACTCAACTGATGATATTTTTGCTGATAAAGCTATGATTTCTGTAACAGAAACATAACATTCTTTTACTTGTATAAAGACAAAAAATTAGAAAATACATTACTATTACTTGTCTCTAACTCGTTAGTGGTTTTTCATTTTATTCTATGATTAGTTTAGCCATTACATCATATTGATAAACACACATTTGATTAGAACTGTATTCAATCTTGCTACATTACTTATGACTTATTTATGATTAAAGTAACAGCTGCAACTCCATCCTGTCTTCACGTGGAAAAGGCAATTACATGTTATCTATATCTAAGAAGGGTGGAGGGCCTTTCAGCTTTCTTGAAAATATTCACAGTTTTCTAAAACTGTTTAGCTTTTCCTTTAGTATAATCTTCTAACATAGGACTTGAAGGATATGAATCATCTGCCTCAGTTATTATAGAAAGGCCTTTCCACTTTTCATCATTTGGAAATTGTACTTGAGTGTTTTTAGGTAAAAGTTCTGTTAAACATGGTTCTTCACTATTAGAACAGAAAATATAAGAGCAGCATAGAGAGAAGATGTCAGCATACTCATTACTAGATTCCTTAGTAGAGATGTGATCCCATGACAACTATTTGTGTAAAATCCCAAAAAATCTGCAGCAAAGCTACTAGGGCTAATAAATGAGTACAGCAAAGTGTCAAGGTACAAGATCTAAATAGAAAAATCAGTAGGTTTCTATACCCTTTGGTGTTTAAGTGTATGTTTTTCAATTTCCACATAATTGTGAATTTTCCTTTTCTCCTCCTGTCATTTATTTCTAGCTTCATTCCATTGTGGTTGCAGAAAATGCATTGTGTGATTTCTATTTTTAAAAATTTTATTGAGCATTGTTTTGTAACTTATATGGTCTATCCTGAGCATTTGGGAAGAATTTGTATTCTATTTCTGTTGGGTGCAATGTTTTATATATGTCTTTTAGATCTTGTTTGTTCAGAGTATCATTCGAGTCTTGTATTCCTTACTGGTCTTCTGACCAGTTGTTCTGTCTATTGTTGAATGTGTTGTAGTTAATCTCCTACTACAATTCATGTTGACCATCAATTTCTGCCTTCAAATCTGTCAATATTTCCTTCATATATTTGGGACTCTGCTTTCATGTGCATATATATTTCTAATTGTTATGTCTTGTTAAATTTTCCCCTTTATCAGTATTTAATGATTCTCTTTGCCCCTAGTAATTGTTTTTTTTTTTTTTTAACTTAAAGTCAATATTATCTGATATTTATATAGCTGCCCTGGCTCTGCATGTTGTTTTAATAAAATTTTCTATATAAGTTTGCATTTACAGACCAACCATGCATAAAACACAGTTCCTTTACACCATCCCTCCACCAACTTGCATTGGTGTGGAACCTTTGTTACAATTAATGATAGCTTTTTTTGATAATTGTAATATTTTTAATAGTAGTTACTTTTGTTATAATTGATGAAAAATTAATAAAATAAGACTATCTATTGACCATAGTTTACTTAGATGTATTTTTCCATATATCACCCTATTATTAACACCTTGTATTAATGTCATATATTTATTATAATTCATGATAGAACAGTCTTATATGTGTAGTAAAATTATAATCCATTGTCTACAATAGGATTCTCTGTGTTATACAGTCCTATGCTTTATCTTTTATGTTTTTTGTAGTAACATATTTGACCTAATGTCTCCACCTGTTAACCACATTCACCTGTATAATTCAGTGATGTTAATTACACTCACAGTAATGAGTTAACATCACCATCATCAATTTTCAAACCTTTACAATCAACATAGCTTGAAATTTTATACAACTTAAACATCAGCTACTACCCATTCTTTAAACCCAATCTTTCTCCTGGTAATATATATTCTAGTTTCTAACTATATGAGTTTGCTTATGGTAATTACTTCATATCAGTGAGCTCAGACAATATTTTCCTTTTGTATCTAGCTCATTTCACTCAGCACAATATTCTCAAGGTTCCTCCATGTTGTCACATGCCTTAAGACTTCATTCCTTTTTGTGGCTGAGTAATATTTCATTACATGTACAGACCACAGTGTGTTCATCCATTCATTGATTGATGAACACTTGGGTTGCTTCTGCCTTTTGGAAATTTTGAATAATGTCACTATGAACATCAGTGGGCAAATATCTATTCAATCCCAGATTTAATTATTCTGGGTATATGTCTACTAGCAGGATTTCTGGGACATATGGTAATTCTATACTTAGTTTCCTGAGGAACTGCCATAATGTCTTTAACAGTGGCTACACCATTCTACATTTCCTCCAGCAGTGAATAAGTGTTCCTATTTCTCCACATCCTCTCCAACACTTGTAGTGTTGTGGTTTTATTTTAATAATGGCTATTCTAATGGGTGAAAAATGATATATCATTTGCATTTCCCAAATGGCTAGTGATGTTGACCATTTTTTGTGTGTGTAATTTTTAGGCATTTGTATATCATCATTGGAAAAGTCTATTCACATCTTTTTCCCACTTTTTAATTGGGTGATTTGTCCATTTATTTTTAAGTTGAAGGATTTCTTTACATAATTTGGATATTTGACCTTTATCAGGTATGTGATTTCCAAATATTTTATCCCATTGTTTGAATCAGGGTTCTCTAGGAAACAGAATCAACAAGAGATATCTGTAAATGTGAGATTTTATAAAAGTGTTTCACACAGCTGTGAGGATACATAAGTCAAAATTCTATAGGGCAGGCTGTGAGTTGGCAACTCTGATGAAGGTCTTTGAAAAATTCCCCATTGAAGAGAGGCTGGCTGGCTGAATAAGTGAAAGTTCTCTCTTCTCCCTTAAAAGTATTCAGCTGATTGGATTAAATACAACTGATTGGATTCTCTCATTGTGCAAGACAATCCCTTAGTTGATCATAGATGTAGTCAGCCACAGGTGTATCAATTGATGATTTAATAAACCGGACTTCTTGTTTATTAACTAGTCATGAAATGTTTTGAGTAATCATTAGTCCAGTGCTTGCTTGACCAAACAACTGGGCACCATCACCTAGCCAAGTTAACACATGAACCAATGCACTGCACCTATTGAGTAGATTGTCTTTCCATTTTCATGATAAAGTCTATTGATACTCAAAAGTTTTCAAATTTTGACAAGCTTCCATTCATCTATTTCTTCTTTTGTTGCTTGTGCTTTGGGTGTAAAGTTTAGGAAACCATTGCCTAAACACAAAATCCTGAAGGTGCTTCCCTACATTTTTTTCTAGGAGTTTGATAGTTGCAGCCCTTTTATTTAGGCCTTTAATCCATTTTGCATTAATTTTTGCATGTATCGTGAGATAGGGGTCCTCTCATTCTTTTGCATATGGAGATCCAATTCTCCCAGCACCATTTGTTGACAGACTATTTCCCAATTTTGTGGTCTTGGCATCCTTGTCAAAAATCAGTTGGCCATAGATGTGAGGGTCTATTTCTGATTATTCAGTTCATTTCCGTTCATCCATATGTCTATTCTTGCACTAATATCATGCTGTTTTGACTGCTGCAACTTTGTAATATACTTTAAATCTTGTGGCATAAGTCCTGTATCTTTGTTCTTCTTTTTCAAGATGGCTTTGTCTGTTCAGGGCCTCTTCTTGTTCCAAATAAATTTGATAATTGACTTTTCCATTTCTGCAAAGAAGGCTTTTGGTATTTTGATTTGGATTGTGTTCCATCTGTAAACAACTTTGGGTAGATTTGTCATCTTGATATTTAGTTTTCCAATCCATGAACATGGTATATTCATCCATTTGATTAGGTCTTCTTTATTCCTTTTAGCAGTGTTTTGTAGATTTCTGCATACAGTTCCTTTACTTCCATTGTTAAGTTTATACCTAGATATTTGATTCTTATAAGTGCTATTGAAAATGGAATTTATTTCTTGATTTCCATCTCAGATTGGTCACTATTAGTGTATAGAACACAACTGATTTTTTGTTTATTGATTGTGTACCGCATCACTTTGCTGAATTCATTTATTTGCTTTAGTAGATTTGTTGAATATTTCTTGGAACTTTCTCTATATGGGATCATGTCATATGTAAATAGTGAAACTTTTACTCTTCATTTCCAATTTGGATGCTTTTTTTTCTTTTTGTTGCCTAATTGCTCTGGCTAGAACTTCCAGTACATTGTTGAAAAGCAGTGGTAACATTGGGCATCCTTGTCTTGTAAATCTTAGAGGGAAAGCTTTTAGTCTTGTCATCACAGAGTGCAATGCTAGCTTTGAGTTTTTCATATATGCCTCTTATCAGATGAGGAAGTGTCTTTCTATTTTGAATTTTTGATATGTATTTATCAGGAAAAGACATTGTGTCTTGTCAAATGCCTTTTCTGTGCCAATGACGGTGATCATGTGGGTTTTTCCCTTTGTTTTGTTGATGAGGTGTATTACATTAACTGAATTTCTTGTGTTGAACCACACTGGCATACCTGGAATAAGCCCCACTTGATCATTGTGTGTAGTTCTTTTGATGTGCCATTGGAATCAATTTTCCAGTATTTTGTTCAGGATTTTTGCATCTACCTTCATAAGAGAAATTTTTTTGTAATTTTATTTTCTTGCAGTATCTTTAACTGGCTTTGGTATTAAGGTGATGTTGACCTCAGAGAATGGTTTATGCAGTGTTTCCCTTTTCTTCAAATTTTTGGAAGAGTTTGAACTATATTGGTATTAAATAGTTTTTGAGTGATTGGTAGAATTCTCCTGTGAAGCCATCTCATCCTGGGATTTTCTTTATTGGGAGGTTTTTGATGACTGATTCTATCTCTCTACTTGTAATTGTTCTGTTGACATCATCTGTTTCTTCTAGAGTCAGTGTAGGTGGTCTGTGTGTTTCTAGAAATTTCCACATTTCATCTAAGTTGTCTAATTTTTTGGCATACTTTTTTGTATTATCCTTTTTTGATTCTTTTTATATCTGTAGGGTCAACAGTAATGGTCCCCCTCTCATTTCTGATTTTATTTATTTGCATCTTCTCTCTGGTTTCTTTTGTCAGTCTACCTAAATGTTTGTCAGTTTTGCTGGTCTTTCCATGAACCAGCTTTTCATTTTGTTTATTCTCCTTATTGTTTTTTTGTATTCCCAATTTCATTTTATTGTGCTCTAATCTTCATTATTTCTTACCTTCTGCTGGCTTTGAGTTTGCTTTGCTTTTCTTTCCTATTTCCTCCAGTTGTTCAGTTAGAGATTTGGTTTTAGCTCTTTTTTTTTAAAAATGTGATTCAGGATATAACTTTATCTCTCAACACTATTTTCACTGCATCCCACCAGTTTTGATATGTTTTCCAGTTTCATTCATTTCAAGCTATTTGCTTATTTCCCTTGCAATTTTTACTTTGATGTATATTGTTTAAGAGTATGTTATTTAGTTTCCATGTTTTTTTGTGGATTTTCCAATCCTCTGTCTGTTATTCTGGTTGTTTTATTGTTTTTCCATCAAGTCTGCCATGTAGATTGGTTTTATGTCAAGGCTCTCCTTCAATGCTTACTCTTATTTATACTGACCCAATAGACCACCTGCTCTAAACTTTTAGGTTCTTTTCAGGTGTTCTGAGCATGCATCTTGCCCTGAGCATGCTTGTTAGCTTAGAAAAATTACCCACTATGCACAAATATTTCTGGCTTTCCTAATTTATTCCAAAATAAGAAATTTTAACCCAATCTTTTCTTGGGTATAAGAGGCTGCAAAGTATGTTATGTCTGTGATCCTTCTTCCTGGGTAGCTGTGATTCTCTTGGTTCTGTGCACTTTTCTGCATTACTTCTTCAGCTAAAGAGAACTCCTGGTAGGGAACCAAGAGGAATGCCCTGATCCAGTCTTTTATTAAGAAGATTTGAGTTGACATATAGACACATCAAATCTGCACATCAGGTGTACTAATAACCAGAAAACAGTGATCCACACTAGGAACATGATCCATCATATTGTTAACATAGACGTCAGTGCCACTGACTGCATACTGAGGCAAGGGGGAGGAGAGACCAAAGCAAGTGAAAGTGTCCCACATCTTTATGACTATTTTTAGGCTTTCTTCTCCTAATTAAATGTTTTCTTTGTTGTTGTTTACCTTTGGATGTTTTCTGGAGTTCTTGGAAAGTGGCTTCTGAAACATTATAGTTCATTTTCAATCATTTCATGGGGGCCCTACACCAGGAGCATTTTACTCCAATATCTTTCTGACATCACTCCTGCCATAATTTTGAATTATATTTCTCTCCCTCCCCCATACCAACAAACACAATTGAAACAAAAGTTTCACAAAACAATCTTAGCTTAACACTTAAGTGTGATGCATGCTTTTATTTTCTATTTTATTCCATTCCACATTTCCAAAGAATGCAGATTCACAAATTATTAAACTGATTTCATGAAATTAATGGATCAGAACTCAGTGTTTAAAAATATTATTTTAAATAAATGAGAAAATTTGCTATTGTAAAGCATTGAGAGTCTTCTCTTTTCCTTGGACAATCTGGGCTTATAACATTGTAGGCAAATGCAAAGGATCCAACACAGGTGAAGCATTCTGAATTTTGGCAGCTGTACAGCTGTTAGCAACTTGGATCTTCTTTGAGTTGTAGTGATGTATATATATTCAGAGGTGTCTCCCATGACACTTAGTGATATGTGAGCTATTTATGCAAGTTATTGTCATTTGGGGGTGGACTATCAAAAGGAATTTAAGAATCACAGAGTACAAAGGTTAAACCTCAATTGCCAAAGCTGTTTTGCTCCTTTCTAAAAGCTGTGAAAGAGGATATCTAATTCTTAAAATCTCCAGACATACTTTATAGAAGATTCCTTCCACTAGATCGCTAATTCAGAACTCTTGAGAATCAAGCAACCTTATGCATGGGGAAGAACTTTAACATTTAAGATGTTCTTTATGAGATGTAGGACAATATTCTACCCTCCAATATTTGCTTTATGTTGCTGCAATTTTATTGAGATATAGTCACATACAAGATAATCATCCAAAGTGTACAATCAATGGTTCATGGTGTCATCATATAGTTGTGCTTTCATCACCACAATTTTTGAACATTTCATTACTTCAAAAAATAATAAAAATAAAAATAAGAATAAAAAATAAAAGTAAAAGAGAACATCCAAAACATTTCTCCAATCATTCGTTTACTTTTCTGTCCCCATTTTTCTACTCATCTGTCCATACACT
Organism: Choloepus didactylus; assembly: GCF_015220235.1. Taxonomy (NCBI): domain Eukaryota; kingdom Metazoa; phylum Chordata; class Mammalia; order Pilosa; family Megalonychidae; genus Choloepus; species Choloepus didactylus. The sequence continues at coordinate 51,343,413 of NC_051327.1, forward strand.
GGATAAAGGGAAGGTAAGCAACAAGGTTTTCACAAGCACATGGTCACAGGGCATAAGCTATATAGTTATACAATCATCTTCAAGAATCATGGCAACTGGATTGCATTTCAACAGTTTCAGGTATTTCCTTCTAGCAATTCTAATACACTAAAAACTAAAAAGGGATATCTATATAATGCATAAGAATAACTTCCAGAATGACCTGCTGATTCCGTTTGAAATCTCTCAGCCACTGAAAATTTATTTTGTTTCATTTCTCTTCCTCACTTTGGTCAAGAAGTTTTTCTCAATCTCATGATGCCAGGGCTAGACTCATCCCTGGGAGTCATGTTGCACATTTCCAGGCAGAATTACATCCCTGGGAGTCATGTCCCACATAGCAGGGAGGGCAGGAAGTCCACCTGCCAAGTTGGCTTAGGGAGAGAGGCCACATCTGAGCAACAAAAGAGGTTCTCTAGGGGTGACATTTAGGCAAAATTATAAGTAGGCTTAGTCTCTCCTTTGCAGTAATAAGTTTCATGAGGGGAAAACCCAATATCTAGGGCTCAACCTATTAAATTGGTAGTCCCCAATGCTTGCAAAAATATAAGGAATTCCTCAGGAGGGTAACTTTAATATTTCCACATATTTCCCCAGTCCCTCAAGGGGGGCTTTTCAAATACCTTTCTTTTATTCTCTGCCCAAATTACTCTGTGATGTATCAGGGCTACACACTAATCTGTACAAATAAACCAGATTTCACTCCCTATTCAAGGTTCCATGTAATTATGCTGTTTGAATAAACTGCAAATACAAGTCAAATTTTGTAGAATGAAACAGAAAATATAGATTTTCCACCGAATACACATCTCTTCCTTTGGCCTCACACGGATGTTGAAGTCTTAAAACACAGTCAATATCATCCTTTATAGTTTAGTCTGCTTTAACTCAGTCCTAACCAAGTCCTTTTCATTCATTTCTCTAAATGAAGTTGGATCTCTTTTTCAGCTTCTTTAGCATTTGGTGTATGGGGTGATGCTGACATTCATAACTGCCTAACTATGGCTCTGAGTCTCAGGTGTCACACAGATACCCAATGTTCTAGGGACTGACCAGGTTATACACAAAGAGCTCAGCATCTCAGAATTTAGAAATAACTGTTACAAAACAGGAATAGATGTCACTGGTGACAGAGCTTACAATCTAGGAACCTTTACAATAAGCCTTCCCCTGATAATCTGTGCTCTAAGGTTCAATTCTCAGGGTATGCACATTACAGTTAGTCCATATTATGGAGGTGTTATAATGTCCATCTTTTCATTTCTGCCTTATATCACTCAGCATACTGTCCTCAAGGTCCATTTACAAAGCTGCATACCTTGAAACTTCATTCCTTCTTGCAGCTGCTCAATATTCCATTGTAGGTATACACCAGTGTTCATCATTCCATTCATCAGTTGATGTACTCTTAGACCACTTCCATCCATTGTGCATTGTGAATACTGCTGCTATAAACACCAGTGTGCAAGTGTCAAGTCATGTCCCTGCTCTCAGTTCTTCCAAGTTTATACCCAATAACAGGGTTGCAGGACCATATGGCAACCCCATACTTAGTTTACTGTGGTTCCACAACACTGCTCCCAGATGGGCTGTGTCATTCTACTTCCCCACCAACAGTGATTAGGTACATACCTCTCTCCATATTTTCTCCAACACATGTATCCCTCTACTTTTTAAACATTCCATCCTAAGTAAACAATCAGTGGTTCCTGGTATAATCACATAGTTATGCATTCACCACCACAATCTATATGAGGACATTGCCAATTCTCCCATAAATAAGGAGGAAGAGGAGAAAAGAGATAAAAGATAAAAAAGAAAAATATGACAAATATAAATAAAAGAAAAATGAAAGCAAAATAAAATACAATGTAATAGAAAGTTCAAACAACACAACCATCACCAAAAATCCCATACCCCCACCTTATATCCCCCCACTTGTAGACATTTAGCTTTGGTGTTTTTTCCTTGTTACAATTAGTGGAGTCATAGTGTTATGGTTAACTATATATCCTAGTTTGCATTGATTGTATTTTTCCCCAATACCATTCCATTTTCAACACCTTGCAAAGTTGACATTCATATGTTCTCCCTCATGTAAAAACATTCTTATATTCATACATTTAATCACCATCAATGAACAGTCTGGGTTTCACTAAGTCATACATTTCCAGTCATTATCTTCTGTCTTTCCATCTGGTGTCACCATGCCCCTAGCCTTCCTTTATTAACTGTACTCACACTCATCTTTGTTCAGTTTACTTACAATATTGTGCTACCATCACACAGTATTGTGCTATCCATTTCTGGATCTAAACAATCAGTCCTGTTGAACATTTTATACTGCTTCAGTATCAAATCCCCAATCTCTACCCTCTTTCTATCTCCTGATAAACTGTGTTCTCAACTTTAAGTCTGAAAGTTTGCTCATTAATGTTACTTCATACTAGAGAAACAATAGAGTATTTGTCTTTTTGTTTCTGGCTAATTTCACTCAACATATTGCCCTCAAGATTCATCCATGATTTTATATACTTCATGACTTTACTCTGTCTTACAGCTGCATAATATTCCATTGTAAGTTTATACCACAGTTTGTTTATCCACTTATCCATTGATGGACATTTGACATCTCTTAGCAATTATGGATAATGCAGCTATAAACATTGGTGTGCAAATATCTGTTCATTCCCTGCCTTCAGTTTCTTCTTAATATATGCCTAATAATCAGATTACTGAATCATAAGGCAATTCTATACTTAGCTTCCTGAGGAATTGCCACACTGTCTTCCAGACTGGTTGCATCATTCTACATTCCCAATAGTGCACAAATGTGCTTCCTTCCTTGACATCATCTCCAATACTTGTAATTTTCTGTTTTTTTTTTTTTTAATAGTGGTCATTCTGGTATGTGTGAGGTGATATCTCATTGTGGTTTTGATTTGCATTTCCCTACTTACCAGTGAAATTGAGTATTTTTTCATATACTTTTGAGTAATTTGGAAGTTTTCTGCAGAAAAGTGTCTGTCAATGTCTTTTGTCCATATTTTAATTGGGTTGATTTTCTTTTTGCTATTGAGTTGTACGATCTCTATGTATTATGGATATTAAACCCTTATCTGATATGTGGTTTCCAAATATTTTCTTCCATTTTGTAGGCTGGCTTTAACTTTTCTGACAAAGTCCTTTGATGCACAGAAGTGTTCAATTTTAAGGAGATCCATTCATCTATTTCTTCTTTCACTGCTTGCACTTTGGGTGTAAGGTCTAGGAAAACACCTCCTATCACAAGATCTTTGGGATATTTCCATACACTTTCTTCTAAAATTTTTATGGTCTTAGCTCTAATGTTTAGATATTTGATTCATTTCCAGTTAATTTTTGTATAAGTTGTGAGACAGGAGTCCTCTTTCATTCTTTTCAATATGGATATCCTGTTCTCCAAATACGATTTATTGAAGAGGCTGGTCTCTCCCAGTTGTGTTGGATTTATGGCCTTATCAAAGACCACTTGTCTGTATGCATCTATTTGTGAGTACTCAATTCTATGCCACTGGTCAGTAGATCAATCTTTATGCCAGTACTATGCTGTTTTGACCACTGTAGCTTTGTAATATATTTTTTTCTCAAGTTAATGGAAATAGGTCTTTATTAAGAAATTTTTAATACCAGAAAAATAAAACTCTTACAATTCTCTTTACAGCAAATATATAATATCAGTGCTTTGGCCATCTTCAGTTAAATGTCCATTACTATATAATGTATGGTTTTTAAATTTTACTCAAACTGAATTTATAATCCCTATGACTTTCCCTACACATACATAAAAAGACTGTAATAAAATTAGCAAATACTAAACTATACTGATAATTTGTAATTCTTAGTTTGCGGTTTTGGGAAACAGTACATGAACCTAATATATGTCAAATCCTTGGCTTATTAGTTGCAGTTGTGCAATGCAATAAAATACAAAATGCATTCTTGGTGAATATTAGTTCATATCTACAAGATGGCAGATAAAGATTAAGTTTCAATACTGACATTCAACAATTTCTACAAGCAATTAACATTGCATCATATTATGCCATAAGGCAACATTTTATGCAAAAAAATAAAAATAACCATTATATGTTAACTTTAATATGAAATGTATCTCTTCAAGTGGAAATAAAATATAAAATTTGTCTATTTACTATTCAATACACATAAGATTTCAATGTTTTTATACTGAAGAAAGAAAAGCTCTTTCGTGTTGGGAAAATAATGCTTCAAAAATAATTAGTAGAAAAATCCACTAATATAATGTTTGATCCTTTCAATGAACATGCTGAAGATGAAGTTATAGACATCCACAGGTGAAATGAAAGTTTTTTTTTAAAAGAAAGCTTTCCTTATCATTGGAAATAGTATTGAAATGAAGTAAACTGGTTGGAGGCTGTCACAGCTATTTTTGTGAATTATGCTGAGGGCAATGTTATCTCTCCCTCCCCCTCCCCTAAATTACTAAAACTAAAAATATACTTATAATGTACAAGACAAATATGATTGAACATAAATGTTTCATGTTTTGATACATAGTCTAAAAAGTAATTAATTTGCCCACTGGTTTTCTAAGAGTGTATTGTTTAGTCTCCATATATTTGTGAATTTTTCGACTTTCCACCAGTTATTGATTTCCAACTTCATCCCAATATGATCAAAGATAGTGTTTTGTATAATGCAAATATTGTAAAATTTGTTGAGACTTGCCTTGTGATCCAACATGTAGCCTATCCTGGAGAATGATCCATGAGCACTTGAGAAAAATGTGTATACTTTTGTTGTGGGGTGTAATGTTCTGTAAATATCTGTTAAGTCTAGTACATTTATCATTATATTCAAAATCTGTTTCCTTATTGATCCTGTCTAGATGTTCTAACAATTGATGAGAGTGCTGTATCAAAGTTTCCAACTATTATTATGAAGTTGTCTACTTCTCCTTTCAGTGTTGTCATTGTTTGCCTCATGTATTTTTGGACACTTTGGCTTACTGCATATATATTTATTATTTTTATATCTTTTTGATCAATTATTCCTTTTATTAATACACAGTGTCCTTCTTTATCTCTTTTAATTGTTATACATTTGAAGTCTTATTCATCTGATATTTAGTATAGCTATCCCCACTCTTTTGTGATTGTTGTTTGCATGAAATATCTTTTTCCAGTCTTTAACTTTCAACCTTTTCTTGCCCTTTTGTTTAAAGTGGGTCTCTTGTAGACAGCAAATAGTTGGATCCTGTTTTTTTTTTTTTTTTTTTTTTTTAATCCATTCTGCCAGTCTATGTCTTTTGATTGGGAGTTTAATCCATTAACATTTAGTGTTATTATTATAAATGCAGTACTTTCATCTATCATTATGTCTTTTGGATTTTATGTCATATCTTATTTTATTTTCTCTCTCTCTTTTTAGTATTTCTTATAGTCTTCATTTCTACACTCTTCTCCAAACCTCTTTCTTCTGGTTTTCCTATCATCCTATAGTGCTCTGTTTTGTATTCCTGTGGTGCAGATCTCTTGCTTACAAACTCTCTGTCTGATTGTCTAAAAATATTTTAAACTTTCCTTCATTTTTGAAGGACAGTTTTATCTGATATAGAATTTTTGGTTGACAATTTTTCTCTTTCATGTCTTAAATATATTATACCACTGCCTTCTCACTTGTGGAGGCACAGAAGGTTCCCTGGCTTGGTGAGTTAGTCAGAGAGGCCACCTCCTAAAGGGTTGGGAGAAGGCCAAGGCATTGTGTGCCTGAAGACAGGCACTAAAGTCCAAAGCATTATGTGCCTGAAGGCAGGCTCCAAGGCATTGTGTGCCTGATGGCAGGCAATGAAGTTAGAGAATGAAGCTGGGCTCCCTCCATGTTTCTGTTTTCCCACCTAGTCCAGGAGAAATTGTTCCCTAAGATTGTTATTGTCCTCAAGCTTGCACCCAAAAATTGTAAACCTGCTAGTCTTGTGATTTTAGAACAAATGCAGTTCCCTGGGAAATGGGAAAACAATCGTGTAATCCAAAGAATGCTTATGCTATATAATCTTGTACTAAAAAGCCAATAAAGAACTTCTTGCAGGAACAGAGAGATGGAGTTGACTCCCTTTTTTCACAACTGGTGCCCCATGTGAGGAAATCCAGTCCTGACCATGACATTTGGAAGCTGTGCAGTAAGTACAAGAGATTTTATTTCATGGTGGTTCAGTAGTTTCAGCCACGCAATGATGCGGGTCAGTCTCTTACTGTTCCCCAGTGCCAGTATGTGTTAACCCTACAATGGCTGCTGCAGGCTAGTGGAGATTCTGTCTCCAAGGACACTTTGCATTCTTTGTTACATGATGTTGTTCACCATAACCCTTGGTTTCCTGATGAGGGCACACTAGATCAAGATGTCTGGGAATGAATTGGAAGGAATTTAAAACATGATTTTGAGTAAGGACAGAAAATTTCCTCTAAGACATTTACTACATGGACTCTTGCTTGCACTTCCCTGACTACTCTTCATATTGCTGGAATTGAGCTTTCTGAAACTGAGGTACCTAAAAGGGAGACCACGGCTGTGTCTGATGAGTGTCTTCCACCTCCCAAGCCCTCAGCTCCCCTTCCAACAGCTGATAAAGGTGGAGGACAAACAACCATAACCTGGCCCTCCTCCTCCTCCTTTACCACTGCCACTACCTCCTCTCCCTGGAAGTGCCACACCAGTTTTACAAACTGTTTGCATGAAGCAGCATTGGCTGGTGATTTTGTTTGCCCCATTATGCTTAACCAGCAGAACCAAAGAATGTTTGAGCCATTACCCTATGCAACTTATAAAGAGCTCAGAAAAAGTGTCCAAGAAAATGGTGCCTCAAGCCCATTTACTAAAGGGTTGCCACAATCCTTGTATGAAAGCTATGCCTTAACCCCCTGGGATTGGAATTCCTTAGCCCATACTATTCTCAAGTCTAGTGCTTATTTGCTGTGGCATACAGAATATGATGAATGTTGTGTGGAAGAGGCAGGTCACAATCATTTCACAGGAATAAACATTACCACAGAGCAGCTCCAAGGGTGTTGCCAATATGAAGATGTTAACCAACAGTTAAATTGGCCAGATACTACATATCAGCAGGTGGCTTTTTGTGCCATGTGAACATGGGAGTGATTGCTAGACTCAGGGACAGAGGCACAAGGCTCTTTTGTTAATATTCACCAAGGTCTACAGAGCCTTTTGTAGATTTTGTTGACTGGCTGACAAAGGCCATAGGACAACCGGTTAGCCATAGTGGCATGGCTAATATCATTGTTTTACAATTAGCCTTTGAAAATGCTAATGCAGATTGTCAACAAGCTATGTGCCCCATTCACACTAAAGCACAAGCTATCAGTGATCTTATCAAAGCATGTCAGCTAGTGGGTACTGAGAACCACAAGGTGTGGGTTTTTGCTGAAACCATGCATACCCCCACCAAAGGCATGTCCAATGTGTGTTTTTGTTGTGACCAGCCAGGTTGCTTCCAAAAGTAATGTCCTTAGACAACTATATCCTCAGCACAGCCATGAAATCAAGGGCCTCCCAACATCTCTAAACCCTCTAAGCCCTGTCCCTGCTGTAAAAAGGGTTCCCATTGGGCCAATCAGTGTAATTCCAAATGGAATCATGATGGAGCCTTCTTGAACTTGGGAAACTCCCAACAAGGCTGGCTCCATGACCCCTTCAACACTGGAGCTCCAATGAGGAACCCCCAAGGGCAGAGGCCTGAAATATATCAAGTTAGCAACCCAAACAACCTGGAGTTACACCCTTGCAGCTGCCACCTCCAGCAGTGCAGGATTGGACTTCCCCTGTCTCAATTAATTACTCATAAAAGAATCAAATGGAATTAAGAATGTTCATACTGGTGTCTATGGGCAACTCACCCATGGTTTAGTTGGATTGGTCTTAGGAAAATCAAGTCTTACTTCTAAAGGTCTTTTTGTTCATACGGTTGTTATTAATGCCAATTATTGTGGTGAAATTCAAGTTCTCCTTTCCTGCACAGCATTCATCTCTTACCTGCTCAATCTGCTATTGCACAACTGCTCTTATTGCCTTTCTGGGTCCCACAGGCTAAAATTGCCACACGTGGTGCTAAAGCATTCAGTAGTACCAGACCAAGAATGTGCTGGGTCGAGAAAATTCAGCGCAGCCATCCTACATTAACCATTTACATACAGGGATGAGCCTTCCATGGTTTAATCAATACTGGTGCTGATATTTCAGCCATTAGCTTACAATCTTGGCCACCTACCTGGCCAAAGGTCTTACAAGATACCCCTATTACAGGAATTGGGGAAGTGAGCTCCAGAGTTCAAAGCACAGTTCCCCTTGAATGTCATGATGCAGAAGGTCATTCTGCCATGATTCAGCCTTTGATTTTACCAATCCCTGTTAATTTATGGGGGCATGACTTATTATCTCAATGGAATATGACAATTCTGACAAATTTATCCTAAGGGCCACTGCTCCACAAATAAGCACTGAACCTTTACCCTTGACATGGCAATGTAATGAGCCCATGTGGGTGGAGCAGTGGCCCTTTACCTCAGAAAAATTATCCCAGACCCATCAACTCATACATGAACAATTAACCCTTCAACATATTGAGCCATCTACTAGCCCATGGAATTCTCCTATCTTTGTCATAAAAACAAAATCTGGAAAATGACATCTATTACATGACCTGTGAACAATTAATGCTTGCCTTGAACCTATGGGACCCTTACAACCTGGGGTACCCTCACCTGCATGTATGCTGAAAAATTGGCCAACCATTGTCATTGATTTAAAAGACTGTTTCTATTCTAGTCTCTTACACCCTAAAGACAGAAAGCGTTTTGCATTTACCTTACCAGCCATTAACAATGAGGCCTCTACTCAGCATTTTCATTGGAAAATTTTGCTGCAAGGCATGTTAAATAGCCTCACCATGTGTCAATCATTTGTTAGCCAAGCTTTATGTCCAGCTCATGATAAATTCCCTGATTGTAAACTCATCCACTATATGGATGACATTTTGCTTAGTGCACCAACCGATCATCTCTTAGCTCATTTACTGTCATTTACAAAAGACCTCCTCACAGCAGTGGGCTTGTTTATCACCCCTGAAAAAATTCAACAAACAGAACCTTGGAAATATCTTGGCTACTTAGTGTCCCACACTAACAGTACGCCAGCATATTTGTCTTAAAATCTCTGATCAACCTACTCTCAATGAATTGCCAAAACTCTTGGGTAATGTTAACTTGCTCTGTCCCTTGCTTGGCATCCCAGCTTATAAATTACAGCATCTCTTCTCCTTGTTACAGGGAGATTACAACCTCCACAGCATCCACACCCTTACCACCGACTGCCGAAGAGAATTGCTTCTCATTGAACAGGCCATCTAATGTTGCTCTCTTAATTGCATTGATCCACAACTTCCTGCAACATATTTTATTTTTGACCGATCACTCTCCCACTGGATTAACTGGGCAACTTCCTCCTGCATTTCATATTCTTGAATGGCTTTTCTTTGGGCACTCCCCAACAAAATCTCTTTCCCTGTATATTGACTTACTTATTCAGCTTATCATCAAAGGTCACAAACATGTCATTCATCTCACCGTTAAGGAACCTCATTGTATTTACTTGCCTATTATCAAAGATCAGTTTACTCATGTGCTTTCTTTTTCCATCTCCTTACAAGCAGCCATTTATGATTATCCTGGACAGTTCAATTTTCAATTTCCCACAGAGCCTTCATTAACCTTTTTTTGCCTTATGCCTTTTGACTTTCCTCTCATTACTTCTACTTGTCCCATTCCTCATGCTATCACAGTTTTCACCAAAGGATCAGGAAAACTGGTAAGGTGGCCATCTGGACCTCTACATTTTCTTGTGTTGAACGTGACTATCCTACCACCCAAGAAGCTGAACTTGGTGCTCTCATTTTAGCATTTCAAACTTTCCCAAACAACCCAATCAATATCATCTCTGATTCTGCCTATGCAGTTTACTCTGTACAACACCTAGAAACTGCTCTTGTTAGTGCTAGCTGCTCAGTGCCTAACCTTCTTTTATTTCTTCAATTGCAAACTTTAATCCATACTCATCAGCATCCATTTTTTATCATGCATATTTGCTCTCATACTTCTTTACCAGGCTTCTTAACACATGGCAATCAGCAAGCTGACCTCCTTGTGTCATGTCTCTTACACCCCGCTATTGAATCCCATCAATTTTTCCATCAAAACTGGCACAGTTTACAAAAACAGTTTAGTTTAACAGCTCAACAAGTCAAGGATATCATCCACAGCTGCCCTTCCTGCCAGTTACATAATTTAGCACCACCTATGTATGGCACTAATCCTTGTGGCCTTCAGCCCAATGCCGTTTGGCAGATGGATGTCACCCACTTCACCCCATTTGGTCACCTCCATTTTCTTCATGTTGTCACTGATACATACTCTCAGTTTCTCTTTGCACTTCCCCTCTCAGGCAAAACCACAGCTCATGTTTGTCGCTTTCTGTTACAGGTTTTTGCCATCCTCGGATGCCTGCATCAACTCAAAACTGACAATGGCCCTTCCTATACTTCTTGCTTTCATACTTTTTGTTCTCAATGGTCTATACAACATATAACTGGTATTCCCTTTAATCCTACAGGACAGGCTATCATTGAACATGCTCATGGCACACTGAAAACATGTCTTTTAAAACAAAAAGGGGGGAATATGGATCCCTCTGCAAGAACAGCCAAAGCCATATTTGTCCTTAATTTTTTAAATCTCACAGATGATGGACTGACAGCAGCACAGTGCCATTTCCATGTGCTGTGTGAAACAAAAGATACAGAGATGGTGAAGCCTCCTGTGCTTTGGAAAAATAGACAAACTGGACACTGGGAAGGAACAGTGACCTTACTAACCTGGGGATGGGGATATGCTTGTGTTTCCACCTCAGCAGGTCCCCAGTGGATCCCCATGAGGCACATCAAACCATGGAATGGCATGGATGATGCCAAATCTGATTCCCAAACTCCACAACTTGCAGATAGAAGAGACCACACCACAGATGATGAGGCTGCTGAAAATACAGCAAGCTCCATTGATGACGTGGGGAGTCCTGAATAAAACTACACTAAAGGCTGAGGTGGTGCTGCAAAAGAACAGCACCCCTGTAACTCCAGAAACTCTGTTTCTGGCAATGGTTTCTACTATCCATTGCCAGAGTGCAGTAACCTTAATCTTCCTTTCCTTGTTCTCCTTTCTATCCCCATGTGTCTCTGCCTACCTGTATTGGGCTCAAATTTTGGACCCCTCCTCTGTTCCACCCAGCAACTTGGGTGTGGACTCCTCTTTCCCTGTCTCCCACAATGTTACCACTTGGCTAGGTGGAGTACAAGTGCCACCTAGTGGTCCTCGAATTAATGGCAGTCGATGGATCTTAGCTAACAATAGTTTATCTTTTGCCTCCTCTCATCTTCCCCTTTGTGTATCTTTAACAAGTGAATATTGCATAAAACCCCATAACTGTGTCTGGCTGCATAATGCCTCCCAGACACTCACTTTCACATCCACAGGGAACCTCACTTTTGGAAATGAAACTACCCAGAATAATGTTTCCATGCTGGCTCCAGATCCCCTTGCACATCTAGACACAACAAATATAAACCCATGGGCACATCCCTTGATTGGAAAGCATGCAGTGGCAAAAATCCCCATGTCCTTTTCATTCATAACCACTCTATTATTGATTGGAGCCCCATCAGAAGTCTGTCTGGCATCCACAAAAAATTAGTTCATTGGGTCGGAAATCACTCTGTCCTTGTGGCAAACTCCTCTGAACCTATCATTTGGACCAATGGCTCATTAAGCCCTCCCACCCCTGAACTCGACTCCTGGCCACCACAGTGTACTGTGTGGAAGTTAGGACATGTCTTCCACAAAGTATCCATCTGGCATGTAATTATAACTCTTCCAAGCATACAAATATTACTTTCACTTGTAACCGTACTCTTGATGTCCTAGTCTGCACTACGCATACTTATGTATTCCTAACCAATGATTCCCTTAATATTACCTATTCTGATCATTACAACATTACCTTCTCAAACAACTCATATTTTACTTCTTGTATTTCAAACACTAACATAACTGAGAGGAATACAACAAGTATATTAGTCTTAAAGAAACAAGTGGAAATATTTCTATCAGTGAATCTAACTCAAGAATGGCAATCTTCCTCCTCTCTTGCTGTTCTTGAACAGGCTTCACAAAAAATTCATGTCCCCCATTTCATATTTACTGTAATTGCAGTTCTTATATCCACTGTTGTAATTTTAGCCTCTGCTACTGCATCTATAGTAGCTATCACACAAACTGTGCAAACAGCTCACTTTGTAAATTCTGCTATTGAGAATGTTAGTCAACAATTTATTACTCAACAAAGCATTGATCAGAAAATCCTAACCTGAATTCAAGCCCTAGAGGCTGCAGTTGAATTTGTAGGCAAATGGCAAGATGCCCTTGCCTGGCACCTTACTTTAAGATGTCATTGGCAGATGACATCCATCTGTGTAACCCCTTTGCAATGGAATCATACATGCCACACTTGGAATGATGTCTAAAAACAATTGTGGGAGTGTTTCATGATAATTTAACTAGTGATGTGAATAATCTAAAAACACAAATTTTAGAAATGCTCCATGCCACCTGAATCAATGAGTGAACCAATGCTATCCATACTCTACAAAATCATTTGCAGTGGCTAGCCCCAAGCTCCTGGGGTCACATATTTTCTTTACCCTCTATAGCTAAATGGCTCTTACTTAGTGCTATATCTTGTGTTTTGCTTTTAGGACTATGGTGTGGGTGGACCAGCGTAAGAAGACATTGCACCCATTCCCAGAACCTCCATGATATCCCTATGAATGAGCTTCAAGTCATTACAAATTGTAATCATAATAAAAAGGGGGGAGATGTGGAGGCATGGAAGCTTCCCTAGCTTGGCAAGTTAGTCAGAGAGGCCACCTCCTAAAAGGTTGGGAGAAGGTCAAGGCATTGTGTGCCTGAAGGGAGGCACTGAGGCATTGTGCATCTGATGGCAGGCAATTAATTTAGAGCATGAAGCCAGGCTCCCTCTGTGTTTCTGTTTTCCCACCTAGTCCAGGAGAGATTGTTCCCTAAGATTGTTATTGTCCTCAAGCTTGCACCCAAAAATTGCTAGTCTTGTGATTTTAGAACAAACGCAGTTCCCTGGGAAATGGGAAAACTATCACGTAATCCAAAGAATGCTTATGTTATATAATCTTGTACTAAAAAGCCAATAAAGAACTTCCTGCAGGAACAGAGAGATGGAGTCAGCTCCCTTCTTTCATACTCACTTCCATGGTTTCTGCTGAGAAACCCACCCATAGTCTTATCGGGCTTGTCTTGTATGTGATGGATTGTTTTTCTGTTGCTGATTTCAGAATTTTCTTTGGCTTTGACATTTGGCAATCTGATTATAAGTGTCTTGGAGTAGGTCTATTTGGGTACTCCAAATGGAGTAGTGTTCCATTTTCTTCAATGGTTTTAAAGAGTTTAAGATTGGTGTCAGTACTTTTTGGAAAGTTTGGTAAAATACCCCTGTGAGGCCATCTGGCCCTGGGCATTTATTTGTGGGAAGCTTTTTGATGACTTATTGGATCTTTTTGCTTGTGATTGGTTGGTTGTGGTCTTCTATTTCATCACTGCTCAGTCTAGGTTGTTCATGTGTTTCAAGGAAATTATCCAGTTTGTTGGTATACAGTTGTTCATATTATCCTCATAATTTTTTAATTTCTTCAGGATCTGCAATAATGTCACCTCTCTCCTTTATTATTTTGTTTATTTGGGTCTTCTCTCTTTTTAATTTTGTCAATCTAGCTAGGAGCTTGTCAATCTTGTTGATCTTCTCAAAGAACCAACTTTTGGTCTTATTTATTCTCTCTGTTGTGTTGTTGTTCTCTATGTCATTTATTTCTGCTTGCATCCTTGTTATTTCTTTTCTTTTACTTGGTTTAGGATTAGTTTGCTGTTCATTTTCTTTCTTCTTCTGTTGCACCATTAGCTCTTCAATTTTAGCTCTTTCTTCCTTTTTAATACATGTGTTTAGAGCTATAAATTTCCCCCTCGGTACCACTTTTGCTGCATCTCATAAGATTTCTTAATTTTTAAACTTTTTATTGAAGTAACAAATATATAACTCAAAATTTCTCATTTTAATCACTTTCAAGTGCAAAATTCAGTAGTATTAATTATATTCCCAGTACTGTGCTGCCATCACCAATATCCATTACCCCACTTGTTCATCCCCACAAACAGAAACTCAACCCATTAGCAATAAATCCCTCATTTCCCCCTCCCCCAGCACCTGATAACCTCTAATCTACTTTCTATGTCTGTGATTTTGCTTATGCTAGGTATTTCATGTAAGTGGAATCTTAAATTTTTTGTCCCTTTGTTTTCAACATGTTCAATACTGAGCATATTATTTTTAATTCAGTTTCTTTGAGATATATTCAAATACCATATCATCATCCATGGTGTAAAATCAACTGTTCACAGTGCCATCATACTGGTGCATTCTATCACCCCAATCTATTTTTGTACATTTTCCTTATATTAGAAAATATCAGAATCAGAATAAAAAATAAAAATAAAAAATAACACCCAAATCATCCCCCCATCCCACACTATTTTTCATTTAGTTTTTGCCCCCATTTATCTACTCCATCCTTACACTGGATAAAGAGAGTGTGATCCACAAGGTTGTCATAATAACACTGTCACCCCTTGTAATCTACATTCTTATACAGTCATCTTTAAGAATCAAGGCTACTGGGTTGGAGTTTGGTAGTTTCGGGTATTTACTTCTCGCTATTCCAATACATTAAATCCTAAAAAATGTTATCTATATAAGTGCATAAGAATGTCCACCAGAGTGACCTCTTGACTCCATTTGAAATCTTTCAGCCACTGAAGCTTTATTTCATTTCATTTTGCATCCCCATTTTTGTCAAGAAGATGTTTTCAATCCCACAATGCTGGGTCAAGATTCATCCCTGGCAGTCGTATCCTGCATTGCCAGGGTGATTTACACCCTTGGGAGTCAGGTCTCATGTAGGGGGGAGGGCAGTGAGATCACCTGCCAGGGTGGCTTAGTTAGAGAGAGAGGGCCACATCTTAACAAAGAGGCACTCAGGGGGATACTCTTAGGCACAATTAGGGGGATACTCTTAGGCACAATTATAAGCAGATTTAGTCACTCATTTGCACTAAAAAGCTTAATGGGGCAAGCACCAAGACAGATGGCTTAGCATGTCAGGCTATCAGTCCCCAATGTTTGTGAGAACATCAGCAACAATCCAGATGAGGAAGTCCAACACTTCTGCATCCACCCCCATCTCCTCAGGGGGACCCAAAATATATATATTTTTATTCTCTGTCCAAATTCCTTTGTGAAGTGTTGCTATTTCAGTCTAACCTATACAGAACTGCCATTTCTCACTTCCTATTCAAAGTTCCATGTAATTGTGGTGCTTGAACAAACTCACTATAGAAGTTACATTGTTTAGAAAATATAGATCCTGCACCCTTGGTCTCACATGGAAGTTGAAGTTTTGACACAGTCAGTTTCAACCTTTACCCTTTGGCCCAATTTGCCCTAGTCTTAACCAGATCTACTTCATTCATATCTCTAATCAAAGTCTGGGTTCTTTTTCAGCTTTACCTTTTAACAGTTGCTGTGTGCATTAATACTGACATTCATATCTGCTGAGCTCTAGCTCTGAGTTTCAGGTGTCAACAGATACCCAATTTTCCAGGGACCAATCAGGTTATACACCAAGGGATCAACATCTCAGAGTTTGGAGATAGCCATTACAATTCAGGAATAGATTTGACTGCTGCAAGAGTTTACAATCTAGGGACCATTACAATAATCATTTCCCTAGTAGGCTGTGCTTTAAGATTCAATTCTGAGTTTTCACATTGTAGTTAGTCCATATCGGTGAAGCATTATAGTGTTTGCCTTTGTTTCTGGCATACTTCACCCAAAAGCTGTCTACAGGATCCATTCAACTCCATGTGTGTCTCACAACTTCACTCCTTCTCATAGTTGCTCAATATTCCATTGCATGTATACACCACAGTTCACCATTCTGTTCCTCAGTCAGTGTACTCTTAGGCCACCTCCACCCCACTGTAAACCATGAATACTGCCTCCATAAACACCAAGGTGCAAATGTCCATTCATGTCTCTGCTCTTGGATCTTCCAAGTATATACCCCATAATGAGGTTCCTGGACCTTATGGCCTCTGCACACTTAGCTTCTTGTGGAACCACCACAGTGACATCCAGAAAGGCTACACAATTCTGCCTTCTCATCAAAAGTAAATAGGTACATCCCTCTCTCCATATTTTCTACAGCACTTTTACCCCTATTTATATTTTTCCTACAATTTTGTGGAGATATATTCACATAACATACAATTACCCACAGTGTACAATCAGTTGTTCACAGTATCATCATATAGTTGTACATTTATCACCACATTCAGCACTTGAACATACTGATTACTACGAAAAAAATTTATTTTTTGGTGAATAATAAAAAACATAATAAAAAGAAAAATAAAGTGTCATACCATACAATATATTAGTAAGGACAGAAAACAATACCACTACCAAGAATCCCATGTCCCTCCCTTACATCTCCCTCTCATACACATTTAACTTTGGTATCTTGCCTTTGTTACATTTAATGGAAGCATATCACAATGTTACTGTTGACCATATCCAGTTTGCCTTGATCATATTTTTTTCCCAAATACCATCCCTTTTCCAACACTCTGCATGGTTGACATTCACTTGTTCTCCCATATGTGAGACCATTTTTATATTTGTATCTTTATTAACAGTCATTGGCCACTCCAGTTTTTTGCCAAGTTATACAGTCCCAGTCTTCATCATCTATCTTTACCTCTGGTGTCATATATTCCCCTATCCCACCTCTTTCAGCGTTACTCACAGACATCTTTGTTCAGTGTACTTACAATAATGTGCTACCATCACACAGTATTATGCTGTCTTTTTCTGGATCTATACAATCAATCCTGCTGAACATTCTGTAGTCCTTCAGCATCAAATGTCTGATCTTTATCTCTTTCTATCTCCTGGTAGCCTGTGTTATCAGCTTTTAACTCTCAAAGTTTGCTCACTAATGTTAGTTCATAATAGAGAGACCATACAGTATTTGTCCTTTTGTTTCTGGCTAACTTCACTCAACATAATGTCCTCAAGGTTCATCCATGTTATTATATGTTCATGTCTTTTCTCTGACTTATAGCTGCATAATATTCCATCATGTGTTTATACCACAGTTTGTTTATCCACTCATCCATTGATGGACATTTGGGCTGCTTCCATCTCTTGGCAATTGTGAATAATGTGCAAAAACATTGGTTTACAAATGTTCATTTGAGTCTTATCTTTCAGTTCCTTTGAGAATATACCTGGCAATGGAATAGCTGGGTCATATGACAGATCTATACTCAGCTTCCTGAGGAACCTCCATACTGTCTACCAGAATGGTTGCACAATTCTACATTTCCACCAGCAATGAATAAGCATGACTCTTTCTCCACATCCTCTCCACCACTTGTAATTTTCTGTTTTTTGGATAATGGCCATTCTTGTAGATGTGAGATGTTATCTCACTGTGGTTTTGATTTGAATTTCCCTAATAGCCAGTGAACTTGAGCATTTTTTCATATGTTTTTGAGCATTTGTATTTCCTCTTCAGAAAAGTGTCTGTCCATATCTTTTGCCCATTTTTAATTGGGTTATTTGTCTTTCTGTTGTTTAGTTGCAGGATTGATTAATATATTCAGGATATTAAACCCTTATCTGATATGTAGTTTCCAAATATTGTCTCCTGTTGTGTAGGCTGCCTTTTTACTTTTCTAACAAAATACTTTGATGTACAAAGGTGTCTGATTTTGAGGATGTCCCATTTGTCTATTTGTTCTTTGGTTGCTTGCAATTTGGGTGTAAGGTCTAGAAAACCACATCCTTTCACAGGTTCTTTAAGATATTGCCCTATGTTTACTTTGAAGAGTCTTATGGGGTTAACAGTTATATTTAGGTATTTGATTCACTTGGAGTTAATTTTTGTATAAGGTGTGAGGTAGGATTCCTCTTTCATTCTTTTGGAAATGGATATCCAGTTCTCCAAACACCATTTGTTGAGGAGGCTACTCTGTCCCAGTTGTTTTGACTTGACTGCCTTATCAAAGATCAATTACCCATAGATGCCAGAGTCTATTTCTGAACACTCAATTCAATTCCATTGGTCAGTATCTCTGTCTTTATGCCAGTACCATGCTCTTTTGAGAACTGTAGCTCCATAATATGCTTGAAAGTCAGGTAGTGTGAGACCTCCCACTTTATTCCTCTTTCTCAAGATATTTTTGGCTATTCAGGGCATCTTGCCTTTCCAAATAAATTTGGTTTTTGGTTTTTCTATTTCTGCAAAGTAAGTTGTTGGGATTTTAATTGGTATTACATTGAATCTATAAATCAGTTTAGGTAGAGTTGATATCTTAATTGTATTTAGTCTTCCAACCCATGAACACAATACATTCTTCCATTTTTTATGTCTTTTCAATTTCTTTTAGCAGTTTCTTCTGGTTTTCTTTGTATAGGTCTTATGTGGCCTTCATTAAGTTTATTTCTAAATACTCGATTCTTTTGGTTGCTATTGTAAATGGAATTTGTTTTTTTATTTCTTCCTCTTGTTGCACATTACTTGTTTATAAGAACACTGCAGATTTTTGCATGTTGATCTTGTAGCCTGTCATGTTGTTGTATTAACTGATTAGCTCTAATAGCTTTGCTGTAGATTTTTCTGGATTTTCTACACATAGAATCATGTCATCTGCAGACAGTGAAAGTTTTACTTCTTCCTCTCCAATTTGGATGCTTTTTATTTCTTTTTCTTGCCTGATTGCTCTAGCTAGATCTTCCAGCACAATGTTGAATAACAATGGTGACAATGGGCATCCCTGTCTTGTTCCTGATCTTAGAGGGAAGACTTTCAATCTCTTCCCTTTGAGTATGATGCTAGCTATGGGTTTGCATATATTGCTTTTATCATATTGATAAAGTTCCCTTCTATTCCTATACTTTGAAATGTTTTCATCAAGAAAGTTTGTTGAATTTTGTCAAAAGCCTTTTCTGCATTGATTGAAATCTTCATATGGTTCTTTTCCTTTGATTGACTGATGTGGTCTACTACATTAACTGATTTTCTTGTGTTGAACCAGCCTTGTATACCTGGAATAAATCCCACTTGGTTGTGGTGTATAATTCTTTTAATGTGCTTCTGGATTCTATTTGCAGGTATTTTGTTGAAGATTTTTGCATCTATATTCATTATAGAGATTGGTCTATAATTTTCTTATTTTGTAGTATCTTTGTCTGATTTTGGTATTAGGGTAATGTTGGCTTCATAAAATGAGTTGGGTAGTTTTCCCTCCCCTTCAATTTTTTTGAAGAGTTTGAGCAAGATTGGTACTAATTCTTTCTTGAATGCTTGGTAGAATTCAAATGTGAAGCCACTTGGCCCTGGTCTTTTCTTTTTTGGGGAGCTTTTTGATGACTGACTCAATATCTTTCCTTGTGATTGGTTTGTTGAGCTTGTCTATTTCTTCTCAGACCAATGTTGGCTGTTTATGCTTTTCTACAAAGTTGTACATTTTGTGTTAGTTGTCCAATTTATTAGCATATAGTTGCTAATAGTAGCTTCTCATTATCTCCTTTATTTCTGCAGGGTCAGTAGTTATGTTTCCTTTCCCATTTCTGATTGCATTTATTTGCATCTGCTTTCTCTCTCTCTCTCTCTCTGTCTCTCGCTCTCTCTCGCTCTCTCTCTCATTATTTTTTTGTTGTTGTTGTTATCCAAGCTAGGGGTCTGTCAATTTTGTTGATTTTCTTGAAGAAACAGCCTCTGGTTTTGTTGATTCTCTCTATTGGTTTCCTGTTCTCAATTTCATTTATTTCTGCTCTAATTTTCATTATTTCTTTCCTTCTGTTTGCTTTGGGGTTTATTTGCTGTTCTTTCTCTACTTTCTCCAGGTAGACAGTTAATTCCTCAATTTTTGCTCTCTTCTCTTTTAATATAGGCATTTATGGCAATAAATTTCCTTCTCAGCCTTGCCTCTGCTGCATCCCATAAGTTTTGATATGTTGTGTTTTCATTGTCATTTGCCTCAAGGTATTTACTAATTTTTCTTGTAATTCCTTCCTTCACCTACTAGTTTTCTAAGAGGTTGTTGTTTAGTCTCTATATACTTTTGAATTTTACAATCTTCTGCCTGTTATTTATATACAACTTCATTCCATTATGATCATTGTGCTTTTTAAATATGAATATTTTTAAATTTGTTGAGACTTGCTTTGTGACCCAGCATGTGGTCTATCCTAGAGAATGTTCCATGAGCACCTGAAAAAAACATATATCCTGCTGTTGCATGGTGTAGTGTTTGATAAATGTCTGTCAAGTCTAGTTCATTTATCATACAATTCAACATCTCCATTTCCTTGTTGATCTTCTGTCTAGATGTTCTATCCATTGATGAGAGTGGTGTATTGAAGTCTCCAAGTATTATTGTAGAGTTATCTATTTCTCCTTTTAGTGTTCTCAGTGTTTGCCTCATACATTTTGGGGCACTCTGGCTTGGTGCATAAATATTTATGATTGTTATGATTTCTAGATGAATTGACCCTTTTATTAATATATAGTGTCCTTCTTTGTCTCTTTTAATTGTTTTACTTTTTAATTCTACTTTGATATTAATAAAGCTACTTCCACTTTTTTTCTGGTTGCTGTTTGCATGAAATGTCCTTTTCCAACCTTTCACTTGCAGCCTATTTTTGTCCTTGTGTCTAATGTGAATTTCTTGTAGACAGCATATAGATGGGGCCTGTTTTTTAATCCATTCTTCCAGTCTGTGTCTTTTTATTGGAGAGTTTAGTACATTAACATTTAGTGTTATTATTGTAAGGGCAGTATTTTCTTCTATCATTTTGTGTTTTGGATTTTATAGGTCATGTCTTATTTTTTCCTCTCTCTCTTTTTATCCTTCCTGATAATCTTCATTTTTATACTCTTCTCCAAATCTCTTTCTCCTGTCTTTTCCTATCAACATGTAGCATTCCCTTTAGTATTTCTTCTAGTGCTGGTCTTGAATTCATGAACTCTCTCACTGTCTGTTTCTCTGGAAATATTTTAATCTCTCCCTCATTTTTGAAGGACAGTTTTCCCAGATATAGAATTCTTGTTTGGCAGTTCCTCTCTTTCAGTATCTTAAAAATATTGTATCACTATCTTCTTGCCTCCATAATTTCTATGGAGAAATCTGTACATAGTCTCATCAAGCTTCCCTTGTATGTGATTGATTGCTTTTCTCTTGCTGCTTTCAGAATTCTCTCTTTGTCTTTGACATTGGACAATCTGATAAGTAAGTGTCTTGGAGTAGGTCTATTGGAGTCTATTCTGTTCGGAGTGTGCTGTATTTCTTGAATCTCTAATTTTCTGTCTTTCATAAGAGTTGGAAAATTTTCAGTAATTATTTCTTCTATTATTCTTTCTGCCCCTTTTCCCCTCTCTTCTTCTGGGATGCCCAAAACATGTATATTTGTGCATTTAATGTTGTCACTCAGCTCCCTAAGACCCTGCTCACATTTTTCCATTCTTTTCACCATCTGTTCTTTCATGTGTGTGAATTCAGATGTCTGGTCTTCCAATTCACTGATCCTTTCTTCTGCCTGTTCAAATCTGCTATTGTATCCCTCCATTGTCTTTTTCATCTCCTCCATTATGCCCTTTATTCCCATAAGTTCTGCCATTTGCTTTTTCAAGTTTATGAATTCTTCCTTATGATCATCCAGTGTCCTCCTTATATCCTTCATCTCTTTTGTTGTGTCTTCCCTCAGTTCATTGACTTGATTTTTTAATTGACTTAGCTTTGAACATCTCCAATTATTTCTTCCTTCAGTTCATTGAATTGATTTAGCAAGAATTGCTTCAACTCCTGTGTCTCCTTGAACTATTAGTTTGTTCCTTTGGCTGCTCCATATTTTCATGTTTCCTAGTATGGCTCATTATCTTAAGCTGTCTAGGCATTTGACTTACTTGATTACTTATTCTGGAGGTTTTCACTTTTTTACCCAGGGTTTTCTTGTTGGTTGGATTTGTTCTCTAACCTTGGTGTTCAGTTCAGCCTATTCTAGAAGTTTAATTTAGATTCTGTTTATATGATCAGAGTTTTTCACCTCTTGTTTTTTCTATTTCATGCCCTGCCTCTATGTAGACTTCTTGTGTGATGGTCTCCTCAGATACAGTCAACCCCAGTCAGTCTTTCCCTGTCCCAAGAGGCCCAGGTCTCAGGAGGATGTTATGGAGCTTCCTTGAGAATGAGACCCTCCTGTGAGGCCTTTAGTGTCTATGCTTCTCTTCTGCTGTCCAGCAGTTGGCACTTGCCAGCCCACAGTTATCCCACCAGCGTAAGGAACTGTGGAGCCGTTAGTTCTCCTGGTGAACCTGACCCTGTTGGAGGTGTGGCTTACTGAAGCTTTTTTCTGAATTCCATCCCCTGAGGTCTGAGTTACCAGAAGGAGGTTTGCCACTGGAGCTTGTCCATGACCCCCTTTCCTTGGGAAGTTACAGTGTTCAGCAAATTTTCTCTGTCACTAGACTTATTGCTTTGTCTCTCAGAGCTACCTTAGCTCTGCTCTTGCCTGGGCCCAAATTGCAAGTCTTTGAGGCTTTCTGTAATGGGCTTCTCAGAATAATTGTTTTAAGAAAGGAGGAAAAGATAAAAAGAAAAGAAAAAGGAAAAGAAAAAGATGAACCCTATATGAACTATATACAATCTTTGCAGCTCTAATGGGCTATTGAAATGCTAAGAAACAAGGAGTTGAGGGCCATTAAGGAACAATCAAGAAAGCAGAGAAACTGGCTCTTCAGACAAGGAAACTCACCCTCTGGATTTGCATATGCACCTGATTCTGTTTGTGCCCTGCCCTTCTCTGTATCATGGTCACTTGAGCTCCAAAAAGTCTTTGTTTCTATTTTTGGAGTTTTTTGCTGTTTTTGCTAGCCTTATCTCCTCTCTGTTGGGCTGGCTGCTCCAAGATTCTCCAGTGTCAGGTCTTAGTCTAGGTTTGGAATTTTTGATCAGCAGTCTGTTTTCAATCAGCTGCAACTGTAGTTCTCCCTCCTGGTTCCCAGCAGCAGTGGCTCCTCCTCCCATGGGACTCTGCCTGGCAGGAAGGGATGTGGAAACCCTGGCCATGAGAAGTTACAGTTATCACTGATCTCAGCTGTTCCACACATTAATGAGTGTTGTATGAAGAATGCCCAAAGTCAATTTGCCTGCATCCCATAGGTTTTGATATGTTGTGTTCTCATTTTCATTCATCTCTGTATATTTAGCAATATCTTTTGCCATTTCTTCTTTAACTCACTGATTATTTAGGAGTGTGTTGTTTAACCTCCAGTATTTTTGAATTTTCTAAGTCTCTGATTGTTATTGACTTCTAATTGTATTCCAATGTTATCAGAGAATGTGCTTTGAATAATTTCAATTTTTTTTAAAATTTACTGAGACTTGTTTTATGTCCCAGCATATGATCTATTCTGGGGAAAGTTCCATGAGAACTAAAGAAGTTGTGTATCTTGGTGAAGTGGGATGTAATGTTCTGTATATGTCTTTTAATTCAAATTCATTTATCAGATTGTTTAGGTTTACAAATTCCTTATTGGACTTCTGTCTGGTTGATCTATTAATAGGAGACAGTGCAGTATTGAAGTCTCCCATAATTATTGTGGAAACATCTATTGCTTCCTTTAGTTTTGCCAATGTTTGTCTCATGTATTTTGGGGCACCTTTATTGGGTGCATAAACTTTTATGATTGTTATTTACTCCTGTTGAATTGCCCCTTTTATTAGGATGTAGTGGCCTTCTTTGTCTGTCATAACATCCTTGCATTTAAAGTCTATTTTGCCTGAGATTAGTATTGCTACTCTTTCTTTTTTTTTGGCTATAGCTTGCATGAAATATTTTTTCCATCCATTCACTTTCAATTTATTTGTGTCCCTTTGTCTAAGATGAGTATCTCCTATGCAACATATTGATGGTTCATATTTTTTAATCCATTTTGCCAATCTGTCTTTTAATTGGGGAGTTTAATCCATTTACATTCAGTGTTATTACTGTGAATGCATGTCTTGAATCAGCCATACTATCCTTTGGTTTACATTTGTCGATATATTTTCCCTCTCTCTCTTAATGTCCTTTGGCATTCCCATACTAAATCTCTTTAGTTCTGAAACTTTCTCCATATGTCTCCCCCCTTTCTTTAGTTCTCTGTTGGTAGGCTCCCTTTAGGATCTCAATTAGGGCAGGTATCTTGTTAGCAAATTCTCTCAGTATTTGTTTGTCTGTGAAAAATTTAAGATCTCCCTCAAATTTGAAGGAGAACTTTGCTGGATAAGGAATTCTTGGTTGGCAAGTTTTCTCTTCCAGAATTTTAAATATGTCATGCCACTGCCTTCTTACCTCTATAATGGCAACTGAGTAGTCACTCCTGGGTCTTATGCTTTCCCTTGTAAGTGGTGAATTTCTTCTCTCTTGCTGCTTTCAGAGCTTGCTCCTTCTCTTCAGCATTTGACATTCTGATCAGAATATGTCTCAGAGTGGGTTTATTTGGATTTATTCTGTTTGAAGTTCATTGGGCATCTATGATTTGTGTATTTATGTTGTTTAGAGGATTAGGGAAGTTTTCCCCAACAATGTCTTTGAATACTCTTCATAGACCTTTACTCTTCTCTTCCCCTTCTGGAACACCAATCATTCTTATATTTGTGTTTTTATGTTGTCCAGCATATAGCTGAGAACCATTTTGATTTTTTTGATTTTTTCCCCATTCTTTCTTTTGTTTTTTGTTTTTTTTTTCATTTTCCATTCTGTCCTCTTTGAGCTCACTGATTCACTGTTCAGGTTCCTCTAATCTAGCACTTTTGAGTATCCAGAATCTTTTTAATTTGTTCAACAGTTCCTTTTATTTCCATAAGGTCAGCTTTTTTTATTTACTCTTGCAAATTCTTTATGCTTTTCTAGGGTCTTCATGTCCTTTATATCATGTGCAATGATCTCATTGTTTGTCATTAGTTCTTTGATTAATTGCTCCAAGTACTGTGTCTCCTCTGATATTTTTATTTGGGTGTTTGGGTTTGGGTTATCTGTATCTTCTGATTTCTTCATATGCTTTAAAATTTTCTGTTGTTTTTGGCCTCTTGGCATTTGCTTATCTTGATAGAGTTATTTTTGGATATGTAGACTTATTTCAACAATTATCTCTAATTTGTCAGTGCTACAGCTTGGTGGAGTACACTTTCTCTGCCTAACCAGCAGGTGGCATCTATGATCCACCTATTCACCTCAGCCAATTCTCCCCAACTTTGTCTTTGTGGTGAGTGGGGATATGAATCTTGTGGAGGTCCAATTGGTGCACCAAATCTCCATGTGTAGTTGGTGCTGCCCACCCTGAAAGTAGGGGTGTGTCTGAGTGGTTAGGAAGGGAGGGTGGCTTTAATAATGAAATCACCCAGGTGTTCCTGGAGACAAAGCTGTTGCAGGAGTCCAAACCTTTGGTTCAGTCTAACCACAGTTTGCCTCTGCTGTGGACCCACAAGTCCCTGGTATTGGCATATGGTCCTTGGGATTTCCATGTGGGTCCCACTTCCAAGCTGTGCCCTCCTAGGGCCTCTGCTGAGGGAAGACTGCCCTACATCACAGGTGAGCACCATGCCCAGTGGAAACGCTGAGCTGCAGGGCCATGTAGGGGTGTTCCCAGCCCACTGAAAAAGTGGCTGTACTGGGTGTGATAATTTCACCCTTTTCACAGACCTCTGCCTTCCTAGTTCTGAGACAATTAGCTGCAGGTGTGCAAAAGGCTATCATCTACACCAAATACTCAGGTGTGTGAGTGGGTTGTGGGAAACACTGCCCACCATGCTGGGCTGCACAGCATAGCTCTGGGCTGCAGCACCAGGCAGGGGAATTCCCAATCTGCTGAGAAAATGGCTGTATAGGGCACAGTAATTTCCCCCTTTTTTCACACCTCAGACTTCCTAGCTCTGGGACAATTACCTGCAGGTGTAAGAAAGGCTATTGTCCATGCCAGATCCTGAGGCATGTGCAAGGGGTTTTCGGAGGCAATTCTCACCATGGTGGGTTGTATGTCTCTTGCTGCCAGATCCACAGATGCTTTTGGGTTTTTAAACTAATCCATCTCCAAACACCAACCCCTGGTTTCTCCCAACCATGGCATGGCTGCCAGTTCTCCAGCAGGCTCACTCACTCATTTCAGAATACAGAGTCCTGATTTCACCAAGTGCACAGTCCCTGTGGATTGAGCAGAGATTGTCCAGCTGGTGCATCACTGGAACTGGTATTCTGGAGCACTTTCTGTCTTTTATTTAGTATTTTTCATGGAGACTTTTTGGCCCTGTATCTCCTAACCCACCTTCTTCTCTCCTCTTCAATAGTTTTACTTTTTGAAGTCCAATTTGGTTGACATTAGTATAGTTACTCCTGCTTTTTTCTGGTGGTTGTTTGCATGAAATATCTTTTTCCAACCTTTCATTTTCAGCCAATTTTGGTCCTTGTGTCTAAAGTGACTTTCTTCTAGACAGCAAATAGAGGGGTCCTGTTTTTAATCCATTCTGCCAGTCTGTGTCTTTTTTGGGGGGAGTTTAATCCACTAACATTTAGAGTTATTACTGTAAGGCAGTATTTTCTTCTACCATTTTCCCTTTTGGTTTTTATATGTCATATCTTAAATCCACTGTTGTAGCCATCCAGTGTCTTTTTCATCTTCTCCATTATGCCCTTCATTTCTATAATTTCTGCCATTTCTTCTTCAAGTTTACAAATTCTTCTTATGGTCATCCAGTGTCTCCTTTATATCCTTCATCTCTTTTGCCATATCTTCTCTCAGCTCATTGAATTGATTTAGGAGATTTATTTGAACATCTTTAATTAGTTCTTCCCTCAGTTCATTGAATTGATTTAGCATTAGTTGCCTCAACTCCTGTATCTTGGTTGAACTATTAGCTTGTTCTTTTGGCTCATCCATAGCTTCATGTTTCCTAGTATGACTCATTATCTTAAACTGTGTAGGCATCTGACTTTCTTGATTAGTTTATTCTGGAGCTCATTTTCACTCTTTTACCTACGATTTTCTTGTTGGCTGGCTTTGTTCTCTAAACTTTGGTGTTCAGTTCAACTTATTCTAGACCTCTAACTTAGATTCTATTTAGCTGATCAGAATGTTTCAACTCTTGTTTTTGTGTTTCTTGCCCTGCCTCCATGTAGCCTTTTTATGAGAGGGTATCCTTAGATATTGTCAACCCAGTGAGGTTTTCCCAGTCTAGAAAGACCCAGGTCTCAGGATGAGGATATGGAGCTTCCCTGAGAATGGGACTCTCCTGTGAGGCTTCTAGACTCAGAGCTTTTCCTATCCTCTCCAGAAGGTGGTGCTTGCCAGCCCATAGCTCCTTCAACAGTGTAAGGAGCTGCTTGTGCCTTTAGTTCTCCTGCCTTAAGCTGGTTTCTGAATTACAGCCCCTGGGGTCTGAGTTTCTAGAAGGAGAGCTGCCAATTGAGCTGGACTTCCCCCCACTCTCCCAATCCTAGGAACTCCAGCTGTCTCCCAGGGGCACTATTCCCTTCTACCCTCTCCTCTTTGGGGCAACTATGGCTTAATTCCTTGGTCAACCTGAATTGCCAATTAAAGACTGGTGTGGAGACTTTCTTCAGAAGTGAATCTGGAATTCAAAGACATTCTGGGTAGTCTTTCTTCCCCCAAGACTAGCCTAGACCTTTAACTTGGGCTATGTGATAGAAAATAACCACATATGTTACTTTAAATTTTTGAGCCACATATGTTACTTTTAAATTAAAAAAAACAAGAAAAGAATAAAAAGGAAAAAAGAAAAAAGGTGTCCCTTTTTAAAGCCTTTCCACAGCTTGAAGTTTTGTCAGTGTCAGAATAGAGTGTTAAATATGTGATTTGGGCTATTATCTGGATAATTACTCTCCAACAGCTTTACTTCTGCCCTTGCAGGGAGATATTGAAGTGTAAAAACATAAGAAGTCAGTTGGAATGGAGAAGGGATAAAATGTAGGAAAAGAAAACAAACAAACAAACAAAAAAACAAGCATTTCTGGAGCCAGGGAATAGGTTTCTGCTTTTATGTGCCCCCCCCCTTGTCCAATCCTAGCCCTTCTCTAGCATCCCCAGCACTGAAAGTTAATTAATTAATTTTTAATTAATTCTACAGCTGAGGCTGAGTTGAACCCCACTTCTTGCTCCCAGCAGATTATTTTTTTTCTTTTCAGGAAGCCAGCTGTAGGAGAGTCCCTGGGGTCTGGGTGGGGAGGGGTGCCAGACCTCTGGTTGGGGGAACTTACAGATTTTGCTGTGATCTCAGCTTTTCCACCCACTCCAAACTTGTGTATGATGTGTGACTGGTCACTGGAGACCCCCAAAATCTCTGTTTCATACAGTTCCTGGTTAATTACTAGCTGCCCTAGAGGAAAGACTAAATTCCACACCTCACCACTCTGCCATCTTGCCCCACTCCTCCTACCTTAATGCTTTTTGAATGAATTTGAATTAGCTGCCAATATTTCAGAATTAGGAGACTTTTCTGGAAAAATCTCTATTCCCAGCTTCCTCTGAAAAATTAGTTCCTAGTAACATTAGCCCCTAACTCCTACATGGCCATAAGTGAATAACAGCTGCCACATTTGCAGCTGTCATTTGTTCTCCAATTGGCTCTGTTCCCACCACTTTTTATTGTCTTCTACTTGACCTGCTTCCTTTATTTACATTACCTACTTGACTCCTGCAGACTATTTTCTCCCCAAAATTTCCCCTCAGAATTTAATTTCTAAAAATTTCAAACATATTTAAGATTTGAAAAAGTTGCAAGACCAACATTATCATAAAACTACATATATTTTGTTATATTTGCTTTTTTTACACATCTCCATCTATTTATGACTTTATCCATGCATCAGATTAGACCACTAAATATTTTGAAGCATTTCAGTGTAATTTTCAGGCATCAGTAGAATTAACCCTCTGGGCAATTGAGGATGCATGTCACTAATTAGAATTAAGTATTTGTTTGCATCTTTAATTTTTTGATAAAATTTATACACAATGAAATACACCATCTTAAATGTACTGTTTAGTGAGTTTTGACAAGTTTACTCACCTCTGTAACTGGGTACAGTCCATGACTGGCTCTGCAGAGATGTGAATGAAGGTCTTCCTTTCTGGGAATTTGAGGGGAAAATTGCCAAGTACCAAGCATGGCTTCTGATTGACAAATTTAGACTGCTAGTTTCTGGTTCTGAATTGCAGTTCTAGCACACCTAGTAATTGGATTCCAGTGGTGATCATTTAAGCACCACCAAGAGGTTGAAAAAAATATACTCCCTCTGTGGTGGGGAAAGGCTTGCAGAAGAGCACCATCTGCTATGCAGGCCAGGAAAGTATCTTTTAGGGATGCAAAGGAAAAAAGTTTTTTGTATCTTTTATTTCCCTCTCCCTAGGGCTCTTTCATACTGATCTGTGTGCCATTCATGGTTCCCTATCCCTGTTTGGTTCAGTTAAACATGGGAAATTCTAAAGATCTAGCAAAAGTTGAAACAAGAGAAAAATAAGAGCCATAACACAAAGTTAGGGAACAATTAAACCCTAGGTAAGAGAAAGAAACTGAATAAACTCAAGATAATTGGATTCCTAGACAACAGCAAAAAATTGCAAGCCATTATAAGGAGTAGGATTATATGTCCCAGTTAAAGGAATAAATTAAAACTTCAGATAAGACACAGGATTTGAAACAACTTTTCAGTGATGTTCAAACAAATCTCCTAAACCAATTCAGTGATATGAAGGAAAATATAGCTAAAGAGATCAAAGATACTAAGAAGGAACTGGATGAGAATAAAGAAGAATTTGAAAACATGCAAAGGAAAATAACAGAACTTGTGGGGCACAAACACAATAGATGAGATTCAAAATATGTTACAGGCATACATTAGCAGCAGGCTTGAACAGGCAGAAGAAAGGATCAGTGAGTTAGAAGACAGGGCATGTAAAATGGAACAGACAAAAAATATAGAGAAAACAGTGAGAAAACTTGATCAGGGACTCAGGGAATTTAATGACAGTGGGGAGCACTCAAACGTATGTATCATGAGTTCCCAAAGGACAAAGAGAATGGATAAGGGGCAGAAAGAATATTTGCTTTATAATAGCTGGTTTCCCAACTTTTATTAAAGACAGAGATCCATGTCCAAAAAGCACAATGTACTCCAAATAGAAAGAACCCAAATAGAGTTCTTCTGAGACCCATACCAATCAGAACACCAAATGCCAAAGATAAAGAGGGAATTCTGAAAGCAGCAAAAGTAACTGAACATACAAGAGATCCACAATAAGACTAACTGCCATTTTCTCATTATAAACCATGAAGGAGAGAAGGGAATGGTATGATATATTAGGATACTGAAAGAGAAGAACTTCTAGCCAAGAATTCTTTATCTGGCAAAACTCTCATTCAAAAATGAGGGTGAAGGGGTAGGGTAAGATGGAGTGGTAAGGTGAGGAATTTACTAGGGCAGCAGATAATTAGCCAGTAACTGTATGAAACAGCATTCTTGGGGTCTTCAGTGATCAGTCACACATCATAAACTAGCCTGGAGTGGAACAGCTGAGGCCACAGCAAAATTTGTAAGTTCCCCTGACCAAAGGGGTCTGACACCCCTCCCCACCCAGACCCCATAGACTGTCTCACAGCCAGCTCCCTGAGGGAAAAAAAAACAATCTGCTGGAATTAAGAAGGAGGGCTCAACCCAGCCTCAACTGCAGAATTAATTAACAAATTGTTTAATTAAATTTTGGAGTTGGGGGTGTCTGGGGTGTTAGAGAAGGGCTGGGCTCCAGGAGGGGGGAGCACATAGAAGTGGGCACTCATTCTGGGGCTCCAAAAAGTCTTGTTTTTTTCCTACATTTTGTTCCCTTTCTTCTATTGTTCTCTGACTCCTTATCTTTTTACACAATACCCCCTGCCAAGGGCAAAATTAAAGCTGTAGGAGAAACCTACAGCTGGCTCCCTGAGGGGAAAAAAACAATCTTCTGGGAGCTAGAAGGAGGAATCAACCCAGCTCAACTGCAGAACTAATTAACCAATTAATTAACTTTTGGAGTTGGAGGTATCTGGGGAATTAGAGAAGGGTTAGGTCTGGGAATGGGGAACAAATAGAAGCAGGCATTGATTCTGTGGCTCCAGAAAGGCTTGGTTTTGTTTTCTACATTTTTCCCTTTTCTTTTTTGCTCTGTGATTCCTTATCTTTTTACACTTCAATAGTGTGGGAAATAAAGCGGTACCTGTAAGGGAATAAACGCTCTCTCGGTTCTGGAGGAGAAAAGAATTTATTTACAATCTTGCAAGATAGGGCGTCCAGCCAAACACATGAAAGGAAGGCTGGCGCGCCAGAGGAAGAGAATGGCAATCTTTAAATCTCCTACTCCTAATTCACAAGTCCCTCCCCTGTTTCCCCATTGACTGGGTACTACAGAGGTTACAGCCTATCCGAGAACACTAACTAATTCATCTTTTGAGATTTTAATTTTACAGCCAATCCTAGAGAGCCAACTAGCTCATTATTGAGATTTTGAACTGATCAGCCTATCCCCCCCAAATTTTTATTTTTTTTTGCTGTGAGTTCCCGCCTCTGATATTACCTCATATCTCTTTACATTCCAGTAACTATGGTTACTTTTCCATATAAGGAGCAGGCAGATTCTCTCTTCTCTTTGTCTGGGGCTTGTTTAAGCTGGTTTTGCCTCCATTTCCCTTATTCCATGCTGTCTCTGTGTGAAAACGAAACTTATTCCTTTCTTACAAATAGCACCATGGCAAGGGTGGAATTTAAGCTGCTGGAGAGTAACTATCCAGGTGAAAGAGACAATACCTTAAAGCAAACATTTTTAAATAATCCATACAGACACTGGTGAAAAGCCTCAGAAAGAGATTTTTTTTCTTTTTTTCTCTCTTTTTAAAATAACTATTCTAAGTAGCTCTTTACAGAAAGCCTCAGATATTTGCAACTGGCCATTGAACACAGGCAACAGAGAGTTGAAATAGATCTGAAAGACACAGCAATTAACCTACTGGGGGAGACAATTCCCCAATGGGCATAACTCCCCCAAGAAAAGGGGGAATGGTTCAGCTCAATTGGCAGCCCTCCTTCAAAGAACTCAGACCACAGGGGATAGAATTCACAAATCAGCTTCAGCCATGACCCCAACAAGCTCAGAGTATGCAGAGAATTAAACACACTGCACCTCCTTACACTGGCAGGGGAGCTGTGGGCTGGCAAGCACCACCTGCTGGACAAGATAGACAAAGCACTGAGTCTAAAAGGTTTCACAGGAAAGTCTCATTCTAAGGGAAACTCTATACCTTCCTCATGAGTCCTGGGCCTCTCTGGTCTGGGAAAACCTAACTGGGGTTGATGATATCTGAGGAGACCCTCTCACAAAAAAATGCTACAGAGAAGAAGGGCAAGGTACAAAAAAAAAAGAGGTGAAAAACTCTGATCAACTAAATAGAATCTAAGAGATCTCAAAAAAGTTGAGCTGAGCACCAAAGGCTACAGAACAAAGCCAACCATCAAGAAAACTGAAGATAAAAGAGTGAAAACAAGCTCTAGAATAAACTAATAAGAAAATCATATGCCTAGACAGCTTAAGATAACAAGCAATACTAAGAAACAAAAATGTGGATTAGCCAAAGGAACAAACTAATAGTTCAACTGAGATACAGGAGTTGAGTTAACTAATGCTAAATCAAATCAATGAACTGAGGGAAGAACTAATTTAAAGTGTTCAAACAAATCTCCTAAATCAATTAAAAAATCAATCAATGAACTGAAGGAAGACATGACAAAAGAGGTAAAGGATATAAGAAAGACACTGGATGATCATAAAAAGAATTTGTAAACTTGAAAAAACAAATGGCAGAACTTATGGAATGAGGGGCATAATAGAGGTGATGAAAAACACAATGGAGGGATACAACAGATTTGCACAGTCAGAAGAAAGGTTCAGTGAATTGGAAGGCAAGACATTTGAATTCATCCACACAAAAGAACAGATGGAGAAAAGAATGGACAAATATGAGCAGGGTCTTGGGGAGCTGAGCAAGAACATGAAGCACATGAATATGGGTGTTATGGGTGTCCCAGAAGAGGAGAAGTGAAAAGGGGCAGAAAGAATGATAGAAGTAATATTCACTGAAAATTTCCCAACTCTAATGAAAGACATAGAATTTCAGATTCAAGAAGTATAGCATACTCCAAACAGAATAGACCCCAATAGATCTATCCAAGACACTTACTGACCAGATTGTCCAATGTCAAAGACAAAGAGAATTCTGAAAACAGCAAGAGAAAAGCAATCCATCACATCCAAGGGAAGCTCAATAAGACCATGTACAGATTTCCCCACAGAAACCATGGATGTAAGAAGAGAGTGGTATGATGTATTTAAGATACTGAAAGAGAAAAACCACCAACCAAAAATTCCATATCCAACAAAACTGTCCCTCAAAAATGAGAGACAGTTTAAAATATTTTCAGACAAACAGACACTGAGAGAGCTTGTGAATAAGAAATTCATCCTACAAGAAATGTTAAAGGAAGTGCTACAGACTGATAGAAAAAAACAGGAGAGAGATCTTGGAGAAGAATGTAGAAATGAAGATTAGCAGGAAGGGTAAAAGGAGAGAGAGAGAAAATAAGACATAACTTATAAAATCCAAAAGAAGAAAGTACTGCCCTTACAGAAATAACACTAAATGTTAATGGATTAAACTCCCCAATAAAAAAGACACAGACTAGTAGAATGGATTAAAAAAGAGGGCCCATCTATATGCTGTCTACAAGAAACTCACTTTAGACATAAGGACAAAAATAGGCTGAAAGTGCAAGGTTGGAAAAAGATATTTCATGCAAACAACAACCAGAAAAAAGTAGGAGTAGCTTTATTAATATCAGACAAAGTAGACTTCAAAAGTAAAACAAAAGAGACAAAGAAAGATACTGTATATTAATAAAAGGGTCAATTCATCAAGAAAACATAATAAACATAAATATTTATGAACTAAGACAGAGTGCCCCAAACTTCATGAGGCAAACACTGAGAACTCTGGAAGGAGAAGTAGGTACCATTACAATAATAGTGGGAAACTTCAATACACAACTATCATCAATGGATAGAAGGTATAGACAGAAGATTGATAAGGAAGTGGAGATGTTGAATTGTACAATAAATGAACTAGACTTGACAGACATTTATAGAGCACTACAACCCACAACATCAGGATACATATTTTTCTCAAAGGCTTATGGAACATTCTCTAGGATAGACCACATGTTGGGTCAAAAAGCATGTCTTAACAAATTTTAAAATTTTGATATTATACAAAACACTTCTCAGATCATAATGGAATGAAGTTGGAAAAAAATATCAGGCAGAAGATTGTAAAATTCACAAATATATGTAAACTAAACAACACACTCTTAGAAAACAATTGGGTAAAGCAAGAAATTACAAGAGAAATTAGTAAAAACCTCAAGGAACATTACAATGAAAACAGCATAACAAAACTTATGGGATGTAGCAAAGGTGGTGCTGAGAGTAAAATTATTGCTCTAAATGTCTATATTAAGAGAAGAGAAGGCAAAAATTGAGGAATTAACTGTTCATCTGGAGGAACTAGAGAAAGAAGAGCAAACTAATTCCAAAGCAAAAAGAAGGAAAGAAATAGCTAAGATTAAAGCAGAAATAAATGAAATTGAGAACAGGAAAACAATAGAGAGAGTCAACAAAACCAGAAGTAGGTTCTTTGAGAAAAACAATAAAATTGATGGACCCCTCGCTAGGCTGACAAAAAAAGGAGAGCAGATGCAAATAAATGCAATCAGAAATGGTAAAGTGGACAACTACTGACCATGCAGAAATAAAAGAGATAATGAAAAGATACTATGAGCAATTATATGCTAATAAACTAGACAACTTAGACAAAATGGAAAACTTCATAGAAAAGCATAAACAACCAACACTGGCTCAAGAAGAGATTGAAGACTTCAACAAACAAATCACAAGTAAAGAGATTGAGTCATTCATCAAAAATCTCCCAAAAAGAAATGCCTGGGAACAGATGGCTTCACATGTGAATTCTACGGGGCATTCAAGAAAGAATTGGTGCCAATCTTGCTCAAACTCTTCAAAAAATTTAAGAGGACAGAAAGCTACCCAACTCATTCTATGAAACCAACATCACCCTAATACCCAATCAGACAAAAATACTGCAAAAAAAAATTATAGACCAATCTCTTAATTGAATACAGATGCAAAAAATCCTCAACAAAGTACTCACAAATCAAATCCAGCCACACATTAAAAGAATTATACACCACAGCCAGGTCAGGTTTTTTCCAGATATGCAAGGCTGGTTCAACACAATAAAATCAATTAACATAATTCACTGCATCAATATATCAAAGCAGAAGAGCCACATGATCATCTAGGTTGATGAAGAAAAAGGCATTTGACAACATTCAACATCCTTTCTTGATGAAAACAGTTCAGAGGGCAGGAATAGAAGGGAACTTTCTCAATATGATAAAGACAATATATGAAAAATGCCCAGCTAACATTATGCTCAATGGGGAAAGACTGAAATCTTTCCCTCTAATATCAGGAGCAAGACAGGGAGGCTCACTGTCACCATTGTTATTCAATATTGTGCTGGAAGTTCTAGCTAAGGCAATTAGGCAAGAAAAAGAAATAAAATGCATCCAAATTGGAGAGGAAGAAGTAAAACTTTCACTATTTGCAGATGATGTGGTTATATATGTAGAAAATCTGGAAAAATCTACAGGAAATCTACTAGAACTAATCAATGAATACAGCAAAGTGGCAGACTACAAGATCAACACAGAAATCTGTAGTGTTCTTATACACAAGTAATGTGCAACAAGAGGAAGAAATCAAGAAAAAATTCCATTTACAATAGTAACCAAAGAATCAGGTATTAACAAATAAACTTATTGAAGGCCACAAAATACCTATACATAGAGAACTACAAGAAAGTGTTATGAGAAATTGAACAGGACCTAAAGAAATTGAAGATTATACCATGTTGATGGATTGGAAGGCTAAATATAATTAAGATGGCAATTCTACCTAAACTGATTTATAGATTCAATGCAATACCAATTAAATTCCCCACAACTTAACTTTGCAGAAATATGAAAACCAATAACCAAATTTATTTGGGAGGAAAAGGTGATCCAAATAGCCAAAAATATCTCATGAAAGAGGAACAAAGTGGGAGGTCTCACACTACCCAACTTTGAAACATATTACAAAGCTACAGTGATCATGGTACTGGTGTAAGGATAGATATACCAACCAATGGAATCAAATTGAGTGTTCAGAAATAGACTCTCACATCTATGGACAATTGATCTTTGATAAGGCAGTCAAGCCAAAGCAACAATGACAGAGAAGCCTCTTCAATAAATGGTGTTTGGAGAACTTGCTATTCATTTCCAATAGAATGAAAGAGGACCCCTATATCACACCTAATACAACAATTAACTCAAAATGGATCAAAGGCCTAAACACTAGTGCTGAGACCATAAGACTCTTAAAAGAAAATGTAGGGCAATATCTTAAAGATCTTGTGATAGGAGGTGGTTTCCTAGACCTTACACCCAGAACACGAGCAACCAAAGAACAAATAGACAAATGGGATCTCCTCAAAACTAAACACTTTTGTACATCAAAGCATTTTTCAGAAAGGTAAAAAGGCAGCCTATGCAATGGGAGACAATATTTGGAAAATGCATGTCAGGTAAGGGTTTAATATCCTGAATATACAAAGCAATCCTACAACTCAACAACAGAAAGACAAACACCCTAATTAAAAAATGGGCAAAGGACATGGATAGACACTTTTCTGAAGAGGAATTACAAATGACTCAAAAACATATGAAAAAATGCTCAACCTACCTGGCCATTAGGGAAATGCAAATCAAAACCACAATGAGATACCCTCTCACACCTACAAGAATGGTCATTATCCAAAAAAAATAACAGAAAATTATAAGTGATGGAGAGGATGTGGAGAAAGAGGCACACTTATTCACTGTTGGTGGAAGGTAAAATGGTGCAACCACTCTGGAAGACAGTGTGGCAGTTACTCAGGAAGCTAAGTATAGATTTGTCTTATGACTCAGCTATTCCATTACTAGTTATATCCTCAGAGGAACTGAAAGTTAAGTCATGAATGGACATTTGTAAACTGATGTTTTTCACAGCATTATTAAAGATAGCAAAGAGATGGAAATAACCCAAATGTCCATCAACAGATGATTGGATATACAAACTGGTACATACACATGATAGAATATTAGCTGTAAGACAGAACAAAGACACAGAACATATAATAACATTAATGAACCTTGAGGACATTATGTTGAGTGAAGTTACCCAGAAACAAAAGGAAAAACTGTATGGTCTCATTAACATGAACTAACATTAATAAGAAAATTTTGATAGTTAAAAGCTGATAACAGGCTACCAGGAGAAAGAGTGTAGAGATCGGGCATTTATGCTGAGGGACTACAGAATGTTCAGCAGGATTGACTGTATAGACCCAGAAATAGATAGCATAATACATTGAATGGTAGCACAGTATTTTAAGTTCACTTATGGGCAAAGACATCCATGAGTAAAGCTGAAAGAAGTGGGCTAGGGACATCAATGTCATTTGAGTTAAAGTGAGAAGATAAAGACTGGGACTGTTTAACTCAGGAAAAACTGGAGTGGTCAATGATTGTGACTAAATGTACAGTCATAAAAATATTCTTGAATGTGGGAGAACAAATGAATGTCAACTATGCAGAGTATTGAAAATAGGAAGGTATGGGGGAAATATACTCAAAACAAACACTAACATTGTAATATGCTTCCATTAAGTGTAACAAAGGCAATATAGCAAGGCTAAATGTGCATAAGCAGGGGATATAAGAGAGGGATATGGGATTCTTGTCTGACCATACTATTATATTGTATTGTATGATGTTTTATTTTTTATTATCTTTTTAATTATTTATTAAATTTTTTTCATAGTAATCAATATGTTCAAGTTCTGACTGCACAATTATATGATGATGTTGTGAATAACTGATTGTACACTGTGGATAATTATATGGTATGTGAATATAGCTCTATAAAATTGTAGGAAAAATATAAATAGGGACAAAAGTTCTGGAGAAAACATGGAGAGAGGGATATATGTATTTACAGTTCGTTAGGTAGAATGTTGTAGCCTCTCTAGAGGATAGTATGGTGGTTCAACAAGAAGTTAAGTATGTGGGTGCCATAAAGTCCTGCAACCTCATTAGGGGGCATTTACTTGGAAGATCTGAGACCAGGAACATGAATGGACATTCACACGTTGGTGTTTATGGAGGCAGAATGCATGACTTGCAATGGGTGGAGGTGGCCTAAGGGTACATCGACTGAGGAATTGAAAGATGAACT
Source organism: Choloepus didactylus (assembly GCF_015220235.1). Taxonomy (NCBI): domain Eukaryota; kingdom Metazoa; phylum Chordata; class Mammalia; order Pilosa; family Megalonychidae; genus Choloepus; species Choloepus didactylus. The sequence goes on from NC_051327.1 coordinate 51,382,276, forward strand.
GTGGTGTGTGCACACAATGGAATATTGAGCAACTATGAGAAGGAGTGAAGCTGTGAGACATGCAAAGAAGAGGGTGGATCCTGGGGACAGCATTTTAAGTGAACTATGCTGGAAACAAAGGCAAACATTATAATGCCTCACCAATATGGATGAACTACAATGTGTAAACTCAGAACTGAACCTTAGAGCACTGCTTATCAGGGGAATGCTTATTGTAATTGTCCCTAGATTGTAAGCTCTTAGAGCAGACACATCTATTACTGAATTGCAATGGCTATATCCAGATTCTGAGATGCTGACCCCTTTGTGTATAACCTGATCCATCCTTGGAACTTTGAGTATCTGTGTGACACCTGAACCTCAGAGCTAGAACTCAGCTATGGATGTCAGTATTAGAACATATGGCAACTGTTAAAAAGGCTGAAAAAGTCTAGACTTCAACTAGGGATATGAATGAAGCAAATGAGGTTAGAACTAGCACAAATTCGGCCATAGGGTAAAGGACAATACTGACTGTGTTTTAAAACCTCATATTCCATGTGACATGAAGGGAAGAGATGGTTAGTTGGTGCAAGATCTGTATTTTCTAAACAATTTAACCCATACAGTTTGTTCAAATACCAAAATTACATGGAGCTTTTATTAGGAAGTGGGACCTGGTAAGTTTGCATAGGTAAGTGTGAAATAGAGACACATCCCAAATTAATTTGGGCAGAGAATAAAAATACATATGCAGTGTAAGAAAGGGTTAAGTTTAGCTTTTACATAAAGGCAACATGGAACATGAAAAATGCAACCTAGACAAGACTGTCTCAAACTGGCTCCACAGTTAAAGGGAAGGAAAGGGCACCTGGCATAAGCCTAGATTTGGTGCGAGCTCTTTATATGTGTGAAAACAAGCAATAATCAGGGTCACTGGAATGTAAAGGAATGTGAGGTATCATCAAAGGCAGGAACTCTCAGTGGGAAATAAACTAGTTAGCTCTCTGGGATAGGCTGTACAATTTAAATCCCAAAGGTGGGCTAGTTAGCTCTATCAGATAGGCTGTAATCTCTGGAGTACTGAGTCAATGGAGAAACAGGGAAGGAACTTGTGTGTTAGGCTTAGGGCATAACTATTGCTGTGTTCTATTGTTTGGTACCCCTGCCATGTTTTTGTTTGTGCACCTGTTCTTGCAAGATCATGAATAAACTCTTTTCTCCCCCACAATCATGTGAACATTTACTCTCCTTTAGGTACAGCATTGTTTCCAACATGCAGGCCCCCTCCTGAGGAGTTGGGGAAAAATGCAGAGGTGTTAGGCTTCCTCACCTGGATTATTGCTGATGTTATCACAGATATTGAGGACTGGCAGTTTGATGTGCCAAGCTCTCTATCATTATGAGGCCTGTTACTGCAAAGGATAGGCTAAACCTACTTATAATTGTGCCTAAGAGTTTCCCTGAGTACCTCTTTGTCACTCAGATGTGGCCCTCTCTCTCTAGCTAAGCCAACTTGGTGCATGAAATTATTGTCCACCCCCCTACCTGGGACCTGACTACCTGGGGTGTAAATCTCCCTGGCAACATGGAATATGACTCCCAGGGATGAATCTGGACCTGACACCTTGGGATGGAGAATATCTTGACCAAAAGGGGGATGTAAAATGAAATGAAACAAAGTTTCATTGGCTGAGAGATTCCAAATGGAATTGAAAAGTCACTCTGGTGGGCACTCTTACATTCTATATAGAAAACCCTTTTTAGGTTTTAATGAATTGGAATAGCTGGAAATAAATACCTGAAACTATCAAACTGCAACCCTGTGGCCTTGGCTCTTGAAGATGATTATCTAACAATGTAGCTTACAAAGGGTGACAGTGTGATTGTGAAAGCCTTGTGGATTGCCATCCTTTAATCCAGTGTATGGATGAGTAGAAAAATGGGGACAACAAAACAACAAAAAATAGGGTGGGGGGGGATTATTTGGGTGCTCTTTTTTTTCATTTTTATTGAGATATATTCACATACCATGCAGTCATACAAAGCATACATTTCAATTGTTCACAGTACCATTATATAGTTGTGCATTCATTACCAAAATTAATTTTGTAACATTTTCATTACCACACACACAAAAATAATAAGAATAAAAATTAAAGAGAAAAAGAACAATTAAAGTAAAAAAGAACACTGGCTGCCCTTTTTGCCCCCATTTTTCTACTCATACATCCATACACTGGACAAAGGGGAGTGTGGTCCATATGGCTTTCCCAAGCGCATTGTCACTCCTCATAAGCTACATTTTTATACAATCATCTTCAAGATTCATGGGTTCTGGGCTGCAGTTTGATAGTTTCAGGTATTTACTGCTAGCTATTCCAATTCATTGGAACCTAAAAAAAGATGTCTATATTGTGCATAAGAGTGCCCACCCAAGTGACCTCTCTGTTCCTTTTGGAATCTCTCGGCCACTGAAACTTATTTCATTTCCTTTCACATCCCCCTTTTGGTCAAGAAGATGTTTTCCATCCCATGATGCCAGGTCTAGATTTCTCCTTGGGAGTCACATTCCACATTGCCAGGGAGATTCACTCCCCTGGGTGTCAGATCCCATGTAGAGGGGAGGGCAGTGATTTCACCTGCCAAGTTGGCTTAGCTGGAGAGAGAGGGTGACATCTGAGCAACAAAGAGGCATTCAGGAGGAGACATTTAGACACAATTATAGGAAGGCCTAGCCTCTCCTTTGAAGCAACAGTCTTGCCAAGGGCAAGTCCCATGGTAGAGGGCTCAACCCATCAAACCACCAGTCCCCTATGTCTGTGAGCACATCAGCAACCATCCAGTTAGGGAAGCCCAACACCCCTGAATTCTCCATCAGCTCCTCAAGGTGGCTCTGCATACTTTTTCCTTGTTTATTTAAAATTAACTCTTTTTAAAATTAACTATACCAAAAAAATACATTAAAAAAACATTTCAAACAAACCATATCATAACAAGGGAGTAAGAAAAAGACAACTAACCTAAAATAACAACTTTACCTCCAACATGTTCCAACTTAACCCCAAGAAAATAACCTAATATATAACATTTCTGTGAACTTGTTCCTACCATGCCCATCAGATATTAACAAACCATAGTCATTTCTGGGCATTCACAGAAAATTAAATTTACCCATGATAGCTTATCTGTTCTTATTGGGTTATCACCCCCCCCATTAATTGCTCTTTATTGCTAGTTCCCCTACATTCTACATTATAAACCATTTATTTTACATTTTTCAATTTTCACATTAGTTGTATCATATAACACTTCTATTTTTTGTTCCTGGCATATTTCACTCAGCATTATGTCTTCAAGGTTCATCATGTTGTCATATGTTTCAGGACATCATTCCTTCTTACTGCCATGTAGTATTCCATCGTGTGTATATATCACATTTTATTTATCCACTCATCTATTGAAGGACATTTGGGTTGTTTCCATCTCTTGGCAATAGTGAATAATTTTGCTATGAACATTTGCATGCAGATATCTGTTCATGTCACTGCTTTCAGATCTTCTGGGTATATACCAAGAAGTGCAATCACTGTATCAAAGGGTAACTAGTTTTCCAAGAAACTGCCAGACTGACTTCCAGAGTGGCTGAACCATTCTACAGTCCCACCAACAATAAATAAGGGTTCCAATTTCTCCACATTCTCTCTAGCATTTGTAGTTTCCTGTTTGTTTAATGGCAGCCATTCTAATTGGTGTTAGATGGTATCTCATTGTGGTCTTAATTTGCATCTCTCTAATAGCTAGTGAAGCTGAACATTTTTTCATGTGTTTCTTGGCCATTTGTATTTCCTCTTCAGAGAACTGTCTTTTCATATCTTTTGCCCATTTTATAATTGGGCTGTCTGTACTACTGTCATTGAGTTGTAGGATTTCTTTATATATGCAAGATATCAGTCTTTCGTCAGATACATGGTTTCCAAAATTTTTTTCCCACTAAGTTGGCTGCCTCTTCACCTTCTTGACAAATTCCTTTAAGGTACACAAACTTCTAAGCTTGAGGAGTTCCCATTTATCTATTTTTTCTTTTCTTGCTTGTGCTTTGGATGTAAGGTCTAGGAGGTGGCCGCCTAATACAAGGTCTTGAAGTTGTTTCCCTGTAATATCTTCTAGGAGTTTTATGATACTGTCTTTTATATTGAGATATTTGATCAACTTTGAATTAATTTTTTGCATAGGGTGTGAGGTAGGGGTCCTCTTTCATTCTTTTAGATATGGATATCCAACTCTCCCAGCCCCACTTGTTGAAAAGACTGTTATGTCCCAGGTCAGTGGCTTTAGGGACTTATCAAATATCAGTTGGCCATAGATCTGGGGGTCTATCTCCGAATTCTCAATTCAATTCCATTGATCAATATGTCTATCTTTGTGCCAGTACCATGCTGTTTTGACAACTGTGGCTTTATAATAAGCTTCAAAGTCAGGGAATGTAAGTCCTCCCACTTTGTTTTTCTTTTTTAGAGTGTTTTTAGCAATTCGAGGCATCTTCCCTTTCCAAATAAATTTGATAACTAGCTTTTCCAAGTCTGCAAAGTAGGTTGTTGGAATTTTGATTGGGATTGCATTGAATCTGTAGATGAGTTTGGGTAGAATTGACATCTTAATGACATTAAGCCTTCCTATCCATGAACACGGAATATTTTTCCATCTTTTAAGTTTCCCTTCTATTTCTTTTAATAGAGTTATGTAGTTTTCTTTGCATAGGTCTTTTACATCTTTGGTTAAGTTTATTCCTAGGTACTCATTTTTTTTTAGTTGCTATTGAAAATGGTATCCTTTTCTTGACTGTCTCTTCACTTTGTTCATTTCTAGCATATAGAAACATTACTGACTTATGTGCATTAATCTTGTATCTGGCTACTTTGATAAATTTGTTTATTAGCTCTAGTAGCTATATGATTGATTTCTCAGTGTTTTCCAGATATAAGATCATATCATCTGCAAGTAATGATAGTTTTACTTCTTCCTTTCCAATTTGGATGACTTTTTGTTCATTTCTAGCATATAGAAACATTACTGAGTTATGTACATTAATGTTGTATCATGCTATTTTGCTAAATTTATTAGCTCTACTAGCTGTATTGTCAGTTTCTCAGGGTTTTCCAGATAAAAGATCGTATCATCTGCAAATAATGACAGTTTTACTTCTTCCTTTCCAATTTGGATGCCTTTTATTTCTTTGTCTTGCTGCATTGTCCTGGCTAGCACTTCCAGCACAATGTTGAATAATAGTGGTGACAGTGGCCATCCTTGTCTCATTCCTGATCTTAGAGGTAAGGCTTTCAGTCTCTCACCATTGAGTACTATACTGGCTGTGGGTTTTTCATATATGCTCTTTATCATATGGAGGAAATTTCCTTCAATTCCTACCTTTTGAAGTGTTTTTATCAAAAAGGGATGTTGGATTTTGTCAAATGCTTTTTCAGCATCTGTTGAGATGATCATTTGATTTTTCCCTTTTGATTTTTTAATGTGCTGTAATACACTGACTGATTTTCTTATGTTGAAACATCCTCACATGCCAGGAATGAACCCCCCTTGTCATGGTGTATGATTTTTTGAATGTGTCCTTGGATTCAATTTGCAAGTATTTTGTTGAGAAGTTTTGCATCTATATTCATTAGGGAGATTGGCCTGTAGTTATTCTTTTTGTAGCATCTTTGCCTAGTTTTGGTATTAGATTGATGTTAGCATCATAAAATGTGTTAAGTATTGTTCCACTTTCTTCAATGTTTTGAAAGAGTTTAAGTAAGATTGGTGTCAGTTCTTTTTGGAAAGTTTGGTAGAATTCCCCTATGAAGCCATCTGGCCCTGGGCATTTATTTGTGGGAAGATTTTTGATGACTGATTGGATCTCTTTGCTTGTGATGGGTTGGTTGAGGTCTTCTATTTCTTCTCTGGTAGTCTAGATTGTTCATATGTTTCCAAGAAATGGTCCATTTCCTCTACATTATCCAGTTTGTTAGCATATAGTTGTTCATAGTACCCTCATAATTTTTTAATTTCTTCAGGATCTGCAGTTATGTCACCTTTCTCATTCATTATTCTGTTTATATGGGTCTCCTCTCTTTTGGATTTTGTCAGTCAAGTTAGGGGCTTGTCAATCTTGTTGATCTTCTCAAAGAACCAACTTTTGGTGTTATTTATTCTCTCTATTTTTTTTTTTTTTGCTCTCTATGTCATTTATTTCTTCTTGAATCCCTGTTATTTCTTTTCTTCTACTTGGTTTAGGATTGATTTGCTGTTCATTTTCTAGCTTCTTCATTTGCTCCATTAGTTCTTTGATTTTAGCTCTTTCTTCCTTTTTGATGTATGCATTTAGTGCTATAAATTTCCCCCTCAGAACCACTTTTGTTGCATCCCATAGGTTTTGATATGTTGTTGTTCTCATTTTCATTCATCTCTATATATTTAGCAATTTCTCTTGCTATTTCTTATTTAACCCACTGATTGTTTAGGAGCGTGTTGTTTAATCTCCAGGTGTTTGTGAATTTTCTAAGTCTCTGGCAGTTATTGACTTCTAATTGTATTCCATTGTGGTCAGAGAATGTGCTTTGAATAATTTCATTTTTTTTTAATTTATTGAGGCTTGTTTTATATACCTGCATATGCTCTATTCTGGAGAAAATTCCATGAGCACTAGAGAAGAATGTATCCTGGTTATTTGGGATGCAATGTTCTATATATGTCTGTTAAATCCAATTCATTTATCAGATTGTTTAAGTTTTCAATTTCCTTTTTGGTCTTCTGTATAGTTGATCTATCTATAGGAGAGAGTGATGTGTTGAAGTCTCCCACAATTATGGTAGAAACACCTATTGCATCCTTTAGTTTTGCCAGTGTTTGTCTCATGTACTTTGCGGCACCTTGATTGGGTGCATAAACATTTATGATTGTTATTTCTTCTTGTTGACTTGCCCCTTTTATTAGTATGTAGTGGCCTTCTTTGTCTCTCAAACATCTTTGCATTTAAAGTCTATTTTATCTGAGATTAATACTGCTACTCCTTTTTTTTGGCTGTAGATTGCATGAAATATTTTTTCCATCCTTTCACTTTCAATTTCTTTGTGTCCCTATGTCTAAGATGAGTCTCTTGTATGCAACATATTGATGATTCATTTTTTTATCCATCTCACCAATCTATGTCTTTTAATTGGGGAGTTTAATCCACTCACATTCAATGTTATTACTGTGAAGGCATTTCTTGAATCAGCCATCCTCTCCTTTGGTTTATGCTTCTCAGATATATTTTTCCATCTCTCTCTTAATGTCCTTTAATGTACCCATACTGAATCTCTTTAGTACTGAACCTTTCTCCGTATCTCTCTCTCCTCTCTTTGTTTCTTTGTTGGTAGGGCTCTCTTTAATATCTCAATTAGGGCAGGTCTCCTGTTAGCAAATTCTTTCAGTATTTGTTTGTCTGTGAAATTTTAAGCTCTCCCTTAAATTTGAAGTAGAGCTTTGCTGGATAAAGAATTCTTGGTTGGCATCTTTTCTCTCTCAGAATTTTAAATATGTCATGCCACTGCTTTCTTGCCTCCATGGTGGTTGCTGAGAAATGACCTACATTACTTAGTCTTATGCTGTTTCCTTTGTAAGTGGTGAATTGCTTTTCTCTTGCTGCTTTTATAACTTGCTCCTTCTCTTCAGTATTTGACAATCTGATCAGAATATGTCTTGGAGTGGGTTTATTTGGATTTATTCTATTTGGAGTTTGCTGGGCCTCTATGATTTGTGTATTTATGGTCTTTAAAAGATTTGGGAATTTCTCCCCCAAAATTTCTTTGAATGCTCTTCCTAGACTTTTACCCTTCTCTTCCCCTTCTGGAACTCCAATGCCTCTTATATTTCAATGTTTTATATTATCTATCATATCTCTGAAGTTCATTTCAATTTTTCAATTTTTCCCCATTCTTTCTTTTGTTCTTTCATTTTGCATTCTGTCATCCTTGAGGTCCCTGATTCACTGTTCAGCTTCCTCTAGTCTTGTGCTATGAGTATCCAGAATCTTTTTAATTTGGTCAACAGTTTCATTTATTTCTATAAGATCATCTATTTTTTTTAATTTACTCTTGCAATTTGTTCTTTATGCTCTTCTAGGGTCTTCTTAATGTCCTTTATATCTGGTGCCATGCTCTCATTGTTCATCTTTAGTTCTTTGATTAATTGCTCCAAGTACTGTGTCTCTTCTGATCTTCTGATTTTGGTGTTTGTTTTTGGGTTATACATATCATCTGATTTTTTCATGTGCTTTAAAATTTTCTGTTGTTTTTGGCCTCTTGGCATTTGCTTAACTTCATAGGGTTCTTTTATGATATGTTGTCTGATTCAAACACTTATCTCCAATTTGTCAGATCTACAGCTTCATGGCATACACTTTCTCTAACTAACCAGCAGTAGGCATCCGCAAGCCACCTATTCCACTCAAGCCAGTTCTCCCCAGCTTTGTCTTTGTGGTGAGTGGGGTTGTGAGTCTTGTGGGGTCCAATTGGTGCACCAAGTTTGTGTTTGCAGTTGGTGCTGCCTGCCCTGGATGTGGGGCATGTGTCTGAGCAGTTATGGAGGGAGGGCAGTTTTAGTAATCAAATCTTCCAGGTGTTCCTGGAGATTTAAAGCTTTTGCAATAGTCTAATCTTTCAGTTCAGTCTTGCCACAGTTTGTGTCTGCTGCTGACCCTCAAGTCCTTTGTGTTGGTGTATCATCCCTAGGAGTTGTGATTGGATACCTCTTCCAAGCTATTCCCTCCTAGGTCCCTTTCTGAGAGAAGACTATGCTACATTACAGGTGAGCACAGTCCCAAAAAGGAAGTTCTGGGCTTCAGGTCTGTGTAGGGGTTTTCCCAGTCTGCTGAAAGGATGGCTGAATAGGGCATGTTAATTTTCCCCTTTTCACACAGCTCCACCTTCCAGGCTCCAGGACAATTAGCTGTGGGTGCCTGAAAGGCTATTGTCCATGCCCTATGTTGTGGTGTGTGTGTGTGTGTTGTTGGAAATGCTTCCCATCACACTGGGTTGTTTGGAGCAGCTCTGGGCTGTGGCACTGGTGCCAGGCAGGAGCATTCTCAGCCCTCTGGGTAGACGGCTGTAAGGGGATGCCCCCTTTTCTTGGGGAGTTGTGACATTTAGTGAATTTTCTCAGCCACTAGACATTGCTTTGTCTCTCAGAGCTGTCTTAGCTCTGCTCTTGCCTGGGCCCAAATTGTAAGTCTTTGAGGCTTTCTGTAATGGGCTTCTTAGAGTAATTATTTTAGAAAAAGAGAAGACAAAAAAAAAGGGTGTCTCTCCTTGCAGACCTAATGGGTTATTGAAATGTAAGGAGACAAGGAGATTAGGGCCATTAAGGAACAATCAAGAAAGCAGAGAAATCAGCTCTTTGACTCTTCAGACCAGGGACCTCACCTTCTGGATTTGCTTATAAGCCTGACTCTGCCTGAGCCCTGACCTTCTCTGTTTCATGTTCACTAGAACTTGAAAAAGTCTTTGTTTTTATTTTTTGGGTTTTTTTTTTTTTGCTGTTTTTTGCTAGTCCCATCTCCTCCCTACTGGTTTGATTGCTCCCATATTCTCTGGTATCTGGTCTCAGTCTGTCTATGTTTGGAGTTTTGATCAGAAGCCTGAGTTTTCAATCACAGCTGCAACTGCAGTTCTCCCTCCTCATTCTGAGCACAGACAGCCCCTTCTCCCATGGGACTGAGGCTGGCAGGGAGGGACACAGGTCCCCTGGCCATGAGAACTTACAGATTTCACTGATCTCAGCTGTTCCATGTGTTCATGAGTGTTGTATGAAGTATGCCCAAAGGCAAATTGTTCTGTGGTGTCTGGTCCATGCAGTTCCTGGCTTTCTACCTACTGCCCTGGAGGAGTAACTAAAACCTACACCTCACCACTCTGCCATCTTGCCCTCTGTCTGGGTGTTCTTTTTTAGTTTTAGTTTTTTATTCTTATTTTCACTTTTTCTGATACCAGGAAAATGTCCAAAAATATATTGGGGTGATAAATGCACAACTATATGATGGTACTGTGAACAGTTTATTGTACACTCTGGATGATTGTATGGTATGTGAATATATCTCAATAAAATTGAATAATAAAAAGACAGACAGGCAGAGTGGATAAATACACATATATATTAAATGGGTATATATCCATGAGCCATCTATATTATGTCTTCAAGAGAGTAACCTTAGACACAAGGATACAAATATGCATAAAGTTAAAGTGTGAAAAAAATCCATGCAAACACTAACCAAAAAAGAGCTGAGGTAGCTATGCTAATGTCAATCAAAATAGACTTTAAATGCAAATCTGTTATAGGAGACAAAGAAGGACATTATATATTAATAAAAAGGGCAATTCACTAAGAATAAATAGCAATCATAAATATTTAAGCACCTGATCAGGGTGTCCCAAAATTCTTGGGGCAAACACTGTCAAAAATGAAATGTTTTTTCATTTTTGTAGAGATTATTATGTAGACATCTCTGCAATAATATTTGGAAACTTTAATACACACTCTCATCACTAGAACATCTATACAGAGGATCAATAAAGAAAGGGATACTGTGAACAACTGTATGCCAACAAATTAGAAAACTTAGATGAAATAGACAATTACTAGAAACACATGAGCAACCTACTCTGACTCTGGAACAAATAGAAGATCTAAACAGACAAATCACAAGGAAGAAGATTGAGTTAGTTGTCAAAATTCTTCTAACCAGAAAATCCCAGGATAAGATGGCTTTAAGATGAATTATAGCAAGCATTCCAAGAAGAATTAATAGCAATCCTGTTCAAACTTTTCTAAAAAATTGAAGATGAGGGAACACTACCTAACCCACTCTATGAAGCCAACATCACCCTAATACCAAACCTAAATAAAGATACCACAAGAAAAGAAAATTACAGACCAGTATTTCTAATGAATATAGAGACAAGAATCCTTAAGAAAATACCTGCAAATTGAATTCACCTGCACATTAAAAGAATTATACAGCATGATCAAATAGGTTTTATCCCAGGCATGCAAGTGTGGTTCAACACAAGAAAATCCATTAATGTTATACACATTAACCAATCAAAAGGGAAGGACCATGTGGTCATCCCAGTTGATACAGAAAAGGCATTTGAAAAAATCCTGCACCCTTTCTTGATAAAGGAAACTTCCCCAACATGAAAAGGGCATATGTGAAAAACCTAGCCAACATCATACTCAATGGTGAAATCCTGAAAGCTCTCCCTCAAAGATCAGGAAAAAGACAAGGATGCACACCATCACCACTATTATTCAAAATTGTGTAATAAGTTTTAGCTGCAGCAATTAGGCAAGAAAAGGATAAAAAAGCATCCAAATCAGAAGGGATGAAGTAAAACTTTCACTATTTGCAGATGACATGATCCTATATTTAGAAAGTCCCAAAAAACCAACAACAAAGCTATTAGATCTAATAAACAAATTCAGCAATGAGGAAGGGCACAAGATCAAGACAAAAAAAAATTCAGTAGCATTTCTATGCACTAGTAATGAGCAATCTGAGGATGTAATAAAAAAAATTCCATTTCCAGTAGCAACTAAAATAATCAAACATTTAGAAGTAAATTTAACTAAGGATGTAAAGGAACTGTACTTAGAAAACTCCAAAAAATTATTAAAAGAAATCAAAGAAGACCAAAGAAGGACGTACAATTTTCATGAATAGGAAGACTAAAAGTCATTCAGATGTCAATTCTACTCAAATTGATTTAAAGATTCAACACAATCCCAATAAAAATTTCAGCAGCCTACTTTGCAAAAATAGAATAGTCAATTATCAAATTTAATTGGAAGAGTAAGGGGCCCTGAGTAGCATAAACATCCTGAGAAAGAACAAAGTTGGAGGTCTTATACTCCGTGATTTTAAATCATGTTACAAAGCTACAGATGTCAAAAGAGTATGGTACTGGCATAAAAATAGTCATAGTGATCAATGGAATCAAATTTAAGAGTTCAGAAATAGACCATCACACCTATGATCAATGAATTCTTGACAAAGGTGCCAAGACTACCCAACTGGGTCAGAACAGTCTCTTCAAAAAATGGTAACTGGAGAACTGGATAGCCATATTCAAAAGAATCAAAGTAGACCTCTATCTTACACCATATACAAAAATTAAAACTCAAAATGGATAAGATTTTTAAATATAACCACCAGGGCCATAAAACTCCTAGCAGAAAGTGTAGGGAAACATCTTAAAGACTTTGTGGTAGGTGGTGGTTTCTTTGACTTTACACCCAAAGTATAAGCAACAAAAGGAAAAAAATAGGTAAATGTGACCTTCTCTAAATTGAATACTTTTGTGCTTCAAAGTACTTTGTCAAGAAGATGAAAAGACAGCCTACACAATAAGAGAAAATATTTGGAAACCACATATTTGATATGGCCTTAGTATCCAGAATAAATAAAAGAATTCCTACAACTCAACAATAAAAATACAAACATCCCCATTATGGATTAGGCAAAAGATTTACATATATTTTTTCATGAGGAAATACAAATGTTGAACAGTGCATGAAAATATTCCCAACATCACTAGCTATTAGGGAAATGCAAATCAAAACCACAATGAGGCATAATTTCACACCTACTAGAATGACCAGTATTAAAAGTACAGAAAACTACAAGTGTTGGATAGTATTTCAGGAAATTCTATTCACTGCTTGTGGGAATGCAAATGGTACAGCCACTGTGGAAGACAACTTGGATAGTTCATCAGGAAGCTAAGTATACAACTGCCATATGATCTGGCAATTCCACTGGTAGGTATATACTCAGAAGAACCAAAATTAGGGACACAAAGTGACATTTACACCCTGAGATTCATAATGGCATTATTTACAATTGCCAAAAGATGGAAACAATCCAAGTGTCCATCAACTGAAGAATGGATAAACAAAATGTGGTATATATTTATGATGGAATATTATTCAGCTCTAAGAAGAAATTAAGTCCTGATGCATGTTACAAGATGGATGATCCTTGAGTATGTTTTATTGAGTGAAATAAGTCAGACACAAAAAGAAAAATATTGTATGATCTCACTAATATGAACTAAGTATAATGAACAAACTCATGGAGTTGAATACCTAGAATATAGGTTACCAGGAGATAGAATGACAGTAGAGAATGAGGACCTGATGCTGAATTTGTGAAGAATTTTTAATAAAGTTGTTTGCAGATGTTTGGAAATGCATTGAAGTGTTGATAGTTCATTATTGTGAGGGTAATTAATGATGCTGAATTGTGGATGTGATTGTGAGTGAAAAGGGAAGTTTGGAGTTGTCTTTGTCACTAGAAGGAAAGGTAGAGGATGAAACGAGGGAATTTATAACACAATGAGCCCTGTTTTGGATGATGAATGTAGTTAATAATCTTACATGAACTAGAACAAGTGTACATCACTTCTAAAAGTGTTAAAAATAGGATGGCATAGAGGAAAAAATACACAGAAAGCAAATTGTTATCTGTAGCTAATAGTTACCTTTTAATATTCTTGCATCAGTTAGAATAAATGTACCACATCAATGCTAAGTATCATCAATATGGGGGTGTATGGTAATGTTGAACTTTTTATTCTTAGAAAAATGTTACATGTCGCAGAGACAGACAAATTCACTTCTCAGTTATGCACTTTTACTCTGATAATTTTCTGAAAGTGCTTGCAGTCAGCTGCAGGTTAAAGCTTCAATTTCAGCCAAAAAATTTACATGAGAAGCAAGGCAAGTATATACATTATATTTTACCTGTCAATTAACATCATCCTAGTAAGAATGTAAAGGTGGGAGAAGGTCAGGTGTCTTGACTAACAGGGCCCTTTTTGACATCTTGAATTTCTATAGATGCATACTCCTATGGGAACTAAATATATCCTTGTTGACATAGGTTGGATTTTTGGAGCCTTATTTCTGTAATAATGAAACTAAGTCTAATTATAAATAATGCCTAAGAGTCACCCCCTGAGAGCCTCCTCATTGCTCAAGTGTGGCCTCTCTTCAAGCCAAACTCTGCAAATAAACTTACTATCTTCCAGCCTTCAAGAGACATGACTCTCAGAGGTGAGCCTCCATGGTGCCATGGGATTATTACCAAGCATTAGTGATGCATTCAGAGAAAGACCTGGATCAAAATGGGAAAATTAAATAAAATAGTTTCTGTGGCTAAGAGTTTTCAAATAGATTTGCAACATCATTCTGGAGGTTACTCTTATGCAGGTTTCAGACATACTTCACAAACTGCCATAGTATGCAAAGCCTCAAACAAAAGTTCTTTCGAGGGCCCTAACGATATCAAGAGCATAGGCTAGCCACATGGCCACATGAAATCAATACCCCTTTAGCAGGCTCCAGCTGGGAATCTATGAAAATCTATTTGTCCAATACAACATAGTTATAGTCACTTATAATCCTATAATCATGATCCTTCTTCTTTTATTTGAAACTATAATTTTCAATTTACTTGTCAAGTTTATTTCTGAGTCCTGAAGTCTCTGGATTGTGCCTATGCCAGTTGAACCCTGAAACCCAGCAGGTAGGTGGTCAATTCCCACTATCCAGTTCTTCTGACCTGTCCTGAAAAACTAACAGAAAGATAAGGTTACATCAGCCCTATCACCAAATCAAGTACTACAGTCAATGGTAAGAAAAATTCCTTTAATCCATAAAATATATGTCCCTCCTCAACTTGAAGCAGCCCTAAGATTCAGGAATGAACAAAAATGAGGATCTGGACTACAGTATATTTATTTTTATTGTAGTTATTATCTTGTGTTTAACTGAGTAATTTGTAACTGTAGTATAAAAACGTGCTGTCATTATTTGTCATAAATGTTCCACATCAATGAAAGTTGTAGTTGGTTTGGTGGTATATGGGAATCCTATATTTTATGTATGATTGTTCTGTAAACTCATAACTTGTCTAATATAGGAAAAAAAGAAATGGTGCTGTATTTAGTAAAATGCCTTTTCTGTCTAAATTGAGATGAGAGTGTGCTTTTTCCCTTCATTCTGTTAACATGGTGTATTACATTGTTATTCTTGTGTTGTATGAACCTTGCATACTCCACTGAATTATGAGTATAATTCTTTTAATATGCAGTTGGATGTGGTTTGCTGCTGTTTTATTGAAGAATTTTGTATCTGTATTCATAAGAGATATTTGTCTCTAGTTTTCTTTTTTTTTGTAGTATCTTTATCTGGCTTTGGTATGAGGGTGATGTTGGCCTCATAGAATGTATTAGGGAGCGTTCCCTAATCTTCAATTTTTGAGTCAGCTTGAGCAGAATTGTAGTTAAGTCTTCTTGGAATGTTCGGTAAAATTCTACTGTGAAGCCATCTGGTCCTAGTCTTTCCTTTGTTGGGAGGATGTTGATGACTGACTTAATCTCCTTATCGGTAATTAGTTTGATGAGATCTTTATTTCTTTTCAAGTCAATGTAGGTAGTTTGTGTATTTCTAAAATAATTTTTTGTTTCCTCAAGGTTATCTATTTTATTGGGGTACAGTTGTTCTTGGTATCATATCCTGTTATAATCTGTATTGTTTCAGCAATGTTGGCAATAATGTCCCCCTTAGCATTTCTGATTTTCATTATTTGCATCCTCTTATTTCTTTAATATTCAATTTATTTTAACTTTACTATTTCTTTTTAATGCAATTTTATTGAAATATATTCATATCCCAGATAATCATCCGAAGTGTACAATAAGTGGTTCATGGTATCATCATATAGCTGTGCATACATCATCACAATCAATTTTTGAACATTTTCATTGCTGCAAAAAAAAAGAATAAAAATAAAAATAAAAAAGACCACCCAAACATCCTATAAACCTTAACCTCCTTATTATTTATTTGTTTTTGTCTTTGTTTCCTTACTCATCTGTCCATACACTAGATAAAGGGAGTGTCAGTCACAAGGTTTCACAATTACACAGTCACACCTTACAGCTATATAGCTATACAGTTATCTTCAAGAATCAAGGCTACTGGATTGCAGTTCAACAGTTTCAGGTATTTCCTTATTGCTATTCCAATACACTAAAAACTATAAAGGGATATCTATGTAATGCATAAGAAAAACCTCCAGAATGAACTCTCTATCCAAAATCTCTCAGATACAGAAACTCTATTTTGTATCATTTCTCTTCCCCATTTTGGTCCAAGAAGTATTTTTTAATCTCAAATGCCAGAGCCAGGCTCATCACTGTGAGTCACGTCCCACATTGCCAGGGAGATATACACCCCTGGAGTCATGTACCATGTAAATGGTGAGGGAATGAGTTTAGCTACATAATTGCCTTAGAGAGATAGGCCACATCTAAGCAACAAATGAGGTTCTCTGGGGGTAACTCTTAGGCATCATTATAAGTAGGCTTAGCTTCTCCTTTGTAGGAATATATTCCATAAGGGCAAACCCTAAGATCGAAGGATTGGACTATTAAATTGGTAATCCCCAATGCTTGAGAGAATATCAGAACTCCCCAGGTGGGGAGGTTTAATGTTTCTATACTTTTCCCTAGCCCCTCAAGAGGGAATTGCAAATACTATTTTATTCTCTGCCCAAATATCTCTGGGATTTTTCAGGACACCACACTAACCTGTACAAACCAAGATCTCACTCCCTATTCAAGATTCCATGTAATTACGGTTGTTCAAGTAAACTGACTATACCAGTTAAATCAGATAGTGTGACACAGGTAATATAAATTTGCACCAAGTAAACATATCTTCCTTTGGTCTCAAACAAAAGGTGAAATTTTAAAACACCATCAATGTCATCCTTTACCCTTTAGTCTGAGTTTCCTTAGTCCTAACCAGATCAGCTTCATTCATATCTCTACTTGAATTCTAAGCTCTTTTTCATCTTTTTTAAACAGATTCTCTATAGGAAAATACTGACTTTCATAGCTGCAGACCTTTAACTCTGAGTCTCAGGTCATTCCAGGGAATGACATTTTGTACACAAAGAGACCAACATCACAGAATTTAGAAATAATCATAACAACTGAGGAATAGATGAGACTGCTGCAAGAGCTTCCACTCTAGGAACAGTTACAATAAGCCTTCCCCTCATAACCTATGCTCTCAAATCCAATTCTCAGAGTTTGCACATTATATTTAGTCAATTATATATAGTGATGCATTGTAATATTAGTCTTTACAGTTTTTTTACTTATTTCACTCAACTTACTGTCCTCATGGCTCATTCATTTAGTTGCATGCCTCACAACTTCTTTCCTTCTTGCAGCTGTGCAATATTCCATTGTTTGTCCTTCTATTAATCAGTTGATGAACACTTAAGCTATCTCCATCCATTGCATATCATGAATACTGCCACCATAAATGTCAGTGCGAAAATGTCCATTCATGTCCCTTTTTTCAGTTCTTCCATGTATATACTTAATAATGGGGTTGCAGGACCATATGGCAACCCTATACTTGGCCTCTTGTGGAACCAACACACTGCCCTCAAGATGGGCTGTATCATTCTACTTCCCTTCAAGTAGTGAATAGGTACAACCCTGTCTCCACATTTTCTCCAGCACTTGTATCATTTTGTTTATTTTTTAACAGTTTTATTCACACACCATACAATCCATCATAAGTAAACAATCAATGATTGCTGGTATAATCACATAGTTATTGCAACACCACCACCATCTTTATGGGGACATTTCCTTTTTTTCTGCAAAGAAAGAAGAGGGAAAAAAAGAAGAAAACAGAAGAAAATACAAAATGAAAAAGTAAAATAAAATAAAAGGATAAACAACAACACTAGCACCAAGATTCCCATAACCCTCCCTTTTACTCCCTCTTACTGACATTTAGCTTTTGTATATTGCCTTTGTTACATTTCATGGAAGTATATTACAATGTTACTGTTAACTGCAGATTCTAATTTGCATTGATTGTATTTTCCCATATAAAATAACATCCCATTTTTAACACCTTGCAATGTTGACACTCATTTGTTCTCCTTCATGTAAAAACATTGTTATATTTGTACATTTAATCACCACCATTGAATACTCTAGGTTTTTCCCAAGTTATACAACCCCAGTCCTTATCTTCTGTCTTCCCTTCTGGTGTCATATATTCCCCAAGCCTTCCTCTTCCAACCCTACTCACACTCAGCTTTTTCCAGTGTACTTACAATATTGTGCTACTTTCTGCCCTTTTGTCTTTTTTAATTTTATATATCCTATCTTATTTCATTTTCATCTTTTCCTCTCTCTCTCTTTTGCCCTTACTGATAGTCTTCATTTCTATACTCTTCTCCCAACCTCTCTCTCCTGTCTTTTCCTATCTGCCTGTAGTGCTCCCCTTGTATTTCTTGTAGAGCAGGTACCTTGTTCACAACTTCTCTCAGTGTCTGTTAGTCTGAAAATATTTTAAGCTCTTCTTTTTTGAAGGACACTTTTGCTGAATGTAAAATTCTTCATTGGCAGTTATTCTCTTTCAGTATTTTAAATATATTGTACCACTGACTTCTCATCTCCATGGTCTCTGTTGAGAAATCCACACATAGTCTTATTGAGCTCCCCTTGTATGTGATGGATAGCTTTTCTCTTTCTGCTTTCAGAATTATCTCTTTATCTTTGACTTTTGTTTGTCAGTCAGGATGGCAAAAAATATTCCATGCAAGTTGGAAACCATACAAAGCTAGAGTAGTTATACCATTATCAGACAAAATAGACTTTAAGTCAAAAAATAGTTATGAGAGGCAAAGGTGGTCATTGTATAATGATAAATGGAAAAATTAAGAAAGAAGATGGAAAAATGACAAATATATATGCACCCAATAGCAGGGTCCAAAATTACATTCAGCATATCCTTGCAAAAATGAAGGGAGAAATGGATGGTTCTACATTAATAGTAGGAAGAAAAAAAGAAAAGAGAAAGAGGTCTGGAGAAGTGCATGGAACTGAAGAGCCTTAGAAATGGTACCTTAAAAGAAATAAAGAGAGAGAGGGAAAAATGGATCTGACAAATAAAAACCAAAGGATAAGATGGCTGATACAAGAACTGCCTTCACAGGAATAACATTGAATGTGAATGGATTAAGCTCACCAATTAAAAAATATAGACTAGCAGAATAGATTAAAAATATGAATCACCAATATGTTGTTTAAAAGAGACTCATCTTAGACCCAGGGACACAAATAAATTGAAACTGAAAAGATGGAAAAAATATTCCATGCAAGCCACAGTGAAAAGACAGCAGGGGTAGTAATACTAATTTCAGATAAAATAGTCTTTAAATACAAGGATGTTATAAGAGACAAAGAAGGACACTATATACTAATAAAAGGGACAATTTACCAAGAAGAAATAACAATCATAAACATTTATGCACTCAGTCAAGGTACTCCAAAGTACATGAGATGAACATTAGATGTTTCACAATAATTGTGGGAGACTTCAAAATGACACTCTCTCCTATAAATGCATCATCCAGAAAGAAGATCAATAAGGAAACTGAGAACCTAAACAATGTGATAAATGAATTAGAACTAACAGACATATATAGAACATTACATCCCAAATTATGAGGATATGCATTCTTCTCTATTGCTCATGGAACTTTCCCCAAGATAGATCCTATACTGAAGCATAAAACAAGCCTCAACAAATGTAAAAAAGATTGAAATTGCTCAAAACACATTCTGTGACCACAATGGAATGCAACTAGAAATTAATAACTATCAAGCATCCAAAATACTCACAAATATGTGGAGGTTAACCAACACACTCCTAAACAATCAGCAGCTCAAAGAAGAAATTGTAAGAGAAACTGTTAAATATCTAGATATGAAGGAAAATGAGAACACAACACATCAAAACTTACGGGACACAGGACAGGTGGTATTGAGGGGAAATTTATAGCTCTAAATGCACACATTAAAAAGGAATAAAGAGCTGAAATCTAAGAACTAATGGAACAACTGAAGAAGCTAGAAAATTATCAGCAAACTAACCCTAAGCAAGTATAAGAAAACAAATAACAAGGATTAAAGCAGAAATAAATGCTATGGAGAACAAAAAACAATAGAAGCTATAAATAAAAACAAAAGTTGATTCTTTGAGAAGATCAACAAGATTGACAAACCCCTAGCTAGACTGACAAAATCAAAAGGAGAGAAGACCTAAATAAATGAAATAATAAATGAGAGGAGGGATATTACTACAGATCCTCAAGAAAGAAAAAAAATCATAAGGGGAGACTGTAAACAACTCTATGCCAACAAATTAGATAATTTAGTGGAAATGGATAATTTCTTGGAAATGCATGAACAACCTAGACTGAATAGAGAATAAATCGAAGACTTCAACAAGCCAATCACAAGTAAAGAGATCCAATCAATCATCAATAAGCTTCCTACAAATAAAATCCCAGGGCAGATGGCTTTACAGGGGAATTCTACCAAACTTTCCAAAAATAATGCCAATCCTACTTAAACTTTTTCAGAAAATTGAAGAAAATGGAACACTACATAATTCATTTCATGAAGCCAACATCATTCTAATTCCAAAACCAGATAAAGATAAAGGAAAACTACAGACCAATCTCCCTAATGAATATAGATGCAAAATTTCTCAACATAATACTTGCAAATCAAATTCAAAGACACATTAAAAATATTACACCCTGACCAAGTGGATTTCATCCCAGGCATGCAAGGGTGCTTCAACATAAGGAAATCAATCAACATAATACATCACATTAGCAAAATGGAAGGGAAAAATCAGATTATCATCTCAGTAGATACTGAAAAAGCATTCAACAAAATCCAGCATCTTTTTTTTTTTTTTTGATAAAAATACTTCAAAAGGTAGGAATTGAAGGAAACTTTCTCAATATGATAAAGAGCATATATGAAAAACCCACAGCCAGTATAGTAAGTACTCAATGGTGAGAGAATGAAAGCCTTCCCTCTAAGATCAGGAACAAGACAAGGATGCCTGCTGTCACCACTGTTATTCAACATTGTGCTAGAAGTTCTAGCCAGAGCAGTTCAACAAGACAGAGACATAAAAGGCATCCAAATTGGGAAGGAAGAAGCAAATCTCTCATTATTTGCAGATGGTATGATCTTATACTTGAAAAACCCTAGGAAATTGATGGCACACCTACTTGACCTAATAAACAAATTCAGCAAAATGGCAGGATATAAGATTAATGCATGTGTCATAATATTCCTATACACTAGAACTGACATAACTGAAGGGACACTCAAGGAAAAGATTCCATTCTCAATAGGAACTAAAATATTAAGTACCTAGGAATAAACTTAACCTTGGATATAAAAGACCTCTACACAGAAAATTATATAACTCTACTAAAATAAATAAAAGGGGACCGAAAGAAATAGAGAGATACTCTGTGTTCATGGGTAGGAAGGCTAAATGTCTTTAAGATGTCAATCCTACCCATACTGATCTACAGATTCAATGCAATTCCCATCAAAATTCCAACAATCTACTTTTCAGACTTGGAAAGACTAGTCATCAAATTTATCTGGAAGGGAAAGATGCCTCAAATTGCTGAAAACATTCTAAAAAAGAAAAACAAAACAGGAGAACTCACGCTGCCTGACTTTGAAGCTATTAGAAAGCCACAGTAGTCAAAACAGCATGGTATTGGTACAAGGATAGGCATATTTATCAATGGTATCAAATTGAGACTTCCAAAATAGACCCCCAGATCTATAGTCAACTAATTTTTGATAAGGCCCCAAAATCCACTGAACCAGGACATAATAGCCTCTTCAACAAATGGGGCTGGGAGTCCTGGATGTCTATATCCCATACAAAAATTAACTCAACATGGATCAAAGATCTCAGTATAACAGACTGTTCCATCAAACTCCTAGAAGATAATGTAGGGAAACATCTTCAAGACCTAGTATTAGAATGTCACTTCTTAGACCTGATACCCAAAGCACAAGCAACAAAAGAAAAAATAGATAAAAGGGAACTCCTCAAAATCGAAAGCTTCTGCACCTCAACAGAATTTGTCAAAAAGATGAAGAGACACCCAACTCAATGAGAGAAAATATTTGGAAACCATGTATCTAATAAGGGTCTCACAATGTTGTATATATAAAGAAATCTTACAACTCAATGACAATAGTGCAAAGAGCCCAAGTATAAAATGGGCAAAAGATATGAAAATACATTTCTCTGAAGAGAAAATACAAATGGCTAAAAACACTGAAAAAAATTTTCTTTGCTAACTATTAGGGATATGCAAATCAAGTCCTCAATGAGGTACCATCTCACACCAATAAGAATGGCTTGGAAACTACAAATGCTGAAGAGGATGTGGAGAAGTTGGAACTCTTATTCATTGCTGGTGGGACTGCATAATGGTTCAGCCATCTGGAAGTCAGTCTGGTGGTTCCTCAGAAAACTAGATATTGAATTACCCTAGGACCCAGCAATTTCACTTCTCTGAAAGCAGTGACACAAATGGATATTTGTACACCAATATTCATAGTGGCAGTGTTCACAATTGCCAAGATATGGAAACAACATTAATGTCCTTCATCAGATGAGTGGTTAAACAGAATGTGGTATATGCACATGATGGAATACTATGCAGCAGTAAGAAGGAAGGAGGTTGTGAAACATGTGACAACATGAATGAATCTCGAATACATACTGCTGAGTGAAATAAGTCAGACAGAAAAAGAGAGATATTCTATGTTACTACTAATGTGAACTCTGTGAAAAATGTAGAATAAGTGTCTTATATAGTAGAATATAGGGGACCTAGAGGTAGCAGCTAGTGAAGGAGTAATGATAATCTAATAAGAACTGACAAGATACTGAGGGTGATCTTAATGATATTTGATTTCTTTTAATTTTTTTCCCATTTTTTCTTGTGTTCTTTCATTTTATATTCTGTCATCTTGAGGTCACTGATTTGCTGTTCAGCTTCCTCTGGTCTTGTACTAAGTACGTCCAAAATCTTTTTAATTTGGTCAACAGTTTCTTGTATTGGAGATAGGACTTGAGTGGGTCCTGAAGGCACAAGTAAGTTACATGAGAAAGTGGCCCAAATGCCCATGGCCCATACTCCCACCACATGACCTTCTCTTTCCCAGTCTAAAGGTATGGCTTCTTGGGCAGTTCCTTATAATCAATGAGGAATAGAAGTCTTGAGCCTGGTTTATAGATGATTTTGCATGATATGCAGGTACCACCCAAAAGTGGACAGCTATTGCACTATGGTCCCTCTCTGGCCTGTCCCTGAAAGACAGTGGCGAGGGGTTATCCCCCAGTGGGTAGAAATTTGAACAGTGCACCTGATTGTTCATTTTGCTTTGAAGGAGACCTGGCCAGAGGTGAGTTGGTATACTGATTCACAGGCTGTTGCTAATCATTTGGCTGGATAGTCAAAGACTTGGAAGGAACATGATTGGAAAATTGGTGAAAAAGAAGTCTAGGTAAGAGGTATATGTATAGACCTTTCTGAGTGGGCAAAAAACATAAAGGTATTTGTGTCCCATAATGCTCACTGGAGGGTGACTTCAGCAGAGAAAGATTTTAATAATCAAGTGGACAAGATGACCCATTTGGTGGATACTAGTCAACCTCTTTCACAGCCACTCTTGTCATTGCCCAACTGGCTCATGAATAAAGTGGTTATGTTGGTAGGGTTAGAGGTTATGCATGGTTTAGCAACATGGACTTCCACTCTCCAAGGCCAATCTGGCCACAGCCACTGCTCAGTGCAAATATGCCAGCTGCAGAGACCCACACAAGTCCCCAATATGGTACTATTCCCCAAGGTGTTCAGCCTGCTACCTGGTGGCAGCTTGATTACATTGGACCATTTCCATCATGAAAGGGGCAGTGACTTATTCTCACTGGAATAGACACATACTCTGGATATAGGTTTGCCTTCCCTGCACTCAATGCTTCTGCCAAAACTACCATCCAAGAACTTACAGAATGCCTTATTCTCCATCATGGTATACTACACAGCATTGCTTCTGATCAAGGAACCCACTTCACAGCAAATGAAGTGAGAGAATGGGCACATGCTCATGGAATTTTCTGGCCTTACCATATTTCCCATCATCCAGAGGCAGCTGGGTTGTTCAAACTGTGGAATGGCTTTCTGGAGACTCAATTCTGGTGCCAACTAGGCGGCAATACCTTGCAGGCCTGGGGCAGTGTTCTCCAGGAGGCTGTGTATGCTATGAATCAGCATCCACTCTATAGTGCCATTTCTCCCATAGCCAGGATTCATGGGTCTAGGAATCAAGGGGTGAAAACAGTAGTGACACCACTCTCTATCACTCCAAGTGATCCACTAGGAAAATTTTTGCTTTCCATCCTTCCAACCTTAAGCTCTGATTGTCTACAAATCTTAGGTCCAAAAGGAGGAGTGTTGCCACCAGGAGACATAATAAATCCATTGAACTGGAAGTTAAGACTGCCACCTGGTCACTTTGGGCTCCTCATGCCTCTGAATCAATAGGCAAGGAAGGCAATTACTGTACTGGCTGGGGTGATTGATCATAACTATCAAGGGGAAACAGCACTGCAACCACAAAATGGAGGTAAAGAAGAGTTTTCCTGTAATACTAGATAGAAGCCAGAAAGTGACACAGAACACCAGTTCCAGTGATGCACTAGCTGGATAAGGTCTGCTAAATCCACAGGGACTGTGCACTTGGTGAAACCAGGAGTCTATGTTCTGAAACAATATCTGGCATGGAAGATAGCCTTTTGTGCACCTGCACATTATACCAGGGCAGTTCTGGCATTTTGACCTCAGGTAATGCTGGCCACTTTTTGATCCGCATATCAGCCACCCACCCAAACTGTTAATGTCTATTTTAACCCCTTGGACTAAAGCATTGAATGCAGAATGTCTGTTTAGTGGGCCCATGTCAATAAATGCAGCCTGATCCAACCTTATATTCCTTCTACTATTATCCCACATCCTTAATATCCATTCCCACACATATTCCCCTGATTTCTGTTCATATAAATCGAAAAACTCATGCAGTTATTTTGGAGTATAACATACTTCCTTATTGGTAACACTTTGTAACTCACCCTTCAGGATCTGTTGGGACTTTAGTTATAAGTTCTGATGTAAAGATTGGTGGTGGGGGCAGGTTATGACAAGAATTAGAAGTGTTCATCAAGCCAATTACCTCAGGACAATCCATTGCAATTTCTTCTCATGAAACAGGATTAATCTCTCCAAACAGAGGAGTGAGGGCTGCTTCTTCAGTGGAGGTGATTACAGGTTTAGCAGGCCCTGAAGGGTTAATCTCTTTAGGTAGAGGTTGGATGGCAGGTTTCTCAGGGCATACTAGAGGTCAGGAAGCTTTTTCCTTAAAGCCAGCTGGAGTTTGGGTAGCTGTATCCTCAAGGCAGACTGGAGGTGAGGGGCCTGTTTCCTCAGGGCAGACCATTACAGATATATCTAGCAAAGACACAGCAGAATCCAGGGTTCCAATATCCTAACTGCCATTATTATCAATCCATATGTCCTCATCCCATATTTCAGGATCCCATTCTTTTCCAATCAACGCCTTGACTTTAACAGCAGACATGCTGCAAAGTTGAGATTTTAGTTTACATTGTAAATCTGCCACTCGCCCAATGATAGTCTGGATCTGGTTTTCAGAAATCTTAATTCTGTGGCCACAGAAAATAAGATTTTCTCTCAATGCACACATAGAAATGTTTACATCTGTAATATGACATTTAAATTTCAAATTTGAAGTCTTTAGCTCATTCTTTCTCTTATAACTTTATCCAGCATATCTAAAAGGAGCCAGCCAATATCATTATACCTCTTAACTCCACAAAACTCTATTATGGTGTTATAAACACTGTCACCCAGAGCCTTACTTCATACAAGAGTATGATTAGAAGAATCCAGTGGTGATATTTTGCATGTCTCCATTGCCAACTGATGCCATGAACTGTCAGTACCATCTTGGTTATTGGAAAAGGAATCATTAGTGCCTTTGAATCTAATAAGAGTCAAAAATCAATTGTAAAAACCCATTTTAATTTTTTTTTCTCAAGAACCACTCCGGATACCAAGCTGTAGATCTGACAAATTGGAGATAAGTTGTTGAAAGAGTGGCTGTATAGGTAGTTACAACTCTACTGATTTGTTCACATTTCCTAGTTATGTAAAACTCTTTTTGACCTCCTGGGGTTTGTAATATCTTCCCACTCCTAGGAATCCTTTCACCCCAATCTTATGCCTATTTACCCTGTGAAATCCTTTCCAACCTTCAGGACCCATTTTTACATCTTTCATGATGGAGACCTTTCCTGACCCTTTCATGGCCTGTGCTGGATTTTCCTCCCATGTGCTTAAATAAAGCACCCAGCATGTTGTAATTCATGCCCTCTCATGCTTATGGATCATAACTTCTCTGAAACATTGCAGTATGTCAAGACCTGAATCTCTTCTTATTAGTCACTGAAACCCAGAAATTGTTACAGTACCTTTTATGTTGATTGGGCTCAAAAACATTTGTTAGTTAATGAATGAAGGAAAATAGGAAGCAATGGGATAAATTAATCTAAAATTGATTTCGTGTAGGCTGAGCCATACATTTTTTTACAAAGTAGCATTTAGTTGGCAGTGTTACTGAAAAGTAAACTGATTCCCACAGGACTCATAGAGGAGGCACCCATGACTCTGGGTATACCCAGTCTGCATCCACATGATGCATTTAGGTGAAGTGAACAAAACTCTAAATTTAAAATGTGAACACTGAAAAATGTAAAATAAATGGTTTATAATGTGGAATGTAGGGGACCTAGTGATAGAGAGGAATTAGTGAAGGGGGAATGATAACCCAATAAGAACAGATAATGTGGGTGACTTTAAAGTTCTGGGAATGCCTATGAATGACTATGATTTGTTAATTTCTGGTGGGTGTGGTAGGAACAAGTTCACAGAAATGTTGCTATATTAGATTACTTTCTTAGCGAAGAGTAGGAACATGTTGGAAGTAAAGTAGCTATTTTAGGTTGATTGTCTTTTTCTCATTCCCTTGTTTTGCTTTGTTTGAAATGTTTTTTGTTGTTGTTGTTGTATTTTTTAATATAATTTATAGTTGATTTTGAAAAAAAATGAAAAAAAATATTCAGGGCCCCCCCTGAGGAGCTGGGGGAGAATGCAAGGGTGTTAGGCTTCCCCACCTTGATGGTTACTGATGTGCTCCTGTGAGATACAATCTAATCAAATAATATTTGATAGTCAGGTAAAAATAGGTATTTGTTAAATATGCAGACATACTATATAAATACTTGCCAACAAGATGTAATTATTTGGGGACTGGTGGTTTAATGGGCTGAGCCCTCTATCATGGGACTTGCCTTTGGGAAGACTGTTACTGCAAAGAAGAGACTAGGCCTGCTTATAACCGTGCCTAAGTATCTCTTCCTGAATGCCTCTTTGTTGCTCAGATGTGGCCCTCTCTCTCTAGCTAAGCTAACTTGGTGGGTGAAATCACTGCCCTCCCCCTTATGCGGGATCTGACACCTAGAGATGTAAATCTCCCTGGCAACATGGAGTGTGACTCCCAGGGAGGAATCTGGAACTGGTATCATGGGATGGAGAACATCTTCTTGACCAAAAGGGGAATGTGAAATGAAGTAAGTTTCAGTGGCTGAGAGATTTCAAAAGGAGCTGAGACGTAACTCTGGTTGGCACTCTTACAAACAATATAGATAACCCTTTTCAAGTTCTGATGAATTGGAATAGCTAGTAGTAAATACCTGAAACTATCAAACTACAGCCCAGAACCCTTGAATCTTGAAGATGACAGTATAACAGTGTAGCTTATGAGGGGTGACAATGTGATTGGGAAAGCCATGTGGCTCACATTCCCTATGTCTAGTGTATTGATGGATGAGTAGAAAAATGGGGGCAAAAAAAAAAGGCACCCAGTGTTCCTTTTTACTTTAATTGTTCTTTTTCACTTTAATTTTTATTCTTATTACTTGTGTGTGTGTAGTAATGAAAATGTTCAAAAAATAGTTTTGGTGATGACACACAACTATATAATGGTCCTGTGAACAATTAATTTTGTGCTTTGTATGACTGCATGGTATGTAAATATATGTCATTAAAATTGAATTACAAAAAAGTACACTGAGTAACAGAAAAATACAATATACACAACTCACATTAATAAAATAATGAAATCATGCTGACAGCCAGCAGAATACCAAAGTAAACTATTTGCTCATTCACTGTGAATCTTTTTTTTAATTTATTTCTCATTCCCAAGTTTAATAATATTGTGATTCCCCATGAGATCTAGTGTTATTTCTCCATAGAATCTGAATCAAAGTAAGCAACCATTCAATAGCATTCAAGATTATTTTGGCATATATTTATGCAATGTATGTCTGACTTATACTCTTATACATTCATTCACTAATTATTGTGTGCCACCTATTGTGTACTTTGTCAAAATAATTACATCTTGTTGGCAAGTATTTATACAGTATGTCTGCATATTTAACAAATATCTATTTTTGCCTGACTTTCAACTATTATTTGATTAGATTGTATCTTCTGGGTTATAAGTGTTTGATGGGTTACATGAGAAATACAAGTTTTTCTGAGGCCCATGTGGAATAATTTTTGCTGCCTACAAATCAGAGACTAAAAGCTCATTGTTTGTATAGGCCTGAATTACATTTAGATACCATGATGTTGCAGGCAACAAATACCATGAATTTTGTTATATAAAAATAAGCAGTTATTACTGAAAAATTATTAGCTTTAGATCTATAGAGAATGAAATGATATATACAATATGCTTAGCATAGTGTTTGGCTTAATAAATTATTGCTATTATAATTATTTGAACTTTCTGTCATCATTGCCTGGTGGTGTCTCATAGATGTTAATAGAACTGCTGTGAAATCAGTCAGAAAATGCATCTGTTTTGTTATGGTCCCCTTTCAGTCAGCACCCCCCTCCCCCCTCCCACACACAATGATAACAGCATCTAACTCTTCAGATTATTATAGAATTTTTTTCAAATACCACTATATTTTGTAAATTTTTGTTTTTCATTGCAGGAAGAGTCTATGAAGTCATAAACATGGATGAAGCAAATAAAGGTTTGCTCCAATTTGGCAGAATTTTCCAAAAATGCAAAAAAAACAGATCTTCAGTTTGATTTTTCTCCAATTTCTTGTGCTTTTGCTTCCTTCAATGAAGAAAGTATGAACTGTCATGATTAGCTTTTGTTTTTTTTTTTTCTTTCTCTAGTAAGTATTCCTTGTGGAGATAATCCCAAATATCTTTTTGACCCTTCCTTAGATGAAATTTGTTGAGTTCCAGATACATTTATCTGTAATCTGATATAGATTTCCTACTGCACAGTTTCCTAACAGCATTTTTCATCTGTTCATTTCTAATATATAAATTAAGGGATTTAACAAGGGGGTCATACAGCAACTGCTTTATCAATGGATAGAGTAGCTGCATGTCTCATGTACACAAATATGCAAGGCACAAAGTATAAGATGACCACTGTGATGTGGGAGACACAGGTTGAGAGGGCTTTGTGCCTCCCCTCCAAGCTGTGGTTCCTTAGGAAGCGCAGAATGACCACATAGGAGACAAGCAAGAAGGTGAAATTTAACAGGCAGAGGAACCCACTGTTAGCAGCTACAAAAAGCCCTAGAGTGTGGGTGTCAGTGCAGGCAAGATTAAGCAAGGGATTCAGATCACACATGAAGTGATCTACGATTTTAGGCCCACAGAAAGGTAATCAGAACATGAAGAGGATCTGTATGGTTGCATGAAGAAAACCTCCCACCCATGACACTCCCATGAGCAACCCACACAACTGCTGATTCACGATGGTTAATATAGTGCAAGGGCTTGCATATGGCCACATAGCGGTCATAGGCCATCATAGTAAGCAGGATGACCTCAGCACCTCCAAAGAAATGTACCCCAAAGGTTTGGGTCATACATCCACTGAATGAGATGGTCTTATTTTCATGGAGTGAATCTATGACCAGCTTTGGAGTTTTGACAGAGGAGTAGCCGGCATCTATAAAGGAGAGATAGGCCAGGAAAAAATACATGGGGTATCCCAACAATGGACTGACAATAATGGTAACCACAATGACTATATTTCCTACCACAGTGGTGATGTAGATGACAAGAAACACAACAAATAAGATTTTCTGCATTATTGGATTCTCTGTAAGCCCCAGTAGGACAAACTCTGTCATGTTGTTTCTTTTCTCCATGAATTTCAGGTGTCTCTTAGTTATATTACCTGAAAAGAAAACAATTTTTATTAATGCAACTTTGATTTATTAAGCTTTCCAATTATAAGAAATAATAAATGTCAATATTGTATTGATTTGTTGGTCCTTATGAGTTTTTCTTTAGATTGAAATAAATGTTATGAATTCCTGAAGCTTACTAAAAACTTCCCTACAGTTGAAATTCTGGTAAGAGTATAATTATGAAGAAATTCTGTAAAAACATAGGGCAGTATATCATCTGTGTTCACTGAGAAATACTAATTTAATGTAGAAGTAGTGCCAGGTATAAATATTTGCAGATGACTTTGGAAATGTTGGCAGAAGATAGATGTAAAGGTCATGAATATAAAGTTATAATGTTTACCCTTCATCTGTGGGTAATAGAGAAACATGGAAGATATTGAGAAAATGAGTGGAAGCATAAAGAGGAATCTGGGGAAGGGAAAACATTGGGATATTGCTATTGTAGAGATCTTTGTGTATTTTGGGGGAAGAGTGGGAAAGAGAAACTAGATAGGAGACTATTTATTTTAATTGACTCAAGGAATAACAGAATATGGGTGATGGTAATGAAAGCAAACAAAGAAAAAGGCATTGCATTTATAATGTTTCTTGTCTGAAGGCAATTACTTTTGTCGTAGCTAATAATATATTTATTTTAAGGATTCCTTGCTATGTATACAGCATGGTGGTATGAGTTTTGTACATGTGATTTCAATTAATCCTTGTAACAAACTGTGTGGATGGTATTACTCAACTATTTTGCACATGAGGTAACAGTATCCAATACTAATGCTAATAGTTATAGTAACAATGATAATATGAGCTCTCCACATTGTGTTCTAAGTGGTTTGCTAGCATGGCTTATTTAATGCTCTCTACATACCTTTGAGATTGGTATCTTTATTAATTTTATACTTATTTTAGACACCAGAAATAGGAAGCAGTGAGAGATGAAACATCCTTCCCAAGATCAAGCAGCTAATAAACGACAGAGTCAATGTTAGGTCTTATATTGTTTGGTCTAATATTTTTTTTTCATTCCATTCCTTAAACCATGCCCTATATTGTTATAACAAGCAATGCTGAAATAATAATCTACTTTGATATTATATTAAATATTATAATATTTGTTATTTTAATATTACTTTGTAGGTAAGTTTATGTTTGTGTGTGTAAGTTTAATGCTACCTTGGATTTCTTAAATATTGAAAGAAATGTGGTACTGCTTTCACTAAAGGGTGTCTTCATCTTGGCCTCTCCCTCAGTCCCTGCTCTCTACTCTCCTATCTATATCCCTCTCTGTTGGTCCCCATGTAGATGCTGCAAAATGCTGAAACTGTCACAGTAGTTAAGTGTATTGATTCTAGAATCATGTAGACTACATAATCCTGGTTCTTCCACTTGCAACTTCTTTTACCTAGGGTACATTCCTTTGTCCCTTGCTATCTTACCTCTTGAATAATGAGATAATAATATCCACCACTCAGATTTTTATGAGGATTGAGAGAGTATCTATGTACATATCCAGACTGTACTGAGGACACACATAGGTCTTTCATAGATTCAGTTTTATGACTGTGTATGCACCTAGGAGATAGGAAGTACTGATGTTTAAGCCATATTCAAAGAAACATTTAACCATGTAGTAAGCTCAAGAAAAGCATCTATGAATGTATTTTTAAAGAAGCCACAGAGACTCATTATTTAACTCATACGGGTAGCTGATCCCACTAAAGGTTCTCCATGTTACTGTTTGCACTAAACTAATCAGGTGATTGTTATGTCATTTCTTATTCATTTTTCTGTCTTAACTTTATATGAAGTATTTTAAAATAGTTTCCATCATTATGGTTAATCTTCATTAGTTAAGGAGATTGTCATATGATAAAAGCATGGTTCCAGATGTCAGAGATCTAGGTTACAAGACTTCAAATTGCTTAACCTCCATGAGCCTCAATGCTTTCATCTGTTAAATGAGGTTTTTGATAATTATTTTAGTTTTACTAATTGGGGTGAGGATGAAATACTTTGTTACTATATTTGAAAAGTGTTTAAAAATATTTGTAAATATGGAAAGTAACAAGTTTTACTTTTTAATTTAAAAAACTTTTTTTTAAATAAAAGTACTATTGAAAATAATTACCTTGGTAGTCTTGATAGATGATCTTAATGATTTTGGGGGGTATTCACAAAAAACCCTACTTTCAAACTCATCTCCTCTATGAATAAATAACTTTTCATATGAAAGATGTTACACACTTGGAAAGAGACTATTCAGTTAGTTAAAATCAACAGTTCTTAAGAAAATATTCATGAGTCTAAATCTTTCCTTTTAATATAAAACTGAAAAACTTTTTCACAGAAAACCTAGGATTTGAATTTAGAATGGACTCACTTGAAGTAATATGGAAAAGATCTTCTATATATGGATGGCTCTGTTCCTGCAATGCAAGAGGCAGAAAGTGTGGTGGAATCATTTAAACGGGTCACTCTGCCCATGATGAATCTTTCTCTGGAGAGGTCAGCACCAGCAAATCATTTTCAACTTGCATTGAATAGGTATTTAAAGGTTTCCATAAAAGTTCAGGGACCTGGTCTTGTAGGTGCTGCTTGCTCTCCCAGGAATAAATTATCTCTTTTGATGGAAAGGCTTTGTCTCAGAAACAGGTATTCTGAGGAGCCAAATTTGAGAAACATCATTCATTCATGGGAATTTTATTCCCTGCACTTGGAAACTTAAGCAAGTGAGAGTACTTGTTCTCTGTCTGAAACTCTGTCGTTGAGAAAGATAAATACTGTGTGAATAGCAGGTTGATATAATTCCAGTTTGTGAATTTTTGATACAGTTTCCCTGTTCACTCATGTCACAGGGGAGCTTTTCTTAAAAGTTTTAAATCTTTTCTGGAAACGTGCTATTGATTACTTGAGAGCTAGAGTACTAAGGACCTATGCATAATAGCAGCTATTTTAAAGTACTTGATCCCAAGCATTGTTTTTCATATTTTTCCAGCAGGCTTTTAAGTAGCCAGAAAACTTAAAAGGCTACAGATTAAAATTAGCTCTGATATCCATGGGCTAGTTATAGAATAGTAGACAGCATTAAAAATGAGGAGAGATATCTGGACTGAAAGAATAGAGATTCAGTTGTACATCCTCATCACTTGGTATTTTGGGTTTCCTTTTGGTCATTTTAGGGGATACATAGTGGTAAATTATTGGAAGTTTAATTTTACTTTCCTGGTGACTTTTGTCTTTCATGTTCTTATTGGCTATTTGTATATTATCATTGGTAAATATTCTGTTCAAGTTCTGTTCACAATTTAAAAATAGGGTTTTGGGTAATTTATTACTGAGTCATAAGGGAGATTTTACATATATGTATTTCCTTTGTCATACAGATGATATAAATATAATTTTCTAGAAGTCTCTAGGCTGCATTTTCATTTTTAAAATAGTATCATTTGATGATCAGAAGTTTATAGATTTTAGCCAAGTTTAATTTTCATCTTTTTCTTATGGTTCATGTTTATTGTTTCATGTCTAAGAAATACAGGTTTACTTAATATCATAAAAATTTCTTCTGCATTTTTCATAGATTTAGCTTAACACATAGGTCTCTGACCAACTTTGATTTAACTTTTGTATATGGTAAGAGGTAATAATTGAGGTTCTTTATCTCCCTAGGGATATACAACTGATTCAGCAAAATTTTTTGCAAAGTCCATTCTTTCCCGATTGAATTATTTTAAAATTTTTGTAAAATTAATCATGTATTTGAGTCTGTGGGATTTCTATTTTGTTGCACTATGTATATTTTTAGCCAACTACCAGTTCCACACAGTCTTTGTACTGAAGCTTCATATGAAGTCTTGAAATTAGGTACAGTAAATCCAACTGTGTTCCTTTTTTGGGAGTTATTTGCCACTCTGCATACTTTTAATTTCTGCATAAATTTCAAAATAAGCTTGTATTTTTTTTCCAAAAATTCTCCTGGCATTTTGTCTGGAATTACATTGAATCTATAAAATTGACATGGCAAAAATAATGGGTACATTATTTATCAACATTATACATCAACATGGTATATTTCTCCATTTATTTATATCTTTAATTTCTCTCAGAATTGTTTTCTCATTTTCATATACAGGTCTTGAATATATTTTAAACATTTACCTATAATACTTCATATTGTCAAACAGTATTGTAATAGTATTTTGATTTTACTTTCATTTTAATTGCTTTTTGCTTGTAGAAATACAACTGATTTTACCAAATTTGCTTTGTATCCTGTGACCTTGCTAAATTACTTCCTAGGCCTCTTACCATTTTGTAAAGAACTGAAATTTTCTCCTGACATAATCACGTTATCTGCAAATAAATATGTTTTTACAATTTTGTTTCTTTTTCCCCAGAGTATGTCTTTTATTTCCTTTTCTTACCTTATTGTAATGGCCAGAACCTCTGTTACAATGCTGAATAGAAATGTTAAGAGTGGGCATTCTTATCCTGTTACAAATCTTGGAGGGACAGTATTCACCATTAAAGATGAAGTTAGATGTAAATTGTAAATAGATGCTCTTCATCAGTGTAGTAACTATACATACATACATATATATATATGTGCTGCCTTGGTTGGCATCCATCTTTGACTCAGGCTCTAACCTGAATATTGCTCTTTTGCCTACTTAATAAGCAGCTTTCCCACCCTGTGGCAACTCCCCTACAGCTGAAATCTGCATATATGGCTACCACTCATGCCATCCACACACCTCATCCAAACCCCACAGCTCCTACAAAATAATAACCTAAGCATCCCCACCACTCTTGGAACCCAGTCCCTTCACCCTTTCCTGTGTATCTGCTTTAAACTAACCAGTGTCTGAGTTCTGCAGGAAATCTACTAACCTCCACCCCTGAACCACAATAAAGGCATAAGCCAATGGATCCCTCTTGCTGCTTCTTTGCTCCCCACCTCTGATTGAGCCACCTCAATTGTGTGCATTTCCTGTCTACTCCTCATGCAACCCTCCTTCCCTGGGACCTGAGTAACACATTAACTTTTATTATACACAATAGCCTCAATTTCTCATTATGTAACACCCGACCTCCACCCAGAGCCAGATTTAAAATCCAGCTTAACTAATTTGCAACAATCAAGTTGAGCAAGTTCCTTTCTATTCCTCATTTACTAACTTTTAAAAAAATCATAATTCTGGGTTTAAGGTTATAAAATATTTCTGTGCCTCTATTGAAAAATCAGGTGTTTCTTCTTTATTCAGTTTTTTAGTGAATTGCATTGAGTGGTTTTTTAATGGTAAACCAAACTTTTATTCCTGGGATAAACTGATGGTCACAGTGCAATATTCAGTTTTAAAAATACATTGCTGGATTTGATTTCCTAATATTTTGTGAAATATCTTTGTATATATGTTTGTAAAGGACATGTGCCTGTCATTTTTTTTTTTTTTTTTTTTTTGTTATTGTGATTTGGTTATGTGATTTAGCCAATGCTGGATTCATACAATGAGTTGCATAATGGCTCTCCTCTATTTTTTGAACAAGTTTGTGTCAAATTGTTATCTTTTTTAAATTTATTTGCTATTTTTTCTTTTATTATGTGTGGTTTTGATGTCATACCATAGAATACATTGTTGAATGCAATCTCTTTAAGATTTTCCTCTGTTTTTTCCTCACAGAGTTTTATGGTTTTAGCTCTCAAGGTAGACCATTGATTCACTTTGAGTTAATTTTCATATTTGGTGCTAGGTGGGGTTCTGGATATTTCATTTGTTGGCAGATATCTAGTTGTCCCAGAACCATTTATTGAGAAGACTATTTATTACCTATTTTGTGGTATTGGAACCGCCTGAAAATCACTTCACCATATATATATATATATATATATATGTATATGGATTTAATTCTGAAAGTGCAATTTTATTCTATCAATCTATTTGTCTATACTTTTTCCGGTATCATTGTTTTCAAAATTGTAGCTTCATAGTAAGTTTTGAGGCCAGGATGTGTGAGTTCTCCAAATTCGGTCTTCTTTTTCCAGATTATTCTGGCTATTCAAGGTTATTTGAAATTCCCTATGAATTTCAATATCAGCTTTTCAATTATTTTAGATTGGCAGTTTGGATTTTGAAAGGGATTTCACTGAATTTAGAAATCATTATGGGGGATAATGCCATCTTAATTATATTGTCTTCAATCCATGAATGGAATGCAGGATGTGTTAACACTCATTTTGGTCTTCTTTAATTTTTGTCAGCAATATTTTGTAGATTTCTATGTACAAACCTGGCATCTTCTGGTTAAATTTATCCCTAAGAATTTTATTCTTTTTGATGGTAGTGTAAATGGAATTGTTTTCTTAATTTCATTTTCAGATTGTTCATTGCTAGTATATAGAAATACAACTGATATTTGCATGTTGATCTTAAATTCTGCAACATTGCTAAGCTCTCTTATTATCCGGTATTGTTCTGTGTGTGTGTGTGTGTCTGTGTGTGTGTGTGTGTGTGTGTGTGTGTGTGTACATATGCCTTAGGATTTTCTTCATATGAAATCATGTCATCTGTGCATAGAGATAATTTTAATTCTTGCTTTCTAATTTGGATGAATTTTCTTCTTCTTAGTCATCTTCTTCTTGTCTAATGGTCCTGGTTAGTACTGGCAATACGATGCTGAGATTAGTGGTGAGAACAGACACCTCATCTTGTTCCTGATTATATGAGTGAAGTGCTCAGTGTCTCACTATTAAGTATGATGTCAGCTGTGCACTTTTCAGTTTCCTCTTAGATAGAAGTAGCTTCCCTTTTTCCTAGTGTGTTGAATTAGTTTTTAATAATGAAAGAGGGTTGGCTTTTGAAATGCTTTCCTGAATAAATTGATATGATAAGATGATTTCTTTTTCTTCATTCTATTAACATGCTTTATTACACTTACTGATTTTCAAATTTAAACCATTTTTTCATCCCTGTGATGAATCACAGTTTGTCAGGGTGTATAATTCCATTAATATAGTGCTAGATTTGATTTGCTAGTACTTCATTGACAAGTTTTGTATCATTATTCAAAGGGGATATTGTTCTCTAGTTTTCTATTTTTTGATGTCTTTGCTTGGCTTTGGTATCAAGGAAATAATGGCTTTATAGAATCAGTAAGAAGCTATTACTTTCTCTTTCTATTTTTTCTTCTCTTCTTATATTGGGAGGATTGATGCTAATTCTTCTTTAAATATTTGGTAGAACTCACCGGTGACTCTACATGTCATTGGGATTTATTTTGCTAGAAGGTTTTTTTTTTTTCCAATACTGATTCAATTTCTATACTTGCTATAAATCTATTCATATTTTCAATTTCTTAATCATTTGGGTAGGTAATGCATTTGTTTCTAAAAATTTGTCCATTTAATTTAGGTTATCAATTTGGTTGGAATACAATTACATATAGTATTCTATTACAATCATTTATGTTTCTGTAGGTTGATAGTAATGTTCCCAGTTACACTCCTGCTTTTAGTAATTGGAGTCTTTTTACCCCTTGCTATTCTGCCTAAAGATTAGTCAATTTTAGCAATTCAACAGAATAAGGTTTAGCGATTCTGTCGTTTTTCTGTTCTCTATTTTGTTTGTTTAAGTTTGCTCTAACTTTTACTATTTCTTTATTTCTGCCTGATTTGAATTTAGTGTTCACTAGTTTCATTATTCTTTAAGGTGAAATGTTAGGTTATGCATTTGAAATCTTTCTTGTTTTCCAAGGAATACCTTTACAGTTATAAATTTCCCTCCAAGCACTGCTTTTGTTGCATCCCATCAGTTTGATTTATAGTGATTTCATTTTAATTTGTACCAAATATATTCTAATTTTCATTGTGATTTTTTCACCCATTGATTGCATAAAAGTGTGTTTAGTTTTGAAATGTTTGTGAATTTTACAGTTTTAAATTTTTATTGATTTCAAATTTCACTTCATTGTGGTGGTAAAAATACTTTGCATGGTTTCAGACTTTTTAAGTATTTTGCCTTGTTTAATGCCCTAACATAATGGCTGTCTTGAAGAATATTCTACATGCACTTGAGTAGAATGCTTATTCTGCTGCTTTTGTAGTGGAATGATCTACATAGTTAGCTAGAGATACTTGGTTTATAGAATTGTTCCAGGCTCCTCTTTTCTCATAATTCTCTGTCTACTTGTTCTATATATTATTGGAAGTGGGGTATTGAAGTCTCTACATCTTATTCTAGAACTCTCTTTTCTAATTTCAGTTCTGCCAGTTTTTGCTTCATTTATTTTGAGATGTGGTTGTCATGTGTACATACATTTATCTGCTTCATGAACTGATTTTTTTTTTCATAAATATAGTGTCCTACTTTTCCTCTCATAATTTTTTTTTTTTACTTCAAGTCTAATTATGTGATATCAATAAATCTCTTCCATGTCTCTTTTCATCACAGTTTGCATGTTAAGTCTTTTAAATTATGCAGGAATAACAGGAGTTACAAACACAAAATAAAATATTAATAGCTTAAATATTTACCTATGCAGTGATTGCTGTTCTTTCATTCTTTTTCTTAAAGAGAAGTTGTGGGTTTACAGAAAAGTCATGCATAAAATACAGGGATCCTATATATCACCCTATTATTCACAGCTTGCATTGGTGTGGCATATTTGTTATAATTTATGAAAGCGCATTTTAATAATTTTTCTATTAACTCTAGTCCATGGTTTCCATGGTTTAAATTAGGCTTAACAGTTTGTGTTGTGCAGTTCTATGGCATTGTAAAGTTTTTATTCTAGTAGCATATATACAGCCTAAAATATCTCCATTTAACCACATTCAAATATATAATTCAGTCCTGTTAGTTACATTCCAATGTTGTGCTGCCATCGCAACCACTGCCAAAATACCATCCATTATCAAAGTTTTCCATCATCCCAGATAGAAGCTCTGCATATTTTAAGTCCTAATTCCTTATTCCCTAGACCCACTCCATCTCCTGTTAACCTATATTCCAGATTCTGAGTTGATGAGTTTTCTAATTCTAATTATTTCCTATCAGTGAGATCATATATTAGCCCTATACATCTGATTTATTTCATTACACATGCGGTCTTGATGTCTTTGAGGTTCACCCATGTTGTTGCATATGTGTCAGAACTTCACTGATTTTTATAGCTGAATAATATCCCATTGACTACATTTTTTTTAGCCACTCATAGGTTGATGGAACCTTGGGTTACTTCCGTCTTTTGGCAATTGTGAGTATTGTTGCTGTGAACATCAGTGTGCAAGTACCTGTTCAAGCCCCTGCTTTCAAATCTTTTGAATTGGGAAGAAGTGAGATTGCCAGGTCATATGGTAATTCTGTATTTAATTTCCTGAAGAACTGTCAAATTGTTCTGCATTACTTTACATTCCTACAAGCAATGAATTTGTGCTTTTATAGCTCCACATCCTCTCTGACACTTGTAATTTTCTGTTTTTGTTAATAGTGGCCTTTCTAGTGGGTGTGAAATGGTATGCCAATGTGGTTTGGATTTGCATTTTGCCCTGTGTTGGAACAGTCTTTGAATGCTAACTCAGGCTGTTCACAACTCTATTTATCCTTCACTTCCTGATTGAACAGAGTCTAAACATCGGGAAGAGATAAAAGCTTGGGTCTTCTCAGGACTTTTCTAAGCATACGCCTATCCCTGGACATACATGTGGACTTCAAAATTACCTGCCATACAGAGGAGCTTTACAATGACTTTATTTCATTATGTATATCCTTCCAGAGGCCCCCTCTTCCAAGGTTTTTCAGACTCTCCGCTGCCTTCTCCATCTGTTATTCACTGCCTCAGGCAGCTGTTGCCACAGTATTTGCCTTCGGTTCTTTAGAAAACATGAAAGGGGTCTCCAGCTTTGGGAAGTTTTTCCAAGGCATGAATAACAAAGGCAACCCCCAGAGTCAATTTCTTACAGAGCTACCATCTGGTCAAAATGCATGCTCACAATTCTTTCAAATCAGGGTGTGTTTGCTCCCTGTACACCAGGAAAGTGGACTGCTGCTGAGATGGTACAAGGGGTAAGTTGTGGTGGGTAAGTTAAAATGCTACAATGCTGTAACTACATTTATCAAGTTCCTTCTTCATTAAGCATTCTCCTGGTTGGTGTATGTTTGTGATTATGTTCCAGAGTTCCAAAA
Source organism: Choloepus didactylus (assembly GCF_015220235.1). Classification (NCBI taxonomy): domain Eukaryota; kingdom Metazoa; phylum Chordata; class Mammalia; order Pilosa; family Megalonychidae; genus Choloepus; species Choloepus didactylus. The sequence continues at coordinate 51,422,847 of NC_051327.1, forward strand.
ATGTTGAGTCTACTTTTTGACATTTTTATCATTGCCTTAATGAAACAATGGGGTTTTATAATTCCTTACTCTGCCATTTTTGGGGATGTCACTAATCTATTTTTTAAGGATGCCATATCATAAAAATAGTGGGTTTATTAAAGAAATTTAAGATTGGTTTACCATCAGATAATCAGTCAATATTATTATAATTCACCAATAAAAAAATAAAAGAAAAAAGATCATCTCAATGTATGTAGAAAAATATTGACAAAATTCACACCCATTTACCATAAAAACTTGTAGCAATGTAGGACTAGAAGGAAAATATCTAATATGAAAAAGGACAGCTACAGAAAACCTGCAGTGAATTAACTGTGAAAGATCAATTTTATTCTTTTTTATTTTATTTTGAGTTTTTCTTTTCCAGAAAACCTTTGATTTTCAGTTCATTGATTAGTAAATCTATGATTCTGGTTGCATATACCTGGACTGAGGAAAACCAAGAGAGAATTCATTTTAAGAATTGATGAGTCTGCTAAGAGCAAACAGTTGACAAGACAGTAGTTGATAATCCTCTATTCTGTGTACTGACCAGTTTGTATGTAAGAACAATCCTATGACTTACTTATTTGTCAGTATTTTTCTCTGATGTTGATCATAAGCCCCATGATCAACAGGGGGTTTAGGAAAATGTTTGATTTTAAGTCTAGCACTTGTTGGTAGTATCACAATGTATGTAATTCTTGAAAAATAAGCCTTCTTAGATAAATCATTCTCTTTTCTTTCTTTCTCTTTCTCTTTCTCTCTTTCTTTCTCTTTCTTTCTTTCTTTCTTTCTTTCTTTCTTTCTTTCTTTCTTTCTTTCTTTTCTTTCTTCCCTTCCTTTCTTTTTTCTTTTCTCTTTCCCACATTTTCTCATCGTAAATGACCAGCACAATAAAGATAAAACTGAACAGCTTAGAAGTCCAAGAAGAAAAGACGTTCTGTAATAGTTAACTGGCTTTACAGTTTTCTAGAAAACTCCACCCTCCATTTTAAGAGTCAAATTTGGAAGGAATAAATTTTCTATATTGTGGAATATGGATTTATATAATATGTGAATTAATCAAACAAAAACAATACCATGAAAAAAAGCAAGGGCATAAAACAGTGATTAAATCTTTAAGTTCAGGATTTCTTTCATAGATTACTTTTTTATTGTTTTTCTAAATCAGAAGAATTTTTCTGTCTGTGTATGTTTTAAATGCAGTTTTATTGAGATACAGTCACACACCATACAATCCATCCAAAGTATACAATCAATAGTTCACAGGATTATCACATAGTTGTGCATTCATCATCAGAATCAATTTTTGAACATTTTCATTTCCTCAAGAAAAAAGAGAGAAAACCCAAAACATCCCATAATCCTTATCCACCTCCCACCCCCATCATTTATCCCTAACATCAGTGCAGTACATTTGTTACTGCTGATGCAAGAATATTAAGATATTACTGTTAACTATAGTCCATAGTTTGCAATAGGTATGTTTTTTTCTGTATACTACTCTAATTATTACTCCTTGTAACAGTTTCATACACTTGTTCTATTTCATGGAGGAAATTTTTATATTTCTATTGTTAATCACAGGCATCATCTACCAGAAGATTTACTGAATTACACAGTCCCATGCTTTAACCTCTGGCTTTCCTTATGTTGACACATATGACTTTAAACTTTCCCTATCATCCCCATTCACACACAATTAATCACTATTAATTATACTTATAATAATGTGCTACCATCACCTCTATCCATTTCCACTCATTTAAATTCAACTTAATTAAAAATTATGCACACCTTAATGGAACCACATCCCTTTCTAGCTCCTGGTAAACTATATTATGGATTCTATGTCCATGAGTTTACATAGTATAACTAGTTCATATTAATGAGATCAAACTATTCACCCTTTTGTGTCTCACTTATTTCACTCAACATATTTTCTTCATCCATGTTGTTTCTTGCTTCAGGATATCATTCCTTCTGGCTGAATAATATTCCATTGTATAAATATACCACATTTTGCTTATCCATTCATCTGTTTATGGACACTTGGATTATTTCCATTTTTTAGCAATTGTGAATAATACTGCTATGAACATCAGTGTGAAAATGTCTATTCACACCTCTGCTTTTGGTCCTTCTGGGTATATATAGAGTAACAAGATTGCTGGAATGTAGAGAAACTCTATACTTAGTTTTCTAAGGAATCACAAGCTTTTGAAGACCTTTCTTTATGACATTTATTCTTATTTCCCTCATTCTCCTATTTTATTTACTTAGCATAAGTTTTTAGAATTTTTGCATTGTGGAGATATTTAGAGGTAATTTTTTCAAGTTTTCTTTAACAGAGCTTGCAGCATGCAGGAACAAAAATAATAGAAAATTTACAACAATTTTAATCAATGAAGGATTTTACACACTGAGAGTTAAAACAAATTAAAGTTAAACATGTAATAAGAGATAGATCAAGAATTCCAAACTATGTCTTTGGATTTTATGCCCAGTTCCCTTTCTTTGCTCTTTCATTTACTTTTATCTTTGTCTTTATCTCCTACTTTCTTTCTCTTTTGCCTCTTTTTCTTTCTCTATCTCTCAATAATTGCTTTATGTGTGTTTGCTTTTTGGACAGTACTTGGGATATGAAAATGACTAAGTCGACAAGAGGACAGATATTTGCCTTCAAAAACCCATAGGTTTGGACACACAAAGTGGACCTGAGAGTATGGCAAGAGCAGTAACGGATATGCACCACAATCTGTGAGCTAAGAAGGATGTGGCTGTGTCACCTTTCAGTCTTGAGGTAGTGGAGAAGTTTCCAGGCAGACAAAACATGAAAAGCCATAGCTATAAAAGAACAGCCTGAAAGTCCTTGGGTATCAGTTAAATTAGTAGCACAATTTTGACATTTTCTGTGTAAGTATGTTAGGTCACTTTGGAGGAAGATGCATGACCTTTTGGATAATTGTGAATATGCCTTATATGTGGCCGCTTCATGAATTGGTTCTTGAAACTCAATGCAGAGTATTTTTCTTTTCTCATTTTAAAAGTTACACATTTTACTTGTATAAAATTAAAAGAAAACCAGGAAATTATAAACAACAAAATAAATGCCACCTATAGTGTCACTTGTAGAATATATAAAAAACAAGTAGTTGATACTTCTTTAGGCTTGTTTTGCCTTCTGTAAAACTGAGGAAAATAAGGCACTCTCTTGGTATCCATATATATGAAGTGAAATTGTTATAGATTTATTTATTGCCCATTTAATTGGCAATATTTAATGTATTTCCAGACTCAGGCAGGTTTCCTATTAAAATACAGATTCCCAGGAGACAGTCTTGAGTTTCTAATTCACCAAGACTAGCACTGGTTTGTAATTCAGTTTGAGTATACTTTAATAACTTCTTCAAGGGTCCTATTTACAAATGGGTTCATACCCACAGGACCAGAGAGCGGGACCCAAAGATACTTTTTGTGGGGAAAATGATTCAATCTCTAGCAGTCAAGCCACTGAACTCCAAAAAGTCATGCTTTTCTCACATACAAAATTCATTAATTCCATCACAATATCCCAAAAGACAAGACATTTTAGAACAATATTAAGTACAGTCTCATCAAATTAGTTATTTGTGTGCTCTATCCTGGGGCAAAATTCCTCTGATGCAGCTGTATGTTTTATATTGAAATGACTTCAATGATCTTCAATCCCAAAAACATTTTAAACATGTTGACCACCATTAGAATGCAAAAAAACATTGAGAAAAACATGTTTGTGTAACAAGTTATAACCAGACATTCATGAGAGGACATATATAGACTGGCTCAATGCCTACCCCATCACAATATTATGACCAGACCTGGTATAAAAACCTTGTACAGTCACCACTTTGGTGAGTGTTAGAGAGAAGCAGATGGAACCTCCAATGCCTTTGCTGCAGGGCTTGCTGCCTTCCTTACTGCACTGCAATCAGTGTCTCTGAGAAATGGCTTTGGATTCAAAGGAGCTTGTTTACTTTGTGTGGGTCCTAGGGATGACAGAGTTCAGAGACTCTGATATTCTCCACCTGTAAATGTGTGTGGCTTTGACCTGGCTATTGCATATTGCTGTATTGGCATTTTGTAATCAAGCAAGGAAATAAATTGTATTGACTATCCGTAATATAGTGATACTGAATCTGTTTTCAATTTGTGTCATTTTATGACACTTGCACAAATTGTGAAGTCTAGAAAACAAGTTATCTGCTTCTAGTATACAATGGTAGGACAGGTACAGGATAAATATCCCCATTTCAGAAGGGAGAAATTGGGAGGAAACAAGGATCATGTGTTCCAAACAAGTCTGAAACCAGCAACTGAGGACCTTGAAAATTCTTACCTATCCAGATAGTGGGCTCTGAGACTAGGACCAGAAGTGGCTCTATCAGGAACCAATCTCAGCTTTCAGGAAGTAAGACCCCAGAGAACAGGGCTCCATATGGGGATTTAACTAAACAATCCTTTGCTAAGGAGTGTATGGCTAAACATGGATCCATTCAGTCATATCAATGGGAGTCAAGATTGGAAATAAAATTACCCAGGAAGGATCTGTGGAAAGTATTTTGTCTGATATTTTGTTTGTTTGTTTGTTTTTCTGATGTTATTTTGGATGCCATGGAATTGCACACAAATCTTAGAAAGAGTGGGGCTTTTGCTCCATCAAGCCAGGAGGACGAGAATCAAGCCACAGATAGCTCTCAGATTTTGTGATCTGTTGGAGTTTGCCCTTGTGGGTTTTGGATTTGTTTGGGACCTTTGATCCCTGAATTCCTTCCAATTTCTCCCTTCTAGAATGGGAATGTTCATCTGTGCTAGTTTGAATGTATTATGTCCCCCAGAAAAAGCCATATTCTTTGATGAAATCTTGTGGGGCAGACATATTAGTGAGGATTAAGTTGGAATGTTTGGATTAGGTTGTTTGCATGGAAAGATGCCCCACCCAGCTGTAGGTGATAACTCTGATGAGATCTTTCCATGGAGGTGTGGCCCCAGCCATTCAGGGTGGGCCTTGATCAGTGGAGCCATATAAATGAGCTGACAAACAGAAGGAACTCAATGCAGCTGTGAATGACGTTTTGAAGAGGAGCTACAGCCAAGAGGGACACTTTGAAGAACACACAGGAGCTGCAGATGAGAGACAGTTTGGGGACAGCCATTAAGAACAGACTCTTGCCCCAGAGAAGCTAAAAGAGGATAAACTCCCCAAGAGCAACTAAGAGTGGCATTTTTGAGGAACTGCAGCCTAGGGAGGAACATCCTGGGAGAAAGCCATTTTGAAACCAGAACTTTGGGGCAGATGCCAGCACTGTGCCTTCCCAGCTCAGAGTTTTTCCAGACACCATTGGCCACCCTCCAGTGAAGATACCCAATTGCTGAACAATTGCTTGGACACTTTATGGCCTTAGGACTGTACGTGTGTAACCAAATAAACCCCCTTTTATAAAAGCCAATCCATTTCTGGTGTTTTGCATCACGGCAGCATTAGCAAACCAGAACATCATCATATGCCTGTCCCACCATTAAATATTAAATGTTAGAAGCAGATTTTTTTTTTTTCCAGAGGTCTATCTGAGGAATTTTGCCCCAGGATGAACCACACCAATGACTTTGATGAGACTTTATACTTGGCATTGTTCTACAATGGTTTAAGAATTTTGGGATGTTGTAATGGATAGAATGTATTTTGTACCCTGGGCCTTTCAGTGTGAACCCGTTTGTAAATAGAAGATGTTATTAAGATGTGCCCAAACTGAAGGAGGGTGGACTTTAATCCAATATGGTTGAAGTCCTTATGAGTAAAGGAAATTGGAAACAGAAATCTGAAGTTGGAAGTCAATGGAACCTGGAATAAGAATGCCACCATATGCATTGTTTTGTCAAGGAAAAACCAAAGAACCCAAAATATTGATGACCAGTCAGAAGATACAGACCCCAGGAGGGAGCAAGACTTCCAGCATCTGAAACTGTGAGCCAATACATTCCTGGTGTTAAGCCATTCCAATGTGTGGTATTTGTTTTAGCAGCTGAAGAATTATACATTTGTTCCTGAAGCAGGTGAAGTTTGTACACAGTTTGAACTATAGAGCTCTAGATTTTGTTCATATCTTCAGTTTATTAATGGAGTCACCTTATTAAGACATTTCCTAGGAAGTTGTTCTTCAGAGCAGAAGCTATGAGAACCAGGAAACTCTCAAATCTTCATAAATAGTCAGTGAATGATTCCTACCTTTGTAAATGCAAAACAAAAGTAAAATATTCTTTGCAAATAGGAATATTTTAGGTCTTTTTTCTTCCATCTTCTCTTTCTGTTTTTTTCTTGCACTTCTTTAATTTCTGTAGTTCTTCCACATATGGTCTGATTCTCTCTTTTCTCTTTTTCTTCCTCCAAAGGAAAATGCCTAACATTTATTCTTGCTTCACGATTGGATAAAACTCCTTACTACTGCTATCTTAACCAATCTTTCACCTTGTTTTCACAGTTTTGTTGTGTGAAGATTTTCAGTATCATATTTTGTAAATCACATTTTGGAGGACCTTGTCTAGGGTTTAAAGCATTATAATGCTTAAGAGCATAGCACCTAAGTAAGACAGTCTTGAGTTCAAATCTTAGTTTTGTCACTCACAGTGTGAACTTGAGAAAGCATGACCAAGATTAAATTTCAGTTAAAGGAGAATGTTAGTGGGATTATCAGAATCAAATACAATAATATTTGTAAAGCTCTTAGTACCACTAAATGCTTAATATATGTTAAAATCATAAACATTCTCTATCACTGGAATATCTGAAATTATAATGGAACTGCACACTAATCTATTTTTCAGTTTTAAAAGTAATGATTCATAATTTCTCTGATGCTGATGTAAAGAACAGTGCTCTGGTGACTAGCCTGGTAGAAGTACTTGGTGACTAGAATGGGCCCAATCTTTTTGGCCCTTCCTAATTTCTTTCTCCTGGTTTCTTCTGTTTTTCTGATATCTGACTACACTTCCAAGGCCTTGGGGGTGATCCAAGTGTTTCTTTGATTTTCCCCTCACAAGTGGTGTTTGAAGGTCAAAGAATCAGTTTACTATGAATCAAATCCGAGGTTGAAAAAGTAGGCAACCAGATAATGAACAGAGTTAAAATAAAGGCTGCTATTTGTTCAGAGGAGATATTACAGTGTCAGACTCTGGTGTCAGATTTTGGGTTTGATTATGAGTTTGACAAGTTATTTAACCTTTTCATGCTGTATTTTCCTCATCTGTAAAATGGTGAAAATAGTTGTCTTAACATATCTTAATTTCTTATAACAGTCCCTGACACAAAGAAAACATCATAAAATGGTTTTTTAAATGGGATAAATATTGACTGGTGCTGATCCATCTCACAGTTTGTGCAGGCTAGGGATGCTATCTCTTCTAGTAATAGGAGAACTCTCTCTGTGTGGGTCAGGGCTTCTGTGGGCCTTGTCCTGGCCCCACTCCTATGTCACATAACTTTTTCCTTGAACTTCATGTGAGGATGTTATTGAGCTTTATGGACCTTTAGAGACATTATTCAGTCTCTGGAAGTCCTGTAGACAACAGTGTTTCAGATGATGTGGAAAGACTTAGCGTTTTAGAGTCAACAGAACATGTTTAATAACTGTGACTATTTTTGTCTCCCTCACTTCTTCATCAATCTCATTTCTGTCTGGCTTTTAAAATATTTTCTATAATTTATAGTTATTGTGCAGTTGAATGTAGATATTATTTGTCTTAATTTTCTAGAGCTGACATGACAAATACCATACACTATTTGGCTTAAACAATAGGAAAATAGGCTCAGTTTTAGATGCTAGAAGTCCAACATCTCACGACCTTTTTGTGGAATAAGTAGCCAAAAAAAAAAAAAAAAAAAAAGAGAAGAAAAAAAAAGATCACATATCTCACCACAAGAAATGCAGAATTTGATCATCATGAAATCCAGAAATATGAAGAGCTAACAAAAATATCTCCTTTCTAGAGAAAGACATTGGTACAAATAGGAGCTCAAGGTGTGGGTAGAGGAAGCTTGAAAAACAGGTTCATAGTTTTGAATCCCATTAGATTGGAACTATTTACTTCACCAAAATCAAGAGAAGATAAAAAAGATGGCCAGGCATATAAATTTGTGTCACAGTCTGAAATGGAAGCAGATATTAAAGCTGAAAAGTATTTGGAACATAGGTAGTATAAAGGAAATATCTATGGAACCAAGAGAAATTCTATTCTTGAAGTTGTCCAAACTGCAAGAACTTGTATTTTGGATATCAACCCACAAGCACTGAAATTGTTGAGGACAGCAAAGTTCATGTCCTATGTTGCATTTATTGCTGCCCCAAAACTAGAGACATTACATGCCATGCATAAAGTTGTGCCGGATAACTGGAATCACTACCAAGTTTTGATTTTGACTTAAAGAAAATAGTTGATGAAAGTGCTCATGGCTAATCTTCCACCAATTTTGATCTTCTCTGTTTACAATATGAAGAACTTCTCCCTTTGAAAACATCAACCCTGCTTCTTTGCAGGGTATCAGGTGTTCATTGTATGGATTATAATCAAAATGAAATTTTACAAATACCTGATGGGTGTGTGCTGGGTGCTTCTCCATATTGCTGCAACTCTGTTGAGGAGTAATGGTATCTCTATAGCTTGTAAAATTTTTAGGGTGACACTTCCACTAATACTGTTCAGTAACTCTTGTAACTCTTTTGGATTGTGTTCAACCTCATGGCCATTAACATTTTTAATGATATCTCCCACATGAAGGAGACCTTGTCGATCTATCATTCCTCCATGAAGGATTTGGGTGATTACCAGAACATTCTTTTCGACCCTAAATTTTAAACCCAATGGCTCCCCAGCTTTTTTTTGAATACCAAGAATAAGAATAGCATCTACTGGTAATAATTGATTATTGATAGAATTATTAACTTCTGGGCTTGATGGAGGTGAATCATAACACCTTGATGCCACAATACCATGGACCTCCAAGACTGACTGGAAGTGAGGCTCTTTGAGTATAGCAACCAGTTCTGCCACATTTTCTTCCACATTTATTAGAGGAGTGATATTTTCAAGAATTTTATTAGCTAATTCCAAATTACTGTCACTGACAGCTTCTAGTTTTGAATCTTCTAGCCTCTCATGAGCCTGAAGGCTTTTTCACATGAAGCTCACAGACTGATTCAATGGTAGGAAATAATCTCATCTCTGGAATCAGCAGTCTAGGGGTGAATTCCTTCTTACCAGTTCATGTAACACCATATGAATTTCACAATCATTCAGTCTTATTCCAATCCTACTTCATATGTGCAATGAAATGGTAATACAAAATTCATAAGCCTATATTAAGAGCTAACTTGGGCAAAGCATCCAGGAGAGTGGCTGGCATTCAGTAAGTTCTTAATAATTGTCATAAATTTCTTGCCTCTCTCACTTCTGCATCAGCATCTCATTGCTGTCTCACTTTTTAGAAATGCAATGACATATTTATTATTTAATTGTATATAAATATTATGGTAGGTGGCCATGAGGGACTTTCAGAATTCTGAGAGCAAACTTAACAAATTAATGCAAAATGGATGAGATTAAAATCTACAGAATTCAACTTAATAGTGTGAATGACACCCATATCACAATGAACTTATGAAAGACCCCAACATCCAATGAAACGTTTTTGATGATAAAAAAAAAACGGAAGCATAATAATTAATAATTGTAGTAAAAGCTATTATTTGCTACAAATTGAAAAGCACCTTGAAGGCATTGTGTTTTGTTTTTTTTTTTTACTTTTTTTTTTCATTTTTATTGATATTCTTCAGATACCATACAATTATCCAAAGATCCAAAGTGTACAATCACTTGCCCCTGGGTACCCTCATACAGCTGTCCATCCATCACACTTAATTTTTGTTCAATTTTTGGAAACTTTTCATTACTCCAGACAAGAAATAAAGTGAAAGATGAAAAAAGAAAAAAAGAAGAGGAAACTCTAATCCTCCCCTATCCCTAACCAACCCCCCTCAATTGTTGACTCATACTATTGGTACAGTACATTTGTTACTGTTTATGAAAAAATGTTGAAATACTACTAACTGTGGTATATAGTTTGTAATAGGTATATAGTTCTTCCCTAGATGCCCCTCTATTATTAACTTCTAAATGTATTGTCGTACATTTGTTCTGGTTCATGGAAGTGATTTCTAGTATTTGTACAGTTGATCATGGAAATCGCCCACCATAGGATTCAGTTTTATACATTCCCATCTTTTGACCTCCAACTTTCCTTCTGGTGACATATATGACTCTGAGCTTCCCCTTTCCACCTCATTCACACACCATTTGGCGCTGTTAGTTATTCTCACATCTTGCTATCACCACCCCTGTTCATTTCCAAACATTTAAGTTCATCCTAATTGAACATTCTGCTCATACTAAGCAACCACTCCCCATTCTTAAGCCTCATCTTATATCTTGGTACTTTATATTTCATGTCTATGAGTTTACATATTATAATTAGCTCCTATCAGTGAGACCCTGCAATAATTGTCCTTAGGTGTCTGGCTTATTTCACTCAGTATATTGCCTTCGAGGTTTTGTCATCAACCCATTTTTTTTTAATATGGTTTTGTTCACTCACCATACATTCCATCCCAAGTAAATAATCAATGGTTCTCTGCATGGTCATACATTTATGTGTTCACCACCTTCACCACTATCTATATAAGGTCATCTACATTTCTTCTACAAGGCAGGAGGAAGAGTCAAAGAAGGTAGAGAGGCAAAAGAAAGAGGGAAAAAAATGACAGCTAGGAAGCAGCAAAAGGAAAAATAACCTTAAATCAAAGTAGAATAAAGAATCAGACAATACCACCAATGTCAAGTGTCTAACATGCCTCCCCTATCCCCCCCTCTTATCTGCATTCACCTTGGTATATCACCTTTGTTACATTAAAGGAAGCATAATACAATGATTCTATTAGTTAAGTCTCTAGTTTATGCTGATTGCATCCCTCCCCCAATGCCTCCCCATTTTTAACACCTTGCAAGGTTGACATTTGCTTGTTCTCCCTCGTAAAAGAACATATTTGTACATTTTATCACAATTGTTGAATACTCTAGATTTCACCAAGTTACACAGTCCCAGTCGTTATCTTTCCTCCTTTCTTGTGGTGTCTCACGTGCTCCCCACTTTCCTCTCTCAACCGTATTCATAGTTACCTTTGTTCAGTGTACTTACATTGTTGTGCTACCATCTCCCAAAATTGTGCTCCAAACCATGCACTCCTGTCTTCAATCACCCTGTAGTTCTCCCTTTAGTATTTCCTGTAGGGCAGGTGTCTTGTTCACAAAGTGTCTCATTGTCTGTTTGTCAGAAAATATTTTGAGCTCTCCCTCATATTTGAAGGACAGCTTTGCTGGATATAGGATTCTTGGTTGGTGGTTTTTCTCTTTCAGTATCTTAAAAATATCACACCACTTCCTTCTTGCCTCCATGGTTTCTGCACCATGAGAGATCCGCACATAGTCTTATTAAACTTCCTTTGTATGTAATGGATCGCTTTTCTCTTGCTGCTTTCAGGATTCTCTCTATGTCTTTGACATTTGATAATCTGATTATTAAGTGTCTTGGCATAGGCCTATTCCTATCTCTTCTGTTTGGAGTACGCTGCGCTTCTTGGATCTGTAATTTTATGTCTTTCATAAGAGATGGGAAATTTTCATTAATTATTTCCTCTCTTATTGCTTCTGCCCCCTTTCCCTTCTCTTCTCCCTCTGGGATACCAATGATACGTACATTATTGTACTTTGTTTCATCCTTGTGTTCCCGGAGATGTTGCTCATATTTTTTCATTCTTTTCTCCATCTGCTCCTTTGCGTGTAGGCTTTCAGGTGTTTTGTTCTCCAGTTCCTGAGTGTTTTCTTCTGCCTCTTGAGATCTGCTGTTGTATGTTTCCATTGTGTCTTTTATCTCTTGTGTTGTGCCTTTCATTTCCATAGGTGCTACTAGTTGTTTTTTTGAACTTTTGATTTCTGCCATATATATGCCCAGTGTTTTCTTTACAGCCTCTATCTCTTTTGCAATATCTTCTCTAAACTTTTTGAATTGATTTAGCATTAGTTGTTTAAATTCCTGTATCTCAATTGAAGTGTACATTTGTTCCTTTGACTGGGCCATAACTTTGTTTTTCTTAGTGTAGGTTGTAATTTTCTGTTGTCTAGGCATGGTTTCCTTGGTTATCCATATCAGGTTTTCCCAGACCAGAACAGGCTCAGGTCCCAGAGGGAAGAAATATTCAGAATCTGGTTTCCCTGTGGGTGTGTCTTAGAAAATTGCTCCACCCTTTGATGCCTCAGGTCACTGTGCTTTTCTGCCCAGCAGGTGGTGCCTGTTAGCCTATAATTGTTGACTGGTGTGAGGAGGTATGGCCATGTTCCCCCAGGCTCTGGGGTCTGGTTCTGAATGGAAAGGGCCCCACCCCTTTCCTCCTAGAAAAGACAGACCCCCCCCCCAAGGTGGAGGTCATTAGCATTTCAATGGTCTCGCTCTCTGCTTGCTCTGTCTCCACCATTCCCCGAGTCACAGTCCTGGAAACTAAAAATGACTGGGGCTTTCTCCACTGAGCCCAAAAAGAAACAGACCCAGTCCAAGGCGACCCTCTGGCTCTCCGAGGTCAGTCATCACCCAAAGCTTCTGTCTGTTTTTTGGGGATGCATACCCGTAGTGAGCAGTTCACACTCGCTACTTAAAACCCCAGTTGGAGCTCAGCTGAGCTATATTCGCTTGCTGGGAGAGAGCTTCTCTCTGGCACCATGAGGCTTTGCAGCTTGGGCTATGGGGGAGGGGGTCTCAAGACTTGGATCCACAGGTTTTACTTACAGATTTTATGCTGTGTTCTTGGGCATTCCTCCCAATTCAGGTTGGTGTATGATGAGTGGATGGTCTCGTTTGTCCCCCCGCAGTTATTCTGGATCATTTACTAGTAGTTTCTGGTTTTTTGTAGCTGTTCCAGGGGGACTACTTAGCTTCCACTCCTCTCTATGCTGCCATCTTGCCCCTATCAGCATTGTGTTGTTTTATCCTCATAAGAGTTTTTGAAGTAAATATTGTTCTTTCTGTTTTCCAGAAGAATGAATTGAAGCTTGGAAAAAGTAAATAGCTTAACCAAGGTCACAGAACTACCAAATGCCTGAGGTGGTATTTTATCTTAGTATTTTGGATTTAGAATGTACACACTTAAGCACTATGATATTTTTCATAATAACTGTGTATATTGGAGTATAGAACACTTTCTAGAGGAGACAGATAGGCAATAAATAAATAAATAATTTAAAAACAGCATAGATTCAGAGGGAAAAGTGCTAATAGAAATAGAACAAGTGATATGACAGAGACTGACTCAGAGGCAGGTGTCCCTTTAGAATAAGTGTTCAAAGAAGACCCAAATGCAAAAATTTACAGTGTTTACATGTCCATGTTCAAGGATGAGAGACATTGACTTGAAACAACATGAGTGAAACTATTAAAGGGGGGTTATGGTCTAGGAAAGGGGAATTTTATTTGATTAAGATGAGTATCATTAACCACTCTCCTCTATTCTAACTTGAAGATCACCTAGAAGCTTTATCCATATGACTATTAATTCTGCTTAAATAAAATCAGTAAGAAGAGAAATTAAACACATGTACTCAATCAACCATCTTCACTCAGCAGACTTTGTCCTTTCTGGCAGTTGCTCTCTCTGGTGGCATTTGAATTTTCCTCTATAGTTAGCAGCATTGATCTCCACTTTGCTTCTTCATGGGCTGCTTTTATTTTAATTTCTACTATTTTTTCTATGTAAAAGCTCTTGCATTCTCTTAAGGCAGATGAAATAAGGTGACTGTTAGAGGGAAAGCTATCTGTTTAGCCAAATTTACAATAAATTATAATTGACCTTTTCATGACCTATAAAGTTCTGCACAAACAATATTTCTTTGACCTCATCTGGTACTACTCTCTCCCTTGTTCATTGTGCTCCAATTACAATAGACTGTTTCTTGACTTTAGGCCTTTTTCCTAGCTCTTCCTGCTTCCTGAAATGTTCCTCCTAGTCTAGATCTTCACATTTGTTGACTTGTCATCATCACTCAGTCTACACCATCCTTAAAGCAGACTTCCTTAAATACCATTGTAAAGCCATCCTCTAACTCCCTGAGTTACTCTCTATCATTCTCCAACTATGTTTTCTCTACATCACTTTTACAATCTGATTTATCTGATTTATTTGTTTCATTTTCCTCTTTCCCAGCCAGAATGTAAATTCTATGAAAATAGAGGCAGGGCCTTTCTTTGTTCATTACTGCACTTGTGACACCTTAAACAAACTTGGAAAAGATTAAATTAAATGCTTAATGAATACTTACTGAATAAATGGTCATTTCCACTTAACCATTTTAATTGTAATTGCATTTATTAAAGGACCCTTGTTAATTGGAATGTTTCTGAAATTGATGACATTCCAATCTTGGTGATTCCTTGAAATGGAGAATTTTAGGTTGGTTTGTTATATCACCAGGTTCTTAGTTACAGATGCAAAATATCTGTAGTTAGTTTAATTGAAAGGAATTTATTATATGGAATTAAGTAGCTTAGTGATCTTTGAAAGGACCACAGTCACAGTCAAAGTGGAACCACCAAGAACCACATGCAGAGGCTCACCTGCACAGGCCTGGCCTGCTAAGGGACCTGCTGCCACTGCTGACACCAAGTCTTGCTGTCATTGACTATAATAGACAGGGTTCTCCAGGGAAACAGAACCAACAAGAGGAGATGGGAAGCTTGAATGACATTTGGCAGGCTGCAAGCTGGGAAATAACATGAAGATGTTCAGTGAATTGCCCAGGAGAAGCTGGCTGGTTGAAGTAGAGATGGAAATTCTCCCTTCTGACTGCTGAAATCATCACTTCTCTTTTATGGCCTTCAACTGATTGGATAAGACTTCTCCCATTATTAAAGGCAGTCTCTTCAGTTGATAGTAGATATAATCAGCCATAGATGCAATCGCATTACTGAAGATTTAAATCCACAAAGTATCTTCACGGTAATCAAGCTGGTGCTTGCTTGACTAAACAACTGGACACCAGAAACTGGTCAAGTTGACATATGAACTTACTGATCACAGTTGACAAGACTGATCACAGTTGACCCCTTGTCAACTCAGCATCCATACACATCACCTTAAACCATACTTAATCTCTAAATAAAAACAATAACAGATATGTTTTCAACCAGTAATACTCAAGCATCCTATGTATAACTGGAAACACATTAATTCTACCCCCAGAAGAGGGTGCAAATCCTGAAAAAGTAATATTCACTCTGAAACTTGGTATCTTGTATCTTAAACATCATGTGAAAAAGTTAGTACAACTTATGTTATATGATAATGGGATAAGATAAGGAAGAAAATAAAGATATTTGCTTTCTGCATATATACAAAAATATTCATAACACAATAAGAAAATTTATTCATAACTATTGCAGTCCTTGTTTCTATAACTGGTCATGTTGTTGTAGCTGGCATTTATAGCTACCTTTCTCTAGTACCCACTTATTGCATGGTATTTGTTTTGGCAGCTAGGAAACTAAAACACTGACCAAACAGGAAATCTGCTACCACTTTCCCTGGCCTCAGAACTACCCTGGTTCTTTTGAGTCCTTACCAGTACCCAGCCTGGTATAACTAATTTCCAACACAAAGATCTGCCCAGATACACTTGGTAGGCAGAACTTGAGTCACCGTAGAGGCAAGGATGAATGGGAAATGTTCCTTAAACTTTGTTTGGGAAGTGGAGTCAATGCATGGGAAACTAATAAAGTTTACAGGGCGTGTTCAAAAGATTTTCTGGGCAGCCACATACCACTGATATTTACTTACAGTTAGTGCATGAAAGCACATATTTTTTTTTAATACCATAGTTTTTTTTCTACAAAACATGAGTATTCTTGTCACTGTTTGCTCTACATGTAGGATAAAAAGCAAACATAAAGAACCATGAGAAAATGAGAGAGCAGGAAAATTACCTCAGTTGATACATTGAGTTATATTTATAATGATTCAAATTGTACTGAATAATTGCTGTAACAAAGATTGTTATTAGTTTTTAAACACAAATAGCCTATAATTGTTTTACTAAGTCATTCCCTTCTTTATTGCTTTGGTCTAATCCAAGAATATAAGGCAAATGTAGGCAGGTTCTTTTTCCTGATTTTCTTTTTTCCATTTTGTTAACTATTGTATACCCATCTCATAGTATAGCACCTGAAACAAAATAAGTGCTTGATATACATTTTTCAAAATAATCAATAATTGAACAAAGAATGAGTTATTACATCTATAATGGAGATAAAGTTAAAACATAAGTAACCATATTTCAAGGGGGAATAAATTAAATATTAAATAAAAAGAAAGTAAAACTTGCTATAGTGAAGTGGGGAAATAAATGATACATTCATCTTTGTAGGAACAAAGTGACTGGGGCGACATGTTATTTTTGACTAGCAATTATCTCACAATGGTTCTGAAACAAGGTTTTTTCCCTCCACATTACAGCTTATTGAACATAATTATGTGACTGCTCTTACACCAGTTTTACATACAGATGCTCTTCTAAAATTCTGTGGAAAATCCAAGTAAAAATAATTAAGCAATCAGCAATCTTGGATAAACTCCAATTGCAGGGCTCATTGATAAATGTTGTGATTAGACAGGATAAAATATCCAGTGATTTTGCCCTATTGATGAGTAGACACTATTCTCTTAAGAACTTATATAACTATTTCAGGTGTTTCTGAACTAATCTTAAAGCATGATATTCAAAAAGGCACTGAATACCCTTTCAAATTTTCAAGTACACCTAGTTTGACCATAACAACAGAATAGAATGAGATGGACAAGAAATTGAATGGTAATTTTTTCCTTTTCTTTTTGAAATTACCAGAAAAATTTAGAAGAAATTCTTTTTTTCCTCATTAGGTGATATCTTCTTATGAATATATGGTATATCACTGCATTTTGATAATTTTTCCTAAAAAACAAATATTTTTGGTTTTCTGTTTGCACCATGGAATTTCTTTTTAATAGATCTGCAATGCAATTAATAATTTTCTGAAATATTCTGAACAGCCTGTGGAGAAAATTGACAGATATAGCCACATGAAATCACATCTATCTCCAAGAAAGAATGCAACTTTTTGTCCTCCATGGTTATACTGGATTAGAAGAGGGATTTTCAGGTACTTATGTGTGAGTTTAAACGTTCTCTTTCTCATTCTGTATAAGGCTCCAGAAGGTGAGTCTTTAAGCATTAATAAAATTCAGACTGTGCAATTGTGTGAATATCTCATAAGCAATGATAACACTTGAACTTCTAAGAATCAAAAAAGTTGAGAAAATTTCATCTGGCATTACAGGTGCTTTGAAATTCATCAAACTTAGATTCCAGTTCCAGTTTTATCCCTTAATAAAGTGTGATTTTGGGGAAAATAACAAAATACTCTGAGCCTTAGCTTCTTCAACTAAAATGAGGATAACAATATTTGTACCATAAGGTTAAATTTTGAAATATTAAAAGTGATGCATTAAATATATCACAATAAATGTGTGTAATATATACATGAACATATTATCTGGGCTATAGTTTTGCACAATAAATTATAGATGTTATTACAGAGTTAGTATTTCTTTTCTTTTCATTGCATTTTTTTTTTTTGTCTATTTTAAATGAAATCAATGGAATGAAAATTTTGTTTTCTCACCTGGTTATTCTGGATTTCAGAGGAATATCAATTTATATATGCTGATATGTAGCAATTGAAGCTCCAGATATGTCATAACAAAACATAGATTGATCACCTGTTTCGTTTTTCTTTCCAATCACTACAATAGATACACTTTCAAATATTTCAGCTCATTAAATATTCACAAATACTTAGTAGGTAGCTATCATTAATCTTATTTTCCAGATGTGCAAAATTATGACTCAGAGTGGTTAACAACCACTTATTTAAGATCTGGCAGCTAGATTTGTACAATATTATAGTGGTTTAGGAAAATGTTTTATTATAGCATGATTTATATACATATATGATATGATATATATTTCCTAAAACACAAGTGCCATAAACACTTTGAGTAAAACAAAACTATCTGTTTTGCCTGCTTATTAATGATAGGTCTTATGTAAAGACAGTACACTATGACATTTTGGTTTTTATGAAATATAAACTAAGGCTATTGTTTAGGAGAGAGACATATGTAGGCAGATATAATAGTCGACTAGCTGAATGGGAACTTCCTCAAGGAAAGTTCAGTATCGTTGCTAAATAAGAAGGGGGGAGAAAAAACAAAAATGTTGCTGGTCAGGGTTTATAGGATACTTGTTATGAGAAAATTAAAGAAATTCATAGATGTCATCAGTCATCTCTTAAAGAGAAGTACTTTCATCTGGAAAAGTTGATTAATGGTGAAATGGTGATTCCTTAGTCAATACCAACATTTCTATCCTCTGACGATGTGACCCTGGGAGTAGACCCCGAGCATAAATGAGTCAGTGGATCCTCTGTAATGACTGGAATCTACCTTATTGGAAAAGCTGGACTCAATATATATATTCTATAATTTAGCATTGAATGGTTAAATAAAAGATTAAGCTTACAATATACCTTTTCCCAATATTTATCATTATTTTACAGGTAAACAGTTTCTGATCATTGAAAAGAAACTCTATTAAAGAATAGTGGAACTAAGGAGATGGAAAAGCATTTTGCATATTTGAGATATGGCATAAAGTCTGGAGCAGAGTGAGAATTTTAAGAATTTGTTGAGAGAGCCTGGATATAAATTCTCTCGGGTCTTACAGGCCAAATTACATAGATGGTGTAGGAATCCTCTTTAGGAGTCTTGAGCAGGTGGGTGGCATTATTTAAATCAGATTTCAAAGGGGTCATTCGAGCTGCTGTAGAACATATATGTTGCAGAACATATATCTGTTGGAGGCAGAAATAAAAGTGGAAAGACTGGCAGGAGGCTAATTGCAGTAAGCCAGGGAGATCCAGAGAGATAGTTAGGATTATCAAAATTGTGGTATATTTTGAAGTTGGACTCAGAGGATTTTTTAAAGGTTCAATAAGTAATGTGAGAGGAATAAGAGTGAAAGATATTGTGAGATATTTGATCTGAACAATGATATGGAAAGTGGCACCATTTAATGAGAAGAGGAATAGGTTTGGTGTGTATTATTAAGAATTTAGCTTTATAAACATAATTTGATATCCAATCAGAGATATCCATTAGGTAGTTGCATGCATATGTTTGAAAATTAAGGGATAATTAGGTGATGGCAGTACAAATTTTACGGCTTCAGCATTTATAGTTCAGGAAAAGGAGGGATTTAAAACCAAAGGCCACAAGAAAGAGGTTTCAATGTGGTGGGTAGAAATTAGTGTAGTGAACTTTGATCTTTCATCTTCCTTTGAATTTATGTATCCACTTTGAATTTTTAAATTAACCTAAATGAGTTCTTCAGTAGTAAACTTTGTGACTTTACAAATGGTGCACCTTTTCATGGAATTCCCTTCCCATCCTCTTGTTCTAGTTAATTCCTACTTTACCTTTTAAACTCAGTGAAAGCATTGGTCCTGGGAAGCTTTCTTGACCCTAGTTCAATTTATGTTCCCAAACTGTGCACCCTAAGCATTATGTGAATATCTTTAAAACAGCCTGGATTACACTGTTCTGTATTATTTTGACATCATAATTAGAAATCAAATTGTTAGGTCTGGGCCCTGGGCCCCTCCCCCATTTCCCTGTTTTGTAAAACCAGGCTGCAGATCAGACCATGCCTCACATTGCTGCCCCCTCCCTTTCCCCATTTTCATGCCACTTTCTTTGTTCTTGCCCATCACTGCCCCTCCTCTCTTTCCCTCAAAAACATATTCCCTCCCTCACCTCTCCTGTTCAAATGCACAAACCAGACATTGTCAAAGTTATAAGACAAACTGTGTGTAACCCCTAGTTGGCCAAAGTTCACATACCTTACACCATGTAACCTTCTGATTGGCAAAAGGCCCTATAAAAAGAAATCCCACCACCGACTTCCTGCTTTCCCCTCCTCCTGCCCCAGCAGCCTTTCTCCTGGAGGGGGCCGCCCTGAGGCTTCTCTCAAATAAAACTTTCCTTTAAAACCTGTCCATTTGGCTTCAGTGCCCATTTTTTGAACCAAAGTACCTTACAACAAATCACTGAGGGTAGGGAACATTGTCTTATTTAACTTGGTAACCCCAATGTATATGATGACAGGTTTACACAAATAGATGTTCCATATACATTTGCTGAATGAATAAATAAAAGATTAGACTTATAAAACATTAAAATTGTTCACTGTTTACAGGTAAGCTGTCTGTAAACTGGAAAGTCAGCATCTATAAAATAACAGATGGACCCAAAGAACAATGTGACTTACTTTGTCTTCCTGTTCTCACGCAGAATCCAGAGGAACAGAAAGTATTATCAGTTATGTTCTCACTGTCCGACATGTTGACTGTGGTGGACAACTTGCTGATTGTCATAACTATAACTGTCAGTAAGTCCCTGGGCTCACCTATGTACTTCTTTCTTGCTGGCTTATCATTTATGGATGTCATTTATGCCTCAATCATTTCCCCCCAATTGATTTCAGGCTTTTTCTTCAGACAAAAGACCATATCATTCCAAGCTTGTATGATCCAGCTCTTTACAGGGCACCTCTTTGGTGGCTCAGAGATCTTTCTTCTGTTGGCAATGGCATATGACCATTATGTGACCGTCTGTAGACCTCTGCATTAAATGATTATCATAAGGCAATGGGTGTGTGTTGTGCTGTTAATAGTGTCTTGGATTGGTGGTTTTCTGCACTCAGTAATTCAACTGATCTCTCTTTATGGGCTCCCTTTCTATGGTCCCAATATCATTGATCACTTTTTCTGTGACATGTATCCCTTATTGCCACTCGTTTGTTCTGACACCTATATCATTGGCCTTCTAGTAGCAGTCAATGGAGGTCTGATCTGCAGTATTGTATTTCTGCTTTTACTCATTTCTTATGGTGTCATTTTGCACTCCCTTAAGAACCTTAGTCAGGAAGGGAAGAGTAAAGCCTGTGGTTCACATATCACTGTGGTTGTCTTCTTCTTTGTTCCCTGTATTTTTATGTATGCAAGACCTACTAGAAACTTCCCTATCGACAAATCATTGAGTGTGTTTTTTACAGTCATAGCACCCATACTAAACCCTTTTATCTATACCCTGAGAAATTCAGAGATGACGAATGCAATGAAGCAGCTCTGGAGAAGAAAAGTCACATAGATAGTAAATAAGTGTGTCATCCTTGATTAAGAGACTCATTTGGCTTTAGAGGACATCTCATTGGAGCCCAGAACTCACGTTAAATATGAAAATATGATGCATCCTTTACTTTCCTTCAAAGCATTTTCCATAATGATAATTAATGAATTTACTATGTGTTTGGGTTATTGATGACTAGAATGAAAACTATGTAATGTCTAGTTTATCATTGTACCTAGAAAGTTGTAATGCACATATAGTGGTGAGTTAATAACTAATGTGCAACAATTAATGAATGAAATTTTAATGAGTCATACGGTGTTTGATTTCTGCATTATCTATGTTAATTTTGTTCTCAGTCTTAGCTTTGTTTTTATTTAAATTCTTGTCAATTATGTTCATTCTTTTTATTTTACTAATGAATATTTAACATTATATAGATCTTCTCTTATTCAATTTCCATTGCATTACATATGATTTTTTAGAATGTAATATTCATGTACTTTTTAAAATAAAACAATTGAAAGTACAATAATAACAAATAGTAAAAAGGGATGCCATACAAAATGGCATAAGGTAAAATCACCTACCTATCCTTAATCAAATTGTCCAGTGTGCCTACTCAAGGGCAGACCATGACTCTGTTTCTAAGATTCTTAATGATATTCTTTGGAAATCAAAGCATATTGCATATATATACATATATTTGTGTCTGTGTGTGTGTAAAATTTTGCATTTTATTACTTAACATCTTGATCATATTTCTATACCAGTTCATACAGAACTAATTTCCAGGTATCCTCATACTACAAAATACATCTTAAAAAGTTATACTAAAATTAGTATATACAGTTCCCTTCATGTTGATTCTATTATTTTCTATTACAAATAATTCTGCAATAAATGGCTACCTTTTGTAGATATGCAAGAATGAGTTCCTAGAATTGGAATTGTTGGGTTAATTGATATGTATTTTAAATGTTGATGTTCATAGTTATTGTTATAATGCTTTCAGTTGAAGTTATACCTAATATACTCCTGCCCACAATCTGCAAGAATATCTGCCATATTATCAACACTGATGTTTGATAAACATTTCTGGTATTGACAAACATTTTAGTCAAAGATTGCATTGAATTTGTGCAGTTTAAATATAATTCAATTATAGTATCTTTTTGCATTTTTTAAAAATTATTTGATTTCTTTATCTGTGAATAGTTTATTAAGGAATACCTATTTTCTTTGATTTGTTGATCTTTCCCTCATTAACTTTTATTTTAATTATAAACTAAAGAAATTTTTCCTTTAACTGTTTTATGTGTAATTATTATAATTCAGGCTTGTGATGTATTTTAACCTGTTTTATGCTAGGCAGAAATTTATTGGTTAGGCAATTTTTTTATATTTACATATCAGAAATCAATATTTTCTTTTCTTTTTTATTTTGTTTTGATAGACTTTCCCCAATTCATTGCTTTTTGTTTTCATTTTTTTCCCTTTATTTCCTTTTTGTTATTACCTTTTTCTTTTTTATTAGAGAAGTTGTGGGTTTACAGAATATTCATGCATAAAACACAGGATTCCCATATACCAACCCACCATCAATACCTTGCATTGGTGTGGAATATACAGTACAATTGATGATAACATTTTTATAACTGCACTATTAATTAAAGCCCATGGTTTAACTTAGTATTCACTGTTTGGGAAGTATACTTACATGGATTTTTTTTTAAATTTTATTCTGTTACCATATATAAAATCTAACATATTCCCTTTTAATCATTCAGATATATATTTCAGTGCAGTTAATTGCAGCCACAATTTTGTGTTACCATCACCACCATCCATTTTCAAAACATTTCCATCATTCCAAATAGGAACCTTATACATTTTAAGTGTTAACTTCCTATCTTCATCCCCACCCTGTCTCATGATAAGCTGTATTCTAGGTTCTGACTCTATGAGTTTGCTTGTTCCAATTGTCCAAATCAGTGAGATAAAACACTATTTGTCCTTTTGTGTCTAACTTATTTCACTCAACATGATGTCTTCAAGGTTCATCCATGTTGTCACATGTATCAGAACCTCATTCACTTTTATGGCCAAGTAATCTTCCGTTGTATGTATATAACACATATTATTTAGCCATTCATCAGATGATGGGCACTTGGATCACTTCCATCTTTTAGCAATTGTGAATTGTGATATGAACATCATTGTACAAATGTCTTTTTGATTCCCTGCTTTCAATTCTTTTGAATATATACCTAGTGGTGAGATTGCCAGGTCACATGGTAGTTCTACACTTACCTTTCTGAGAAACCGCCAAATTGTCTTCCAAAACAGCTGTACCATTTCACATTGTCAGGAGCAATGAATAAGTGTTCCTCTTTTCCCCATCTTCTCCACCATTGTTGTTTTCTTTTTATTATTATCAGCCATTCTAAGGAGTATTAAATGGTGTCTCATTGTGGTTTTGATTTGCATTTCTCTCATGGCTAATGATGAACATCTCTTCACGTACTTTCTGGCCATTCGTACATCTTCTTTGGAGAAGCGTCTATTCAAGTCTTTTGTCTATTTTTGTTGTTAAGTTGAAGGATTTCTTTATATATTCTGGATATTAAACTTTTATTAGAAATGTAGTTTTCAAATATGTTCTCCCATTATGTGGGCTATCTTTTAACTATCATGATGAAGTTCTTTGATGAACATAAGTTTTTAATTCTGATGAAGTCTTGCTTATCTATTTTTCTTTTGTTGCTTGTATTTTGGGTATAAAGTCTAGGAAACCTTTGCCTAACACAAGTTCCTGAAGATGCTTCCCTATGTTTTATTCTAGGAGTTTGATAGTTCTAGCTCTCATATTAAGGCCTTTGATACATTTAGAGTTGAGTTTTGTATATGCTGTAAGGTAGGGGTCCTCTTCTTTCTTTTGCAAATGGAGATCCAGTTTTCCCAGCACCATTATTTGAAGAGACTATTCTTTCTCAATTAAATGTCAGGGTTGATTTCTGAGCAATTAATTCTATTCCATTGTTCTATATGTCTGTCCTTGTGCCAATAACATTCTATTTTGATTATAGTGGTTTTGTAATAAATTTTAATTTGGGGAAGTGTGATTCTTCCAAATTAATTCTTCTTATTCAAGATGGTTTTAGCTATTTGGGGCCCTTTACCTTTCCATTTAAATTTAGAAATTGTCTTTTTTCCATTTCTGCAAAGAAAGTTGTTGGAATTTTGATTGGGATCACATTGTATATATAATTTGCTTTGGGTGGTATTGACATCTTAAAGCAATTTAGTCTTCCCATCCATGAACACAGAATACCCTTCCATTTATTTAGGTCTTCTTTTATTTATTTTAGTAATGTTTTGTAGTTTTCTGTGTACATGTTCTTCACATCCTTGATTAGATTTATCCCTAGGTAACACATTCTTTTTTTTTTTTTATGATTTAGCTGGCTGCAGTTTTTTTTTTAATTAAATTCAGTTTTATTGAAATACATTCACACAGTATGATAACATAGTTATGTGTTCATCACCACAATCTATCTCTGAACATTTTCCTTACATCAGAAAGAACCAGAACAAGAATAAAAAATAAAAGTGAAAAAAGAACACCCAAATCATCCCTTCATCCCACCCCATTTGTCCTTTAGTTTTTATCCCCATTTTTCTACTCATCCATACACTAGATAAAGGGGGTGTGATCCACAAGGTCTTCACAATCACACTGTCACCCCTTGTAATCTACATTATTATATAATTGTCTTCAGGAGTCCAGACTGTTGGGTTGGAGTTTGGTAGTTTCAGGTATTTACTTCTAGCTATTCCAATACATTAAAACCTAAGAGGTGTTATCTATATAGTGCATAAGAATGTCCACCAGAGTGACCTCTCGACTACATTTGAAATCTCTCAGCCACTGAAACTATTTTGTCTCATTTTGCATCTCCCTTTTGGTCAAGAAGATATTCTCAGTCCCACGATGCCTGGTCCGCATTCATCCCCAGGAGTCGTATTCTGCATTGCCAGGGAGATTTACACCCCTGGGAGTCGGGTCCCACGTAGAGGGGAGGGCAGCGAGTTCACCTGTCGAGATGGCTCAGTTAGAGAGAGAGAGGGCCACATCTGAGCAACAAAGAGGTACTCAGGGGGAGATTCTTAGGCACCATTACATGCAAGTTTGGACTCTCCTCTGTGGTAATGAGCTTCATAAGGGCAAGTCCCATGCTTGAGGGCTCAGCACATCAAACCGCCAGTCCCAATGTTTGTGACAACATCAACACCAGTCCAGGTGAGGAAGTCCAACACATCCGCACCTTCCCCCAGATCCTCGGGGCTGGGGAGGGGGAGGCTATAAATATATGTTTTATTATCTGCCCAAATTAGTCTGGGATGTGTCACTATTTCACTCCAGCCTATACTAATCTACCATATCTCACTTTCTATTCAAATTGTGGTGTTTGAAGAAATCGACTGTAGAGTTGTACCGTTTAGAAAATTTAGATCCTGTACCAAATAGATATCTCTTCCCTTGGTCTCATATGGAAGTTGAAGTTTTAAAACACAATCAGTTTCAACCTTTACCCTTTGGCCTGGCTTGCCCTGGTCTTAACCAGACCTGTTTCATTCATATCACTAATTGAAGTCTGGGCTCTTTTTCAGCTTTTTTTTTTTTTTTTTTTTTTTTGACAGTGGCTGTATGCACTTATAATAACATTCGTATCTGCCGAGCTCTAGCTCTGAGTTTCAGGTGTCTCAGAGATATGCATTGTTCCAGAGACCAGTCAGGTTATATGATAGGGGATCAGCATCTCAAAGTTTAGAGATAGGCATTACAATTCAGGGATACAGTTAACTGCTGTGACAGCTTACAATCTAGGGACTATTACAATTATTACGTCCATGTTAGGCTGTGTTCTAAGATTCAATTCTGAGTTTACACATTGTAGTTAATCCATATTGGTGAGGCATCATCCCTCTCACCATGTTTTCTCCAACACTTTTACTCCTATATATACATTTTCCTACAATTTTATAGAGTTATATTCACATACCATACATTTATCCACAGTGTACAATCAGTTGTTCATGGTATCATCATAAAGTTGTACATTTATCACCACAATCAGCACTTGAACATACTGATTACTACAAGAAAAATTGTTTTTTTTTTAGCAATAAGAAAAAAATGATAAAAAGAAAAATAACATGTCATACAATACAATAAACTAGGAAGGACAGCAAATAACACCACTACCAAGAATCCCATATTCCTCCCCTATATCCCACTCTCATACACATTTAGCATTGGCATATTGCCTTTGTTACATTTAATGGAGGTATATTACAATGTTACTTTTGACCATAGACTCCAGTTTGCTTTGATTATGTTTTTTCCTGAATACCCTCCCCTTTTCAACTTTCTACATGTTTGACATTCATTTGCTTTCCCACATGCAAAAACATTTTTATATTTGTATATTTAGTAACAGTCATTGGCCACTCCAGTTTTTGCCACATTATACAGTCCCAGTCTTTATCATCTATCTTTACCTCTGGTGTCATACATTCTCCTATCCCACCTCTTTCAGCTTTACTCACAGACATCTTTGTCCAGTGTACTTACAATACTGTGCTACCATCACACAGTATTATGCTATCTATTTCTGGATCTATGCAATCAATCCTAAACATTCTGTAGTCCTTCAGCATCAAATGGCTGGTCTCTGCCTTCTTTCTATCTCCTGGTCACCTGTGTTGTCAGCTTTTAACTCCCAAAGTTTGTTCATTAATGTCTGTTCATATTAGTGAAACCATACAGAATCTGTCCTTTTGTTTCTGGCTAACTTCACTCAACATAATGTCCTCAAGGTTCATCCACATTATTACATGATCCATGTCTTTGTTCTGTCTTACAGCTGCATAATATTCCATCATGAGTATATACCATAGTTTGTTTATCCACTCATCCTTTGATGGATATTTGGGCTGTTTCCATCTGTTGGCAATTGTGAATAATGCTGCAATAAACATTGGTTTACAAATGTCTGTTTGTGTCTTAAGTTTCAGTGCCTCTGAGTATATACCTAGCAATGGAATAGCTGGATCATATGGCAAATCTATATTTAGCTTCCTGAGGAACCTCCATACTGTCTTCCAGAGCAGTTGCACCATTCTACATTCCCACCAACAATGAATAAGTGTGCCTCTTTCTCCACATCCTCTCCAGCACTTGTCATTTTCTGTTTTTTGGATAATGGCCATTCTGGTCAGTGTGAGATGATATCTCATTGTGGTTTTGATTTGCATTTCCTTAATAGCCAGTGAAGTTGAGCATTTTTTCATATGCTTTTGAGCCATTTGTATTTCCTCTTCAGAAAAATGTCTGTTCATGTCTTTTGCCCATTTTTTTAATTGGATTGTTTGTCTTTCTGTTATTGAGATGCAGGATTCCTTTATAAATTCAGGATATTAAACCCTTATCTGATATGTGGTTTCCAAATATCATCTCCCATTGTGTAGGTTGCCTTTTTACTTTTCTGACAAAGTCCTTTGATGTACAAAAGTGTTTAATTTTGAGGAGATCCCATTTGTCTATTTGTTCTTTGGTTGCTCGTGCCTTGGGTGTGAGGTCTAAGAAACCACTTCCTTTCACAAGATCTTTAAGATATTGCCCTACGTTTTCGTCTAAGAGTTTTAAGGTCTTGGTGCCAATGTTTAGGTCTTTGATCCACTTTGAGTTAATTTTGGTATAAGGTGTGAGATGGACATCCTTTTTCATTCTTTTGGAAATGGATATCTAGTTCTCCAAACACCATTTATTGAACAGGCTGCTCTTTCCCAGTTCCTTCGTCTTCACTGTCTTATCAAAGATCAGTTGTCCATAGATGGGAGGGTCTACTTCTGAACACTCAGTTCGATTCCATTGATCAGTATATCTGTCCTTATGCCAGTACCATGCTGTTTTGAGCACTGTAGCTTTGTAATATGCTTCAAAGTCAGGTAGTGTGAGACCTACCACTTCATTCCTCTTTCTCAAGATATTTTTGGCTATTCGGGGCACCTTACTCTTCCAAATAAATTTAGTTATTGGTTTTTCTATTTCTGTAAAGTAAGTTGTTGGGGTTTGAATTGGTATTGCATTGAATCTGTAAATCAGTTTAGGTAAAATTGCCATCTTAACTATATTTAGTCTCCAATCCATGAACATGGTATGTTCTTCCATTTTTTCAGGTCTTGTTCAATTTCTTTTAGCAGTTTCTTATTGTTTTCTGTGTAAAGGTCTTTTGTGTCCTTGGTTAAGTTTATTCCTAAATACTTGATTCTTTTGGTTGCTGTTGTAAATGGGATTTTTTTCTTGGTTTCCTCCTCTTGTTGCACATTACTTGTGTATAGGAACACTACAGATTTTTGCTTGTTGATCTTGTAGCCTGCTATTTTGCTGTATTCATTGACTAGTTCTAGTAGCTTTGCTGTAGATTTTTCTGGATTTTCTACATATAGAATCATGTCATCTGCAAATAGTGAATGTTTTACTTCTTCCTCTCCAATTTGGATGCCTTTTATTTCTTTCTCTTGCCTAATTGCTCTAGCTAGAACTTCCAGCACAATGTTGAATAGCAATGGTGATAGTGGGCATCCCTGTCTTGTTCCTGATCTTAGAGGAAAAGCTTTCAGTCTCTCCCCATTGAGTGTGATGTTAGCTGTGGGTTTTTCATATATTGCTTTTCTCATATTGAAAAAGTTCCCTTCTATTCCTGTCCTTTGAAGTGTTTTCATCAGGAAAGGATGTTGAATTTTGTCAAATGCCTTTTCTGCATCAATCGAGGTGATCATGTGGTTCTTCTGCTTTGATTTATTGATGTGGTGTATTACATTAATTGATTTTCTTGTGTTGAACCAGCCTTGCATACCTGGAATAAATCCCACCTGGGTCGTGGTGTATAATTCTTTTAATGTGCTGCTGGATTCGATTTGTGAGTATTTTGTTGAGGATTTTTGCATCTATATTCATTAAAGAAATTGGTCTATAATTTTCTTTCTTTGGAGTATCTTTGGTTTTGGTATTAGGGTGATGTTGGCTTTATAGAAAGAGTTAGGTAGCTTTCCCTCTTCTTCAATTTTTTTGAAGAGTTTGAGCAGGATTGGTACTAATTCGTTCTTGAATGCTTGGTAGAATTCACATGTGAAACCATCTGGTCCTGGGCTTTTCCTTTTTGGGAGCTTTTTGAAGACTGACTCAATCTCTTTACTTGTGATTGGTTTGTTGAGGTCATCTATTTCTTCTTGAGTTAATGGTGTTTATGCTTTTCTAGGAAGTTGTCCATTTCGTCTAAGTTGTCTAGTTTATTAGCATATAATTGCTCATAGTATCTTCTCATTATCTCCTTAATTTCTGCAGGGTCGGTAGTTATATTTCCTTTCCCATTTCTGATTGCATTTATTTGCATCTGCTCTCTCTTTTTTTTTATTAGCCTGACCAGTGGTCCATTGATTTTATTGATTTTCTCAAAGACCCAACTTCTGGTTTTGTTGATTCTCTCTATTGTTTTCCTGTTCTCAATTGCATTTATTTCTGCTCTAATCTTTGTTATTTCTTCCCTTCTGCTTGCTTTGGGGTTAGTTTGCTGTTCTTTCTCTAATTCCTCCAGGTGAGCAGTTAACTCTTCAATTTTTGCTCTCTCTTCTCTTTTAATATAGGCATTTAGGGCAATAAATTTCCCTCTCAGCACCGCCTTTGCTGCATCCCATAAGTTTTGATAAGTTGTGTTTTCATTGTCATTTGCCTCGAGGTATTTACTAATTTCTCTTGTAATTTCTTCCTTTACCCACTAGTTTTCTAAGAGGGTGTTGTTTAGCATCCATATGTTTGTAAATTTTATGACCTTCTGCCTTTTATTTATTTCCAACTTCATTCCATTGTGATCTGAGAAAGTGTTTTGTATATCAATATTTTTAAATTTGTTGAGACTTGCTTTGTGACCCAACATGTGGTCTATCCTAGAGAATGTTCCATGAGCACTTGAGAAAAAAAGTGTATCCTGCTGTTGTTGGATGTAGTGTTCTATAAATGTCTGTCAAGTCTAGTTCATTTATCATACAATTCAACATCTCTGTTTCTTTAGTGATCCTCTGTCTAGATGTTCTATCCATTGATTAGAGTGGTGTATTGAAGTCTTCAACTATTATTGTAGAGGTATCTATTTCTCCTTTCAGTGATCACAGTGTTTGCCTCATGAATTTTGGGGCATTCTGGCTTGGTGCATAAATATTTAAGACTGTTATGTTTTCTTGATTAATTGACCCTTTTATTAATATATAGTGTCCTTCTTTGTCTCTTTTAATTGTTTCACTTTTGAAGTCTAACTTGTCTGATATTAATATAGCTACTCTCACTTTTCTCTGGTTGTTGTTTGCTTGAAATATCTTTTTCCAACCTTTCACTTTCAGTCTATGTTTGTCCTTGTGTCTAAAGTGAGTTTCTTGTAGACAGCATATAGATGGGTCCTGTTTTTTAATCCATTCTGCCAGTCTGTGTCTTTTTATTGGGGAGTTTAATCCATTTACATTTAGTATTATTACTGTAAGGGCAGTACTTTCTACTACCATATTGTTTTTTGGAATTTATATGTCATATCTTATTTTTTCCTCTCCTTTTACCTTTCCTGATAATCTTCATTTCTGCACTCTTCTCCAACTCTCTCTCTCCTGTCTTTTCCTATCAGCCTGTAGCACTCCCTTTAGTATTTCTTGTAGTGCCGGTCTCTTATTCACAAACTCTCTCAGTGTCTGTTTGTCTGAAAATGTTTTAATCTCTCCCTCATTTTTGAAGGAAAGTTTTGCTGGTTATAGAATTCTTGGTTGGCAGTTTTTCTCTTTCATTATCTTAAATATATCATGCCACTGTCTTCTTGCCTCCATGGTTTCTGCAGAGAAATCTGTACATAGTCTCATCGACCTTCCCTTGTATATGATGGATAGCTTTTCTCTTGCTGCTTTCAGAATCCTCTCTTTGTCTTTGACATTGGACAATCTGATCAGTAAGTGTCTTGGAGTAGGTCTATTGGGATCTATTCTATTTGGGGTACGTTGTACTTCTTGAATCTCTAATTTTCTGTCTTTTATAAGAGTTGGGAAATTTTCAGTGAATATGTCTTCTATTACTCTTTCAGCCCCTTTTCCCCTCTCTTCTCCTTCTGGGATACCCATAACACGTATATTTGTGCATTTCATGTTGTCACTCAGCTCCCTAAGACCCTGCTCATATTTTTCCATTTTTTTCACCATCTGTTCTTTTGTGTGTATGAATTTGAATGACCTGTCTTCCAGTTCACTGATCCTTTCTTCTGCCTGTTCAAATCTACTGTTGTGTCCCTCCATTGTGTTTTTCATCTCCTCCATTGTGGTCTTCATTTCCATGAGTTCTGCCATTTGTTTTTTTAAGTTTATGAATTCTTCTTTATGGTCATCCAGTGTCTTCTTTATATCCTTCAGCTCTTTTGCTATATCTTCCTTCATTTCATCAAATTTATTTAGCATTAGTTGCCTCCACTCCTGTGTCTCAGCTGAGCTATTAGTTTGTTCCTTTGGCTGGTCCATGTTTTCATGTTTCCTGGTATGGCTTGTTATCTTAAGTTGTCTAGGCATCTGATTTTCTTGATTAGTTTATTTTGGAGCTTGTTTTCTATCTTTTACCTAGTGGTTTTCTTGTTGGTTGGCTTTGTTCTCTGGCCTCTGTTATTCAGTTCAACTTATTCTAGAGCTCTAACTTAGGTTCTATTTAGTTGATCAGAATTTTTCCCCTCTTGTTTTTTCTGTTTCTTGCTCTGCCTCTATGTAAACTTTTTGTGAGTGGGTCTCCTCAGATATGGTCGACCCTAGTCAGATTTTCCCAGTCTAGTGAGGCCCATGTCTCATTGGGAGGGTATGGATTTTTCTTGAGAATGAGACCTTCCTATGAGGCCTTTAGAATTGGTGCTTTTCCTCTCCTCTCCAGCAAGTGGCTTTTGCCAGCCCACAGCTCCCCCACCAGTGTGAGGAGGTATGGAGACTTGAGTTCTCCTGGTGACTCTGATCCTGTCAGGGGCATAGCTGACTGAAGTTGGAATCTGAATTCCAGCCCCTGGGGTCTGAGTTCCCAGAAGGAGGACTGCCAGTTGAGCTGGACCTCCCTCCACTCTCCCAATCCTCAGAACTCCAGTTGTCTCTCAGGGGTGCTATTCCCATCTCCCCTCTCCTCTTTGGGGCCTCTCCAGGTAGATTCCTTGGTCAGCCTGAGTTGCCAATTAAAGATGGGGGTGGAGACCTTCAGTAGTGAATACGGAACTCAAAGACACTGTGTGTACTCTGTCTCCCCCCAAGCCCAGCCTAGTCCCTCAACCTGGGCTTCCCGATAGAAAATAACCACATATATTACTTTTAGATTAAAAAAAAAATAGAAAATAAAAACAAGAAAAAGAAAAAAGAAAAAAGAAACAGTCTCTTTTAAAAGTCTTTCCCCAGCCTGGAAGTTTTGTCAGTGTCAGAACAGAGCATTTGAAGATATGCTTTGGGCTATTGTCTGATAATTACTCTCCAAAAGTTTCAGTTCCTCAGTTCCACCCCTGCAGGAGGCTATTGAAATGCAAAAAGATAAGGGATCAGTGAGAAGCCAGAAGGGTCAAAATGTAGGGGAAAATAAATGGCTTTTTTGGAGTCTGGGAATGGGTGCCTGCTTTTATGTGCCCCCACTTCTCAGAGTCCAGCCCTTCTTTAGCACCCCAGCTCCCAAAATTAGTTAATTAATTTGTTAATTAATTCTGCAGTTGAGGCTGGGTTGAGCCTCCCTTCTTGCCCTCAGCAGATTGCTGTTTTTCGTCCCCCCCCCCCTTTCAGGGAGCTGGCAGCAAGACAGTCTGTGAGGTCTGGGTGGGGAGGTGCATCAGACCTCTGGTCTGGGGCACTTAGAATATTCGCTGTGATCTCAGCTTTTCCTCCAATTCCAAACTTGCGTCCAATGTGTGACTGGTTACTGGAGATCCTGAAAACACTGTTTCATATAGCTCTTGGGTAATTGCCAGCTGCTCTAGGGGAGAGACGAAATTCTGCTCCTCACCACTCTGCCATCTTGCCCCGCCTCTCGGTATCACATTCTTTTATTATGAATGCATTTCTTTTCTTGATTTCTTGTCCCAATTGTTCATTGCTTCTTTATAGAAACACTATTGATTTTGGGGTGTTGATTTGTACCCCAAGACTTTGCTGAATTCTTTTATTAGTTCTAAGAAGTTTTGTTGTAGTCTATATATATATATATATATATATATATATATAGTTTTGTTTTTTGTATATATAGGATAATATAATCTGCAAATATGGAAAGTTTTACTTCTTTCTTCCCTATGTGGATGTTTTTTCTTTCTTTCTCTTGCCTAATTGCTCTGGCAAGAACTTCCAAAAAAAAAAAATGTTGAGTAAGGGTGATAACAGTGAGCATGCTTGTCTTGTTCCTGATATTAGAGGGAAAGCTTTCAGCCTTTCACCATTAAGTAGGCTGTCAGCTGCTGAGAACGTTCCTTCTTTTTCTAGTGTTCTAAGTGTTTTTATCAAGAAAGTATGCTGCATTTTGTCAAATGCTTTTTCTGCATTGATTGAGACGATCGTGTTCTTTTCTCCTTCATTTTGTTAATGTGGTGTATGACAGTAATTGATTTTCTTATATTGAAGCAGCCATGTATGCTAAGGTTATATCCCACTTGTTCATGGTGTATAATTCTTGTAATATGCTGCTCAATTTAATTTGCTAGCATTTTATTGAGGATGTTTGCATCTATATTTATAAAAGATGTTTGAATGCAGTGTTATTTTCTTTTGATATGTTTATCTGGCTTTCATATGAGGGTGATGTTAGCCTTGTAGAAAGCTGGGAGTGTTCCCTTCTCTTCAGTTTTTTGGAAGAGCTGGAGCAAAATTGAAGTTAAATCCTGGACTGTTTGGTAGATTTTGCCTGTGAAACAATCTGGTTCTGGGCTTTTTTTCTTGAGAGGTTTCTTATTACTGATTCAATCTATTTTCTAGCAATTGGTTTGTTAAGATCTTCTATTTCTTCTTAAGTCAATATAGGTAGGTAGTGTGTTTCTAGGAATTTGTCCATTTAATCTTGGTTATCTAATTTTTTGGCCTGTGGTTATTCATAGTGTCCACTTTAGTCCTTTTTATTTCTGCAGAGTCAGTAGTAATGTCCCCCTTTTCATTTCTGATTTTCAGTATTTGTATCCTCTCTCTTTTTTCTTCATTAGCCTAGCTAAAAATTTGTTAGTTTTGTTGATCTTTTCACCAGCTTTTGGTGTTTTTGATTCTGCCTTCTGTTCTTGTTTGTTTTCTATTTCATTTATCTCCACTCTAATCTTTGTTATTTCCTTCCTTCTGCTTGCTTTGGGTTTTGCTTGCTCTTCTTTTTTGTAGTTCTTCCAGTTTTGAGGTTGTCTCTGATTTGAAATCTTTCTTCTTTTTTAAGCTAAGTATTTAGAGTTATAAATTTCACTCTTAACACTGCTTTGCTGCATCCAAGTTTTGTATGTTGGATTTCAGTCTAATTCACCTCAAGCTATTTCCTAATTTTTGCTCCCAATTTCCTTTTTATCCCATTGGTTGTTTCAGAGTATGTTTAATTCCCAAATATTTGTGAATGTTACCCTTCTCCCTCTGTTACTATTTTCTAGGTTCATTTCACTATGGTAGAAAAAGGTATGTTGTAAGATTTCAATACTTTTAAATTTGTTGAGACTTGTTTTATGACCCAAGATATTGTCTGTCCTGGAGAATGATCCACGTGCATCCAAGAAAAATGTGTATTCTGCTTTCATTAGGTGCAGTTTACTATATACTTTTGTCAGGTCTAGTTGATTTAGTGTAT
Organism: Choloepus didactylus; assembly: GCF_015220235.1. Taxonomy (NCBI): domain Eukaryota; kingdom Metazoa; phylum Chordata; class Mammalia; order Pilosa; family Megalonychidae; genus Choloepus; species Choloepus didactylus. Next base: position 51,458,187 of record NC_051327.1, read on the forward strand.
CATTCTAGTCCTGTACTTCCTTATTTTTCTTTTGACTAGTTCTATCCATTTTTGAGAGTTGTGTGTTAAAGTCACTTATCATTAAAGTATATACCTTAATTTCTTCCTTCAAATCTATCAATATTTGCTTCATATATTTTGGGGCTCTGCTGCTAGATACATTCATATTTATAATTGTAACATCTTCCTCTCGAATTGTCACATTTATCAGTATATAATTACTATCTTTGTCCCTCATAACTGTTTTTGACTTAAATTCAATTTTATCTATCATTAGTATAACCACTCCAGCTCTCTTTTGGTTACTGCTTGTATGGTACATTTGTTTCCATCCTTTCACCCTCATCCTACTTGTATCTTTGAGTTTAAGGTGAGTCTCTTGCAGACAGCATATAGTTGGGTCATGCTTTTTTATCCATTCAGCTAATCTCTTTCTTTTGACTGTAGAGTTTAAGCCATTTACAATTAAAATCATTACTGATAATACACAGGACTTTCTTCTGTCATTTTGCTATTTAACTTTTGTAAGTCTTATTCCTTTTTTGTCTCTTACTTCATCAATGCCTACTTTTACATTTATTTGCTTTTATATTTTGTACCATATTGATTGTCTTCTCACTTCTATCTGGATATATTCTTCATCTGTTTTCCTTGTGGTTAGCATTTTACCATGGAGTTAAAATTTAACATCATAAATATATAGCAATCATATTTGATTTGATACCAACTTAACTCCCCAATTCATTCTTACTGAAATATTCCTCCATATTTTTACAGGATTTTTTTTTTTTTTTTGCATTTTGGGGTTTTTATATTTATATTTAAGTTTAGAGCTGTCTGTAGTTATTTGTATGTAAGAGTTTAAATAGGCATTGAATTTTAATTTTTTTCTTGATGTCTATTTTGATAGTTGCATAATTATATTTTACCCACAGATTTAAATCTCAGCTTTATTATATTCTAACTTTTCACACATATTTGTATACATTTCAACATTCTATTATGTTCCAGTAATCTCTGTATTCATGTCCCAGTTAACACCTGATATAATTGGTTTTGATCTATAATACAATTTGATTTATAGTAAACCTAGTACTCCCTCAATATCATTTCATAATTCTGTCTATTCATGCATATTTATGTTTTTATTAAATTTAAAATATGCTAGTTTAGTCTCAAACTAATTTGAATGTGATTTTATTTTGGAATGTTAGAGGACTTATATTTTTAGAGATTTAAGAATTCCTATCCTCACATAGGATAGATCTTTTGATTTGGTCCAGGTTTCTTTTAGACTTTTTAATAGTGCTTTACATCTTCTTCCTGTCTTACTTATCCCTTATAGATGGCTGTTGTTTTTCCTCCATGACTCCTAAGATGCTGACACTTTTGCTGTGAGAAAAACTTCTCTTTTAGAGAGTGTACAACTTATGTTTTTTCCTGAACATTTTGTTGGTGTTGCTGAGATCATCCTGCTCAAGATTATGGTCCATGACTGCTATATGGCCATCTACAAACCCCTGTACTGCATAGCCATCATGAACCCATTGTTTTGTGCTCTCCTTGCATGAATTTCCTGGGCTAGAGGTTAGGTCCATGCAACCATTTGGATCCCCTTTACAATGAGGCTGCCCTTCAGTAGCTCAGTGCCTTAGACAATTTCATGTGTGACTTGAACTCTTTGTTGAAACTTTTCTGTATGGTTACCTAAACCTTTGGTCTCTTTGCGGCTGCCACCAGTGTGTTCATCAATTAAACTTCCTCCTCTTGATGGTCTCCTGTGTGATCTTTTTGTACAATTTGAAATCTTACAGATTGGAAAGGAGGCACAAAGCTCTGTTTACCTGTGTCTCTCATATCTCTGTGGTCACCTTAATCTTTGTGCCCTGCATTTTTGTGTATCTGTGCGCTATGTCCCCCTTCTCCAATATAAAGATATGGGTGTGTTTTATACCATATTAATTCCCTTATTAAACCCCTTGATCTACACTCTTGGGAATGCAGAGGTGAAAAATGCTATGAAGTTGTTGTGGGTAAAAAAGTGATTTGACTGAGAAATAATCACAACCATATAAAATAAGTTATGTCATTTTATCACTAAGAGAAAAGAATATAATTTCTGTGGACAGTGAATACTTTGCATCAAAAAATAGTTCATTGTTGGCATATAGACTCTGAAAAAAGGCCCAGTCAGGAAATTACTTATCAGTATAAAAATATTCCATTTACATGAATTTGTCAATCTCTAAAATACTCTTATAGTCAGGTAGAGTTCTTGTTCATATACAGATTTCCAGGAAATAGCTCTAGATATTGTAATTATTAGGACAATCTTTGCATTGATGTTTCTGCATTTTAAACAAATTATCCAGATGTTTCTGAAGCATTGGATCTTTGCACACACTTTGAGCAACAGTGCTATTTTTTAGTTCGCATTCAGGCTATTAATGGATTTGCTTTATTAAGGCAATTTCTAGGAAGTAACTTTTATAACAGAATCAATGAGAACCTAAGAAACTGTCAATTCATATATCATGCAATATAAGCACACAACTTTCTAATTACAAAACAAAACTAAAATATCCTGGGCACTAAAAATGTTTTTAGTTTTTATTTTCCATCTTTTTCTATGCTTCTCCTCCATCTGATTTTATTTTCTGTTACCTTTTCTGTCTCCAAAAGGAAAGGGCTGCCATTTATCCTTGCTGTATTCTTTGGACAATAACTCATTTTTATTGTTATGTTAAATAGTCATTCACATTGAGAGACTTATTTCATGGCTTTTATTGTGTGAAGGAGATTTTATGCATCATATCTTGTATACATATTTTGAGGAAAGAATGACAGGGTGTAATATATTATAATGTTTATGAGCATAGAATCTGTAAGAAAGTCCTGAATTTAAATTTTAGTTTTGCCATTTTTAGTGTGAGCTTTGGCAAAACACAATCTCTAAGTTTCAGTTAAAGGGAATGATAGAGGTATTGTCAGGATCAAATCAAATGATTCTTGTAAAGCTCTTAGTACCAATAAATGCTCAATGATTGTTAGTTATTATAAACATCCTTTATTACTGGAATCTCTGAGATTATAATAGACTACTCAGCTGGTCCTCACTGTTAATTTAATGTTGCTCTATAACTTTAGAAGGGACAATTCATAAATTGTCTGTCCTTACTAAGAAGAAGAATACTCTGAAATTTAACTGACCCTTTAGGAGCTCCTGGGTCTAGAATGGTCCCCTCCTCTTCAACCATCTCTGAACATTTCTCTTCTAGTTTTCTGATCTTGATTGGTCCTGTGTTTCCAAGGCCTTGGAGCTGCTCTGATTGGTTCTCTGATTTTCTCCTGTCAAGTCCTATTTGAAGGGTCAAAGTGGTCAACACAGCAGGCAAACAGAATATGAGCGAAGTGAAAATAAATAGTGGCATATGTTCAGAAGACTTAGCATGGGGCAGTGGTTAACAGCAGGCTCCAGAATCAGATTTTTTTGTCTTTTGCATATTGTGTTTAAAGAATTATAAAAACTGGCTTTAAGAGTTCAAACTTTGAATAATGACTATTGATTAAAACACAAGGAGCTATGCATATTATTTTCACATAAAAAAGATTCTCAGACATTAACAGCTCAAATGATTCTATGTTGATGACATTAACTTCTTCAATCAAGAGCATCTTTCAAAATACCTTGAGATATTAATAGGTGTTCCATTAAGAAAAAGGACTGTGGTTAGAAAAAATAAAAGACAACTCAGGAACGTGTACTAACTGTATCATCCTCTTGGAGCTTGCTAGCCTATGCTATTGTGCTATTGAAAGTTTTGAGAAGTTCTGCAATAAAGAAATATTTCACTTTTATTTTTCTTGGGGAGAAAAATGGTTTTGAATGTGACCTGGGCACAGGATTTTTTCTTCTGTAAAATGATTAAGGTAGTACCTTTCTCATAAATGTTGGACCAATTAAATGGTTTAATATATTTTAAGTGCATTTAACAGTGTCTGTCATATAGAAAGCATTATACAAATGCATTTTGAAAGAAAAGTACCAACTGGCACTGACACAGTTTACAGTTAGTGCAGATTTTGACTTTGACCTCTTCTAAAAATAGCAAAGGATACATTATCTTGGAGTCACAAACTCTGTGCATCTTGCCCTGGCCACTGTCTCCTTAGGTAGAAAAGACACATTCTTGCATGATCAATTCTATGTGATGTCACGTTTTCCTTAAAATGCAGGCAAGTACATGATTTAACTTTACGGCATTCTTCAGCCTTTGGAAGTCCTGTAGGGAACAGAGTTTCAGATAATGTGGGAAGATTTGCACTCTGCAGTCAGCAGCACTAGGATTGAATTCCATCTCATTTGTTTACGTAACACTGTGTGCATTTTCCAGTCATTCAGGGTCTTATTTTAATTTCAGTTCATAAGTAAAATGAAATGGTAGTATCTATCTCATAAAGCAGTTTCAGTCATTAGATGGCATATTTACAAAGCATACATACAGGTCAGTGCCTAGCGCTAGTAGGAGCTTAATAAATTTGACCATGTTTGTTGCCTTTGCCACTTCTATATCAGTGTTCCATTTCTATCCGACTTTTAAAAAATTATTTGATTCCTATTTATTATACAGTTGCATATAGTAAATACATATAAGAAACCAGGAGAAAGTTTCAGAGTTCTGAGTGTAAACTGAGTATAATTAACAAATGATGGATGATATTAACGCTGAGAAGTATTCTCTTTAAAAATCTGAATGTCTCTCAAATCAGAATCAGTCTGTCTAAGGAAAATCCCAAAATTTAATGTTTTTTTGTGACAAATGAGAAAAAGCTATTATAGGAAAATTAACACTTACAGTGAAATCTATTATTTATTTACTAAAATGTAGCAGGGTCTACAAAGGCATTGTCTTATTTAATTCTCTAGGAGTCTTTTAAGTACATGATACTTCTGTTTTCTAGAAAATTAATGGATGCTTGGAAAATGCAAATAACTTATGCAAGCAGGTGGCTGAGGTGGGATTTGAACCCAAGTAATTTGACTTCAGAGTTGGCTCTCTTAAACCCTAAGTAAATGTATTACAATGGGATACACCTGAATAAAGAAATACTGTTTTGGATAAAGGTAGGCAATAAATAGGTAAGTATGTTTAAAAAAAATAATAATAAAAACAAGGAAGTATTAAAAAGTGAAACAAGTGGTGTAATAGAGAATGACTCAGGGCAGTGTGGGACCTCTTTAGACTTTGTGCCACAGGGACCCACGAGGAAGAATTCCCAGTGTTTAACTAACTATATCCAGAGATGAATAATAAGTACAAAGGACAGGAGTAAAATCATTAGAGGGTGTTATATGGAAGGGGAATTTGATTTGACTCAAATGAGTATTATTTTCCACTCTCCTCCATTCTAACTTGAAGATCACCTAGCAATTTTATCCATATTATTATTAAATCAGTTCACATAAAATCAGGATGAAGAGGAATAAAACGACCGTCTTCACCATGAAGCCTTTGTGTGCCCTTCTGGCGGCTGATCTGTTTGATGGCATTTGAATTCTCCTGTGTAGTTAGCAAAGCATTGCGCTCTACCTTGCCTTTTCATGGCTTGCTTTTTTTTAATTTCTACCATTATTCCCCATAAAAAAATCCCTTGCATACACTTGAAAGAGTTTAGTTGATTGGTAGAAGGAAAGCTATCTGTTCAACCAAATTTATACTAAATTATAGGCCTTTCCATTGCCTGTAAGGCTCTGTGCAATTAGTCCCATTCAAAGATCTCTTTGACTTCATTCAGTGCTACTCTTTCCCTTGTTCATTGTGCTCCAGTCACAATGGCTTCATTCCTGCTTTCCAGTCTTACAGAGGACATAAATTCTGTCTTTTGCTTATTATTTTTATTGTACTAGTTACTAATATACAAGTTATTAGTATACTATTATACTATTATTTAGTACTTTCTAGACTGTCCTGTTTATTCAATTTTGGTTGTACAATATATGATTTTTTTGTGTAACACTTCTACTTTTTAAAAATAAAACAATTATATGTATGTATAGTAAATGCAAACCATACAAAATGATATTTATCCAAAATAAATCCATCTATCCTTTACTGGAGTCCCCCAATGCTTCTTCCCAGAGGCAATCATGGTTCTCTATAACTTAAGATTCTGCAATAAATTTTCTTTGCCAATACAGGCATACTACATACTGCATATGCATATGTGTTTATGCTTTAGTGTGTGAAAAAGTTTGCATTTTACTGCTCAGTGTCTTGATGTTCTTTACATGCCAGTCTATACTGGTCTATTGCATTCTAAATTATCTTCATTATGCATGTCTTAGTTTCCCAGGGGGGATCAGAAATATCATACAATGGATTGGCTTAACAATGGGCTCAGGTTTCAGAGGCTAGAAGGCTTGCTACTTCCCAGGGTCCTTATCTTCTGGCTGGCCGGCAATCCTTGAGGTCCCTTGGCTTTACCCTGTTAGTTATATGGTGATATCCTTTCCTATCTCTTCTGCCTTCTGTTAATTTCCAGCTCCCTTCTCCTGCACTGTGTTTTGTCTTCATAAAGCCTCCAGTAATATAAGGCCCAATCTCATTCAGTTGGGCTGCACCCTAACTAAAAATAACATATTCAAAAGGTTCTAGTTACAGTGGGCTCACACCCACAGGACTAGATTAAGTATAAGGACATAACTTTTTCTGATCACAGTGCATTATACTGCTTCATAAAGATGTATTAAAATTAATACATCCAGTCCTCTTCATGTTGTTTCCAGTCATTGTCTATGACAAATAATTTTGCAATAAATATTTGTCCTTTTGAATATGTGTAAGTATGAGTTCCCCAAAGTAGAATTGTTTGGTTAAATTGTATATGTATTTAAAATGTTGATGTTCATGGATAGAGCCAAAATGCCATCCATGAAGTTGTATTCAGTTCCTCCCCTCACCTCCAGGTCCTCGCTAACACTGATTCATTGCTGTGACTAAAATTTTGCCTTTTCCAGAGTGCTACATCAATTGAATTATTTAGTGTATAGTCATTTGGAGTCTTTCTTCTTTTAGTTAGCATAATGCATTTGAGATTTATCCATGCTATTGTACATATCAGTTTATTCCTTTTCATTGCTATTTCAATAATTACTGTCTTATATTTATCATTTGCAGTTTACAATATTTTCTGAATTTATTGTGCTCTTTCCTTTTCAGTTTCTTGAGATCAAAGCATAGTTCATGCCTTTTCATCTTTCTTATTATCCAATAGTTACATTTAAAGCTATAAATTTCTCTCTAGACATTCCATTAGCTAATCCAATATATTTTATTTTTTGTGTGGTTTTTTTAATCTTCCTTCCCTTAAAAATATTTTCTAATGCCTTATATGATTTCTTCTTTGATCCAGGGACTATTTAGAACTCTGGTTTTTAATTTGTAAATAATTGAAAAATACTTATTTGTATTTTTGTTATCAATTTCTAGTAGCATTCCATTACCAGATATGTAATCTGTATGATTTAAATTCTTTGAAATATATTGCAACTTGTTTTATGGCTGTAAATATTATTGATTTTGCTCAGTATTCCATTAGCACTTTGATAAAAATAAAACAATCCCACATCTTTATCTTCCCCACTCCCATTCCACTGTTTTATTTTCTATTTTCATTGGTAAAATGTAGGCTTTCAGAGTCATATTAAAATTACCCAGCACTTTATTCTATAGTATATTACTTTTCCTTTGAGGATTATTATATGATTTTTTCTTTCAGTTTTATAATCAGATTTTCTGCTAAGAGATTATTGCATTCAAATTTTATTGCAGTAAAAGTTTTAATGCATGCTTTTCTAGCAATTTTCTTAAAGTAAAATCCCAAAGTGAAATTTATAGCTATAATATGTTCTAATTTTTAAATATTCATTTTAGAAATATTACCCAGGAAAAAAATGTGAAATTGTCAATTTAAGCAATTTTGTGTCACCACTTGCTAATAAAATTGTATGGAAGTATTCTTTTGTAATTTTAATCTAGGCTTTTTGAGTTGTAAATGAGATAGACTTATGTGACTTTTGACAATAAGAATTTATTATACTAGTAAAGGGAAATTAGATAGTGGGGGGACCAATCAAACTTTTATACAGACAATTGAATTTCATTTCTGTCAAGACCAGTAAGTCTTATGGAGAATGGGGACATACCATGGCATAATTCAGGATACCTTCTGAGACCTAAGATCATTTGGGCTGCTAATAACAAAGGACTGAAGCAACTGTGATTTAAAAGTTAGAGTTTTATTTTTCTGTCTTGTATAAGAAGTACCACGGAAGTTATATGAAATTGGTCCCGAATATTTGAGGACACTGTTTCCTTCTGCTCAGCAATGATTGGCTCAAGGCTTCCATTCTTGTGGTCTGCTCATGCTCACAAGGTGGCTGTTAATTTCCAGACAATTTGTTGGAATTCCAGAAAGCATAAAGGAGAGGGGCAAGAGGGAGCTTGGCTTCTGCTTAAATCATCCCACTTCTTACATGTCCCACCCGATGACTTAACTTGCATCTTATTGGTCAGAACAATTTTCAAAAGATATTGTGAAATATAATTATTTAAATCTTGGCTTTTGCCTTTTCTGAAAATACAAGTCCTTTTACTAAGAAAGAAGGCAAGAAAAGAATCAAGAAGGCAAACAGAACTCTATAATATCTGCTGGTCTTCCATCTCTTGATGTATATTTCCGAGTGAGGAGATGTTCTTTCTTCCATCCCAAGGCAATTCACTGAAACTTTATGAAGAAAGAAACTATTTACCTCAGGAGGGTCTTTAGAGTGTGATAAAGACTTAGGATTCATAGACTACTCTAAGTCATTCCTCTAAATGTTTCAGATTTTTCTTTTCCCTTACAATACAATTTCTATTTATTTGCCTGTCTGAAACGCTTTCTGTGACAAACTCAAGACTCTTATTGCTAGAGGGGTAACACTGCTTTATCTGCATTTGATTCCAGTTTAGTGACTTGCTCCGATATGAACTTTCATTGTTTGAGACTGAGCTTAGAGGTCATCTTTAAAAGCACTGTTGGAACTTACATATTCAGTACATTTGCCTAATTTGAAGGTCATGATTTCAACAAAACAGTTTTTATATATTTAAATTTTGTTCAGATTGGGCTCTTTCCCTTAGACAAGTTGACCTCAATTCTTTTATGATTTTCTTCCCAGATTAAATAGACCTGTGAATTCTGTTCTACATGGGTGATTATTCTTATGGAATCTCTGGAGATACAGAATATACTCTTGGAATTATGATCCAGGTCCCAATGAATTTAATTAGAGAAGAATTAGCCTTGGAGATGCACCAATTGAATGACTCAGCAATATGTGATATAGTTCAAATGTACATAAATTGTACACAGAATTTTGACCTTACCACAGAAGTGTTTGTTTGTATGAATATTTACACTAATGGCTTTTTTAGGAACTGAAATGATAGACTCAAAAGCACAATAAACATGGACTTGAAATCATTCTCCATCCTTCAGTCAAACCAAAGTTCAACTATGCTTTATGAAGTCAGGCCAGTAAATGAGAATCAAAGTGTTGATTTAATGTGTGCTATTTCACTATTTCACTTTTAAAGCACAAACTGCAAAATGTTTATTTACATAGTGCATAACTGTGAATTTTTTAACCTTAAGTGCTGATTTAACATCAGTTTGTTTTTAGGACAAATTGACAAGAGAGGGAATTTTGGGTTTTTCTGTTTACAGTCAAGATTCAGACTTCTTTAGGTTAAATGAAATTCTGGATATTCACTTTGAAAATCCCCAAATTTGAAAGATAACTATTTTCTGAAACACTGAGATGACATAGACTTTCTGCAAGCATGGAAAAAGTTGGTCACACTGAAACATTTCAAGATCTAGTAATGGTACATGTGTTGTGCTCTCTGTGTTTACAGAGATGTCATCAGTGAAGGAAACGGTTACCTTTTAGTTCACAGAAGAAGATGCCACTATCCAGAAGCTGGATTGAATGAATTTCTCACTGTGCAGGTAACCCAGGGTATGTATTTATACGTAAGAATCTGAACTAGGCTTTACATTTTTCAAGAGTACATTGATGGTGTTATTTGGAAACTCATAGCCTTTAAAAGTTCTCTTAAGTGATTCTGCTAATCAGCCTTTTTAGGGATCCTCTGTGATTCAGAAAGTATTTGCTATCCTTTTTCCCTTGGTTTTGTTTTTTTTTTACTTGATGACTGGTTAGAGCTCTTTGTCTTTTTAAGGTATTAATTCTGTGTATGTCCTTTGAAATGTAAATCTTTTCTCCAAAGCTTTTTGTTATTGACATTTTTTATGGTTTGTTTTCCTAAAATCATTGAAAATCTTGAAGTTGCCAAATATGTCTATTTGAAATTTCAAGTGTTTAAAAGATTCTTCTGCCCCTAGAATGTAAGAAGTCATCTCCTTTATTAATGTGACAGTAAATATAAACATTGCTTTAATTTTATATTAAATTTTTTAACATCTTTACTTTCTGTTTGCATATGGTATTAGCTATATGTACAATTTTAGTTTCTTCCAGATGGAAAATGAGTTTTAGCCACTCCATTTATTTAATATTCTGCCCATTTCATGTATATGTGTCAGATTACCTGTGTGTGTGTGTGTGGGGGGGGGATCTATTAGTCTATAAAATCACTGAGGCTTGGGACCAATTTTTTACATCAGCCTTGTATTCTTATAGTCTTAGACAGTGATGGAACATAACAAATAATGTCTATTTGTTGAATGAATAAACACATTATCTTGAAATTTTATAGTGTCACTAGTCACAATTGTATTTTTAGATGCATTTTTCCATACTTCCAAATTAAGGATATACAGAATAACATATGGAACAAAGGAATAATGTGACTGAGTTTGTCCTCTTAGGGCTCACTCAGAGCCTCCAGGGTCAGAAAATATTGTTTGTTGTTTTCCTGTTCATTTACATTGTGACAATGGTTGGCAACCTACTAATTGTTGTGACTGTGGTTGTCAGCTCAACCCTGAATGCCCCCATGTACTTCTTTCTTGGAAACTTATCAGTCATGGATGCTGTTTATTCTACAACGGTTACCCCAAATATGATTATAGACTTACTCTATGAGAAGAAAACTATTTCCTTTGAAGCTTGTATGACCCAGCTTTTTATAGGACACTTATTTGGTGGTGCTGAGATTTTACTTCTGGTGGTCATGGCCTATGACCGCTACATGGCCATCTGCAAACCCCTGCATTACATGGCAATCATGAACCAACGGATCTGTGTTCTGCTGCTCCTGCTGGCTTGTGTTGGCAGTTTTGTGCATGCTGTAGTTCATCTTCTTTTTGTTTATGACCTTCCCTTCTGTGGCCCTAATGTCATCAACCACTTCATCTGTGACATGTACCCATTATTAAAACTTGCCTGCACTGACACCTACATCATTGGTCTCACTGTGGTTGCCAATGATGGGGTGATCTGTGTGGTCATCTTTTTGCTCTTACTTATCTCTTATGGGGTCATTCTGCACTCCCTGAAGAAACTTAGTCAAGAAGGGAGGCACAAAGCCTTATCCACCTGTGGTTCCCACATCACTGTAGTGGTCCTTTACTTTGTCCCCTGCATTTTTATGTATGTGAGACCTCCTTCTACCTTACCCATTGATAAATCCTTGACTGTGTTTTACACTGTTATTACCCCTATGTTGAACCCCTTAATCTATACCTTGAGAAATGTGGAGACAAAAAATGCCATGAAGAAGCTCTGGACCAGACAAAGAACATAAGATGGCAGAGAAATGCAGCATTTATTTTTAGGAGAGTTACTCCTTTGAAAAAAATCCATATGTGATTATTTAATTTTAGTAACTTTCTCCTCAGGTTTAATAAATTGTGCATGATGAAAAATATTCATTATGTGAACACTACCAGTGGTCAGTTTTGTTCAAAATAAATTTTTGATATTTTCAAGATTTCTTAGGGAAACATATATTCCTTTTTTGGCATAAAATGGCTCTATAAAATCAGACTATAGATTTATTTTCTATGTGATGTTATGTTATAATTAATACTGTAAATTTATTTTAGTTCATGGAAGATTTTCTCACATCTGTTTATTAAATAAAGTTAATCCTTTTTTTCAGAATTAATAGTGCTCATTAAAGGTTTTCGAAAAACAAAAAATAAAATGAGACATAAAAATATGATTCATTCCTTTCCACAGAAAAACAGCCCATACTAACATTTGAAGTATACAAGATACATTAAATATACAGGTGTTTTCTTACTGACTAACAGATAAAGGTTGAAGAGGAATGAGGCTTCAGAGTTATAATATTAATCATAAGGAGACTAAATGTACAAAAAGATTTGAATGAACAAGGAAGATATGCAGAAAAATGACTACAATTTTACTCTTTTTTTTCCAACTGGTAAATCATATTATCCCCTCAAATGGAGCAGCATTGATTGGTGTTAATAAAAATAGTGTATTAATCTTTCCAGACAGTTTAAAATATCTGATGATACCTCTGCTGTATTTCAATGTCCCTATATTCTTGTTTATAGTGATTTGTGACCTTCTAATAGGATCCAGGCTCTGTGTTTCATACATAAAATTAGCACAGTCTGTAATACATTTGAATATAGAATGCAGAAATTGACACTGGATAATTTTGAATTATATCATTGTCAAGAAGGATGCTGAACAATATATGTTGTTTCCATTCGCACCTCACTCATCAATATAATCAGGACATTAGGTCATAAAGAGGCCAGAATATATTGCTTTAATTGACAGAAACCTTATTCATAAAATCTTTGCAAAAATTTCTCTCTTTGAATAAGACTTGAAATAAAATATGATCTGCCTCTTATAAGGTAGGAAACATGTGATCAAAGAAACTCATTGTTCCTGCATTCCCTATTTAGTTTGGTTCATGAGGGGCCAAATGTACTTTCCACTGGTAAAACATATTGTATGAATAACTTTTTATCCAGAATTTTATCCCTATTATTATTACCTCAAATTCGTATAGTGCTATTCATGAAATAATACCAAGAGTATGATTATAACCAAGTTGACTTAAACCAGTCCTCTACTTTTGTATATATAGTTAATTTTCAAATTTATATAGTTAAATTTAATGTTCTTTTGTCTGTAAGTCTCCTAAAGGCAGGAAAATTATTTAATAGTCTTTGTATTCCTTGAACAATATCTGGGATATAGAATCTACTCCTTAAACTGTCAGTTATTTGTGTCCTTTCTTGTTCTGTTGGAGTCAGAATTTACTGATGAATTTTGATGAACTCTTTTAATATTAGAGATATATACTACTTTTCTTTGATATTTGCCTTGTTTTATTTATAATTATGTTTTTGTATATAGCTGTTCTATTTTAATATTATTTTCATTTTTAATTTCTTTTATCATATCATACTTGGAAAGTTCCATTTCCTTCAGTGATTTTATACATTTTATCTCTTTTTTTAACAACTTTTCAAAAACAAATTATTTTTCAATCCATTTAAAATTTATTTTTGTTTGTGTTGAGGACATATTTAAGCTTATTTTCCCCAAATATATGAAATATTCTGCTAACATAATTTACTAATTATTAATTATTTTCAGTAATGGTTTGAAATTTATCCTTTTAATTTGTTGCTTTATTTATCTAGAAGATTCAATCTTTGACACGTCTTACATTACTTAAATTTTAAAGGCGTTTACTCCTCTGCCACCAACATATTATTATAGTCATTAGGATTTTTAATTTGTCTTTATATATCATAGGAATAATCACCCTTAATTACTCATCATTTTCAACAATTTTCTTGCATTTTTTAAATGTTTATTCCCTCTGACAAACTTTAGGGTCATTTTGTTAAGCTCAAGAACTTTCCATGCAATCGTATTCAGTGTTTTATTACTCCAACTATTGATTTTGAGGACAATGGTATGTTATAATTTCTAGTTTACCCTTAGGAAGGCTTGATTTATAAGTTTTAATAAAAATTTATAATTGTAACACACATGGTTCTGTATGATTGCACAGTTATGTATTCATGCATAACAAGCTATCTCACAACTTCATGGCTGAAACAGGAAATACTGTATTATATCTCATGATCTCCTTGAATTAGAAGTTTAGGGAGAACTTGACTGAACAATTCTGCTCCATGTGGCATGACCTAATGTCACTATTTGGTGTTCAGCTAATGTCTGGGGTTTTGTGGCCAGTCCTTGGCAGGCCGGTTAGTAGTCATTCCCAGAACTAACTTGGCATCACTTCTGTCATATTCTATTAGATAAAGCAAACATAAGCTTGCTCAGATTCAAAAAGGTGGAGAAATTGACTACATATTTTGGTTGAGGAGTGCTAAAGTGACATTGAAAAGAGAATAAACGAAAGATGCTGTTGTATTCAACTTTAGAAAATATAATTTGTCACAGTTCACCCTCTGGCCACAATACACTTGCTTCACATACACAACATACACATCCCTTCTCCAAGATCTCTTCCCCTTATGGCATCAAATTGACGTTCAGGATCTCAACTTCTAAATCTAGATCAGGTATAGATTAAGTTCCTTGGTGCAGTTTCTTTATACAGTTCATCAATGATGGCTCCTCTCTCTTTAAGTATTTATGAACTAGAGACCTGCTATCTTCTTCACATGTCCAGCCTACAATGGGGTTCCAGAATAACAAAAATTCACACTCTGATCTAAATGGAGGCAAACAAGGTTATGGTGCTTTCTCTAGTGCAATCCTCTTAAACATCTATCTTCTATGAAGCACCTCACAATTCTTCCAGCCTCTACTCATTAACCAATTTCAAAGCTGTAACCCAGAGGATCCCTTCAAAGCATCTCTTCTGAAATACCACAAATTAAACAACCTTGGATCTTTCAAAACAGTCCAGTTATTAGCTGAAAAGCAGAGTGACTTCAATTCATGCCATGTGAAGCAAAAAAAACAAAAAAAACAAAAAAACAAAAACACCTAGCCAAGCCCTGGCTGAATTTCTGTCCCATAAAATCTTGAGAGAAAATAAAATAGTTGCTATAAAGTCACAAAAATGTGGAGTCACAAGTCATCAAGCAAAAGATACTCAGAACAACTGGAACTTGGAAGTGAGATGCTTCCATAACAAAAATCTAAAGCATTTGACATTGACTTTGGTGCCAGGAGGAAGATGGAAGTTGGAAGGACTTTGTCTTAGTTCCCCAGGTTGCTAAGATGCATACCATGCAGTGAGTTGGTTTAAACAACAAAAATTTATTGGGTCGTGGCATTGAAGCTATAAGAAGTCCAAAATCAAGTTGACTGCAGAATGATGCTTTCTTCCTGAAGACTGTTGTCCTGGTTCTGGCTGTCAGTGATCCTTTATTTCCTTGGCTTTTCTGTCACAAGGCAGTGTCCTTTCCTTTCTCTTCTGGGTTACATTGACTTCCAGCTTCTACTCCTCCACATGGCTTTCTGTTTATAAAGCCTCCAGTAATAGGATTAAGGCCCAAACTCTTTCCATTGGGTCAGATCATAACTAAAAATAACATCTTCAAAAGGCCCTATTTACAAAGGTTCATACACACAAGAATGGATTAAGATTGTTTTATTTTTCTGGGGTACACACCTTAACCTACCACAGCCTACCCTCTGGACCTCTTACCATTTGCAAAATACATTCATTCCATCACAGCATCCCAAAAGCCTTAACCCATTTCCATAGCAATGTTAAGTACAAAGATTCATCAAAATCAGTTATGGCTGTAGTCCATCCTGGGCAAATACTATGGTGGAGCAACCATAGGTTAGACATTCCCATTCCAGAAGGAAGAATTTGGAAGGAAAACAGGTCACAAGCAAGTTCAAAACCCAACAGGATGAGCCTTAAACGGTATTTAAATTTAAATTATTTAGCAAAGGAAAATAGCTCCTATTTTCCCTATATCATTTTTATTTTCTTCATTCTTTTATGTAAATCCTAATTGTGGTCTGATATTGGTTTCCTTCTACCTGAAGGATTTTCTTTTGTTCTTCTTGTCACACATATCTTTTGGCTATGCCTTCTCTCAGTCTTAATTTTTCTGTAATTTCCATCCAATGATATTTTGATTTCATACATTGTGTTTTGTAGTTACAGAATTTCCATTTGGTTCTTTAAGAGAATCTCCAATACTCTCCCAATTTTTTTTATCTCTTCGTTGATTACATTGATCTATTTCCTGTAGATTTTTTCTATTTTATTTTATTTTTAAGGCAATTTTATTGAGGTATATTCACACACCATACAATCCACCTGAAGTATACAGTCAGTGACTCAAAGTATCATCACATAGTTGCGCATTCCTCACCACAACTTTAGAACATTTTCATTACCCTCCCCAAATAAACATAAAAAAGAAAACCCAAAACATCCCATATACTTTATTTACTCCACATCCATTATTGACCCCTAATATTGGTTTGGTACATTTGCTACTGTTGATGACAAAATATTAAGATATTACTGCTAATTAAAGACCATAGTTGTAATAGGTACTATTAAATTGAAAACAGACTCCTCAAACCAAGATACAGAATAAGTTTACTGAACTAAGTGACATGCATGGAGGAAAAACAAAGAAAGTTACTCCTCAAAAAAAGTGGTGGGGAAAGAGTTTACATAGCTACTCAGAACAAAGAAAGGATATGGAGGGATGGGGAAGAGGAGGCAAGGAGGATGAGAACTATGTGAGTTTTTCCGGGCAGGATGTCCTTGTGTCATGGGCCATAAATTTGCAAGGACTGTTTGCCGAGGTTTTTTGTAAGAATGGGAATATCCGGTGAAGATAAACAGACTTGCTGGACTCGTTTAAACAGTTCCTCCTCTCCCACGGAGGTAGGGGTCTTAATTAACAAAAGATTGTTGGGCGAAGGGGGGATCACGAAGCGTGGACCCCGGCAGTGGCAGAGGCAGTGGTGGCGGAGGCACCTGGCCTGCGGGTCCCGGAGCAGAGCAGAGCAGAGCAGAGGAAGCAGAAGCCGCAGCCGCAGGAAGAGCAGCAGCTGGGGCTGGGGCCACAGCTGGGGGGGGGGGGGGCGGAGGGAAGGGGGTTGCGCCGGGGGCGACCAAGGGAGGGGCCTAGGGCCGGGGTCGGGGCCCTGCCTGAGCGGGAGCTGAAGCTGGTGGAGTCCATCTTCCACTGCGACGAGCGCTCCCGCATTGCCAGCGCCTGCCTCAGCTGAGAGTTCCTACTGGCTGGGGACGCAGGGGACCCTGGTGGGATTCGCGCCCAGACCACATCTCTCCCTGCGGGGGTCGGGACCTGGGGATCCTGTCCACATCCACTGCAATGTCATGGAGTCATACCCTGCTGTGTCCCCCATCTGGTCCCTGGAGTCTGATGACCCTAACTTAGCCACTGTCTTGGAGAGGCTGGTGGACAAAAAAAAGGGACTACTCTGTTATTGCAGCATCCGAAGAGGATCATCCCCAACCTGTGTAAACTGTGTAACGTCCCTCAGCCTCCAGATGTGGAGATGCTGGATCAGGCCTTGCCAGCAGAGCAGTGCACGCAGGAAGATGTGTCTTAAGAAGATGAAGATGAGGAGATGCCTGAGGACATGGAAGACCTGGATCACTACTGAAATGAAAGAAGAACTGGCTGAGGGCAAGAAATCTGAAGATGATGGTATCGGAAAAGAAAACTTGGCCATGCTAGAGAAAATTAGAAAGAACCAGAGGCAAGATTACTTAAATGGTGTGGAGTCTGACTAGGTGCAGGCCAGTGACCTGCTGATGAAGGAGCTCAAGGATATGTACCAATCACGGAGTTTCAAAGGTGGAAACTCTGCAGTCAGAGTCGTGAATGACAGTCTGTATGACTGGAATGTCAAACTCCTCAAACTTGACCAGGACACCACTTTGTACAATGACATACAGATCCTCAAAGAGAAAGAAGCAGCTGACTCCATCCTACTTAACTTTTCCTTTAAAGATAATTTTCCCTTTAACCCACCATTGGTCAGGATTGTGTCTCCAGTCCTCTCGAAGGGTATGTTCTGGGCAGAGGTGCCATCTGCATGGAACTTCTCACCAAACAGGTCTGGAGCAGTGCCTACTTGATAAGAGTCTGTGATCATGCAGATAAATGCTACACCGGTGAAGGGAAAAACATGAGTGTGTTTTGGAGCCAATAAATCTTAATACAGTTTGACAAGAGCACAGCAGTCCTACAATCCTTGATACAAATTCCGCCCCCCCACCCCCCCACCCCAAAAAAGATTGTTGGTGTGCTGGCCTGCCTCGGTTATTTTTCTGTAGTTCCCTGGGGAAAAGGGGTATTCAAGCATATCAAGTTGGTTGGTAAAAATATTTACCACTCCATTTTCACATTACACCTGTAGATTTTTAGACATTATTTTGTAGTTATTTTTAAGAACTCATCTGCTGATTTTAATACCTGAGTCTTCTCTCAGTCTGATTTAGGTCATATATTTTTCTTTTTTTTTTTTTTTTTTTTGTATTTGTAATGAATTTTTAAGAAAACTTACACTTTGGGATGATACATTTTAGGAACTCTGTACTCTGTTGTCATCTGATTATACTGAGCTTTGTTCTGGCAGGCAGCTAAATTATTGGTAGATTTCCTTCAACCCTAAGGGGCTTGAACTTTCAGCTTTGTTAGGGTGGGCATATTTTAGTTTTGATGTAAGTCTTGTAACATAGTCCATAATTCTGGGATGTAGACTTTCATCCTCAGGCATAGACCTTCTTGGGCTTCAATGGAAAGTCTGAAGCATTTAATAAGTCACACTAACTTGGCAGAGCTTGAATTCCAGAATTTTTTTCCATACATCTGCCACTGAGAAGATGCTAAAATTTCTGCTCAACTTTCTTAGCCTTTCAGCAATTTTCTTTTTTTTTTTTTTTTTCCTGAGCTGTGTGTAGTCTCACCCTGCCCATACGCAATTCAGTTTCTGGTAGCTTTGGTCTGACTCTTGACTACTCAAATCTGTAAGACTGCTTTTTATTGTGCTTCAATTCTATTAACCATATGCCCCTCAACCACATAGTCCTCTTAAGGAAAAGATAATAATATAAGGGAACAAATTGGCATACAATGTATTATTCCAATAGCTTGATAGTGTTTTCATTTGTGGTTTGGATAACATGATAAATGAGGTCCAAGTATAATTAAAAGTCTATTTCATGGGGGGGGGGGTGCCGGGCAAGATGGTGGAGTGGTGAAGTGTGGGTTTTAGTTACACCTCCAGGGCAGTTGGTAGAAAGCCAGGAACTGCATGGACTGGACACTGCAGAGCAATTTGACTTTGGACATACTTCATACAACACTCACAAATGTGTGCAACAGCTGAGATCAGTGAAATCTATACATTCGCATTGCCAGGGGCCCCATGCCCCTCCCTGCCAGGTACAGTCCCATGGGATGAGGGGCAATCAGTGCTGGGAACCAGGAGGGAGAACTGCAGTTGTAGCTCTGATTGAAAACTCAGAGCACTGATCAAAAACTGCAAACATAGATAGACTGAGACCAGACACTGGAGAATCTTGGAGCAGTCAGCCTGGCAGAGAGGAGATAGGGCTAGCAAAACAAAACAAAACAAAACAAAACAAAAAACCCAAAAAGAAAAGACTTTTTGGCATTCTAATGAACATACTATGGAGAAGGGCAATGCTCAAACAGATTCAGGCACATATGCAAATCCAGGGGGTGAGGACCCATGTCTGCAAAGCCAGTTCCTCTGCTTTCTTGATTGTTCCTAATGGCCCTCAACTACTTGTCTCTTAGCATTTCAATAGCCCATTTAATCTGCAAGGACTGCAAATAGTTCACACTGGGCCCTTCTTCTTTTTCTTTTTCTTTTTCTTTTCTTTCTTTCTTTTTTAAATCATTTTCTCTTTTTCTGAAACAATTATTCTAAGATGCCCATTACAGAAAGCCACAAAGACTTCCAATTTGGGCCCAGGCAAGAGCAGAGCTATGATAGCTCTGAGAGACAAAGCAATAAGTCTAGTGGTAGATAAAATTCACTAAACACCATAACATCCCAAGAAAAGGGGAGTGTGGGCCAGCTCCAGTGGTAGCCCTCTTTTGGGAACTCAGATCCCAGGGGCTGGAACTCAGAAACCAGCTTCAGTCAGCCATGCCCCTGATAGGGGCAGGGTCACCCAGAGAACTAAAAGATCCATGCCTCCTTACACTGGTGGGTAACTGTGGGCTGGCAAATGCCACCTGCTGGAGAATGTAGGAGGAGCATAGACTCTAAAGGCCTCAAAGGAGGGTCTCATTCTCAAGGAAACTCCATACACTCCTTCTGAGACCTGGACCTCTCTGGACTGGGAAAACCTGACTGGGGTTGACCACATCTGAAGAGACCATCACACAAGCAGGCTACATAGAGGCAGGGAAAGAAACAGGAAAAGAAGAGGTTAAAAACTCGGATAAACTAAAAAGAATTTAAGTTAAAGGTCTAGAATAGGCTGAACTGAACACCAAGGGTTAGAGAACAAAGCCAACCAAGAAAACCCTAGGAAAAAGAGTGACAAGCTCCAGAATAAACTAATCAAGAAAGTCAAATGCCTAGACAACTTAAGATAATGAGCCATAGTAGGAAACATGAAAATATGGACAAGCCAAAGGAACAAACTAATAGTTCAACCAAGACACAGAAGTTGAAGCAATGATTGCTAAATCAACTCAATGAACTGATGGAAGAACTAATTAGAGATGTTCAAACAAAGCCAAAGCAATTCAAAAATCAAGTCAATGAACTGAGGGAAGACATAGAAAAAAAATGAAGGATATAAGGAGGACACTGGATGACTATAAGGAAGAAATCATAAACTTGAAAAAGCAAATGGAAGAACTTATGGGAATGAGGGCATAATGGAGGAGAGGGAAAAGAGTGGAAGGATACAACAGTGGATTTGATCAGGAAGAAGAAAGGATCAGTGAATTAGAACATGAGACATCTGAATTCACACACATGAAAGAACAGATGGTGAAAAGAATGGAAAAAATATGAGCAGGGTCTTAGGGAGCTGAGTGACAACATGAAATCACAAATATACATGTTATGGATGCCCCAGAGAGAGAAGAGAGGGGAAAGGGGGCAGAAAGAATAATAGAAGAAATAAACACTGAAAAATTCCCAACTCTTATGAAAGACAGAAAATTAGAGATTCAAGAAATACAGCACACCCCAAACAGAATACACTCGAATAGACATACTCCAAAATACTTACTGATCAGATTGTTCAATGTCAAAGACAAAGGCAGAATTCTGAAAGCAGCAAGAGAAAAGCAATCCATCACATACAAGGGAAACTCAATAAGACTATGTACAGCTTTCTCTGCAGAAACTATTGAGGCAAGAAGACAGTGGTATGATATATTCAAGATACTTAAAGAGAAGAACTGCCAACCAAGAATTCTATATCTGGCAAACTGTCCTTCAAAAAATGAGGGAGAGATTAAAATATTTTCAGACAAACAGACAATGAGAGAGTTCGTGATTGAGACCAGTGCTACAAGAAATACTAAAGGGAGTGCTACAGGCTGATAGGAAAAGCAGGAGAAAGTGGTTTGGAGAAGGGTGTAGAAATGAAGATTATCAGGAAGGGTAAAAAGAGAGAGAGGAAAAAATAAGATATCCTATAAAATCCAAAAGACAAAATGATAGAAGAAAGCACAGCTCTTACTGTGATAACAGTAATTGTTAATGGGTTAAATCCTGCAATAAAAAGACACAGACTGGCAGAATGGATTAAAAAATAGGACCCATCTATATGCTGTCTACAAAGAAACTCATCTTAGACACAAGGACAAAAATAGGCTGAAAGTGAAAGGTTGGAGAAATATATTTCATGCAAATTATAACCAGAAAAAAGTGAGAGTAACTATATTAATATCATCCAAAGTAGACTTCAAAAGTAAAACAATCAAAAGAGACAAAGAAGTACACTATATATTAATAAAAGGTCAATTCATCAGGAAAACATAACAATCATAAATATTTATGCACCAAGCCAGAGTGCCCAAAAATTCATGAGGCAAACACCGAGAACACTAAAAGTAGATAACTCCACAATAATAGTTGGAGTCTTCAATACACCATTCTCATCAGTGGATAGAACATCTAGACACAAGATCAACAAGAAAATGGAAATGTTGAATTGTAAAATATATGAACTACATTTGACAGACATCTATAGAACACTACACCCCACAACAGCAGGATACACATTTTTCTCAAGTGCTCATGGAACATTCTCTAGGATAGACCACATGCTGGGTCACAAAGCAAGCCTCAACAAATTTAAAAATATTGATATTATAAAAAAACACTATCTCAGATCATAATGGAATGAAGCTGGAAATAAATAACAGGCAGAAGATTGTAAAATTCACAAATATATGGAGACTAAACAACACACTCTTAGAAAACCAGTGGGTAAAGGAAGAAATTACAGGAGAAATTAGTAAATACCTCAAGGCAAATGACAATGAAAACACTACATATCAAAACTTATGGGATGCAGCAAAGGTGATGCAGAGAGGGAAATTTATTGTCCTAAATTCCTATACTAAAAGAGCAGAGAGAGCAAAAATTGAGGAATTAGTGGTCTACCTGGAGGAACCAGAGAAAGAACAGCAAATAAACCCCAACAGAAACAGAAGGAAAGAAATAACACAGAATAGAGCAGAAAAAAATGAAACTGAGAACAGGAAAACAATAGAGAGAATCAACAAAACCAGAAGCTGGTTCTTCAAGAAAATCAGCAAAATTGATGGACCCCTAGCTAGGCTAACAAAAGAAAGAGAGAGAGAGACAGAGAGCACATACAAATAAATGAAATCCGAAATGGGAAAGGTAGCATAACTACTGACCCTGCAGAAATAAAGGAGATAATGTGAACATATATGAGCAACTATATGCTAATATACTGGACAACTTACACAAAATGGACAACTTCCTAGAAAAGCATAAACCACCAACATTGACCCAACAAGAAATAGCCAACCTCAACAAACCAGTCACAAGCAAATAGATTGAGTCAATCATCAAAAAGCTCCCAAGATTTAAGATGGCAGCATAGAGGAGAGTGGAAGCTAGTTAGTCCCCATGTACATCTAATAAACAACCAGGAAGAACTAGTAAGTAATCTGGAATAACTGCAGGGGGACAAACATGACCATCCACTCATCAGACACCAACCTGAATTGGGAGGAATGCCCAAGATTGTAGCATAAAATGTGTAAGTAAAAATGACAGATCCAATCTGGGAAACCCCTCCCTCCACAGCCCAAGCCGCAAAGCCTCATGTTGCTAGAGAGAAGCTCTCTCCCAGCAAGTGAATATAGCTCAGCTGAGCTCCAACTGGGGTTTTAATTAATGAGTGTGAACTGCTTACTATGATCTATGAATCCCCAACAAGCAGAGAGAGGCTTTGGGTGATGACTGACCTTGGAGAGGTAGAGGGTGGCAGCAGACTAGCCCTGAAAGAGGCTTTTTGTCCCTGTTTTAGCTCAGTGGAGAAAGCCTCAGCCATTTTCAATTCCCACTGCTGTGACCCAGACAAGGGTGGAGATAGCACAGGCAGAGTCTATTCAAATGCTAATGACCTCTCCCTAGGGGGGTTATCTTCCCTAAGAGGAAAGGGGTGGGGTCCAGCTCTACTACCCATTTTCCATTCAGAACCAGTACATAGAGCCTGGGGGTAAAAAGCCATGGGCAACACTTCCTTATACCATTCTGGAGTTACAGGCTGACAGGCACCACCTGCTGGGCAGAAAAGTACAGTGACCTGAGGCATCACAGGGTGTACCAATTTTCACCCTCAGGGAAACTGGATACTGAATATTTTTTCCTTCTGAGATCTGAGCCTATTTTGGTCTGGGAAAACCTGATTGTGATAACCAAGGAAACCATGTATAGACAACAGAAA
Source organism: Choloepus didactylus (assembly GCF_015220235.1). NCBI lineage: Eukaryota > Metazoa > Chordata > Mammalia > Pilosa > Megalonychidae > Choloepus > Choloepus didactylus. The sequence goes on from NC_051327.1 coordinate 51,482,174, forward strand.
ACTACAACCTACACTAAGAAAAATGAAATTATGGCCCAGCTAAAGGAACAAACTTACACTCCAGCTGAGATACAGGAATTGAAACAACCAATAATAAGTCAATTCAAAAAGTTTATGGAAGATATGGTGAAAGAGCTAAAGCATATAATGAAAACACTGGGTGTACATAAAATAGAAATTAACAGTTTGAAAAAACAACTGGAAAAATCTACATAATTGAAAGGCACAACACAAGAGATGAAAGACACAATGGAAACATACAACAGCAGATCTCAAGAGGCAGAAGAAAACACTCAGGAACTGGAGAACAAGGCACCTGAAAGCCTACACACAAAAGAACAGATAGAGAAAAGAATGGAAAAATATGAGCAATGTCTCCTGGAACTAAAGGACAAAATGAAAAGCAAGAATGTCCATGTCATTGGTGTCCAAGAAGGAGAAGAGAAGGAAAAGGGGCAGAAGCAATAATAGGGGAAATAATCAATGAAAATTTCCCATCTCTTATGAAAGACATAAAATTGTGGATCCAAGAAGCATAGCATACCTCCAACAGAATAGATCTGAATAGGCCTACACCAAGACACAATAATCAGATTATGAAACATCAAAGATAAAGAGATAATCCTGAAAGCAGCAAGAGAGAAGTGATCCATCACATAAAAAGGAAGCTTGATAAGACTATGTGTGGATTTCTCAATAGAAACTATGGAGGCAAGAAGGAAGTGGGGTAATATATTTAAGATACTGAAAGAGAAAAACCAACAACCAAGAATCCTATATCCAGCAAAACTATCCTTCAAATATGAGGGAAAGTTTAAATATTCTCTGACAAACAATGACAGAGTTTGTGAACAAGATTCCTGCTTTATAGGAAACACTAAAGGAAGCACTGCAGACAGAAAGGAAAAGGCAGGAGTGAGAGGTTTGGAAAACAATTTTGGGAGATAGTAGCAGAGCAATGTAAGTACACTGAACAAAGATGACTGTGAGTATGGTTGAAAGAGGAAGGTTAGGACTGTGTGGGACACCAGAACAAAAGATGAAGGATAAAGATGGGGACTGTGTAACTCATGGAAACCTAGGGTGCTCAATGATAAAAGGTACCAATATGTTTTCACATGAGGTAGAAAAAATGAATGTCAACATTGACAGGTTTTAAAAATAGGGTAGGATTGAGGGGAAAATACAGTCAATGCAAACTAGATACTATAATTTATGGAAACATTGTATGATGCTTCCTTTAATATAACAAAGGCAATATATCAAAGCTAAATGCTTATAGGGGGTGGGTAATAGGGGAAGAGTATAGGATTCCTGGCATTGGTGATGTTGTCTCTTTATTCTACTTTAGGTTAATGCTGTCTTTCCTTTTGTTGCTTTCTAGCTGTCATGTTTTTTTGTGTGTGTTTGTGTGTTTCTCTTTTTGTCTTTTCCTCTTCTTTTGCCTCTCTGCCTTCTTTGAATCATCCTCTATCTTTGTGGAAGAAATGGGGATGTTCTTATATAGATAATGGTGATGGTGCTGAATACATAAATATGTGACTATACAAAGAACCAATGATTGTTCACTTAGCACAGAATGTATGGTGTGTGAACAAAACCATCTCAAAATGAATGAGTTATGAAGAAATCTTAGGGCACTATATTGAGTGAAATAAGAGAGACACAAAAAGGCAAATATTTCAGGGTCTCACTGACATGAACTTATTACATTATGTAAACCCATAGACATGAAATATAAGTTACCAGGACATAGGATGAGGCTAAAGAATGGGGACTGGTGGTTATTATAGGCAGAATGTTCAACTAGGGTGAACTTAAATGTTTGGAAATGGATAGGGGTGATGGTAGCATGTTGTAAGAATAACTGATAGTGCTGAAAGGAGTTTGAAGGTGGTGGAAAGTGTAAGCTCACAGTCATGCATGTCACAAAAAAGGAAAGGTGGAGGTTAAAATATGGGAATGTATAAAACAGTGAATATTGTGGTGGACAATGTCCATGATTAATGCTACAAAAATTAGAAATCTCTCTCAAGAACTAGGACAAATGTATGTCACTGTAACTAGAAGTTAAAAATAGAGAGGCATATAGGAAAAAAATATATATCTATTGCAAACTATATACTATAGATAGTAGTATTTTAACATTCTTTCATCAACAGTAACAAATGTACTATACTAAAACTATGAAACAATAATGGAGAGGGGCATGGTTAGGGGTATGGGAGGATTTGAGTTTCCTGGTGTCTTTATTTCTTTTCTGGAGTAATGAAAATGTTCTAAAAATTGAAAAAAATATTGTGTTGATGGATGCACAGCTGTATGATGGTACAATGGGCAATTGATTGTACAGTTTGGATCTTTGGAGAGTTGTATGGTATGTGAACAATCTCAATAAACTATATATATATATATATATAGGCTCCCAAAAAAGAAAAGCCCAGGACCAGATGGCTTCACATGTGAACTCTACCAAGCATTCAAGGAAGAATTAATATCAGTCCTACTCAAACTCTTCAAAAAATTTGAAGAGGAGGGAAGGCTACCCAACTCATTCTATGAAGCCAACATCACCCTAACACCAAAATCAGACATACTACAAAAAAGAGAATTATAGACCAATCTCTTTAATGAATATAGATGCAAAAATCCTCAACAAAGTACTCACAAATAGAATCCAGCAGCACATTAAAAGAATTATACACCATGACCAATTGGGATTTATTTCAGATATGCAAGTCTTGTTCAACACAAGAAAATCAATTAATGTAATACACCACATCAAACAATGCAAAAGAACCACATGAACATCTTGATCAATGCAGAAAATGCATTTGACAAAATTCAGCATCCTTCCTTGATAAAAAAAACTTCAAAGGATAGGAATAGAAAGGAATCTTCTCAGTAACATAAAGGCAGTATATGAAAAACCCACAGCTAACATTGTACTCAATGGGGAGAGATTGTAAGCTTTCGCTCTAAGATCAGGAACTAGACAGGGATGCCCACTGCCACCATTGTTATTCAACATTGTGCTGGAAGGTATAGCTAGAACAATTAGGCAAGAAAAAGAAATGAAAGGCATCCAAATTGGAGAGGAAGGAGTAAAACAGTCACTGTTTGCAGATGATATGACTCTATACGTAGAAAATCCAGAAAAATCTACAGCAAAGCTATTAGAGCTAATCAATGAATACAGCAAAGTTGCAGGCTACCAGATCAATGTGCAAAAATCTGTAGTGTTCTTATACACAAGTAATGTGCAGCAACACGAAGAAACAAAACAAACAAACAAACAAAAACATTTACAATAGAAACCAAAAGAATCTAGTATTTAGGAATACACTTTATGAAGGCCACAAAAGACCTATACAAAGAAAACTACAAGAAACTGCTAAAAGAAATCAAACAGAACCTAATAAAATGGAAGAACATGCCATGTTCATGGATTGGAACACTAAATATAATTAAGATGTCAACTCTATCTAAAATGATTTATAGATTCAATGCAATACCAATTAAAATCCCAAAAACTTACTTTGCAGAAATAGAAAAATGAATAACCAAATTTATTTAGAAGGGCAAGGTGCCCCAAATAGCCAAAAATATCTTGAGAAAGAGGAATGAAGTGGGAGGTCTCACACTACCTAGCTTTGAGGAATATGACAAAGCTACAGTTCTCAAAACAGCATGGTACTGGCATAAAGACAGAGATACTGACCAATGGAATCAAATTGAGTGTTCAGCAATAGACTCTTGCATCTATAGACAATTGATCTTTGATAATACAGTCAAGCCAAAGCAACTGGGACAGAGAAGCCACTTCAATAAATTGTGCTTGGAGAACTGGATATCCATTTCCAGAAGAATGAAAGAGGACTGCTACCTCACACCTTATACAAAAATTAACTCCAAGTGGATCAAAGACCTAAACATAAGTGCTAAGAACATAAGAGTCTTAGAAGAAAATGTTGGGCAATATCTTGCAGAACTGTTGATAAGAGGTGGTTTCATAGACCTTACACCCAAAGTATGAGCAACCAAAGAACAAGTAAACAAATGGAATCTCCTCAAAATCAAACACTTTTGTACATCAAAGGACTTTGTTAAAAAAGTAAAAAGGAAGCCTACACAATGGGAGACAATATTTGGAAACCACATATCAGATAAGGGTTTAATATCCCAAATATATAAAGCAATGCTGCAACTCAACAACTGAAAGACAACCCAATTAAAAAATGGGCAAAAGACATGGACAGACACTTTTCTAAAGAGGAAATACGAATGACCGAAAAACATGAGAAATCTGAAAAACATGAAAAAATACTCAACTTCACTGTCTATTAGGGAAATGCAAATCAAAACCACAATTAGATACCATCTCACACTTACCAGAATGGCCATTATCCAAAAATAGAAAACTACAAGTGCTGGAAAGGATGTGGAGCAACAGGCACACTTATTCATTGCTGGTGGGAATGTAGAATGGTGCAACCAATCTGGAAGACAGTGTGGAGTTTCCTCAGGAAGCTAAGTATAGATATGCCATAAGACCCAACTATTCTATTGCTGGGTTATACTCAAAGGAACTGAAAATTAAGACACAAATGGACATTTGTAAACTGATGTTTATTGTGGCATTATTCATGATTGCCAAGAGGTTGAAGCAGCCCAAGTGTCCATCAGTGGATGAGTGGATAAACAAACTAGCATATACACATGATAGAATATTCTGCAGCTGTAAGCAGAACAAAGACATGGAACATAGAATAACATGGATGAACCTTGAAGATGTGATGTTGAGTGAAGTTAGCCAGAAACAAAGGGACAAATACTGTTTGGTCTCACTAATATGAACTAACATTAGTGAGCAAACTTTGAGAGTTAAAAGCTAGAACATAGGCTACCAGGAGATAGAAAGAAGGTAGAGATCAGGCATTTGATGCTGAAGGACTACAGAGTGTTCAGCAGGATTGATTGTACAGATCCAGAAATAGACAACATAATGCTGTGTGATGGTAGCACAATATTGTAAGTACACTGAACAAAGATGTCTGTGAGTAAGGCTGAAAGAGGTGGGGTAGGGGAATGTATGACACCAGAGGTAAAGATAGATGATGAAGACTGGGACTGTACCACTTGGCAAAAACTGGAGTGGCCAATGACTGTTACTAAATGTACAAATATAAAAATGTTCTCACATGTGGGAGGGCAAATGAATGTCCACCATGCAGTGTTGAAAAAGGGATGGTATTTGGGGGAAAAAAAATCAAAGCACACTGAAATCTATGGTCACAAGTAACATTGTAATATGCTTCCATTAAATGTAGCAAAGACAATATATCAACATGAAATATGTATGAGACGGGGATATAAGGGAGGGATATGGAATTCTTTGTATTGGTGTTGTTTTTGGTCCTTAATAATATATTGTATTGTATGACACTATTTTTTTCTTCTTATTGTTATCTTTTTTATTATTCACAAAACAAAACACTTTTTCATAGTCATCAATATGTTCAAGTGCTGACTGTGGTGATAAATGAACAACTATATGATGATACCATGAGCAACTGATTTTACACTGTGGAAAATTGTATGTTATGTGAGTATATTTCTATAAAATTGTAGGAAAAATATACATGGGGTAAAAGTGCTGGAGAAAACATGGAGAGAGGGATGTACCTCTTTACTGTTGATAAGAAGGCAGAATGGTGTAGACTTTCTGGATTTCACTGTGGTGGTTCCACAAGAAGCTAAGTATGTGGGGGCCAGAAAGTCCTGCAGCCTCACTATGGGGTGTGTACTTGGAAGATCTGAGTGCAGAGACATGAATGGACATTTGCACATTTGTGTTTATTTAGGCAGTATTCATGATTTGCAATGGGTGGAGGTGGCCTAAGGGCCTAAGGGCCTGAGGGCCTGAGGAATGTAATGTGAACTGCGGTGTATGTATGCAGTGGAATATGCAGCAACTACAAGGAGTGAAGTTGTGAGACATGCAATGAGGTGAATGGATCCTGTAGACAGCATTTTGAATGAAGTACACCAGAAACAAAGGCAAACACTATAATGCCTCACCAATATGGACTAACTATAATTTGTAAACTCAGAATTCAATCATAGAGCACTGCCTAACAGGGAAATGCTTATTGTAATGGTCCTTACATTGTAAGCTCTTACAGCAGTCAAATCTACTCCTGAATTGTAATGGCTATCTCCAAACTCTGAGATGCTGATTCCTTGGTGTATAAGCTGATTGGTCTCTGGAACATTGGATATTTGTGTGACACCTGGAACTTAGAGCTAGAGCTCAGTAGATATGAAGTCGGTATTAACACATATAGTAACTGTTAACAAAACAAAACAAAACAAAACTGAACAAGAGCCCGGACTTCAATTAGAGATCTGAATGAAGCAGATCTGGTTAAGACTAGGGCAAATCAGGCCAAAGGGTAAAATTTGAAACTGACTGTGTGTTAAAACTTCAACTTCCATGTGAGACCAAGGGAAGAAATGTCTATTTTTGTAGGATCTATATTTTCTAAACAACATAACTTCTACAGTCTGTTCAAACACAACAATTACATGGAACTTTGAATAATAGGAAGTGAGATATGGTAGGTTCATAAAGGTTAGAGTGAAATAGCAACACATTCCAAAGTAATTTGGGCAGAGAATAAAAATATATATACAGGGTCCCCCTGAGGAGCTGGGGGAAATGTGGGAGTGTGGGACTTCCTTACCTGGATTGTTGCTGATGTTCTCACAAATACGGGGGACTGATGGCTTGACGTCCTGAGCCCTCTGTCTTGGAGCTTGTCCCTATGAAGATTGTTATTTCAAAGGAGAGGCTAAACCTGCTTATAATTGTGCCTAAGTGTCTCCCTTGAGTGCTTCTTTTTTGCTCAGATGTGTCTCTCTCTCTCTCTAAGCCACCTTGGCAGGTGATCTCACTGCCCTCCCCCCTAGGTAGGACCTGACTCCCAGGGGTGTCAATCTCCCTGGCCATGCAGGATATGACTCCTGGGGATGAATCTGTACCTGGCATTGTGGAATTGAGAACATCTTCTTGACCAAAAGGGGGATGCAAAACAAAATGAAATAAAGCTTCAGTGGCTGAGAGATTTCAAATGGAGTGGAGAGATTACTCTGGTGGACATTCTTATGCACTATATAGGTAACACTTTTTAGGTTTTCATGTATTGGAATAGCTAGAAGTAAATATCTGAGACTATCAACCTCCAACCCAGTATCCTTGACTCTTGAAAATGATTTTATAACAATGTAGATTACAAGGGGTGACAGTGTGATTGTGAAAAGCTTGTGGATCTCACTCCCTTTATCCAGTGTATGGATGGATGAGTAGATAAATTGGGACAAAAACTAAATGAAAAATATGGTGGGATAGGGGGATGATTTGGGTGTTCTTTTTATTTTTATTTTTTGTTCTTTTCTGATTCTTTGTGGTATAAGGAAATTGTTCAAAAATAGCTTATGAGAGGTGACAATGGGATTGGGAAAGCCTTAAGGACCACTCTCCCTTTATCTAGTTTATGGATGGATGAGCAGAAAAATAGGGGAAGGAAACAAACAAACAGACAAAGGCATCCAGTGTTCTTTTTCACTTTAATTGCTCTTTTTCACTTTAATTATTATTCTTGTTATTTTTGTGTGTGTGCTAATGAAGGTGTCAGGGATTGATTTAGGTGATGAATGTACAACTATGTAATGGTACTGTGAACAATTGGATGTATGATTTGTTTTGTATGACTGCATGGTATATGAATATATCTCAATAAAATGAAGATTTTAAAAAAATAGATTGGGATGATGAATTCACAATTATACGATGGTATTGTGAACAGTTGATTGCACACTATGGATGGATGATTCTATGGTATGTGAATATATCTCAATAAAACTGAATTTTATAAATAGTCTATTTCACAATAAATCCATTTGAAGCACCCAGGTACTGTTGTTAATGGTCCTTTGTAATCTCACTGCACGTTAGGTGCTGGTCCTTGGTCTTGGAGAATACTACTTAAAGCCATTTTAAGCAGCTTTCAGCTGTTGTTATTCAGCATGGTCTTCTACTTTAATACCTTTGATTTGCTTAGTGGAATATATTATTTCACTCATCACTGTATTTCATTCATCTCATAAATGCTAGTGACCAGAGGCTAGGCTAAAATATTTTATTCCTTTTTTTTTTTTTTTTTTTTTAGCAAAAATCAGGGTTATTTGGTGGAATCCACATGAGCCACTTTAATTTACCTTGTCCAGATTCATCCCCAGGAGCCATGTCCTGTGTGGCCAGGGATATTTACACCCCTGGGAGTCAGGTCCCACATAGGGGGGAAGGGCAGTAAGATCACCTGCCAAAGTGGCTTAGTTAGAGAGAGAGGCTACATCTGAGCAACAAAGAGGCACTCAGGGGGAGAAACTTAGGTACAATTATAAGAATGTTCAGCCTCTCCTTTGCAGTAACAATATTTTCTTTTGCTGCATTTCTTAACTGTCCATTTATTAAGGGCTTATTGGCCTGATCACATGGTGAGGCTACTAGGCACAATGTATGAGTCTATAAATATACAGACATTGCTGTGTGGGTGAGACTCAAGTGTTCCCTGCTCTGCGAGTTATACTGCTCATATATCTGACTTTTGAGTGAAGTTAATATTGCCTCTTTTAACAGGTTTTACCATTCAGAGGGTGATATTCAGCATATTCCCATACTGAAACCTACACTTCATTTTGGGAGATTTCATTGGGAAATCAAGTATTTTGTTCTTCTTTAGCAGGAAATGAATAATTGCAACAAGTGTAGAAAACTCTGCCAGAAGTTCCTATTTGTTCTCAATAGTAAATAGTATGCTTATGAATATGCTATAATTCTTAGTCACTTCACAAGGATGTTTAGGTAATATTTGTTTAGGTAATATTATTTCCAGTTTATTAAGGAGCTTTGTTATACTGCTCCATCTTTTTGTATATGACTCTCTGACATCATTCATGGCATAAAAGGCTCTTGTAATACCTTTCATTTGTGTCTTTATAGAAGTTTCATATCAAATGGACTGCATCTGCTCATTTTAGCAGGGAATTATTGAGTCACCAATCCCAGTGTTTACCACTGGGTGGCAGCTTAGTCTTCTGCTAGAATTTCCATACTGCATATGTCCAAAATCCAAATACTTCAGAAATCATCTAAGTATTTGGATTATGGGCTTCCATTGGCACTGCATGAGCAATTCCCCATCATTAAGTCTCCTAAAACCAGTGAAATCTCTTCCTTATAACTAGACTGCATAAATGATAGTGATTTATTCAGTACTATTTGTGAGATGTCTCTAACAGTAATGAGCTGGATGACAAATGGTTGTTCCCGGAAACTTGCCTGACTGGTCAAGGCTTTGTATTTTGGCTGTGTTGATCAGTCCTACTTGGCTAGCAATATTTACTGTAGCTCTCAAATTATCCCAAGCATCTTCTGAGGAAGAAATTATTATGATGTTATGAATGTAATGAATTAACTTACTTTGAGTATGATCATGTCTAAATTCCATCTCACAAAACTGTGGCAGTATGTGATGTATATATCCTTGGGGGAAATAGTAAACATATTTTTTTCCACATAAAATAAAACTATACTTGGTATTCCTTAGATTCTAAAATTTATGGAGACACAGCAATTACAATTAAATTTTTAAGAAATAGTAAGCCATCCTAGGTAACAAGACAAATTATAACACTACAACAATTAAAAATATGTGGTACTGCTTCAAAAATAGATAGATATGTAAATTAAAAGCAGGAATGATGAATCAACCCAATTTCACATATGTATTTGAAATGAAATTGTTTCAGTTAGGATACTTTTGGATGTGAATAACAGAAAACTCATCTGAGACTCTTTTGAACTATATGCATATTTATTGATTGGCTAACATACTGTAAACCTCAGAGTTGAGGCAAGCTTTAGGGTTAGTGATAAAAGTCAAAAGGAGACCTTTGTATTCACTGTGCTCTATCACAGCATGAGATTTATCATAAGTCTGGCTCTCCTAGCAATAGGAGGATTGCTGTGGCAACTGGGAGAGGGAACTTCCCACACCACTGGCAGAGGAAATTGACCATGAATATCAAATGGAGAAGGAGGTGCTGTAATTAAAAGGGGTCATTGAGGAGTATGTTTGGCTTCCAGGTATCAACTTGGGCATGGCTTGCTACCCCTTTGCTCAATTGTGACAATAAATATGAAGTGCATCAACCCTGGCCTGTGAAGGGCATAGTGAACAGGGGGTCAGACCTTTCAGATGTAAGGGTCTGGGCTACATCTCTAGGCAAGTCATTGAGACAAGTGAATGTGCTAGCAGAAGGTGAGGTGAGAAGAAAAGAAGAAGTATTGGAGGATGTTGTTAAGTAGCAGCTGCAGCTCTAAAATCAGTCGCAGTGGTGGATCATTCATATAACCTTTCTGTTTTAATTTTCTCCCTGAATTCTGGAGGAACTCCTCTCAGAATATATGTGAAGAAATGGATTCAAGTGTTGGACTTCTGCTCTGCTCTCCCTTCTAACAAGAAGGAAGGATTTGTTGCTCCTACTCCTGATAGTGCTAATAGACAGCCGTCAGCTGTTAGATTCTTCAAGGTTTGTGTCTGACACAAGCCACCACACCAAAGTCATGCCCCTTTCCAGGGCAACTCCTCATAGCCCCAAGGTCAATAATTAGCTTCAGGTGTTGGTATAACCCAACTAGGAAACATAGTTCTCTTTTAGATGGAAATCATTTATTAATGAAAGAAAAGTGCAGGATCTGGTTCATATGTACTTGCAAGAACTAGAAGAAAGTATGTGGAAAAGGATCTTGTGGATATTGGAATGAAGAAGAGCAAAATATAAGACTTCATGGGGAAAATTTATTAGCATGATAGTATTCTCCCATGAATATACATGGCACAAGGTATAAGATGATTAAAACTTACTGAACACTTACTGTGTGCCACTCATGTAGAAGAGAGCATATCAAATTTTCAGGCTAGAGTCTCCCACCTGAAAACATAACTCAGCTTTTAGGAGGCCATTACAATGTCAAATCTAGCCTATTGCTTCTACATGATATGGAATATGGTGATACTGTGAATTATATGGTGGCAAGCCATTTGCTCTATTTTATTTACCATGTAATGTGTCCCCTGATCAGAGATGTTGGCAAATGGGATACCATAGCAACGGACAATAGAATGCAGATAGAGAGGAAAGATGCATGCCAGTATATAAGAAAATGAGTTGCTATCACCTCCAAATTGAGGAATTAGTTTACCTACATAATGGTATCATATTAGGGATTGAGGGATTTTTGACATACAGAAGTGACAGTAGCCAGATCAGGCTTGGCGAAAGGTAGATCATGTTGTTCACTGAGCCCATGTATAGATTCATCTCTGCAACTGCGGCCATTTGGCAAATAGGTCCACAAAGGTCGTTGGGGAACAGAGCTGTCTGATATCTGCAAGATAGATCTTTTTTAAATATGATTTTATTGAGAACTATTCACATACCATACAATCATCCAAAGTGTACAATCAGTTGTCCACACTATCATCACATAGTTGTGCATGCATCATCAAAATCAATTTTTGAACATTTTCATTACTCCAAAAAATAAGAATAAAAATTAAAATAAAAGTAAAAAAAAACACTCAAAACACCTCATACCCCTTACCTCCCTATTATTCATTTACTTTTTGTCCCCAATTTTTTTTCTCATTTTTCCAGAGACTTCATAAAGGGAGTGTGAGCCACAAGGTTTTCACAATCATATGATCACACCACATAAGCTATATAGTTATATGATTGTCTTCAAGAATCAAGGACACTGGATTGCGGTTCAACTGTTTCAGGTATTTCCTTACAGCAATTCTAGTATGCTAAAAGCTAAAAAGGGATATCTATATAATGCATAAGAATAACCTCCAGAATGACATCTGGACTCCATTTGAGATCTCTCAGTTATTGAAACTTTATTTTGTTTAATTTCTCTTCCCCCTTTTGGTCAGGAAGTCTTTCTCAAACCCACAATGCTGAGTCCAGGCTCATCCATGGGAGCCATGTCCGACTTAGAGGGAAGGGCAGTGAGTTTAACAGCTGAGTGGGCTTAGAGGGAGATGGGCCACATCTGAGCAACAAAAGAGGTTCTCTAGGTGTGACTCCTAGACACCATTATAAGTAGTCCTAGCCTCTGCTTTGCAGCAACAAGCTTCATAAGGTCAAGCCCCAAGATCAAGGATTTGGTCTACTACAATGGTAGTCCCCAATGCTTGCAAGAATTTCAGTAGTCCCCCAGGTGGGGTTTTAATGTTTCTACACTTTTACTTAGGCCCCCAAGGGGGCTTTGCAAATACTTTTTATTCTCTGACCAAATTACTCTGGGATGTATCAGGATATCATGCTAACCTGTACAAACTGACCAGATCTCACCCCTTATTCAAGGTTCCATGTAATTATGGTGTTTGAATAAACTGACCATACAAGTTAAATTATGAAGTGTGCTACACAAAGTATAGATTTTGCACCAAATAAACATCTCTTCCTTTGGTCTCACACAGAAGTTGAGGTTTTAAAACATGGTAAATATCATTCTTTTCCCTCTAGTCAAGTTTACCTTAGTTCTAGTCAAGTCCATTTCATTCATATCTCTAATTGAAATCTGATCTCTTTTTCAGCTTTTAAACATTTGCTATATGGGGTAATGCTGACATTCACAGCTGCCAAACTGTGGCTCTGAGTCTTATGTGTCACACAGATACCTGAAGTTATGGGGACCAACCAGCTCAGCATTTCACAATTTAGGGAAAACCATTACAACTCATGAATAGATGTGACTGCTGTAAGAGGTTACAATCTAGGAACCTTTACCATAAGCCTTCCCTTGATAATCTATGCTCTCAGATTCAGTTCTCTGAGTTTGCACATTGTAGTTAGTCCATATTATTGAAGCATTATAATGTTTGTCTTTTCAATTCCGTCTTATTTCACTCAACATACTGTCCAGTCACCTAGGTGCATACTTCACAATTTCATTTCTTCTTGCTGCTGCTCATTATTCCATTGTACGCACACACCACAGTTCACTATTCTGCTTATCAGTAGATGTACCCAGAGTGAACCTCCATCTGTTATGAATCATGAATATGGCCACCATAAACACTAGTGTGAAATGTCCACTCATGTTCCTGCTCTCAGTTATTTCAAGAATATATCCAATAATGGGGTTGCAGGACCCTATGGCAACTGCATAGTTAGTTTCCTGTGGAACCAACACACTGTCCTCCAGTTGGGCTGCACCATTCTACTTTCCTACCAACAGTGAATAGGTAAATTCCTCTCTCAACATTTTCTCCAGCACCTGTATCCCCCTATTTTTTAACAGTTTTATTCTCACACCATACAATTCACCCTAAGTAAAGAATCAATAATTCCAAGTATAATCATGCATTTACCACCACAATCTATATGAGGACATTTCCATCCCTTCCCCAAAGAAAGAGGAAAAGAATCAGAAAATAAAAATAAAAATACAAAAGACAGAAGAAAAATAATAAAATACAATGAAAAGGTCAGACAGCATCACCAACACCAAGAATCCCATATCACTCCCTTATATTCCCCTCTTGTAGACACTGAGCTTTGGTATATTGCCTTTGTTATAATGAATGGAAACATCTTACAATGTTACTGTTAACTATAGACTCTAGTTTGCATTGACTGTATTTTCCCCTATACCATTCAATTTTCAACAACTTTCAATGTTGACAATTATTTGTTCTCCCTCATTTAAAAACATTCTTAAATATGTACATTTAATCACCACCATTGACTACTCCAGGTTTTGCTGTTTTACAGTACCAACCTTTATCTTCTATCTTTCCTTCTGGTGTCATACCTTCCTTTAGCCTTCCTGTTTCAACCATACTCACACTCATCTTTGTTCAGAGTACTTAAAGTATTGAGTTATCATCACACATTATTATGCTATCCATTCCATTTCTGGATCTATCCGATCAATCCTGTTGAACCTTCAGTACTTCTTCAGCATTAAATACACAATCTCCAACCTCTTTCTATCTCCTGATAACCTGTGTTCTGAACTCTCAAATTTCTCTCATCAATGTTAGTCCTTACCAGTGAGACCATAGGGTATCTGTCTTTTTTTGTTTCTGGCTAATTTCACTCAATGTAATGTCTACTGTCTATCATTTTGTCTTTTGAATTTTATATGTCATATCTTATTTTTTTCTCTCCTCTCTCTCTCTTTACCCTTACTGTTAATTTTCATTTCTACACTCTTCTCCAAAGCTCTCTCTCCTGTCTTTCCCTATCTGCCTCTACTGCTCCCTTTAGTGTTTCTTGTATAGTGGGTATAACGTTCACAAACTCTCTCAGTGTCTGTTTGTCTGAAAATATTTTAAACTCTCCCCCATTTTTTGAAGGACAGATTTGCTGGATATAGAATTATTTGTTGGCAGTTTTTCTCTTTCAGTATCTTAAATATAGCATGCCATTGCCTTCTTACCTCCATGGTTTCTGCTGAGAAATCCACACATACTCTTCCTGACCTCCCTTTATATGTGATGGATTGCTTTTCTCTGGCCAATTTCAGAATTCTCTCAGTCTTTGATATTTGATAATCTGATTATTAAGTGTCTTGGAGGCAGTCTACTCAGATCTAACCTGTTTGGGGTATGCTGCGCTTCTTGGATCTGTAATTTTATATCTTTCATAATAGATGGGAAATTTTCAGTGATTATATTGTCCATTATTCTTTCTGCTCTTTTTTTCCCTTCTCTTCTCCTACTGAGACACCTTTGACACATATATACATGTGCTTCATGTTGTCATTCAGTTCTCTTATATCCTGCCCATATTTTTTCCATTCTTTTCCCTGTTTTTTGTGTCTCATATTTCAGCTGGCCTGTCCTCTAGTTCATGAATTCTTTCTTCTGCCTCTTCAAGTCTCCTGTTGTATGTCTCCATTGTGTTCTGTATCTCTTCTATTGTGCCTTTCATTCCCATAAGTTCTGCTAATTATTTTTTCAAATTTTCAAGTTCTTCCTTATGTTTGTTCAATGTCTTCTTTATATCCTTCATTTCTTTTGCCATATCTTCCATCAACTCATTGAATTGACTTTTTAATTGATTTAGGAGATTTGTTTGATTAATAATATCTTGTTTCAATTCCTGCATCTCACTTCAAGTGTAAGTTTGCTCCTTTGAGCTATATCTTCATTTTTCCTAGTGTGATTTGTAATTTTTTGTTGTCTAGGCATCTGGTTTCCTTAATTGCCCCAATCAGATTTTCCCAGACCAGATGGGCCCAGTTCTCAGGAGAAGGCTGTATTCAGTATCAGGTTTCCCTAATGGTGAGGCACAGAAGATTGTCAGACTTCCCTGTGAGTTCTCTAGACTCTATGCTTTTCCTATCCTGCCCAACAGGTGGTGCTTGTCAGTCCACAGCTCCCAGAATAAAGAGGTGTGGTGTATTCAATTCTCAGTGGACCCTGTCCTGGCCAAGGGCTGGCAGTGTCAGAAGTCAAGATTAAGCTGTTTATGCTTTGTTTTTTGTTTTTTGTTTTCCTTTTTAAACCAGTACCTGGGGTCTGAGTTCTCTGAGGGAGGGTCACCACTTCAGCTGCTCCTCCTACTCCCACTTTCCTAAGGGAACATAAGCCCTTTAAGGAATTTTGTCCTGCATGTGAGTTTTTCCTTTATCTCCCTGACTGTCTTAACTCTACCCTTGCTGGGGTCAGTGCTGACAAATGAAAATGCCTGAGGCTTTCTCTAGTGAGCTACTTAGAATGAGAGAAAAAAAGGAAAAAGCAAAACAAAGCAAGAATTCCCCTCTTCAGAGTCAGTCCCCAGCCCTCCAGATCACCAGGCAAGAACTGGAGTTGGTGCCTGGTTCTGTGTGCCGCTTTTTTTTGGGAAACATCCCTTTTCCAGTATTCTGAGCTCTGCAGATTCCAAAAGCCTCTATTTTTATTCATTTATTTATTTTGCCATCAGCCCTGCCTCTTGTCTGCCAAGATAAGCCTCTGGATTCCTTTCCTGTTTGCTCTGGGTTTGTCTGTGCCTATAGCATGTATTCAGTAGCCCAAATTTAATTAAAACTGCAATTGGGGTTTCCTTGAGCTACATTCCTTTGCTCCTGGCAGGGACGGCTTCTTTTTCCCATAATGATGTTTTGCAAGTTGGCCTGTTGTGCCGATGTGGGAGGGACACCAGCTCCCAGTTTGGGAAGCTTTACTTATAGTTCTATGTTGCAATCTCAGCCATTCCACCCATTCCAGGCCAGTGTGCAATGTCCAGTCATGTATGTCCCCTGTCAGTTGTTCCAGACTATTTTATAGCTGTTCCTGTCTATTTACTAGTTGCTGTAAGGGACTAACTAAATTCCACACCTCCCTGTGCTGCTGTCTTGCACCACCTCCTATTCAAGATAGATCTTTTTGATCAGATTTTTGAGAACCTCCTCTGCTGTGAATTCTGTCTGCACTTACATGGAAAACATTCTTGCAGTTGGTGCCCATTCTGAAAGATCCATCCACATACCATAGTTTCCAACACTCCCCCCTTTTTTTTCTTTCCAAATCACTTAGCTTATCAAGCCTATTAAGCATGATCCATGAGTCAGTGGACATATATAACTCATGCTATTCCCACATGGAATGAAGAACCTAACATATTGCTTAAAATAGTCCCCACTAGAAGGATTTTCCTTCCCTTCAGTCTTTGACAGCCACCTTTGAGCAAGACAGTAGTGTAGCAATTGTCTACTTTTGGCCATTGCTGGCATACTAATATTAGCTAGTATCCTCCAGAAAAGCAGAACGAATGATACATATTTATTTTAAGAATTGGTTCACATGACCACAGGGATTGAGAAGTTTTAACTCAGTAGGACTGGTTGCAAGTAGTGAATTTCAATGAAGGTTTCAATGAATTTCTCAGTAGAGTCTTATTAGCGAAAGTAGAGAGAGAAATTTCTGTTTCTGACTGCTGAAATACTCAGTGCTCCCTTTAAAGCTTTCAACTGAGTGGATGAGACTTCTTTCATTTTTGATGGCAATCCCATTTTTGATTGTAGATGTAATCAGCCCAGATGCACCATAACCTAGCCACATTGACACATGAAATTAACCAGCACACATGCCATGCAGATTTATAAACAAGGCCTGTTCTTAACTGTAGTGTAGCCATCTCACTGCTTACTTTGACTTAACATTTCTGTCATTTGAACTTTTTGAATGAATGTTTAGTGCATTGATTTTTCAAACTTCACTATTTTCTGATACATGAAAGTAAGGATTTAGTTGCCTTTCACTAGTTTTGAAATGTTGTATTTTCATTACAATTAAACTCAAAATATTTTCTAGTTCCCTTTGTGATTTATTTTACATATGGCTTATTTAGAAATTTATTTAAAAATTGTCAAACATATGGGAATTTTCTAGTTTTTTTCTAGATAATTTTCCTGTTGTTCTGAGATATACTTTACGATTGCAAGTTTTTGAAATTTTTTGATAATTACTCAATGGCTTAGCATATGATCAACCTTTGAAAATGCCCCATATGCACTTGAAAAGAATGTATACTTTGTAGTTGTTGGATACATTGTTCTCTTATGTCAATAGGTCAAATTTGCTTAATGATGCTCTTTAAATTGTCTATAACTTTAAGAATATTTTTATTTTCTCAGTTTCTGAGAGTTATGCTAAAATCTTCCTCTACTATTGTTAATTTGTCTGTTTCTACTTTCAGGTCAATAATTTTAAAAATTTCTTTTGAGGTTTCTATGTTTTTAGGTGCATAACAATTCACAATTGTTATACATTTCTGCCACATTGACATTTTTACCATTGTAAAATATTTCTGAAAATATTTAATGTCTTGAAGTCTATTTTAGTCTGATGTTAGTACAGTGACAATGCCCTTCTCATTAGAATTTATGCTTTATATTTTCCATTATTTTATTTTCACTTTTTATCCTGTTATTTAAGCTGTTTCTCTTGTGAGGCTTCCTTCAGAAGCAAATAAATTACCATTTATATTCATTTGACAGTGTGAATATATTATTCCTTTATCATCTGGTTTTTATTATTTATGTTAAGAAGCCAGTTATCAGTTCTAATGTTATTTCTTTGAATGTAGCATACCATAAAAACCCTTTCTTTGTCTTTTGGTTTTATAGTTTTATTATGCTTTATCTTAATTTATGTTTTTCAAAATTTATCCTTTTTAAATTTTTTTCTTCTCAAAGTTTGGAAAACCTCATGAAATTGCAGCTTGATTTCTTTCAACATTTGGAAAAATATTTTTGGCCACTATCTCTTCAAATATTTTGCTTACCCAATTGTATTTTCCTTCTTTTCCTGGAATTGTAATTAGATTAAATATATGTTAGAGTTTTGTATTACACCTGTTAAGTCATTTTATGCTATCTGCTATACCTTCTGTCCTTTTATTTCTCTTTGCTTTGGTCTGCATATTTTCTTTTAAACTTTCTTCCAAGTTAAGTTTCTCTTCAACTGTGCCAGTGTGCTGTTAAATCTAGTAATTGATTCTTAATTTCAGTCATTATATATTTCAGTTTTCAAATTTATTTGATTCAATCTGTTACCCATTTTTGTGTTTTAATTATTTTAACAGAATGTATTTAATTGTTTTAATTTTTTTTCTAATTATCTGGATCATCTATGTATCTGTCCCTATTGCTCTTGCTTTTTAATTAAGCTTTGTCTTCTCCTATGGTTTGTTAGTTTAATTTATATGCCATATTTTATATTTTAAAAATTGTAGAGATTATTCAAGACTCTTGATAATGTTTTCCTCTTTATGAGAGGACTTAATTTTGTTTTCACTGGCAGCTAGGCATGAGGAAATCAATATCCCAGATAACCTTAATCCAATCAAAGAATTAGATTATTCAAACTGGGTTTGAGTTCCTTTGAGGATAGCTCTATTTTCTATTCACCCTTCCTCTGAGTAAAGCCCTATGTAGTCACAAATGAAACCTTGGTATTTACAAAGGCCTCTTCTCTTTGGTAGAAGACCAGATAAATATCTGTAAAAAGTTCCATTCAGCTTTTCAGTCTTCTCATTGTGGTTTCTGGAATTACCACATGCTTTTAAAGAAAGAGACCCCAAATATAGGATTAGCTCTCTGGCTTCCCTTTTCTATAAAATATCAGTGCTCATTAACTTTTGTTACTTGTTCTCTCTCTAATGCTTTCAAGCACATGCATTTTAAGTTTTTGTAGCTTTTGTTGTTAATATTAGGAAATCTGGTGCAGAACAAGCTAATCTTGTTTTTCTAGGAGATAAATGTTATATTTACATTTAATTTTCTAGTTTGGCAGTAGATGTAGGTGAGAGAAGATTATTGTGGATTATTTCACATTTTGAGGCAATAAACACTTTTGTTGCTATTTTCAATGTATTTTTCTTATTGGATCATTAAATTTCAGCTTTGTGGCTATTACAGACATCATCTGATCAAGCAAATACTTATTCCAATAAGCAGAAAGCATCAGTAGTTATTTGCATTCACCTGGAAGCAACATAGAGTCATATACCCTGTGCAAAGTTAGCTTCCTAGATCTGAGTCGTAATTTAGTCCACAGAAACTTTGAACATATTAGCAATCCAAAGGCTGATGTGTTGGTCCACACGCTGATAACATCATGGTGGTGAAATCTGAAAACCATGAAAATGAAGAAACAAATGCATTATTAAGACCTGTTTATACCAGAATGTTAGAGAGAAATTTCACAAAAATGAACTACCTCTTCATTAAAATTTCCAAAGATTTTGTGGTCAGGGAATTTTTGGCATAATTCTTCAAATCAAGGAGAAGCTTGTAATATTTTGCCACTTACCAATACAAAAGGCTCAGTGCTTAAATTTTACAAGTAATACATACTAAATTTCAGGGTGCTGGATTTGATCCACTTAAGTAAGCTGAAAACTGCCAACTTTCAGTTGGTCCCTTCACATGATAAAGATCTTGAGCTAGTTCAGATAGGCATTTACGTGACTCTACCTATTGTCCTTATGACACAGAAAATCCAATTTTAACCTCAATATTAAGATCCAGTATTAACATGTGGAGATTAAGATGCTCAATTGGGCCTATGGTAAGCCATGTTATAGAGACGACAGTGGAAGTCCTTAGAGATTTGGTATAAAGGAATTCCTTTGTTGGTAAAGTAAGAATTCCTTTATTGTAAAAATAGTTAATTTATAGTGGACTGAAATTAAGGGGAGGAGAACATGGAAAACTAGGGGAGAAAAATAATTCATAAATAATGGCTTTAGCCTAGTAACCATTTGCAGAAAAGGTGATGACTTCTACACATACTTTCTTTAATTCCATAATACTCCATCTATCTATCTATCTATCTATCTATCTATCTATCTATCTATCTATCTAATATATCTATCTATTTATTGATCTATCATCTAACTAGATTATTCATGAAGTAAATTACTGTCTCAGCACAAGAAACATAGACAAGTGAATCAGGCAAAAGTTTGAAGATAATCATTTAAAAGCCTGAAATATGAGTTGGACTGTTTGAAATGTGACCACAAAGAAGATAAATGATTTGATGACTCAGGTTAGGTAGGCAATGAGGTACATTCAATCTCATAAATGTGTTTAGTATGGAACATTACAAAGTTAAGGAACCAGTTTGAATTTCTAGCCATGTTGATTTTTGATCCATCTAAGAATAATTTAGTTAAATTAAGACTATGCTCTTGGATCAAATATAAATTGTTATGTTGTATCCACCCATGAGAACAATTGTTGAGTGTGTTTCAAAATAGAAGATCATTATGGCTGTAGCTGACACAGATTCAAGCTTTGATGAACTAACATTCACCTCAACCCAGGATTAGTTATTGAACTCTTAATTACCAGTCTTTTCAAGAATTGTCATGTCAACTTCAATATTCTTCTCAGTCCATTGGTTCTTTGTGCCCATGCCTCTAACAGCCATAGTAAAGGCATCATTTCCTGGATATATGGTTGGATAAGGGAAACTGGTGTTGGTTATCACTTCATTTGGAAGAAACTGTATTTCCCTTACCTATGGATTTCCTAATATGAGACTCATAAATTGTCATCCATTTTATTTTAATTTTCTTTACACATTATAGGCTTTTCACAATACTTTGCTTTCTGCTAATTTTCTTGGCAACACCTACATTTTTCTCCTCTAGGGAATGTTCTAGGGGAGAGACTGTCTACAAGAGTTTACTCCACTGGGATTTGTTCCAAATACTCTAATAAACTAATCTATAAAATGACCCAAGATATTTCTCAAAACACAAATTTCTGCCCAAGCTGGTTCTGTCTTCAATTGTTTTCTAGTCCTCTAGGTGTTTCCTTGTTATATTTTCTCTTGCATAAATATCTATCTTTGCTTGTATGATTTTGTGGAAGGTTCCAATTTTCCAGCATGAGGTTGGAGAGATACAGTAACATGCTTTTAATCAGGGAAGAAACAGCCATAGGGATGTGCTGTTTGAATTACTGAATTGCTGAAAAGACCTACTATCACCTGCAAGAACACACTAGCATTGAGTTTCCAGGAAGGTAAATTCCAGTGTTTGCTTTGTTAGGTACAAACTTAATGGGTAGGAACATGATTGCTATCCTAAATTTGCTAAGTAAAGTAGCTTTTGGTTGCTTCATCATAATTGACTACAAAGAGACAAATTCAAATAACTAATATCTGCTTTTTTAAAATCTGCTTGTGTAGCCAAATAATGAGCTTCATAAATTCTAATAATGATATGCAAGCATATCATTTTTGCTTTTCTTTGAACAGATTTTCCAAGCAGATGAGAATGATCTACTCTCTTTTCACAGTACATCTTGATATTTTATTTAATATCTTTATATGTTAACATTCACTTTGGATATTGCTAAACTTCACGTTTATCTAAAAGACTGAGATGGTGGGAAGTCTGTGTGGAAATATGTAAAGTATAATCACTTGAAAATATTTCTACATACACTGATCAGCCATTCATTATTACGTGTTCTATGGTCACAGAAACATAGATACATGAGGCATCTACAGTTATCCTTGGTGAAACAAGAACTGATTTTTCAGGACCAAGGTCAGGACCCAAGAGGTGAGTTCTTAAAAAAAAAAACTAACAAAGGATGCTCACTGAAAATTCATGTGCTATATTGAAATATTGCAAATATTTTAACATATATTTCCTTTGGAGGAAGTTGTAATTGGGAAAATTAAGCTAACAAAACACAGAAATTATATAAAATTTACTTGGTTTTAGCATTACAGCCTGACAGATGTTTTTTGTTCATTCCTTAAAATAACAAAAGAAACATGTTATGCATTAGAAATAAGCCAATGGTTCATATAATATTTTACATGGTACATTCATAAAGATTTATAATTAGTTTAGATATATTTGAATAAGGGAATCAAATTGTATATCATATAAAGGGTGTTAGGGTACAAAGAAAAAAATCTTACTATTTTCTGGAAGGTTGATATGGACTTCTATGTGTAAACCTTTTTAAGTTATCACAGCAACCATATATTATATAAACAAAGAAAATAGTGAACAGGGTAGTATTTTGCCTACTGTCTCTTAGAGAGATTTACAAAACTATAATCATAATGTATTATAAAGGATTTTTTTGGTTATTTGGTATTTTAATTTATTTTATTTTAAAAGCATGCTCTAAAGAAACCGTTAAATTATTTGTTCTAGAGAATTATTAAGTGATTTAATTTGAAAGCCTAGTAATACTACTTCTCAATTTTTATAGTATCAAAATTTTGATGGTTGAAACCACAGAGGAGGTTTTACATTCAAATTTTATATGTAATTAATTTAACTGACCAATAAAATATTTATTCTGGTGAAATGCATCATTGATCATTAATGAGAGCAAGGGCACTAGATCCTGCAGAAAGGAAGGAGTGAAAAAAGAAAAAGAGTTGGATATAAACTACTTTATAACCTCACATTCCTCAACAGGAGTGCCTTTTTCTCTCTGTAGCTTCAACAGTGGCAGAATTCCTGAATCATCTGGAAGCACCATGTGAATGAGACATACAGAATGTTCGTTATGGCTGGCTTCTAATCAAAGCTCAAAATTCTCCTGCACTTATCCTCCCCCACTGCCAAATCTGTGTAAATGGTATCAGCTTTTTCTAAATTTGAGGGTTAGTAATTCTGTAATTTTCATTAACAGGGAAAAATCCTTAAATTTGGGTTTGTATCTGTATTTCTATCATTCTTCTCTGTTGTTTAAGCTTGCCCTTAACTATCTAACCTAAGTACTGAAGAATCAGTATTTTTTTTTCCCTTTGATTTTTTTCTTTTCTTTTCTTTCCTTTTCTAGGATCATGCCATGGTTTATTTGCTGTTTCACCCAAAGAAGCCTCCTGGGTAAACTCAGGAAGCTTCAGGTGATTGGGCTTCCAGCACTTTCTCACTAAAGGATGTTTATCTGAAGACATTTCTTTTATAATAATACTAGCCTCACTTAGTTATATTAAAATTCCTATTACTTGTAAATATTCATTTCTTTAATAAATTTTCTCTGTTTCTTCATTTGATCCTTCCTTTCTTTCTTTTTCTGATCTTTAGCTCTCTGATGCACAGGATCAAATTTTTTCTGTTCTGCTTGCTTCTAGTCAGCACCCTTCCCACCACAGGTAAAGATTAACAGTCATATACAATAAAATAGGTAATCCCTAAGCCATACACTTTTATCCTATGTGCAAAAAGGGGTTCTTGATTTACAGGTATAATTTTATTTTTATCCTGGACTAAGTCTATAATTCTTACCAAATTGACAGAGATCCAGATGATTTGCTTTGATTCAATGTTCATAGTGAAGCATTCAAGAATAATGGTCTTAGTGGTCATTTATTGAGTTTACCCAGTGCCAGACTGTGTTCCAGGCACTTTGTGTGGAATAACACAACAACTCTGAGTTAGGAACTATTAGTGTTCCTGTTTTACAAATGAAATAACTGAAGTACAGAGAGGTTTATTAACTTGCCCAAGGTCACACAGCTAAGTGGTGAAATTCCAACACAGGCAATGTGACTCCAGAGTCCACATTATTCCCACTGTATTATGCTCTCTCTCTGGGGATATCTTTGGTCTTAAATAGGAACACAAAGAATGAGAAACTGGAAAAAATAGCAACCATTATTTGGTCACTGTAGTGATCAAGTCTCACTTAGTGGTAAGCCAGGAAGTTGTCTAATTATAAATATTTGAAAATATAATTATATATATTTGAGAAAAGAAGAAAGTTTGCATAACAATAAGGTGGAGCTGCACTGATAGTATTGGTAGTTGAACTAGAAAGGATTCTGGGGTTTTCTAGTTCAATCTCTTTACTTTCCAAAGAGTAAACTGAGACAGATTTGTAATTAAATTAAGACCATGGCTAAAATACATGCCTTCTTACACTGACCTTAAATATTTCCTGTGTCTGGGCACTTTTTGGAATACAGTCATTGAAGACCTATTTTGAGTACTCCCAGTGCCTAAGAAGCATTATAAATAAAACTATGTCCCATTTTTCTCTATCTCTCTTTTTGGTGTCTATTTTCTCCCCACTCACTACCTGAATCACCCCAAGTGTTTTGAAAAAAAAAAATACTAACTGCTAATGTACTTGTTGGTGATAGTTATAAGTCATTTTTGAATTCAAAATATTTGCTGAAAATCTCTATAGTGTATGTAAGTGTGTTAAGATTTGTGGGGCAGGCAAAGATGAAATGGAGAGAATTACAGTTCCTTAAGAAATTGACAGTCAGACAATTGTATGTCTGAGTAAGTGCCACATGGAACATTTTAGTAAATAATTTTGTTGTTATTTGGTACATTTCAAAAGTGCAGCCTCTTGGAACTTAAGAAGAGTTTTATGAAAATTGAATGATCTTTAAGACATGAAGGTCTGAACCTCTAATAGTGGAATATCATAGTATTGAGCAAGATTTCTGGAAGAGGCATTATTTTTGGTAGTACGTAGACATATTGCATAGTCACTGCAAATACTACCAACTCAAAGGACTGACTCTCTCCTGATTTATTTGTTTAGAATTTATCTCCAACACCAGAGAGTATGTTTCTTTATAGCAGGAACCCTTTCTCTTTTTATCATTGCTGACTTCTGTGTATTTCAAATAAATGATTATTAAATGCATGGGTGTCTTTTGGCCTTTTGACTACTTTTTGACTACTTTTCTGTATAGAAGATCCACTAAGATTTTGAGATAGAACCTCTTCCTTGTTGCACCAAGCAAGTCATCTGAGTGGAAATAGAATTTTCAAGGAAAACTTTGTGGAAGATGAGCTCAATACATATTTTTGAAATGTTTATTTTGTGTAAGCCACTATAGAACATACAGTGAAGATTTTCTAAATGACATAATAAATTAATTTGTAGTTTATTTTCACAATTTTATTTCAGATCCTGTTCTCCCAAGCTCTTCTCTCTGAAACAGGTCTTATGGTACGGTAAATGGGACACACTAACAATGTAACAGAATTCGTCCTTCTGGGCCTTACTCAGAATCCTGAGGGGCAGAAAGTATTATTTGTCATGTTTCTATTCATGTACATTTTGACTGTAGTTGGCAATCTGCTCATTGTGGTGACTGTCACTGCCAGCTCCTCTCTGGGCTCACCCATGTACTTCTTCCTTGCCTTTCTCTCACTCATGGATGCTGCTTATTCCACTGCAATTTCCCCCAAAATGATTTCAGACTTACTCTGTGACAAAAAGGCTATTTCATTCCCAGCTTGTATGGGCCAGCTCTTCATAGCACACTTACTTGGTGGTGCTGAGGTCTTCCTCCTGGTGGCGATGGCCTATGATCGCTACATGGCCATCTGTAAGCCACTGCACTACTTGACCATCATGAATCGACGAATCTGCATCTTGCTGCTGGGGATGGCCTGGGCTGGAGGTTTTGTGCACTCTGTGGTTCAACTTCTCTTTGTGTACAACCTCCCTTTCTGCGGTTCCAATGTCATTGACCACTTCATGTGTGACATATACCCATTATTGGAACTTTCCTGCACTGATACCTATTTTATAGGCCTTACCATGGTCGCCAATGGTGGAGCAATCTGCATGGTCACCTTTATCCTTCTACTCATCTCCTATGGGGTCATCCTAAACTCCCTAAAACCTCACAGTAAAGAAGGGAGGCACAAAGCCTTGTCTACCTGCAGCTCTCACATCATGGTGGTTGTCCTTTTTTTTGTCCCCTGTATTTTCCTGTATGTTAGACCTGTTTCCAACTTTCGCATTGATAAATCTGTGAGTGTGCTTTTTACAGTTATCACCCTCATGTTGAATCCTTTAATATATACCATGAGAAACTCTGAGATGAAAAATGCAATGGGAAAACTCTGGTATAAAAATTTAACTATAGGTAGAATAAGAACATGTCACCCACACTGAACAAATTTGTTGTTAATTCTAAAAAGACAGACAGTAAATTCTCACAGGTGATTTAGTCAATTCAATGGATTCTCTGAGGATGCTTCTCTTTACTGATGCAAAGGCATCAAAAGAGTAAATTATCCTTCAAGTTTGGAGTCAATCTAATAGAAAAATTCTGGAGGCTGAATAAAAGCTGTAGTAAAAATAAAACTAAGCTTACAACAGCACTTTATTTTTATCAGTTTATATTAAAGGGACTTAGAAGAAAGTTTTTTTTTTCCTTTTTAAAATATTAAAACAAGTTACTTCTGAAATTTAATAACATCCCAATTAAGAAAGCAATTTGACTAACAGAACAAATTCTTGAGGTGAAGAGAGTGTTTTGTTGTTGTTGTTGTTTGTTTGTTTTTTTTTAATTTTCATGTCCTTTATTCTATGAGCCCAGCAGCTTTCTTTAACTGCATTCTGCATTTTGTGTTTTAGATTACTTCTGTTCCTCAGCTCAGCTTCTATGCATTTGCATCTCAGGATATTTGGTTGGGAAATGATATTGTGCTTGGTAAGAGACAGTATCAATCAGCAATTTTGTTAAATGGGCTGTTTTTTATCACTGAAAACTACATTAACCCATTCTGTAAGCATACTTTTATATTTTTCCACACTAGTTACTAAGAGCATTTTTTACACCCTTAAAAGAGTTAGGTAAAGCTGCCTTGCCTCCATGATGCTGAAATGTGGATAAAGAATGTATTATTTTGCATAAGTAGTGTGTTCCTTTTAAGTTGTATTAAATATAAGTAGTTTTTTACTTATAGAGATAGTAATGGTTTGCTTAATAAAAATTGTGCTTTTCAATTTTTTTTCAAAATAATTTTTTCTCAGTATCCTGGAACATCACCAGACCATGAAGTTAAAAGAATTTTTTTCAGTGTACTGCAGAATAATCATCTCTACTTAGTAAGAGTTTACTTCTCTAACTAATAAAAAAAATTAGAGCTTTTCTAATTTTTAAATATTATTATTTTATTTTCATGCATATTCAATACCTGAATTTATTAATACATTTTTAGCCTCTTACCTAGAATATTATCAATATCACTGAAACTCCCTGTGTGCATCTCCCTGACCCATTCCTCTGCCTCTCCCCAGAGGTAATCCAAATCCTGAAATATTCATTAATGATAATTAAAAATAGTTTAACTTCATATGCATGTGTTATCAAAGTATATTGTTTAGATTTTTTAATTCCCTGCCTTTATTAAAAATATATTATGCACTACTTAGCTTTCTGCATCTTATTTTTATCACTCAGTGTTAACTTTCTGTGATTTGATCATATTGCTGCATGTCACCCTATCCCAGTCATTTCCCCTGCTGTAGATTATTCCATTGTGTGGATACATCACAGGTTATGTATCTATTCTTTAGTCAGAGGTCTTTGGGTTGTTTCAAGGTTTTGCTATTGCACACACAACTGCTCTGGACATCCTGAAATAAATCATTTTGTGTAAGTAGAGTATTTACATGTTCACTTTCACAGATGGTTACATTTTTTTTTTGAAATGTTATAGTCATTTATGTGCCTAAAAGCAGTATATAACTTTTCCATTACTCTTTATCCTTAAAATACTTGTCAGATTTGTTATACTTTCACTGATCTGATGGGCATGTGATTTCTTTGTGGTTTTAGTTTGCATGTATTGCATGTATTCATGTATTCATGTCTTCTGCCATTTTTTCTGCTGCTTTTTTCCTATTATTTTTAATTGGTTGAATATTTTTAGGAATCCGTATAATAATTCTTTTTGGTTTATATATATTGTAAAAGCCTTTTCCCAGCATGAGTTTTTTTCTTCTATTGACATCTTTATCATTTTTATTTGATGACTAAGAGCTTCTTAATATCATCAAATTTCTCAGTCTTTAGGTATATAGTTAACACTTCTATGTATTACTTAAAATGTCTTTTTTCTACTTTAAGGCCAGGAAAATATTCTATATTATCTTCTAAACATTTCAATTTTTTTCATTTTTTAATTTTGGTGTTTGAATAAACTGACAATACAAGTTAAATTATATATTGTGCTGCAGAAAGTATAGATTTTGCACCAAATAAACATCTCTTACTTTGGTATCACACAGAAGTTGTTGTTTTAAACCACAGTCAATATCATCCTTTACCCTTTAGTCTGGCTTGCCTTAGTCCTAACCAGATCACCTGCATACATATCTCTAACTGAGGTCTGAACTCTTTTTCAGCTTTTTTAACAGTTGCTGTATGGAGTAGTATTGACATTCATAGCTGCCAAACTCTAGCTCTATGTCTCATGTGTTACACAGATACCAGAATTTCCAGAGACCAAACAGATTATACACAAAGAGCTCAGCATCTCAGAGTTTAAAGGTAACCATTACAACTCAGGAATAGATGTGACTTCTGCAAGAGCTTACAATCTAGGGACCTTTACAATAAGCCTTTCCCTGATAACCTATGCTTTAAGATCCAATTCTCAGAGTTTGCACATTATGGTTAGTCCATATTAGTGGGACATTATAATGTTTGTCTTTCCATTTCTGGCTTATTTCACTCAAAATGCTGTCTTCAAGATCCATTCATATAGTTGCATGCCTGACAGCTTCATTATTTCTTGCAGCTGCTCAATAATCAATTGTATGCATACACCACAGTTCACCCTTCCATTTATTAGTCAATGTACCCTTAGGCCACCTTCATTTATTGCAAATCGTGAATACTGCCATCATAAACACCAGCGTGCAATGACCATTCTTATCCCTGCTCTCAGTTCTTCCAAGTATTTACCCCATAATGGCAACCCCATACTTAACTTCCTGGGGAGACAACACACTGCCATCCGGATGGGTTGCACCATTCTTCTTCTGCACCAACAATGAATAGGTACATCCCTCTCTCCATATTTTCTCCAGCAATTGTATCCTCCCTTTTATTCCCCCCCTGCAATTTACTGAGGTATATTCACAAACTGTACAGTCATCCATAGTGTACAATCAAGTATTCAAAGTATCATCATATAGTTTTGCATTCATCACCACAATCAGCCATTGAACACATTTATTACTCCAAAAAAAAAAAATAAAAATAATAAAAAATAAAAAGTAAGATAAAATAAAGTACAATAAAAAGTCAGATAACACCACCACCAAGAATCCCATACTCCTCCCTTGTATCCCCTCTTATTGACATTTGGCTTTGGTATATTGCATTTGTTACAATTAATAGAAGCATATTACAATGCTTATTAATTTGCCCAAGGTCATATAGCTAAGTGGTGGAATTCCAACACAGGCCATTCTAGTAAGTATGAGATGATATCTCATTGTAGTCTGGATTTGCATTTCCATAATAGTCAGTGAAGTTGAGCATCTTTTCATGTATTTTTAACCCATTTGTATTTTCTCTGCAGAAAAGTGCCTGTCCATGTCTTTTGCATATTTTTAATTGGGTTGTTTGTCTTTTTGTTGTTGAGTTGCAGGATCTGTTTATATATTCTGGATATTATATCCTTATCTGATATGTGGTCTCCAAATATTGTTTTCCATTGCATAGGCTGCCTTTTTACTTTTCTGATAAGAGTCCTTTGATGCACAAAAGGGTTTAACATTGAGAGATCTCATTTACCAATTTGTTCTTTCATCATTTGTGTTTTGGGTGTATGGTCTAGAAAACCACCTCCTATCACAAGCTCTTTAAGATATTTCCCTATATTTTCTTCCAAAAATTTTATGGTCTTAGCATTAATGTTTAGGTCCCTGATCCATTTTGAGTTAACTTTTATATAAGGTATGAGATAGGAGTCCTCTGATATTCTTTTGATATGGATATCCAGTTCTCCAAACACTATTTATTAAAGTGGCTGCTGTATCCAAGCTGCACTGGCTTGAGCAACTTGTCAAAGATAAGCTGTCTGTAGATGAGAGGGTCTATTTCTGAACACTCAATTTGATTCCATTGGTCAGCATTCTGGTTTGCTAGAGCTGCTGTTATGCAAAATACCAGAAATAGATTGGCTTTTCTAAAGGGGATTTATTACGTTACAAATTTACAATTCTAAGGCCAAAAAAGTGTCCATACTAAGGCATCAATAAGAGGATAACTTCCCTGAAAAAGGCCAATAGTGTCCCAAACATGTCACCTAGGAAGACTTATGGCTGGTGTCCACTTGTCCTTTCCTTACAGGTTCCATTTCCAAAATGATTTTCTCCAAAATGTCTCCAGGCTTCTGTATTAGCTCCTCTCTCTCAACTTCTGGATGTTGTTGCTTCTTTCTCCCAGGGCATTTCTCTCTAAGCATTTGAGGGCCATCTGTTAGCTTCTCTGGAGCTAAATCTGGGCTTCATCTCTTAGCTTAGCATCTCCAAACACCCTTCTGTGTGCATCTTTAAGCATCTGCAGTTGTCAGCCTCTGTGTCAGCTCTTGAGCTGTCTTTAGTACTACAGTGAACCAATCAAGACCCACCTGAATGAGTTGGGTCCACACCTCCATGGAAATAATTTAATCAAAGGGCTCACCCACAACTGCATGAGTCACATCTCCATGGAAACACTCAATCCAAAGTTTCCACCCAAAATATTAGATTAAATGATCATGGCTTTTCTGGGGTCCATAAGAGTTTCAAACCAGCACAGTCAGTGTGCTGGTTTGAATGTATTATGTCCCCCAGAAAAAGCCATATTTTTTGATGCAGTCTTGTGGGGCAGACAAATTAGTGGGGATTAAGTTGGAACATTGGATTAGGTTGTTTCCATGGAAATGTGCCCCACCCAACTGCGGGTGATAACTCTGATTGGATAATTTCCACAGAGATGTGGCCCCATCCATTCAGCATGGGCCTTGATTAGCTTTCTGGAGCAATATATAGGCTCAGGCAGAAGGAGCAAGCTTGCTACAGCCAAGAGGGACACTTTGAAGAATGCACAGAAGCTGAGAGAGTAGCTGCAGATGAGAGACAGTTTGAAGATGGCCATTGAAATTAGACTCTTGCTCTGCAGAAGCAAACACCCCAAGAGCAATTAAGAGTGACATTTTTGAGGAACTGCAGCCTAGACAGGAATGTCCTGGAAGAAAGCCATTTTGAACCCAGAACTTTGGAGCAGGCACCAGCCACATGCCTTCCCAGCTAACAGAGGTTTTGTGGACAACATTGGCCATCGAACATTGAAGGTAACTGATTGTTGATGCATTATCTTGGACACTTTACGGCCTTAAGCCTGTAACTGTGTAACCAAATAAA
The DNA here is from genome assembly GCF_015220235.1 of Choloepus didactylus. Lineage (NCBI taxonomy): Eukaryota > Metazoa > Chordata > Mammalia > Pilosa > Megalonychidae > Choloepus > Choloepus didactylus. The sequence goes on from NC_051327.1 coordinate 51,513,975, forward strand.
CCCCCTTTATAAAAACCAATCCATTTCTGGTGTTTTGCAATCTGACAGCATTAGCAAACTAAAACAGTCAGTATATCTGTCTTTATGCTAGTACAATGCTGTTTTGGCCACTGTAGCTTTGTAATATGCTTTAAAGTCAGGTATTGTGAGACTTCCCACTTCATTCCTCTTTCTCAAGATATTTTTGTCTATTCAGGGCACACTACCCTTCCAAATAAATTTGGTTAATTGTTTTTCTATTTCTGCAAAGTAAGTTGTTGGTATTTTAATTGGTATTGCATTGAATCTATAATCAGATTATGTATAATTGATATATTCACTATATTTAGCCTTCAACCCATGAACACAGTTTGTCCTTCCATTTATTTAGGTCCTCTGTGATTCCTTTTAGCAATTTCTTGTAGTTTTCTGTGTATAGGTCTTTTGTGGGTTTGGTTATGTTTATTTCTAAATACTTGTTTATTTTCGTTGCTATTATAAATGGAATGTTTTTCTTGATTTCCTCATGTTGTTCACTAGTAGTGTATAGGAACACTACTGATTTTTGCATATTGATCTTGTACCCTTTTGCTTTGCTGTATTCATTTATTTACTCTACTAGCTTTGCTGTAGATGTTTCAGGATTTTCTACATATAGGATAATGTCATCTGCAAACAGTGCAAGTTTTACTTCTTCCTCTCCAATTTGGATGCCTTTTTTTTTATTTTTCTTGCCTAGATGTTCTAGCTGAAACTTCCAGCATAATGTTAAATAACATTGGTGACAGGTGGCATCCTCTTCTTGTTCCTGATCTTAAAGGGAAAGCTTTTATTCCTCCCCCATTAAGTATGATGTTAATTGTCGGTTTTTCATGGATTGCCTTATCATATTGAGGAAAATCCCTTCTATTCCTATGCCCTTTATCATGTTGATGAAGTTTCCTGTTATTCCTATTTTTCAAAGTGCTTTTTATCAAGAAAGGATGCTGAAGTTTGTTAAATGCCTTTGCTGCATCAATCAAGATGATCGTGTGGTTTTCCCACTTTGATTTTTTATTATGGTGTATTATGTTAATTGATTTTCTTGTTTTGAACCAGCCTTGCATACCTGGAATAAATCCCACTTGGTCATGGTGTATAGTTGTTTTAATGTATTGCTGGATTTGATTTGAGAGCATTTTGAAGAGGATTTTTACATCTGTATTCGTCAAAGAGATTGGTCTATAATTTTCTTTTATTGTAGGAAGTTGTCCATTTCTTCTAAATTGTATAGTTTATTAGCATATAGTTGCTCAAAGTGTCCTCTCAGTATCTCCTTATTACTGCAGAGTTAGTAGTTATATCCCCTTTTCCATTTCTGATTTTATATATTTCACTCTTCTCTCCTTTTTTTCTTTTTTTAGCCTAGCTAAAGGTCCATTGATTTTATTGATTTTCTCAAAGAACCAACTTCTGTTTTTTGTTTTTTTTCTTTTAATTCTCTATTGTTTTCATGTTCTTGATTTCATTGTTTTCTGCTCTAATCTTTGTTATTTCTTTCCTTCTATTAGCTTTGGGGTTAGTTTGCTGTTCTTTCTCTAGTTCCTCCAGGTGCACTGTTATTCCTTGATTTTTGCTGTTTCTTCAGTTTTTAGTAGACACACTTAGGGCAATAAATTCTGTCTTGATGCTCAGGAAGGGTACTGCCACCCCAGGCACACATTACCTAGGGATTGGGGAGAGCATGACCACCACCCCACTCTTTGGAGAGGGGAGAGCCTTTGCCCCAGAGAGTCAGAATCTGAGTGGCACCCCAATGTTTGAGGAGGTTGGGGCCAAAAAGGTGCTCTCCCCAGTATGTGGATATGTTGAGCACTTACCCCGGTGTTTGGAGAGAAAAGGGCTGCTGTGTAAGCCTTTGGAAAATGTGGGACTGCCACTCTCTCAAGCTCCAAGGATAAAACCTTGTTCTCTGAGTGACTCTCAGACTTTGAAATCTAATGAAGTTTGCCCTGTGGGTTTTAGGAACTGTTTTGGTCCCTTAAACCCTGTTTATTTTTTTTCCCCGGTTTCTCCTTATAGCAGTGGTAATGTTTATCCTATGACTATCCCTTATTTGTATATTGGAAGCAGATAACTTGCTCTAAGTTTCACAGGTCCAGAGCCAGAGGGGAATTTTGCTTTAGGAGAGAACATGCTTGTAACTGATTTTGATGGGATCTTTTATTTATCTATTGTTACTGAAATGATTTAAGCTTCTTTGATATTGTATGGAGAGCAATGTATATCAAATATGGAAAGATGATGTCATTTTGGGGTTCAGTGGGTGGAGTGTGCCAGTTTGAATGTATTCAGTCCCCCAAAATGCCACTATCTTTGATGCAATTTTGTGGGGGCAGATGTATTAGTGTTGATTAGGTTGGAACTTATTGATAGAGTGTTTCCATGGAGATGTGACTCTATCAACTGTGGGCAGGACCTTTGCTGATAGTTTCCATCGAGGTGTTACCCCACCCATTCGGGGCAGGTCTTAATTAAATCACTGGAGCTATATAACAGAGCAATTGAGAGTGACATTTTGGAGGCAGCTAAGAGAGGACAAAACACACCAGTAACAACATTTAGGAGAACACCATTTTGAAACGCAACTCAGAAGCAGGTGGATGCCAGCTATGTGCCTTCCAAGGTAACAGAGGTTTTCTGGTCACCAATGGCCATCCTCCAGTGAAGGTACCAAGTTGTTGATGCCTTATCTCAGACACTTTATGGCCTTAAGAATGTAGCTTGGAACCCAATAAAGTCCTTTTATAAAAGCCAATCCATTTATGGTATTTTGCATAATGGCAACATTAGCAAACCAGAACAGTTGCTATAAACAGAAAATATGTATATTCCTGTGAAGGCAAATCCCTGCCTCTTTTATAATAGACTGCATCTAATATAATAAAAATTACACCAGATATCTGATGGTCCCCTGGTGACTGATGCTTTATTGGGATCTTTGCAATGGTGTCTATTGGTATTCAGCATTCTGTTGCAGATTTTGCCAGATCAGCTTTGGTTAGAAGAAATCTATACTATAGAGTCTTTTAATAATATTCAACTGACCTTAGAGCCATTTTGTATATTGGTCCATTTAGTAAGCCCTAAGTGGCTTGAAAGACTGATATTCAAATATAGACCATCTTCTCAACTTGATCATTTTTTCTTCTCATTGATATATTGTGGGAATTTACATAGAATACAAATAAATTTATAAATTGTATCCATTTAGAGAGGTCTATAAACTGCCTTATATCTCACTGCATATTGCCATCAATCTTTCCATTTGAAGAAGAAGAAAGATCCAAGCCATGAATGGGTACATCTATACTCAAATCAATCTCCTCTCTGCAAATTTCAAAACCAGATATACCTTGTGCTAGTTTGGATATATTATGTCCCCCAAAGTACCATGTTCCTTAGTACAATTTTGTTGGGGCAGATTTATTAGTCTGTTGATTAGGGTGGAAACATTTGATTAAATTATTTCCACAGAGATGTGGACCCTGCCCATTCAGGATGGGTGTTAATTAAATCACTGGAGTCTTAAAAGATAACTCACAGACAGAAGGAGCTCAGAGGCTCAGAGCAGCTGAGAGAAACTTTTGGAGAGATGCTTGGGAGCTGACAGAGATGCTCATAGATGCTTGGATTTGTGGACAGAGGATGTTTGGAGATGCTAAGCTAAGGACACACAGGAGCAAAGACACAACCCAGGACCAACAGATGCTGTCCATGTGCCTTCCCAGCTGATAGAGTTTTTTGGATGCCATTGACTGTTCTTCAGTGAATGTATCCTCTTGCTGATGCCTTAGTTTGATCACCTTTTTGGTCTAGAGGACTGTACATTTACAGCCAAATAAACACCCTTTATAAAAACCAATCCATTTCTGGAACTTTGCATAATGGCAGCATTAGCAAACCAGAACATACTTTCTGAAATAGTGCTCACTTTTGATATTTCTCTTCACTCTTCCCCTTCAAGACCACCCTTGAGTGTGATTGAAATGCAACAGTGACTTTTGCCTGAATTCACAACACCATATAAACTCATCCACATAGGTCATGCTTGCACCCCTTTTAAAAGTTTGGCTAGTTAGTATTAGGCTATTCCTCGTGAGCACCTAGGTATGAATGAGAGAGAGGTGATTAACTAGAATAAGCATCCATATGGGAATTTGAGCCACATGGTCAAGCAAATTACTTGTACATTCTGCATCTGCTCAAATCTAGATTTATGTAAACTATTTCCACTTAAAAATAGAATGCAGCTATACACATATATTTTATTATTTTTGGATAAAGTAACATACTTAATAATGGAAATTTTGGTTCTCACAGTCACTAGTAGTCTCATTGTCTAATTCAGACTTTACTAAGAACAGTTAGCAATTAAAATACTCCCAGGTAGACAAAAATTAAGCAAAATTATTGATAATGGACTTCACACACAAGAAATACTAAAGGAAGTGCTTCTGGCTGAAAGAAATACATTAGACAGAAACATGAACCCACATGATTAAATAAAAAGCAATGGTATAGGTAACCACATAAGCAAATACTTTAAATATACAACTCTTATATGGTTTAAAAGACAACTGCATTAAACAATAGGCATTAATCTCTATTGATGGCCTTATAATTTACAAATATGTAATTTATATGACAATAATAACACAAAAGAAGTGATAGGAATAAAGCTATATAAAAGGAAAATTGATTTTATTGAGATATAATTAACACACCAAAAAATTCTACATTCTAAGTTGTATAATTCAGTACACACACACACACACACACACACACATATATATATATTTTTTTCTTTTAGTATACTCACAAAGTGCCCACAAAGATCATCACCATGATCTAATTCCAGAGGATTTTCTTCACTCTCAAAATAGGTCTGATACCTATTATCAGATATACTCCTCTTTTCTCCCTCCCACCCACCCTTGGCAATCACTAATCTACTTTCTTTCTCTATGGATTTGCCTATTTGGGTAATTTCATATAAATATAATTATACAATGTGTGCCTTTTGGGTATGACTTCTTTCATTTATTATAATGTTTTAAATGTTCACTTATATTGTATCATGTATCAGTATTTCATTCCTTTTTTATCAATAAATAATATTATGTTGTGTGGATATATGACATCTTGTTTATCAATTCATAAGTGATGGTTATTGGGTTGTCTCTATTTTTGGCTATTATGAATAATGTCATAATGAATTTTATTGCAGACTTTTGTGGACATGTTTGCTCAATTCTCTTGAGTGGAATTGCTGGATAATATGGTAACTCTACATTTAACATTTTAAGGAACTTACAAGCTACTTTCCAAAGTGACTGCACAATTTTGCAACCCAACCAGCTATGTATGAGTTCCAGCTCCTCCACATCCTCATCCCCCCTCATTTGTCTGTCTTCTAAATTGTAGCCATCTTGGTGGTTGAGAAGTGCTACCTCATTTTGGTTTTGAATTGCATTTCCCTAATGACTAATAATGCTGAGCATCTTTTTATGTGCTTACTGGTCCATTTATTTTTGGGGGGGAATGTCCATTTGAACCCTTTACCTCCTTCACATTTGAGTTATTTCTCTTTTTTATTTTTGAATTGTAAAACTTCTTTATACATGCTGAACCCAAGTCCCTTATCAGGTGTATAACTTGTAACATATTTTATTCCATTCTGTGCATTGACTTTTCACTTTCTTGATGGTATTCTTTGAAGTAAAACAGTTTTTAATTTTGGTGATGTTCAAGTCATCTAGTTTTCTTTTTGTCATTTGTGCTTTGTTTTCATATCTAGGAAACCACTGCCTAATCCAAGGTCACAAAGGTTTACTCCTCTGTTTTATCCCAAGTGTTTTATCAGTTTTACTCTCACATTAAAGTTTTTGTTTCATTGAATTAATTTTTTAATATAGTTTGAGGAAGGGATTCAACTTTCTTCTTATATATGTGGATATCCAATTTCTCTTTTGGAAAAGTCTATTGTTTCCCCAATTGACTTTTCTTAGCATCTCTGTCAAATATGAATTGACAATATATGCAATGGTAAAATTCCAGACTCTGCAACATATTCCATTGATCTATATGCTGAGCCTTATGCCAGTGTCAAACTGTGGATTAATGTAGTTTGTAGTAAGTTTGAAAATAGGACGCTCTTTTAAAGATTGTTTGGCCATTCTGGGCCCCTTGAATTAGACATCAAGACTCTTACTTGAGTGGGTATATCCTAAGATCAGAGCCATTTTATTGCATAAACACAAAAATTTATCAAATTCAGTGATACTCATACAACACAATAGCCTGATATGTGTCCATATGCATATTTCATCAATTATTCATATAATATTATATATGGGATTTTTTTTTCTGGCTCAGGATCAAATCCAGAATCATACACTCATTTTAGTTGCTTTGCCTCTTTATTTTATTTTAGCCTATAAGAGTCCTTCAGGCCTTCTTTGACTTTTATTACATTAACAAATTGCAGAGTATCTCCCATATGCTTTGTTGAATTAACTTCGATCTGAATTTGATAATTCCATTTTGATTAGGTTCGGGTTATGCATATTTCACAAGCATGCTACATCATGACTCATCTTTTTCTGTATCTGATTACTACATCTAATTGGAGTAAGAATTCCATATTTCTCTCATATATTCTCCCACTTACAGACTTTTAACTTTGGTATATTGCCTTTGTTACAATTGATGGAAGCATATTACAATGTTACTGTTAACTATAGACTCTAGTGTGCATTGATTGTATTTTTCCCCAATACCACCACATTTTTAACACCTTAAAAAGTTGACATTCTCTCTTTGTCTTTGACATTTGACAATCTGATTTTTATGTGTTTTGGCATTGGTCTTTTCATATCTATTCTGCTTGGGATTTGCTGCATTTCTTGGATCTGTAATTTATAAGAGATGGGAAATTTTCAGTAATTATTTCCTCCATTATTTGTTCTGCCCCTTTTCCCTTCTCTTCTCCTTCTGGAACTCTCATGACCTGTACATTCACGTGCTTCATGTTGTCATTCAGTTCCCTGAGATCCTGGCCATATTTTTCCATTCTTTTCCCAATCTGTTCATTTGTGTGTAGGATTTCAAATGCCCTGTTCTCTAACTCATGAATCTTTTCTTCTGCCTATTCAAATCTGCTGTTTTATGTCTCACTTGTGTTCTTCATCTCTTCTATTGTGCTTTTCATTCCCATAAGTTCTGCCAATTGTTTTTCCAAACATTTGAGTTCTTCCTCTTGTTTGCCCAATGTCTTCTCCATATCCTTAATATCTTTTGCCATATCTTCTCTCAACTTATTGATTTGATTTTTGAATTGATTTAGGAGATATGTTTGATTAATAATTAGTTGTTTCAATTCCTGTGCCTCAGTTGAAGTGTAAGATTGTTCCTTTGACTGGACCATATCTTCATTTTTCCTAATGTGATTCATAATTTTTTTGTTGTCTGTGCATTTGGTTTCCTTGATCACCCCAATCAGATTTTCCCATACCAGATGGGTCAAGGTCTTAGGAGGAGGCTGTATTCAGTATCATATTTCCCTGAGGGTGAGACCCAGCAGATTGTGAGAACTTCCTGTGAAGCCTCTAGACTCCATGTTTTTCGTATCCTGCCCAGCAGGTGGTACTTGCCATCCCATAGCTCCCTACTTGTGTAAAGAGGTGTGTTCCCTTTAATTTTCAGCAGAGCCTGTCCTGGCCAGGGGCTGATGGTTTCATAAGCCAAGCTTAAGTTGTTTCTGGTTTCCCTCTCTCAGGTCCTGGGGTCTGAATTCCCTGAGGGAGGGCAGTCATTTGAGCTGGGCCTAGCCACTTTTCTTAGGACGTACACCCTTTGGGAATTATCTTCTACAAAGAATTCCTCCTTTGTCTCTCTGTCTCTGTTAACTACACCCTTGCCTGGGTCAATACTGACAATTGAAAATGCCTCAGGCTTTCTCTAATGAGCTACTTAGGATGACAGGAAAAAAAAAGGAAAGAGGAAAAAGCCCCTTTCAGAACCAGTCCCTACACCCCCCTCCCCCAGTTTTCTGGTCAACTGGTTTGTACCTGTTCTCTGTGCCACTTTTCTGGAACACAGCTGTTTTCCAGTATTCTGAGCTCAGCTGTCTCCAAAAAGCCTCAGTGTTTTAATTATTACTGTCTTTTTTTCCCAATAAGCCCTGTCTCCCCTCTGCCAGGAGGAACCTCACTTTCTTTTCCTGCTTTCTCTCCAGGTTTCTCTGTGCCTGTAGCTTGTATTCAGTAGGCTAAATTGTTTAATTGAAATCTCAATTGGAGCTTGGTTGAGTTACTTTCCTTGCTCCAGGCAACCTGCTTCTGTTTAGGACAGGATTTGTTTCAGCTCAGCCTGCCATGCTTGTGGGGGGTGTGGTGGCAGCACCACAGTTTGGGGAGCCTTACTCACAGTTCTATGCTGCAATCTCAGCCATTCCACCCATTCCAGGCTGATGTGTAATATGTGTTCAGTCACAAATATCCCTCAACAGTTGTTCCAGGCTATTTATTAGGCTATTTATTATTGTCACAACAGGTACCAAACCAGTTTGATCAGAAAACTGGGAGGGGGTGGTGGTAGGGACTGGTTCTGAAAGGGGCTTTTTCCCTTTCCTTTTTTTTTCCTGTCATCCTAAGTAGCTCATTAGAGAAAGCCTGAGGCATTTTCAATTGTCAGCAACTATTTACTAGTTTACCCTAGAGACTAACTAAATTCCACACCTCTCTATGCTGCCATATCGCTCCACCTCTCTCCTTAGATATTACATTATTGTCAGTTATATTATTAGTCATGAGCCATATTAAAACAGTCATATGAAAAGCTTTAAAAAGTAATCAAACCAATTCATTATCTGATTATCTGGCTCATTGCACTGTTCACTAAAAATGCTATAAAAGGATTGTTTTATGCATTTGGTCAGTTAAAAGTAATAATGACATTTTAGATTTGTTTGATTCTTTGTAAATATTCTCAAAACTGGGAGAGCTTACAATTTGAAGACTCATTATTCCCTTCTTTGAATCAACTCTGATAATTCTATAATCCAAACAGTTACTAGTTTTTGAAAGTTGGAGAAGATGTTATTCTTTCTGAAGGCCTAGAGAGATATAACGTGTGTGACAAAGCATTTCCAACTCCAGTGACTGAATGTTCCTGTTTTTTTTATCTACAGTTACATCAGAATCAGTGTGGTGGCAATCATTATCTACTCAAAATAAGCCACCCATCTTTCAGGACCAAAGAAAGACTTGAGGAAGCCTGGATTTGGAGAAAGTGATTGAAAGAGAAAAAGAAAACCAAGGTAACCTATTACAAAACTTTTCACTGATTTGATAACAGAGCAAAATAGCGTTGGAATAAATTATATATCTTCTTAAGAAGCAGGTTTTATCATTTGACATCAAAGGTTTTATGCCAGAAGCTCCAAAAATAAGATATCATGTGCATTTTTCTCTATTTTATATGTCATTTGTAATAAATGCAATGGCAAATGTTTCTTTTTGTTTTAGAAGTTTTTAAAATACATATCAAATAGAGAAAAGATATAGCATAACATAACATACAATATAGCATCATAACAATAATATAAAGTGACATATATATTGTCTTCAAAATAGCACTTTTGATATGTAAATTAATAGCCCCTTATTACAAATATGCAAACTGGGGTTCAGAAAATTTTAGTTACTAGCTAAACTTATGAATTTATGCTTGTACCATTTTAGATAGGGGATTTTAGTGTCTGTAAAAATAGAAATAAATTTTGTTAGATGGAAGATCTGGGTTAATTACATGGGTATTACTTATTTTCATGGTCTTAAAAATATTGTGAATTAAACTGGAAATATCATGTCTTCAACATAGTTGATGCCTTATATGGATCAGCTTACAAAAAGATGATCCCTAATATTAAATTTGTTTGTTTTTAAGTTCAAAATGTTGTGCTGCCATCACCATCATCCATGACTACAACCTTTCCACCATTCCAAATAGATTCATTTAGTTTTTTTTTTTGAAAAGGAAAAAAAAGATGAATATTATTTTTTTTTGCCAACAATTACTTTTTTTTTCTTCTTTTTAATTTTTATTGGGATTGTTCAGATACCATACAATTATCCAGAGATCCAAAGTGTACAATCACTTGCCCCTGGGTACCCTCATACAGCTGTGCATCCATCACACTTAATTTTTGTTCAATTTTTAGAAACTTTTCATTACTCCAGACAAGAAATAAAGTGAAAGATGAAAAAGAAAAAAAGAAAAGGAAACTGAATCCTCCCCTATCCCTAACCAACCCCCCTCAATTGGTGACTCATAGTGTTGGTATAGTACATTTGTTACTGTTATGAAAAAATGTTGAAATACTACTAACTGTAGTATATAGTATTTGCAATAGGTATATATTTCTTCCCTATATGCCCCTCTATTATTAACTTCTAATTGTATTGTCATACATTTGTTCTTGTTCATGGAAGCAATTTCTAGTATTTGTACAGTTGATCATGGACATGCCCACCATAGGATTCAGTTTTATACATTCCCATCTTTTGACCTCCAACTTTCCTTCTGGTGACATATATGACTCTGAGCTTCCCCTTTCCACCTCATTCACATGCCATTCAGCATTGTTAGTTATTCTCACATCTTGCTGCTGACACCTCTGTTCATTTCCAAACATTTAAGTTCATCCTAGTTGAACATTCTGCTCATACTAAGCAACCGTTCCCCATTCTTAAGCCTCGCCCTATATCTTGGTACCTTATATGTCATGTCTATGAGTTTACATATGATAATTATTTCATATCAGTGAGACCCTGCAATAATTGTCCTTAGGTGTCTGGCTTATTTCACTCAGTATATTGCCCTTGAGGTTTTGTCATCAACTCATTTTTTCTTAATATGGTTTTGTTCACTCACTATACTTTCCATCTTAAGTAAATGATTGATAGTTCTCAGTATGGTCATTTATTTATATGTTCACCACCTTTACCATTATCTATATAAGGGCATCTACATTTCTTCCACAAGGCAGGAGGAAGAGTCAAAGAAGGTAGAGAGGCAAAAGAAAGAGGAAAAGAAAATGGCAGCTAGGAAGCAGCAAAAGGAAAAATAACCTTAAATCGAAGTAAGTAGAATAAGAATCAGACAATACCACCAATGTCAATTGGCTAACATACCTCCCCTATCCCCCCTTCTTATCTGCATTTACCTTGATATATCACCTTTGTTACATTAAAGGAAGCATAATACAATGATTCTATTAGTTAGTCTCTAGTTTATGTTGATTTCATCACTCCCCCAATGCCTCCCCATTTTTAACACCTTGCAAGGTTGACATTTGCTTGTTCTTCCTCATAAAAGAACACATTTGTATATTTTATCACAATTGTTGAATACTCTAGATTTCACCAAGTTGCACAGTCTTTCCTCCTTTCTTCTAGTGTCTCACATGCTCCCAACCTTCCTCTCTCAACTGTATTCATAGTTATCTTTGTTCAGTATACTTCCATTGTTGTGCTACCATCTCCCAAAATTGTGTTCCAAACCACACACTCCTGTCTTCTCCTATCACTCTGTAGTGCTCCCTTTAGTATTTCCTGTAGGGGAGGTGTCTTGTTCACAAAGTCTCTCATTGTCTGTTTGTCAGAAAATATTTTGAGCTCTCCCTCATATTTGAAGGACAGCTTTTCTGGATATAGGTTTCTTGGTTGGCGATTTTCCTCTTTCAGTATCTTAAATATATCACACCACTTCCTTCTTGCCTCCATAGTTTCTGCTGAGAGATCTGCACACAGTCTTATTAAGCTTCCTTTCTATGTGATGGATCTCTTTTCTCTTGCTGCTTTCAGGATTCTCTCTTTGTTGCTGACATTTGATAATCTGATTATTAAGTGTCTTGGCGTAGGCCTATTCAGATCTCTTCTGTTTGGAGTATGCTGCACTTCTTGGGTCTGTAATTTTATGTCTTTCGTAAGAGATGGGAAATTTTCATTAATTATTACCTCTATTATTGCTTCTGTCCCTTTTCCCTTCTCTTCTCCTTCTGGGACACCAATGTTATGTACATTATTGTACTTTGTTTCATCTTTAAGTTCCCAGAGACATTGCTCATATTTTTTCATTCTTTTCTCCATCTGCTCCTTTGTGTGTAGCCTTTCAGGTGTTTTGTGCTCCAGTTCCTGAGTGTTTTCTTCTGCCTCTTGAGAACTGCTGTTGTATGTTTCCATTGTGTCTTTTGTCTCTTGTGTTGTGCCTTTCATTTCCATAGACTCTACTAGTTGTTTTTTTGAACTTTCAATTTCTGCCTTATGTATGCCCTGTGTTTTCTTTACAGCCTCTATCTCTTTTGCAATATCTTCTCTAAACTTTTTGAATTGATTGAGCATTAGTTGTTTAAATTCCAGTATCTCAGTTGAAGTGTAGATTTCTTCCTTTGACTGGGCCATAACTTTGTTTTTCTTAGTGTAGGTTGTAATTTTCTGTTGTCTAGGCTGGTTTCCTTGGTTATCCAAATCAGGTTTTCCAGACCAGAACAGGCTCAGGTCCCAGAGGAAAGAAAATATTCAGTATCTGGTTTCCCTGAGGGTGTGTTTAGAAAATTGCTCCACCCTGTGATGCCTCCCTGTCACTGTTCTTTTCTGCCCAGCAGGTGGTGCTGTTAGCCTATAATTCTTGACTGGTGTGAGGAGGTATGGCTGTGTTCCCCCAGGCTCTGGGATCTGGTTCTGAATGGAAAAGGGCCCCACCCCTTTCCTCTTAGAGAAGATAGACCTCCTAGGGGGATGTCATTAGTATTTCAATGGTCTCTCTCTGCTTATGCTGTTTCCACCCTTCTCTGAGTCACAGCCCTGGAAACTGAAAATGACTGGGGCTTTCTCCACTGAGCCAAAAAAAGAAACAGATAGTCCCCTTCAGACCTAGTTCAAGGTGACCTTCCAGGTCTCCAACGTCAGTCATCACCCAAAGCCTCTGTCTGTTTTTTGGGGATTTGTACCTGTAGTGAGCAGTTCACACTCACTACTTAAAACCCCAGTTGGAGCTCAGCTGAGCTATATTCGCTTGTTGGGAGAAAGCTTCTCTCTGGCACCACGAGGCTTTGCAGCTCAGGCTATGGGGGAGGGGGTCTCATGACTTGGATCCACAGGTTTTTCTTACAGATTTTATGCTGTGATCTTGGGCATTCTTCCCAATTTAGGTTGGTGTATGATGAGTGGACAGTCTCGTTTGTCCCACCACAGTTATTCTGGATTATTTGCTAGTTGTTTCTGGTTTTTTTTTAGTTTTTCCAGGGGGACTACTTAACTTCCACTCCTCTCTATGCCACCATCTTGCTCAAGATCCTCATTTAGTTTTAATGATAAATTTTAAATGATGGAGCGAGGTGTGGATAAAGGCTGCCAAGAGGATTTCCACACAGTAATGGGAATGATAAAGGAAAGAACAATTGCATGAGGTGATATCTCAGTCAACCCACTGATCCCATATAGAATTCTCCTTTGATTGACTAAGGAGGAGAGTAGTCTTTGGGGAAATTAATTGTAGAGATATAGCACTAAAGTTACATGGAGAAATACCTAGTAGTAAAGAGTAACTCACATTTATTTAGTTCTTAGTATTTGACAATTTTCTAAAGCTTTTATTTTCTTTATCTTATTTAATCCTTAAAACCACTTTAGGTGTTAAGTGCTGTTATAATTCTCATTGCATAGATGTTGTTCAGTAACTTACCCAAAGTAACACAGTTGGTAAGGGCAGATTCTCAAATTCCAATTCCAAATCAGAAGTTAGAACTTGAGCCATCAAAAACTACACCATACAGGAATCCTCATCCACCCTTGAAAAACATAACAAAACAAAAACAAAAGTAACAAAGACTATTACCAAGATAGGCAAGATAGGCAATCCACCCTCTCTGACTGTAGCTCTTCTATATTTGGCTCAAGAGTCCATTCAATCACATGCAGAGTTTAGAGGTAGCATTATTTTTCCTTTACTATGAGGAAGTTGACTTGGAAAATATGATATTTTTAAAATAAAGAGCTGACTATGTGTTTAGTAAAATCTAGAATTTTTGATGTGATATTTAGGTGCTCATTGTGCAATGTTTAACAAGAACTATTGCTTTCAGGGGAAACATTGCTTTTAGTATAAAGAGAACGTAATAGAGATGTATTTAGGCATGGATTGTGATGGTATGCTCTCAAAGGATCCGGGCAAACACTTGAAATTGCAGTCTATAATTTCAAAAGCCTTGCCAAATGAAAGTGTTTCCCATTATTTTACATCTTGCACTACATATCAGTAGCTTGTTTTTCTCCCCTTATATTCTTGAGTGTGGCATGGTGTTGACCTACTTCATTTATCTTATTTTAAGGGATTCATATTTTTTGGAGGGTCCCTTAATGACTTCTGTGTTCTCATTGAATATGTTAAGAAATTTGAAAAATCCAATAAATGTTTAGATACATTTATTTTTTCATAAAATACAATATTGCTAAATACAGACTATCAGTAAAAGAGTCAAATTAATAGCTTTCAATAGTTTAGAGTAATAATTATGCTCCTAAAAATCTTTGCCAATAATCAAATATTTACTGAGCACTTAAAATGAATAAGGCATACTCTTAGATACTGAAGATACAATTCTTAATAAAATATGTTTGTTAACTGGATAGAGCCTCTAGATTATAGGGGAAGATAGAACTAAAAAGAAATAATTCATAAAGTGTTATAATTACTCAACAAATCAAGAAGTGAGGACCCCCTAATTGAATTATCTCTTAAATACTCAGGCAGCTCCTATGAATTATGAGGATCTACTTTCAATTGAAATTCAAGTATAACTTCATAATTTTTAGTGAGGCAGCTCATTTCTTCTACAGATATATCCTAAAGTTTAAAATTTGATTTTCTCATTTTTCCTTGACCCAGAAGTACAAAAACACTGAGAGGCAAATCCTCGTTCTGATGATGTTACACTCCATGTCACCTCCTGATTGACAGCTCAGGAAATCTGAAATTCCTCTATCCTCAACTCATTCAGACCCCAAAATCAAACTGGTTACTTAACTTCATTGGATAATTTCTTCAGCTTATTATCTTTGCTGATTTCTTTATTGTTCCCCTATCCACATTTTAACTCTCCCTATGATGCTTGAGTACAGAAGCACAAAGTATGGGATAGTCTCCTGCATTTACAAATCACCATGTAAAAATGTAGACCTTGTTTTCCCAAGGTGACTGGGTGAAAAATCAACTACATATTTCCATATTTCTAGTATAGAATTATAATTATTGTACCATGATTCTGCCTAAATTCTTTAACACTCTGAATTGAACCTTGGTGAGCCAAAAGACATTCTAAACAATTTTGGAAATTAGAGAAAATGCCTATGCAGTGCCCATCCACTTTGATTTCTACTAGCCTTTTTCTTTCCTCAAATAAATTAGGATGCAATAAATGTTAATCTGGTTGTTGGTGTGTATTTTCAAACAAAATTTTGCTTTTATTGGACTTTCTTTGCTGGGAAGAATTTAATATTTTTAGCTCTGCTAAACGCTCTCTGATGATTTTTGAAATTCAGTTTAATTAAATTAAGTTTTGTAAGTACTCACATAGTGCCTGCTTCACTTCTATGGCTGTGGGTGATTTGTTTCTAGGGTCTAGGAGTTCATGGTAAAGTGATGCAGACAAGCACATATGTAGATGCCAGCCTATAATTTTAAGCGCTATGCAGTAGGCAAAATTTTACATAACTAAATATCAAAAAGTCACAAAAGATGAAAATATTTTGATAGTGGTTCTCAAAATGCCAAAAAGCCATAAAGAAAAAAAGAAATGAAATATAGTGTAAAAAAATAATCAAAGCAAACTGGAGTCTGTGGTCAACAGTAACATTGTAATATGCTTTCATTAAATGTAACAAAGATGAAAAAATGCAGTCTTTGTTAGAGACATTCCAGAAGAAGCTGCTTTTTTCTTCAGTAGATCATCTCACAGATGTACCCTCTGCCATGTACCATCCAGTTTTAAATACTCTCACCATTGAAGGTGAAGCCAGGTATTACTGAAAATGAATGGATAATTGTGGGAAAACATTCCAAGCACTCATTTTCTAAGGAGCTACTGTGTGTGATGCCCTGTAGAGGAAACATTATTGAGTAAGACATCACATTTTTTTACATAGAGCTTGCAATATTCTGAAATTCATTATTGACTCTGTTTCTCACAGGTTCTGACACCTTCAGAATGACACATGGAAAATAGGAACAATATGACTGAGTTCATCCTCCTGGGGCTCACGCAGAACCCAGAAGGGCAGAGTTCTGCTTGTCACATTTGTACTCATCATTATTGTGATGAAAGTGGACGATCTGCTTATTGTAGTGACGGTCACAGCCAGTCAGTCCCTGGGTTCTCCCATATGCTTTTTTCTAGCTTATTTGTCATTAATAGATGCTGTCTATTCTACTGCCATTGCTCCCAAAATGATTGTAGACTTACACTGTAGAGGAAAAGACCATTTCTTTCCAAGCTTTTGCGACTCAAGTCCTTATAGATCATTTGTTTGTTGGTGCTGAAGTCATTCTTCTGGTGGCAGTGGCCTATGAATGATACATGGTCATCTGTAAACCTCTTCATTATTTGATCATCATAAACCTGTGGGTTTGTATTATCCTTTGCTCCTTTCATTTTTCTGTATGTAAGGCCCAGTTCCACCTTTCCCATTGGTAAATCCATGACTATGTTTTTAACTTTCATAACCCCCATATTGATAAATATTAATCTACACCCTGATAAATGCAGAAATGAAAAATGCTATGAGGAAACTTTGGAGTAAAAAGTGACCATAATTGAAAAAGGGATGTATCCCTCACTTGAAGTATGATACTCATTTTTTTCACAGAAGCAAGGAAAATTTTCACTATCAGTGATCAATCATATTATTATATTTTTATCATTCTGTTTGGGTTATTTAGCTTATTCTGAGACAGTTATAGAAATTATTCTTTATCAAAGTAGAATATGTTATAGCCCTTAGGGATCAAGAAAATTATGCACCTGGTATCTTAAGATACATATAATGTTAAGATATCTTGTGGACAACATTTTTTGGTTTGATTTCAAGTTCTTGTTTGAAATGATATCTACCTAGGATATGATATCTACCTAGCACATAAAAATTTGACATAATAAACTTTATTCCTTTAGTTTAAGACAGTGCAATTTTTAAATTAAATATTCAGATTGTTTAAAAAGTTATTACAATGGTAAAATTAATGTATTGGTCAAATTAATTCTCACAGCTTGTGCTCATGGCTGAAGATGTATTGATGAGAAATGAACTTCATTAGCTTATAACATGTGTGCCAGTTTGGATATATTATGTTGCCCCAAAAGCCATACTTTTTAATGCAACCTTGGGGGGGGGGGTGGGCAGATGTATTAGTATTGATTAGGTTGGAATTTTTTATTGATTGTTTCCATGGAGATGTTAATCAACTGTGGCAAAACTTTTGATTGAATTATTTCCATGGAGATATGAACCCTGACCATTCAGGGTGGGTCTTGATTTAATCATTGGGGTCCTATTAAAGAGCTCACAAACAGAAGAAGCTCAGAGCAGCTGAGAGGGTCATTTTGGAGAGAAGCTAAGAGCTGACATTGATGCTGATACTTGGAAATGCCTGGAGACATTTGAAGATGTTAGCCCAGAGTTTGCTCCAGAGAAGCTAAGAGTGGACCCTTATGCTTAAAAGCATAGGAGCTGAAGAAGCTAAGAGAGCCCTTTGGAGAAAGACATTTTGAAACACAGCCTGGGAACAAAGGAACAGCAGATACCAGCCATGTGCCTTCCGAACTGACAGAGGTGTTCCAGATGCCATCGGCCTTTCTTCAATGAAGGTATCATCTTGTTGATGCCTTAGTTTGGACACTTTTTACAGTACTGTAAATTTGTAACTTAATAAATCCCCTTTATAAAAGCCAATCCATTTCTTCTATTTTGCATAACAGCAACATTAGCAAACTGGAACAGATTTTGGTACCAGAGAAGTGGAGTGCTTCTGAGTTTGCAAATACCAAACATGTTGGAATGACTTTAAATGGATAAAAGGAAGATTCTGGAAGCATTGTGAGGAGCTTGACAGAAAAGGTTAGATTGCTTTGAGGACAGTGTTGTTAGAAATATGAACTCTAAAGATACTTCTGATGAGACCTTAAACAGAAATGATGAATGTGTCATTGCCAATTGGAAGAAAGGCAATCCTTGTTTTAAAGTGGCAGAGAATTTGGCAAAATTGAGTACTGGTGCCAGATGGAAGGCAGAATTTGAAAGCGATGAGCTGAGATACTTAGCTGAAGAGATTTTGAAGCTAAATGTCCAAGAAGCAGTCTGGCTTCTCCTTGCAGCTTATAGTAAAATGCAAGAGGAAACAGATAGGCTGAGAACTGACCCCTTGTTCAAAGAAACCAGAAATTGATGGTCTGGAAAATTCTTGGCTTCCAGAAAATGAGACCCCTGAGGTTACAGCCCCATGTGAGGATTTAACCAAATGTAGAAACCAACCACCATTTCTGTACAAGCAAGGATTGGAGATGGAGTTATCCAGAAAGGATTTGTGGAAAGTCCTATTCTCTGATGGTTTTGACCCCTGTAAGCTGCATGCCAAGCCAACAAATCTTTTGTGAGATCTGTATAGAAGGAACTACTGCCAGTCAGGACTGGAGGGAACAGAGAAGGGACAAATTAAAGGAAAATTTTCTTCTAATATAGAACCATGGAATTTAAGTCTGGAGTCAAGAAATCTCAGTTAAGGAGAGCAGAACCCATATATGTCGAAAGGATGAGTTTGCTTCAGAGGCAGAGCGTGGTCCTTCTGCCTCTGTTTCACTACTCTGGAAGAGTGCTGCCACCCCATGCATCAGAGAGGGTGGTGCACATTCCCTGGGGATTAGGGAGAGCCTGGCCATCACCCCACTGTTTGAAGATGGGAAAGCATTTGCCCCAGAGAGGCAGAGTCGAGGTGGCACACTGATGTTTGAGGAGGGTGTAGCCCAGAAGAAGGTGGTCTCCCACATGCATGGCTATGTTGGAGCACTCACCCCAGCATTTGGAAAGACATGGGCTGCCATGAAGGCCTTGGAAAGTGGAATTGCTGCTCTTTCAAACTGCTTTAAAGGATAAAACATAATTTTATAAATGACTCTCAGACTTTGAAATCTAATGATGTATGCCCTGTGGGGTTTAGGAACTGTTTTGATCCCATGAATCCTGTTTTCCTTTCAATTTCTCCCATTGGCAATGGGAATGTTCATCCTATGACTTTGCATATTGAAAACAGATAACTTGTTCTAAGTTTCACAGGTCCACAGCTAGAGGTGAATTTTGATGAGACAGACCACACCTGTAACTGATTTTGATGGGATCTTGTACTTACCAATTGTTACTGAAAGTATTTAAGCTTTTGTATTATTGTGATAGGATGAATGTATCATTCATTTGGAAAGAATATGTCTTCTGTAGGTCCAGGGAGTGGAAGGTGTCAGTTTGGATATATTGTGTACCCCAGAAAAAGTCATATTCTTCAATGCAATCTTGCGGTGGCAGATTGATTAATCTTTTTGATTAGGGTATGACCACTTTATTAAATGTTTCCATGAAGATTCAGCCCTGCCCATTCAGGATGGATCTTTATTAGTTTACTTTAGTCCTTTAAAAAGAGCCACACAGTCCCAGACACTTGCTGACACTGAAACTTTGGGATACTGGCCCAAAATTTGCTCTGGAGAAGCTAAGAGAGGACAAAATGCCCCAAGAGCAGCTGAGAGACTTTTGGAGAGACTGAGATGATTGCTTGACCAGACACCTAGATACATCAACTGACCAAGTTGACACATGAACCTAAACATCACAACATGTTAAATGTTAATTTTGTTTTTGATGATGCAGTGATAATGATCAGACAACATATGGTTGATTTTATGAAGGTATGCTGACTGTCCTTTGGACAGAAAATTTTCAACCCTATTCTGAACATCTAGATTAATTTTCCTCCACCAATAATTGAAATACATATTTAAGTCATTCATAGTACAGTACAGCCCTAGACTCTGCCTGCACTACATTAAAATTTCTGGGTATGCTTTTTATAATAATAAAATGAATGCTGAAAATTTTGGGAACAGATGGTTTTGTTTTGTTTTACACAGCAAATATCCTTCTGAATCTTTGTAAACTATATGTTCTTATTGACTTAAGTAATAAATCAAAGGCATCTTTTCCAATTTTAGTTGTTCTGTAGCAGATTTGAGGATATAATAATGTATTACAAGGATCGTATTTTTAATGTTTTGGTCTTACCTGATTCCCTGTTTAGAAATCTACCCATAATATATATAGTAAAACATGAAATTGGTATTTTTCCCTCATCTTTTTCCTCTACTTATAATTGGACTTGCTAAAGTGTTCCTAATGATACCTGTGCCTCTGATTTAAAAAATATGCATTGAGTGAATGCCATCCAGGCCTTAAATAATGCATTAATGCCAGCATTAATTTATTTTTTAGTGAAGGAAATCAAAGGTACTTGAGATATTATAATCAGAATATAATGCAATAAAGGGAATTAGGAAATTATGTAATTTTAGAGATTTGGAGGAATTGGCATTTGGATACTAGAGTGGGGAAATTTGAGATCAAGAATTCACTACCTAAGCTGTGATCCAAAGATGAGAAGTATCCCCCAGAGGGTGTGTCTTGGAAAGTAGGTTTTGGAAGTGTATAGGACAGGTACTAGTCACCGCCCGGCTCTCATTCTGTGGTCACAACATCATGGAACACTTCATGTGTGATGTTCTCTCCCTGATACAACTTGCCAGTAATAACACTTCCCTCATGGATTTTTTTATAGCTTCCACTGTTGTAGTAATCCCCATGATCACCTTTGTAATATTTTTGATATCCTATGTTGTCATATTGTATCTCTTGAAGACTTGCAGGCCTACAGGGAAAAGAAAAGACCCTTACTTGTGGCTCCTACATCCAAGTTGTTGTCTTATTCTTTGTGCCTTGTATTTTTATGTTTCTACAGCCAATCACCACCTTCCCCATGGATTAAAGTCATAGCAGTATTCTATACTCTTGTCACTCCCTTGTTAAACCTTATTATCTACACAATGAGAACAGAGAGGTAAAATTTGCTATTAAAGTGTTATTAAACAGGAATGTAATTTCAGAGAGCAAGTAATCCAATACAATGATTTTATTGTAAATGTTACATGTTTATGTTTTATTATTTTAAAGCACCCCACCCCTTGCCTTACACTTCTCTACCCAACACTTACAGAATTTTTGCAAGGTAGGTGTTAACACTGTGATTATTCTTATTTTATGGATAAATTAAAATGAAGTTCAAAATGGTTAAATGATCATCCCAATGTCAGAGAAGGAGCTACAACTTGGATAAGCAGCTGTCTAATACCAAATTCCATGCTCTTTCCACCATTGCAAAGGGTATCAGAAAAAAAAAAAAAGGCGTTCTTAGATCAGACCCTTCCTTATATTGTAGCAAATTGATGGTTAAAATGTGAAATTTTGCATTGTGTATATGGCTACCACAATACAAGTTTTTAACAGAAATCTCTTTTCTAATTGCAGAGTTGCATAACTTACCTAATATAATAGCACCTCTCATTCACAAAGTCATATTGCCTGGTGGTATCTAGGAGAGTGTGTAATATAATTTAGAAAGAAGATACATGTCAGTACTTTATTGAAACACACTCCATATAGCTAATGTTTAAAATTGTATTGGGCTCTTGTTATGTGCAGTAAAAGATGCCAGTGATAACAAAAATTAATTTTATTTAAACCAATCAGAAAGATTGTAAGTTCCCTCATATGGCCATAACAACCCTATAAAATTGAAATCTACTATTCTTATTTTACAAAAAAAAAAGGGAATATCATAAAGGTTTCATAACAATATCACAGAACATATAAATCAGCCTTGAGCCCCAATATTCTTACTACACATCCTGTGACATTTTATTCTTTAAAATTTTTCAGTGCTAGTATTTAGTTATGGTTTGGCATTTTAAAATATTTTTTGATTATCTTATATAGGAAGTGATAATTTATTCAATTCAAAATCTTTAGTAGAAACTAAATACAGATTATTTTTTCAAAAGCCTATCGTAAAATTCATCCATAAAACAATTTCACTTTTAAAAATTAGCTATGTACTTAGTTACTTGATGGTAATATTGCTAACTACATTTCTGGGACTCCTGTGCAAACTGCTTTTGAAGATAATTTATAAAGTATGTAAGAAAGCACTAATCATTATTTCACACTTGAGTAAAAGAAGTATTTTTTAGATAAACTTACCTAACTCATAAAATATTGTGAATAGCTTTTGACTCTTTTTGAAAAATGAATTATATTACCAAAAGACAAATGTATGCTAGAAATGTCTTTATACCTGCTTCATTAGATAGAAAAATCCAGCCTCTCATGTTGTGGGTACCATATGTTTTATTGAGGAAATCAGTGGACTTCATGATGTAGCATTATTTAACAAGCATTGCTGATTATAGAAAGATGAAGGAGAATAAGAATACAGGCTTCAAGATCAGGAGGCAGGGGTTTTATTTCTCACTGTGCTACCATTTCATTTTATGACCTTACACAGTTCTCCCCATTTCTACAGGTAGCTTACTTAAGTAATTTAGAAATTGTTTCCAAGTTCTGTGATTCTGTTCATGCCATTTTTTAATCACCTTAAATATTGTTTTATATATGTATAAATACATTTGCTTCTATCCGTTTTTCACATGTGTTTTATTGAGATACAGTCACATACCATATAATCCATCCCAAGTATACAATATCATCATATAGTGTGTATTCATTGCCACAAACAATTTTGAAACATTTTTATCACTCCAAAATAAAGAACAAAATAAAAATAAAAATAAAAAGAACACCTCAAACATCTCATATCCCTTAAAGGCCCCTATTATTTATATAATTCTTTGTCTTTATTTTGTTACTCATCTGCCCATACACTGGGTAAAGGGAGTATCAATCACAACGTTTTCACAATCACATGATCACACAATAAAACCTATGTAGTTATACAATCATCATCAAGAATCAAGTCTACTGGATTACAGTTCAACAGATTCAGGTATTTCCTCCTAGTTATTCTAACACACTAGAAGCTAAGTAGTATCTGCATGATGCATAAGAATAAACTCCAAATGACCTCTTGACTCTATTTGAAATCTCTTAGACACTGAAATATTATTTTTGTTTCATTTATTTTCCACTTTTTGGTCAAGAAGGCATTCTCAATTACATGATGCCAGAGCTAGGCTCATTCCTGGGAGTCATATCCCACATTGCCAGAAAGACTTACATCCCTGGGAGTCATGGCCCATGTAGGGGGGAGGGTAGTGAGTTTATTCACAGATTTGGCTGAGAGAAAGAGGCCAGATCTGAGCAACAAAAGAGCTTCTCTGAGGGTGACTCTTAGGCATAATTCTAAGTAGGCTTAGCATCTTCTTTGCAGCAGTAAGTTTCATAATGGCAAGCTTCAAGATCTATGGCTTGGCTCATCAAACTGGGAGTCTCCAGTGCCTGGAGAATATCAGGAATTCCCCAGGTGGGGAAGTTTAATATTTTCATATTTTTCCCCAGTCCCTCAGGGGACTTTGATAGTATCTTTTTTTCACACACCATATACTCTGGGATGTGTCAGAGTATTACATTAACCTGCACAGAATAACAAGAACTCATTCCATATTCTAGCTTCCACATAATTAGGTTGCTTGAATAAACTGACCATGAAGGTTAAGTTAGATAGTGTGCTACAGAGAATATAAATTTTTTTACCAAATGAACATCTCTTAAATAGCAGTTAATTATCAGGAATAGGTGCGACTGCTGTAAGAGCTTACAATCTACAAACCTTTACAATAAGCCATATTGAACATTCTGTACTCCTTAATCATTGATTACCCAATCTCTGCCCATATTCTATCCACTGAAAATCTGTGCTCTCAAATTTAATTCTCAGCATTTGCTCATTATAGTTTGTATCAGTAAGGTCTTACAATATGCATTCTTTCATTTCTGACTTATTTCACTCAGCATAATATCCTCAAGGTTCATTTACCAAGTTGCATGCTGCACAATTTCATTCCTTCTTGCAGCAGCTCAGTATTCCATTGTATCTGTACACTATAGTTTACCCCTCTGTTCACTCATTGGTATACTGTTAGGCCACCTCCATTCACTGCAAATCATGAATACTGCTGCCATAAACACCAGTGTGCAGATGCCTATTCATGTCCCTGCTTTCAGTTCTTCCAAGTATATACCAAATAATGGGGTTGCAGGATCATATGACAACATGTACTTAGACTCCTGTGGAACCACCACACTGCCCTCCAGAGGGGCTGCACCGTTCTATTTCCCTACCAACTGATAGATATCTCTCTCTCTACATCCTCTCCAGCACTTTTATCTTTCTGTTAATTTTTAAACAGATTTTTTAAACATTTATTCACACAAACCATTCTAATTGAACAATCAATAAGCTTCTGGTGTAATCACAGTTAGGCTTTCACCACCACAATATATATGAGAAAATTTCCATTTCTTCTGCAAAAAAGGGGGAAAAAAAGAATAAAGAATAACAAAATTAAATTAAATTTAAAAAAGGAGAAACGACAACACCAACAAGAAGAATCCCATACCCCTCTCTTATACTCTCCTCTACTGACATTTAGGCTTTGTATATTGCATTTGTTACAATTATTGGAAGAATATTACAATGTTACTATTAACTACAGACCCTAGCTTGTATTAATTGTATTTTTTCCCACATGCTATCCAATTTTCAACAACTTACAGTGCTGACATTCACTTATTTACCTTCATGTAATACCTTTCTTACATTTCTACATTTAATCACCATCATTGCCCACTCTAGTTTTTGCTAAGTTATATGATTCAGGTTTGTATCCTTTCTCTTTCCTCCTGGTGTCTTACATGCTCCTAGTTTTCCTCTTTCAACCATACTCACACTTAGCTTTGTTCAGTATACTTACAATATTGTGTTACTATTGGATAGAATTGCACTATCCATTTCCTGATTTTTATAATCAATCCTGTTGAACATTCTGTACTCCTTCAGCATCAAATACCCAATCTCTACCCTTTAATTCTTTAATTTTTTAATTCTTTCTGGGTTAACTAACAGTTGCCCGGGGCCTGGCATGGAGCTGTGCCAAAGTTCATAAGTGAAATTTTTTTCAGGAAATCATATGATTATAGGTAAATACCAGTTTTAAATGGATCTTAAAAATAATATAACCTTACTTTGCCCCACTGCAGCCCCACCAAGAGGAGGTTTAAATCTCTTCGCTTATCAAGCATCAAGGAAAATAGAATCACCAAATAGAATACATACATATTTTCCCGCTTAATAGTACAAGATAAGAATTTTCTTACACTATTACACAATATTTAAAAACATTTCTGTTAAAAGCTACACACTGTTGGGAGACATGCACTGTATTTTTACTTAACCATTTTTCCAATTTTGGCATTCTATACGTTTTCTAACTTTCCACAACTATTAAAAATTTTGTTGAATGTATTTGTACATAACAATTTTCCTTTTAAAAACATTTTCTTTTATGGTCTATTCCTAGAATGAATATTTTTATTTCAAAGAAAAAAAAAAGATAGTTATTTCTATTTCCTCATAGCTAAGTCACTTTTATGAATAATATCTTATTTGTAATTTTTGAACACCAAGCACTTTTCAGATGTTTGGGGGACTCAACCCAGAATAAGAGAATTGCAAAAAAGCAGCAGCACTTCATTTTCACATGTGTGTAAGATTTTCATCTTAGCTAATTAAAAAGACTTTAATCTCTTTCTTTTTGGGAAAGAAATAAATATTATTTGCAGAATAAATTTTATTAGTTTTAAAAAATTTTCTCTTTTTTTAATTCATTTTATTGAGATATATTCATATACCACGCCATCATACAAAACAAATCGTACATTTGATTGTTCACAGTACCATTACATAGTTGTACATTCATTATCAAAATCAATCCCCGACACCCTCATTACCACACACACAAAAATAACCAGAATAATAATTAAAGTGAAAAAGAGCAACTAAAGTGAAAAAGAGCAACTAAAGTGAAAAAGAGCAACTAAAGTAAAAAAGATCACTGGGCACCCTTGTCTATTTGTTTGTTTGTTTCCGTCCCCTACCTTTCCACTCATCCATTCACAAACTAGACAAATGGGAGTGTGATCCCTATGGCCCCCCCAATCTCACTGTCCCCCCTCATAAGCCACATTTTTATACAATTGTCTTCAAG
The DNA here is from genome assembly GCF_015220235.1 of Choloepus didactylus. NCBI lineage: Eukaryota > Metazoa > Chordata > Mammalia > Pilosa > Megalonychidae > Choloepus > Choloepus didactylus. Next base: position 51,540,427 of record NC_051327.1, read on the forward strand.
ATTCATGGGTTCTGGGTTGTAGTTTGATAGTTTCAGGTATCCACCACCAGCTACCCCAATTCATTAGAACCTAAAAAGGGTTGTCTATATTTTGTATAAGAGTGCCCATCAGAGTGACCTCTCAGCTCCTTTTGGAATCTCTCTGCCACTGAAGCTTATTTCATTTCCTTTCACATCCCCCTTTTGGTCAAGATGTTCTCCATCCCACGATGCCAGGTCTACATTCCTCCCTGGGAGTCATATTCCACGTTGCCAGCAAGAGTCAATCCCCTGGGTGTCTGATCCCATGTAGGGGGGAGGGCAGTGATTTCACCTTTCAAATTGGCTTAGCTAGAGAGAGAGGGCCACATCTGAGCAACAAAGAGGCATTCGGGAGGAGGCTCTTAGGCACAATTATAACCAGGCCTAGACTCTCCTTTGTAGTAACAGTCTTCCCAAGGGCAAATTCCGTGGTAGAGGGCTCAATACATCAAACCACCAGTCCCCTATGTCTGTGGGCATGTTAGCTGCCATCGAGGTAGGGCAGGCCAATACCCCTGCATTCTCCACCAGCTCCTCAAGGGGGCTCTGCATATTTATTTCCTTGCTTTTTTTTTTTTTTTTAAACTTTTTTTTCCTAAATCAACTGTATGAAAAATAAAAAAAAATAAAAAAATATAAAAAAAAAAACATACAATAAAAGAACATTTCAAAGAGACCATAACAACGGAGTAAGAAAAGGACAACTAACCTAAGATAACTACTTTACTTCCAACATGTTCTTACTGTACCCCAAGAAAGTAACCTAATATAGCAACATTTCTGTGAACTTGGTACTACTATACCCATCAGAAATTAACAGACCATAGTCATTCCTGGGCATTCCCAGAACATTACATTTACCCATGATAGCTTATCTGTTCTTGGATTATTGGTCCCCCTTCCTTAATTGCTCTCTATCGCTAGTTCCCCTACATTCTACATTATAAACCATTTGTTTTACATTTTTCAAAGTTCACGTTAGTGGTAGCATATAATATTTCTCTTTTTGTGCCTGGCTTATTTCGCTCGGCATTATGTCTTCAAGGTTCATCCATGTTGTCATATGTTTCACGACATCGTTCCTTCTCACTGCCATTCATGCTAAATATCAGCTTTGATTTCCAAACAGTTTACAACAGTTGAACACTATGCGAAGTAGGAATAACACAATGTGCTTGATTTCATTCTTGAGGGATTGACAGACTCTGAGGTGATCTAGCAGGTACTTTTTATGTTATTTCTCATGATATACTTGATCACCATGTTGGGAAATGCAGGGATGATACTGATAATTCACCTGGATCTCCAGCTTCACACCCCCATGTGTTTTTTCCTGAGTCACCTGTCATTCCTTGACCTCTGTTACTCTATGGCCATCACACCTAAAACCCTAGAGAATTTATTGACTTCTAACAAGTATATTTCATTCTTGGGCTGCTTCACCCAGATGTCTTTTCTTTCTTCCTAGGTGTCATTGAATTTTTCCTTCTCTCTTCAATGGCCTGTGACTGCTATGTAGCTATCTGCAATCCTCTGACTTACCCAGTTGTTACGTCCAGGAGATTCTGTCAAGCCTTCGTCACTGGGTCCTATGTGATTGGCTTTACTGAATCATTAGTCAATGTTGTTTACATGAACAGTTTGCATTTCTGTAAATCCATTGTAATCCACCACTTTTTCTGTGACACAATCCCAATTTTAGCCCTGTCCTGCACTGACACTCAGGACACTGAAATTATGATACTCATTTTTAGTTGTTTCAATGTAATGATGCCTCTTATCACAATCTCTGTGTCCTATGGGTCCATTCTGTCTACTATCATGAAAATTAATTCCACTTCAGGAAAACACAAAGCCTTTTCTACTTGTGCCTCCCACTTCCTGGGAGTCACCATCTTTTACAGCACTATGATTTTTACTTATTTAAAACCAAAGCAGTCCTACTCCTTGGGAAGGGATCAAGTGGCCTCTGTGTTTTATACTATGGTGATCCCCATGCTGAATCCACTCATCTACAGTCTTAGGAACAAAGAGATGAAAAATGCTCTCATTAGAATCATGCAGAAGAGAGAAGGCTCCAGGCAATTCAAAGGACAGTGATGCTGTTCATTTAACCTCATCTTTTCTTTCTGTCACATTTGCATATTTACTTGGATTCTATCTAAGATAAATTAATCTTTTAGTTTATAATTCTGTTGAGCCATCTTTTACTTGGCCAAACATGATCTTGAATATCTTCAGAAAAATGGTTTTGGAAATCCATTTTGAAATTGGAAATCATGATTTATGTTTTAAACTCGGTGTTTAAATACATGTGTTTTATAAAGAGCAACTAATATGCAAAATAAGAAAATGTCATATCTCCTTTTAAATAATATTGCATAAATCCCCATGGATGTTCCAATTTCAGATACATTTATTATAGAAAACGGCTATTTTTTTGACACATTGATAGTTCCCAAACTCAATCCATTTAATATATAGGGAAGAAACAAGTATAGAGTTTGAAAGCACTTACTTTGAAATCAGACATTCCAAGGTTTTGATTCTAGATCTGCAATCATTTTTGCTATATAATCTTTAATAACTCACTGATAATTCAAGACTCAGTGTCCTCAATTGTACAAGATAAATAAAAATTCCAGGTCTGTGAGTTACTGTGAAGATTGAAAGAGATGAAGAATGTAAAGCACTTGATGCAGTACGAATAAATTGTGGCCATTGTTATCAGAAAACCTATATTTTGCAATATTTTGAATACACAATGGCTCTTTTGAGGAATATTCACTGGTGTTCTATAAATTACTTTCATTTCACTTAAACTAATAAACTGTTAAAAGTTAAAATGCAGTGTTTCAATCATCCAGACCTAGAGCTAAGTATAATATTGTGAAGTAATTAAACTATAGAACATGTTATATATTAACAGTGAAGAAAACTTGGAAATAGTGAAAAATATTAAATAAAATGGAAATGCCCTAAAGAGGACTGAATAATCAGTAAGAGATTAATTTTATTCTTCTAAAGTAACAATTATGCATATGTATGTATATATTACATAAGTATTGTTATTTTTTTACATAATCTTTTCCAGTTTTCAGTTACTACTTATAAGTAAAACTTTTGGTATTTACTTTGTCATTTAAACCTGTGAGATGACTGTGTTCTTGGTAACTTGGCAAAATAAAGACTCTTGCAAAGATTCAGGATCTGAAATTTTGTAAATTTTCCATGTTAAGTTTCTGCATGCAGTAATATGTTTGGTGTCTAATTGCTAAATATTTGAAAACCTACCTTTCTGTAATGTGTCTATAAAGTACTTTGCTGACATTCTGTGTACTTCATAAAATAATTCCCTTTATCCTGATTTCAAATTTTTCTTAAAGTTCCTTAAAAATAAATAAATTCTTCAGTTAATGCTTCACTCATTTATTTTGAAATCTTTAATAGAGAAATGGTGTGAAGCTAAGAATTTTAAAGGAATGATTATTTTCTTGTACCTCAAATTTTTGTAAGGTAGAGTATTTGTTTCATTTTTATAGAAAATATACTGTACATAATCTGAAAATCCAATTTTATTTGCCTTTGCAATTTGAAGGTTTTTAAGGAAGTATGTTTTCATTTCCCAAGTACTTGATTTTTTGTTTATTTAAACTTTTGTAATTGTAATTAGATACATTATCTTCAAGCACTAGAATTATAACATTTGATTTTCTTTTCAATTTATATTAAGATTTTCTTTGTAAAATTAAATCTGCTTACATTCTTAAAAATTTTTTGAATGTTTAAAGTTCAACCTCTATTTCAGGAATAAAATATTTAACAACAGTCTGCTAATAAAAGAAAACATACAATTAAAATCTGTAAAATCTGCATTATACTTAAACTTTCTGAATGAATTTTTATATTGGGTCTTATAATACATCAATAACAAATAAAATTAATTTACCATGACTTTTTTGCTTTGAAATACGTGTATATATAATTTTTATTTCTTTCTCCTCCTCTTTTTTTTTTACTTTTATTTACAATTAGAGGTAAGTCCTTCATAAGCATTTATGTTTTCACTGTATGCCTTTTTCAGTAACTTCTCATCTTGTAAATGCATTTCTCTTTTCTTATATCTACAGGCTTTTTCCATCCTTCTGAATGTTTTTATTAACTATGCTTTCTTTGAACTATTTTTGTCATAATCTTTACTTTTATTTATAGCTCAAGCCACACAATGCCTAAACCTAGTTTTCCTTCAGTCAACTAGTTTTGGAACAACAAAATGTTTAAAATTCCAATGCCTGATATATTTTCTTTCAATTTTACATGTTTAGTATTATTTCTTTGAGGCAATACAAGGTTCCGTCTGAGGTTTTAATCCTTCTGTCTGGAAAATTTTTGAAGCACAAATCTGTGGGCTATAAATTATTTCTTTGTGTGGGTTTGTGTATGTGCATGTTAATTTTCCTGAAAAAAATCTTAATTTGTTTTTATATTTGAATATTTCAGGATTATTGGATTCTGCAATGACAGTTATCTTTCAATAATTTAAACACATATCTCCCTTATGTTCCAGTTTGCATCATTTTTTTTTTTATGCCCATGAAATAGGAGCCAGTAAAGGGTTTTAAGTAGAGGAGAGGCATGATCTGACTGATAACTTTGTTATATTAAGAGCAGACTGTTAAGGGGCAAGGGTAGATGCAGCAAGACTATTTAGAAGGTGACTCGGTAATCAATGTGAGAGGTACTGGTGGCACAGACCAGGAAGCCAGTAGTGGAGGAGGTGAGAAATGGCCCATTCTAGAAATACTTTGAAGGTAGAGGCAAAAGGAGTAAAAGGAAGAACAGCAAAATCCCAGGTCTCAGAGATAACTACTGTTAATATTACTTTATTTATTCTAACAAAAGAAGGTCACCCTGAAAAGCCATGAAGCTGGCACAGTGTGCTCTGCTCAGAGTTATGGATACTCTCTCCACTTTCTTTTCACTCCTCAGCCCACTCCAGCCTGGCTTCCACCTCTGCCACTCTACCAAAACTGCTCTGATTAACATCACCAGTTTCCTCAAAGTTGCTCAGTCTACTAGATACTTTACCTCTCCTCACTTATTTCCCTAACAGCATGTGCCATGGTTGACCCTTCCCTCTTCCTTGGATCTCTCTCTTCCCTGGGCTTCCCTGACCCCACACTCTCCTGGTTTTCCTCCCATCTCTCCGGTCTGTCCTTCTTGGTCTCCTTTGCTGGTTCCTTCTTAGTCTTAGGTACTCTTCCCTTCTAATTTCAAAAACTCTCCCTTGCAAATTCATTTAATCCCATGACTTAAAATATCAGCTAAATGCTGATGGTCCCCAAAAGTATCTCTATCTCTTACTAACTACCCAGTACACACCCCCACTTGGATGTCTCATGGGCATCTCATACTAAATATGTACAAAAGAAATCTTCATCTTCCATCCCAAGTCTCCTTCTCTGTTTTTCAATTATTCATTCAACAAATATTTACTTAGCCTTACAATATGCCAGGTACTGCGGTTGGCACACAAGATAAAATAATGAGGGACCTTTAGTACATATGTTCTACTTTACAATAAAGAAATAACTGAAATGGTGGAACTATAACCCACAATATCCTTTGAAATTTGCTCTCTGACTACTTGTTAAATTGTACTTTGAATGTTATCACTTTTCTATATATATGTTATATTTCACAAAAATGTAAAAAAAGGTGAGGGGAAAAAAAGGGACAGTGGAAGAGAGGGACAATGAAAAGGAACTTACAGATATGTGTGAAATTACAAATGGGCAAAGTGCTTTGAAGGAGCAGTTATGCCAAGTTATGGGAGCCCCTGAAACTAGTCTTAGAGTTTGGGTTTCTCTCGTCTGGGTTGCTGGGTCTGTGCCAGCCCCATAAGTATACCCCACAGGGAGTGGCTACTTGACTAGGGCATGGGTGGAGAGGGCCAGGGGTGAGGGTCCAGGCAGGGTGTCTCTCTACCTCTACCCCGCTCCCCTCCATAAACCCCGAGGGCCTGCAGCCTGCCCCTCCAGTCGCAGATTCCTTCTGTGACCTCACCAGGTAATGATGACCTCACAGGCAGTCTCAGGGTTTCCAGGGGAGGGTAACTATGCAAACTAGTGCCCTCAGGGAACCTTCCCTACCAGTTCTCTAAGAGACACCAAACAATTTGGTTGCTTGAGGGAGAATGTCTGACCGGATCTTCTACATTAATTCTAACTTGTCCTCTGTCCCCTGGGAGGGCAGCACAGCAGGTAGGCCTGGACTGGGCATCAGTCCAAGAGGTATTTGTGTACACACGCCCTCATCTGGCTGCCACATGTCCTTCTGGGCTTGCCCACCACACCTCAGAACTTGCCCAGCCATAAGTAGTACCAATGGCTTGGAGTCAAGGACCTCTTCAGGGCCCCACGAGGTTCCTGCTTCCTGCTGAGGGCAAGTGAAGTGTCATCCCTGGACAACGGTTAGAAAGGTGCTAATCTGTATAAATCTAGCCTTAGGTTGCACGGTGCTGCCATTCACATGCTTTCTTGAATGTTGTTTTTGTTGGCAAGTGATACATAGAGCAGTTTGAGGAAGAGCTATTGAGGACCACTCATGTCAGACCCACGCAGTTTACGATGCTGTCATGTCAACACACACACCAGTGCCCTCAGACACATGCCTGACTGAGCTGCTGGTCCTGGGGCAAAGGGTGGTGTGATAGAGCTGGGAGGAGCAGCAGAACTGAGGGAGAGATGAAGTGCTACTGAGACTGGAGGTCTGGGAAACTGTCTCAGGAGGTTGGGTTAATGTGAGAAGCTCCTTGAACCCAAGCTTGGTATGCAGAATTTGAATCTGAACCTCCTGGTTGCTCTGCCTCAGTACTTTTGCCACTTCCTAATCTAGATAAAAGTATCAGAGGGCTAGAGTTGAGTGTGGTTGAAACAGGCAGCATGATTGGGGCCCAAGATTAGCTGCCAGGAGAGAGGGGTTCTTAACTCATTTATCTGAGATTATTTTTTTTCAAAACTTGGCAACCATTTCTAGTAAAGCCTCAGAAGTAACAGGCCTTAAGAAATGTTTCCTGGGTGGTGGAAGGGAGAGAATCAGAATCATTTTGGGGTTAAACCATTGTCTTTGGGAAAGGGAAACAGATTTCCTAGTCTCCTACTGCTGCCGGAGTCTCCACGGAATTGCTTTTCAGTCAATACACCTTCTCAAGGGGTCTCTTGGGCGTGATGGCCCAGACAGATAGGAGGGCATCAGGCAGCAACAGTGAGAGAGGGGAGGTCCTGGAAAGCAAAAGTGACTGATCAGTTCTGGTCTTCTTCCCTGCAGCTGTGGCTCCTGTTTCTCCCCCCACACCTGGCTACTACCATGTCCTCTACCGAGGGTGTGGAGAAACCCGGGTGTGCTGGCATGGGGAGACGTACTGCCTGGTTGGGGGCTACCGGGTCTATGGGGATGCTCCTGTGGCCACCCCAGCAAAGGCGAAAGCAGAGAAGCCAGGCCCCAGGCGGGGTCTCAAGAGACGCCGAGCTCTGGCAGAGTCAGACGAAGACCCAGGCTGCTCTGGCCCCAAAATTCGGCGTTTACAGCATAGTGGCAGGAGGCTGACCCACCAGAAGCTTGCTGGCTGAGCCACTCAATGCAGAGGACAGATATTTAACTGCCTAAGACCTCTAGTGCCTCTTTTTGCAGTGACCTCCATTGCCCATCACTGGAGATAGAACCTGAGCCTCCCTGCCTGAGCCTGCCCAAGCCCCTTCCATACCAACTGGCCATTGGCAAGGAACTGCAGAAACTGAGATTGCTTTGAACATCCCAGAGTCTGAAGCTGACCTGGAAGAAAACCCAGTGTTCCTGTGCTCAATCCCCTAGTGTTCTTTATTGGGCAGAATAAAGAGAAGTCTGTATTCTGCTAGCCGAGGAAGAACCAGGTACATAGAGAAGGCCTAGATGGTCTCCTGCTGTGAGTCATTGCCAGTGGCCACCAGCAGGACCCAGGAGGGACTGGGCTTCCTGAAACTGGAAGAGACCAAGAGGAAGCAATCTGTGGCCACACAGGGAGCCTCCTGTCTGAGTTCCTAGGAGGCAGAAGAGGGAGACCCAGGGAGATCTGCTCTCTGGAGCCCCTGGGGCTAGCATACTCCTTTACTCCCAGCCCTTTCTGGCCCTAGTGGGGTCCCTACTGCTCAATAAAATGGTTTTTCTGTAACAGTGTTTGACTTGAAATCCAGCCTGTCCAAGCCTGTCCCTGTTCCCTTGAATACCTTCCCATTTGTAGGACTTGGTTGTTCTGTCTCCAAGAGGGACTCTTTGGTTCAGCTTCTGACTACAAGGTGCCCTCACTGATACCTGTGTGAACTGGAGCAGGATGCAAGTAGGTTCTTAAGAAATGGAAAGACTGGTGAGTGCTTCTGTGTGTGTGTGCATGTGTGTGCATGTATAGAAGAGATATAGAAGAGATGCAGGGTTGAGAAGATGCTCTTCTGTCTTATCAATCCATTCATTTATCCATTTATTCAACAAATATTTATTGTGCACTTGTTACATAGCAGCCACTGTGCTTGTTGCTTGGGATAGATGAGATGATCAAAGCCACTCTCCTCAACACCCACAACTAAGGGAAGAGACAAACAAGTAAATAACATAATTTCAGGTAGTTATAATTGCTATAAAGAAAAATAAGGCAGGAAAAGAGGGTAGAGTGATGAGGGGGTGCTATGTTACAGTAGGTAGTCAGGGAAGGCTTCTTTGAGGAGGTGATATTTCAGCAGCGATGTGAGTTAAGGAGGTTGTGAGGGATGGGAGGGAACATTCCTGGCAGAGGAAATGACAAGCATAAAGACCCTGAGATAAGAATGAACCTGGCTTGTTCTAGGACCAGCTAAAGAGCCAGTATGGCTGGGGAACTGACTGAGAGAGAAGAACAAAAGATGCCTAGGGAAAAGTAGGCACAGGCCAGACCATAGTGGGCCTTGTCAGCCATGGCCAGAAGTATGGATCTTATTTTAAGCATGATGGGAACCGAGAGAGGGATTTGAAGAGGGTGGTGAAGTGATCTGATGCAGACCACTCTAACTGCTGTCTCCCAAGGCAGTGAAGTACTTGGCTGGTAACGGTGGAATGTCTCAACAGTTAAGGGGACAGTTGGTCCTGGGGAGTGGGGGTGGGGGAGCAGCCAGCAGAGAAGAAACAGCAGGGGGTTGGGGCCTGTGTCCTGGGCCCACCTCCTCAGCAGCCTGCGACCAGCAGGTCCTGTCAGCAGCTCGCTGTGCTCAGCCCCAGGTGAAGCCGCCCACTCTGCGGGCAGCACACACTTCTCTTCAGGGGCCGCAGAGCAAGACCGTTGCCCCTCCTCCTAGCACACACACACACTCTAGGCCAGAAAAGTTTCCAATAACTTAAGAAGTTTCTCCAACTTGGGTTAGAGGAAGGAGGCACAGGTCCAGGGCTCCCAGAGAGTTCCCACTGTGGGGTTCAGTTAACCCACAGAAGTCTGTCTCTGACACTTGGTAAGACTGAGGCAGATTTGTGGTTACTGGAGGAGTCAGACAGGTGGGCAATTCCCAAACATGAAGTAAATAGACTCACCTGGGGCTCTTGTGAAAAACAGAGGTCCCCAGCATGCACACCAGTCTTCCTGAATACATTTTTAAGTGGGGCCTGGAAATTTGCAGTTTGAAAAGCTTCTCATACTACCAGCTTATGGTAATACAAGGAATTGAGGAACATATTAAATGACACCATGTCACGATACAATCAGCAAATTCTGAAACATGGAATACTGTGCAGGACAAAGGCCACGATGTTTTTTTCAACAAATAAATTGCAAGGAAGTAAAAAGAGAGAAGAAGAACCTACAGATTAAATTTAAGAGCAAACAACCAAATAAAATATGGGCATTCTCTTCTACTTTTTTTTAATATTCATTTTATTGAGATATAGTCACATACCATGCAGTCATACAAAACAAATTGTACATTCGATTGTTCACAGTACCATTACATAGTTGTGCATTCATTGCCAAAATCAATCCCCGACACCCTCATTACGACACATACAAAAATAACCAGAATAATAATTAAAGTGAAAAAGAGCAAGTAAAGTAAAAAAGAACACTGGGCACCCTTGTCAGTCTGTTTGTTTGTTTGTTTCCTTCCCCCACCTTTCCACTCATCCATCCACAGACTAGACAAATGGGAGTGTGATCCCTATGGCCCCCCCCAATCCCACTGTCCCCCCTCATAAGCCACATTTTTATACAATTGTCTTCAAGATTCATGGGTTCTGGGTTGTAGTTTGATAGTTTCAGGTAACCACCACCAGCTACCCCAATTCATTAGAACCTAAAAAGGGTTGTCTATATTTTGTATAAGAGTGCCCACCAGAGTGACCTCTCAGCTCCTTTTGGAATCTCTCTGCCACTGAAGCTTATTTCATTTCCTTTCACATCCCCCTTTTGGTCAAGATGTTCTCCATCCCACGATGCCAGGTCTACATTTCTCCCTGGGGTCATATTCCACGTTGCCAGCGAGAGTCAATCCCGTGGGTGTCTGATCCGATGTAGGGGGGAGGGCAGTGATTTCACCTTTCAAGTTGGCTTAGCTAGAGAGAGAGGGCCACATCTGAGCAACAAAGAGGCATTCGGGAGGAGGCTCTTAGGCACAATTATAACCAGGCCTAGACTCTCCTTTGTAGCAACAGTCTTCCCAAGGGCAAATTCCGTGGTAGAGGGCTCAACCCATCAAACCACCAGTCCCCTATGTCTGTGGGCATGTTAGCTGCCATCGAGGTAGGGCAGGCCAATACCCCTGCATTCTCCACCAGCTCCTCAAGGGGGCTCTGCATATTTATTTCCTTGCTTTTTTTTTTTTTTTTAAACTTTTTTTTCCTAAATCAACTGTATGAAAAATAAAAAAAAATAAAAAAAATATAAAAAAAAAAACATACAATAAAAGAACATTTCAAAGAGACCATAACAACGGAGTAAGAAAAGGACAACTAACCTAAGATAACTACTTTACTTCCAACATGTTCTTACTGTACCCCAAGAAAGTAACCTAATATAGCAACATTTCTGTGAACTTGGTCCTACTATACCCATCAGAAATTAACAGACCATAGTCATTCCTGGGCATTCCCAGAACATTAAATAGCTTATCTGTTCTTGGATTATTGGTCCCCCTTCCTTAATTGCTCTCTATCGCTAGTTCCCCTACATTCTACATTATAAACCATTTGTTTTACATTTTTCAAAGTTCACGTTAGTGGTAGCATATAATATTTCTCTTTTTGTGCCTGGCTTATTTCGCTCGGCATTATGTCTTCAAGGTTCATCCATGTTGTCATATGTTTCACGACATCTTTCCTTCTCACTGCCATTCATGCTAAATATCAGCTTTGATTTCCGAACAGTTTACAACAGTTGAACACTATGCGAAGTAGGAATAACACAATGTGCTTGATTTCATTCTTGTGGGATTGACAGACTCTGAGGTGATCTAGCAGGTACTTTTTATGTTATTTCTCATGATATACTTGATCATCATGTTGGGAAATGCAGGGATGATACTGATAATTCACCTGGATCTCCAGCTTCACACCCCCATGTGTTTTTTCCTGAGTCACCTGTCATTCCTTGACCTCTGTTACTCTATGGCCATCACACCTAAAACCCTAGAGAATTTATTGACTTCCAACAAGTATATTTCATTCTTGGGCTGCTTCACCCAGATGTCTTTTCTTTCTTCCTAGGTGTCATTGAATTTTTCCTTCTCTCTTCAATGGCCTATGACTGCTATGTAGCTATCTGCAATCCTCTGACTTACCCAGTTGTTACGTCCAGGAGATTCTGCCAAGCCCTCGTCACTGGGTCCTATGTGATTGGCTTTACTGAATCATTAGTCAATGTTGTTTACATGAACAGTTTGCATTTCTGTAAATCCATTGTAATCCACCACTTTTTCTGTGACACAATCCCAATTTTAGCCCTGTCCTGCACTGACACTCAGGACACTGAAATTATGATACTCATTTTTAGTTGTTTCAATGTATTGATGCCTCTTATCACAATCTCTGTGTCCTATGGGTCCATTCTGTCTACTATCATGAAAATTAATTCCACTTCAGGAAAACGCAAAGCCTTTTCTACTTGTGCCTCCCACCTCCTGGGAGTCACCATCTTTTACAGCACTATGATTTTTACTTATTTAAAACCAAAGCAGTCCTACTCCTTGGGAAGGGATCAAGTGGCCTCTGTGTTTTATACTATGGTAATCCCCATGCTGAATCCACTCATTTACAGTCTTAGGAACAAAGAGATGAAAAATGCTCTCATTAGAATCATGCAGAAGAGAGAAGGCTCCAGGCAATTCAAAGGACAATGATGCTGTTCATTTAACCTCATCTTTTCTTTCTGTCACATTTGCATATTTACTTGGATTCTATCTAAGATAAATTAATCTTTTAGTTTATAATTCTGTTGAGCCATCTTTTACTTGGCCAAACATGATCTTGAATATCTTCAGGAAAATGGTTTTGGAAATCCATTTTGGAATTGGAAATCATGATTTATGTTTTAAACTCGGTGTTTAAATACATGTGTTTTATAAAGAGCAACTAATATGCAAAATAAGAAAATGTCATATCACCTTTTAAATAATATTGCATAAATCCCCATGGATGTTCCAATTTCAGATACATTTATTATAGAAAACGGCTATTTTTTGGACACATTGATAGTTCCCAAACTCAATCCATTTAATATATAGGGAAGAAACAAGTATAGAGTTTGAAAGCACTTACTTTGAAATCAGACATTCCAAGGTTTTGATTCTAGATCTGCAATCATTTTTGCTATATAATCTTTAATAACTCACTGATAATTCAAGACTCAGTGTCCTCAATTGTACAAGATAAATAAAAATTCCAGGTCTGTGAGTTACTGTGAAGATTGAATGAGATGAAGAATGTAAAGCACTTGGTGCAGTACAAATAAATTGTGGCCATTGTTATCAGAAAACCTATATTTTGCAATATTTTGAATACACAATGGCTCTTCTTTTGAGGAATATTCACTGGTGTTCTATAAATTACTTTCATTTCACTTAAACTAATAAACTGTTAAAAGTTAAAATGCAGTGTTTCAATCATCCAGACCTAGAGCTAAGTATAATATTGTGAAGTAATTAAACGATAGAACATGTTATATATTAACAGTGAAGAAAACTTGGAAATAGTGAAAAATATTAAATAAAATGGAAATGCCCTAAAGAGGACTGACTAATCAGTAAGAGATTAATTTTATTCTTCTAAAGTAACAATTATGCATATGTATGTATATATTACATAAGTATTGTTATTTTTTACATAATCTTTTGCAGTTTTTGGTTACTACTTATAAGTAAAACTTTTGATATTTACTTTGTCATTTAAACCTGTGAGATGACTGTGTTCTTGGTAACTTGGCAAAATAAAGACTCTTGCAAAGCTTTAGGATCTGAAATTTTGTAAATTATCCATGTTAAGTTTCTGCATGCAGTAATATGTTTGGTGTCTAATTGCTAAATATTTGAAAACCTACCTTTCTGTAATGTGTCTATAAAGTACTTTGCTGACATTCTGTGTACTTCATAAAATAATTCCCTTTATCCTGATTTCAAATTTTTCTTAAAGTTCCTTAAAAATAAATAAATTCTTCAGTTAATGCTTCACTCATTTATTTTGAAATCTTTAATAGAGAAATGGTGTGAAGCTAAGAATTTTAAAGGAATGATTATTTTCTTGTACCTCAAATTTTTGTAAGGTAGAGTATTTGTTTCATTTTTATAGAAAATATACTGTACATAATCTGAAAATCCAATTTTATTTGCCTTTGCAATTTGAAGGTTTTTAAGGAAGTATGTTTTCATTTCCCAAGTACTTGATTTTTTGTTTATTTAAACTTTTGTAATTGTAATTAGATACATTATCTTCAAGCACTAGAATTATAACATTTGATTTTCTTTTTAATTTATATTAAGATTTTCTTTGTAAAATTAAATCTGCTTACATTCTTAAAATTTTTTTGAATGTTTAAAGTTCAACCTCTATTAAAGGAATAAAATATTTAACAACAGTCTGCTAATAAAAGAAAACATACAATTAAAATCTGTAAAATCTGCATTATACTTAAACTTTCTGAATTAATTTTTATATTGGGTCTTATAATACATCAATAACAAATAAAATTAATTTACCATGACTTTTTCACTTTGAAATACGTGTATATATAATTTTTATTTCTTTCTCCTCCTCTTTTTTTTTTACTTTTATTTACAATTAGAGGTAAGTCCTTCATAAGCATTTATATTTTCACTGTATGCCTTTTTCAGTAACTTCTCATCTTGTAAATGCATTTCTCTTTTCTTATATCTACAGGCTTTTTCCATCCTTCTGAACGTTTTTATTAACTATGCTTTCTTTGAGCTATTTTTGTCATAATCTTTACTTTTATTTATAGCTCAAGCCACACAATGCCTAAACCTAGTTTTCCTTCAGTCAACTAGTTTTGGAACAACAAAATGTTTAAAATTCCAATGCCTGATATATTTTCTTTCAATTTTACATGTTTAGTATTATTTCTTTGAGACAATACAAGGTTCCGTCTGAGGTTTTAATCCTTCTGTCTGGAAAATTTTTGAAGCACAAATCTGTGGGCTATAAATTATTTCTTTGTGTGGGTTTGTGTATGTGCATGTTAATTTTCCTGAAAAAAATCTTAATTTGTTTTTATATTTGAATATTTCAGGATTATTGGATTCTGCAATGACAGTTATCTTTCAATAATTTAAACACATATCTCCCTTATGTTCCAGCTTGCATCATTTTTTTTTTATGCCCATGAAATAGGAGCCAGTAAAGGGTTTTAAGTAGAGGAGAGGCATGATCTGACTGATAACTTTGTTATATTAAGAGCAGACTGTTAAGGGGCAAGGGTAGATGCAGCAAGACTAGTTAGAAGGTGACTCGGTAATCAATGTGAGAGGTACTGGTGGCACAGACCAGGAAGCCAGTAGTGGAGGAGGTGAGAAATGGCCCATTCTAGAAATACTTTGAAGGTAGAGGCAAAAGGAGTAAAAGAAAGAACAGCAAAATCCCAGGTCTCAGAGATAACTACTGTTAATATTACTTTATTTATTCTAACAAAAGAAGGTCACCCTGAAAAGCCATGAAGCTGGCACAGTGTGCTCTGCTCAGTTATGGATACTCTCTCCACTTTCTTTTCACTCCTCAGCCCACTCCAGCCTGGCTTCCACCTCTGCCACTCTACCAAAACTGCTGTGATTAACATCACCAGTTTCCTCAAAGTTGCTCAATCTACTAGATACTTACCTCTCCTCACTTATTTCCCTAACAGCATGTGCCATGGTTGACCCTTCCCTCTTCCTTGGATCTCTCTCTTCCCTGGGCTTCCCTGACCCCACACTCTCCTGGTTTTCCTCCCATCTCTCCGGTCTGTCCTTCTCGGTCTCCTTTGCTGGTTCCTTCTTAGTCTTAGGTACTCTTCCCTTCTAATTTCAAAAACTCTCCCTTGCAAATTCATTTAATCCCATGACTTAAAATATCAGCTAAATGCTGATGGTCCCCAAAAGTATCTCTATCTCCTACTAACTACCCAGTACACACCCCCACTTGGATGTCTCATGGGCATCTCATACTAAATATGTACAAAAGAAATCTTCATCTTCCATCCCAAGTCTCCGTCTCTGTTTTTCAATTATTTATTCAAGAAATATTTATTTAGCCCTACAATATGCCAGGTACTGCGGTTGGCACACAAGATAAAATAATGAGGGACCTTTAGTACATATGTTCTACTTTACAATAAGGAAATAACTGAAATGGTGGAACTATAACCCACAATATCCTTTGAAATTTGCTCTCTGACTACTTGTTAAATTGTACTTTGAATGTTATCACTTTTCTATATATATGTTATATTTCACAAAAATGTAAAAAAAGGTGAGGGGAAAAAAAGGGACAGTGGAAGAGAGGGACAATGAAAAGGAACTTACAGATATGTGTGAAATTACAAATGAGCAAAGTGCTTTGAAGGAGCAGTTATGCCAAGTTATGGGAGCCCCTGAAACTAGTCTTAGAGTTTGGGTTTCTCTCGTTTGGGTTGCTGGGTCTGTGCCAGCCCCATAAGTATGCCCCACAGGGAGCGGCTACTTGACTAGGGCATGGGTGGAGAGGGCCAGGGGTGAGGGTCCAGGCAGGGTGTCTCTCTACCTCTACCCCGCTCCCCTCCATAAACCCCGAGGGCCTGCAGCCTGCCCCTCCAGTCACAGATTCCTTCTGTGACCTCACCAGGTAATGACGACCTCACAGGCAGTCTCAGGGTTTCCAGGGGAGGGTAACTATGCAAACTAGTGCCCTCAGGGAACCTTCCCTACCAGTTCTCTAAGAGACACCAAACCATTTGGTTGCTTGAGGGAGAATGTCTGACCGGATCTTCTACATTAATTCTAACTTGTCTTCTGTCCCCTGGGAGGGCAGCACAGCAGGTAGGCCTGGACTGGGCATCAGTCCAAGAGGTATTTGTGTACACACGCCCTCATCTGGCTGCCACATGTCCTTCTGGGCTTGCCCACCACACCTCAGAACTTGCCCACCATAAGTATTACCAATGGCTTGGAGTCAAGGACCCCTTCAGGGCCCCACGAGGTTCCTGCTTCCTGCTGAGGGCAAGTGAAGTGTCATCCCTGGACAACGGTTAGAAAGGTGCTAATCCGTATAAATCTAGCCTTAGGTTGCAAGGTGCTGCCATTCACATGCTTTCTTGAATGTTGTTTTTGTTGGCAAGTGATACATAGAGCAGTTTGAGGAAGAGCTATTGAGGACCACTCATGTCAGACCCAGGCAGTTTACGATGCTGTCATGTCAACACACACACCAGTGCCCTCAGACACATGCCTGACTGAGCTGCTGGTCCTGGGGCAAAGGGTGGTGTGATAGAGCTGGGAGGAGCAGCAGAACTGAGGGAGAGATGAAGTGCTACTGAAACTGGAGGTCTGGGAAACTGTCTCAGGAGGTTGGGTTAATGTGAGAAGCTCCTTGAACCCAAGCTTGGTATGCAGAATTTGAATCTGAACCTCCTGGTTGCTCTGCCTCAGTACTTTTGCCACTTCCTAATCTAGATAAAAGTATCAGAGGGCTAGAGTTGAGTGTGGTTGAAACAGGCAGCATGACTGGGGCCCAAGATTAGCTGCCAGGAGAGAGGGGTTCTTAACTCATTTATCTGAGATTATTTTTTTTCAAAACTTGGCAACCATTTCTAGTAAAGCCTCAGAAGTAACAGGCCTTAAGAAATGTTTCCTGGGTGGTGGAAGGGAGAGAATCAGAATCATTTTGGGGTTAAACCATTGTCTTTGGGAAAGGGAAACAGATTTCCTAGTCTCCTACTGCTGCCAGAGTCTCCACAGAATTTCTTTTCAGTCAATATACCTTCTCAAGGGGTCTCTTGGGCGTGATGGCCCAGACAGATAGGAGGGCATCAGGCAGCAACAGTGAGAGAGGGGAGGTCCTGGAAAGCAAAAGTGACTGATCAGTTCTGGTCTTCTTCCCTGCAGCTGTGGCTCCTGTTTCAACTCCCACACCTGGCTGCTACCATGTCCTTTACCGAGGGTGTGGAGAAACCCGGGTGTGCTGGCATGGGGAGACGTACTGCCTGGTTGGGGGCTACCGGGTCTATGGGGATGCTCCTGTGGCCACCCCAGCAAAGGCGGAAGCAGAGAAGCCAGGCCCCAGGCGGGGTCTCAAGAGACGCCGAGCTCTGGCAGAGTCAGACGAAGACCCAGCTGCTCTGGCCCCAAAATTCGGCGTTTACAGCATAGTGGCAGGAGGCTGACCCACCAGAAGCTTGCTGGCTGAGCCACTCAATGCAGAGGACAGATATTTAACTGCCTAAGACCTCTAGTGCCTCTTTTTGCAGTGACCTCCTTTGCCCATCACTGGAGATAGAACCTGAGCCTTCCTGCCTGAGCCTGCCCAAGCCCCTTCCATACCAACTGGCCATTGGCAAGGAACTGCAGAAACTGAGATTGCTTTGAACATCCCAGAGTCTGAAGCTGACCTGGAAGAAAACCCTGTGTTCCTCCGCTCAATCCCCTAGTGTTCTTTATTGGGCAGCATAAAGAGAAGTCTGTATTCTGCTAGCCGAGGAAGAACCAGGTGCATACAGAGGGCCTAGATGGGCTCCTGCTCTGAGTCATTGCCAGTGGCCACCAGCAGAACCCAGGAGGGACTGGGCTTCCTGAAACTGGAAGAGACCAAGAGGAAGCAATCTGTGGCCACCCAGGGAGCCTCCTGTCTGAGTTCCTAGGAGGCAGAAGAGGGAGACCCAGGGAGATCTGCTCTCTGGAGCCCCTGGGGCTAGCATACTCCTTTACTCCCAGCCCTTTCTGCCCCTAGTGGGGTCCCTACTGCTCAATAAAATGGTTTTTCTGTAACAGTGTTTGACTTGAAATCCAGTCTGTCCATCCCTGTCCCTGTTCCCTTGAATACCTTCCCATTTGTAGGACTTGGTTGTTCTGTCTCCAAGAGGGACTCTTTGGTTCAGCTTCTGACTACAAGGTGCACTCACTGATCCCTGTGTGAACTGGGGCAGGATGCAAGTAGGTTCTTAAGAAATGGAAAGACTGGTGAGTGCTTCTGTGTGTGTGTGCATGTGTGTGCATGTATAGAAGAGATATAGAAGAGATGCAGGGTTGAGAAGATGCTCTTCTGTCTTATCAATCCATTCATCTATCCATTTATTCAACAAATATTTATTGTGCACTTGTGACATACCAGCCACTGTGCTTGTTGCTTGGGATAAATGAGATGATCAAAGCCACTCTCCTCAACACCCACAACTAAGGGAAGAGACAAACAAGTAAATAACATAATTTCAGGTAGTTATAATTGCTATAAAGAAAAATAAGGCAGGAAAAGAGGGTAGAGTGATGAGGGGGTGCTATTGTACACTAGGTAGTCAGGGAAGGCTTCTTTGAGGAGGTGATATTTCAGCAATGATGTGAATTAAGGAGCTTGTGAGGGATGGGAGGGAACATTCCTGGCAGAGGAAATGACAAGCATAAAGACCCTGAGATAAGAATGAACCTGGCTTGTTCTAGGACCAGCTAAAGAGCCAGTATGGCTGGGGAACTGACTGAGAGAGAACGGAAGATGCCTAGGGAAAAGTAGGCACAGGCCAGACCATAGTGGGCCTTGTCAGCCATGGCCAGAAGTATGGATCTTATTTTAAGCATGATGGGATCTGAGAGAGGGATTTGAAGAGGGTGGTGAAGTGATCTGATGCAGACCACTCTAAATGCTGTCTCCCAAGGCAGTGAAGTACTTGGCTGGTAACGGTGGAATGTCTCAACAGTTAAGGGGACAGTCGGTCCTGGGGAGTGGGGGTGGGGGAGCAGCCAGCAGAGAAGAAACAGCAGGGGGTTGGGGCCTGTGTCCTGGGCCCACCTCCTCAGCAGCCTGCGACCAGCAGGTCCTGTCAGCAGCTCGCTGTGCTCAGCCCCAGGTGAAGCCGCCCACTCTGCGGGCAGCACACACTTCTCTTCAGGGGCCGCAGAGCCAGACCGTTGCCCCTCCTCCTAGCACACACACACACTCTAGGCCAGAAAAGTTTCCAATAACTTAAGAAGTTTCTCCAACTTGGGTTAGAGGAAGGAGGCACAGGTCCAGGGCTCCCAGAGGGTTCCCACTGTGGGGTTCAGTTAACCCACAGAAGTCTGTCTCTGACACTTGGTAAGACTGAGGCAGATTTGTGGTTACTGGAGGAGTCAGACAGGTGGGCAATTCCCAAACATGAAGTAAATAGACTCACCTGGGGCTCTTGTGAAAAACAGAGGTCCCCAGCACGCACACCAGTCTTCCTGAATACATTTTTAAGTGGGGCCTGGAAATTTGCAGTTTGAAAAGCTTCTCATACTACCAGCTTATGGTAATAGAAGGAATTGAGGAACATATTAAATGACACCATGTCACGATACAATCAGCAAATTCTGAAACATGGAATACTGTGCAGGACAAAGGCCACGATGTTTTTTTCAACAAATAAATTGCAAGGAAGTAAAAAGAGAGAAGAAGAACCTACAGATTAAATTTAAGAGCAAACAACCAAATAAAATATGGGCATTCTCTTCTACTTTTTTTTAATATTCATTTTATTGAGATATAGTCACATACCATGCAGTCATACAAAACAAATTGTACATTCGATTGTTCACAGTACCATTACATAGTTGTGCATTCATTGCCAAAATCAATCCCCGACACCCTCATTACGACACATACAAAAATAACCAGAATAATAATTAAAGTGAAAAAGAGCAACTAAAGTAAAAAAGAACACTGGGCACCCTTGTCGGTCTGTTTGTTTGTTTGTTTCCTTCCCCCACCTTTCCACTCATCCATCCACAGACTAGACAAATGGGAGTGTGATCCCTATGGCCCCCCCAATCCCACTGTCCCCCCTCATAAGCCACATTTTTATACAATTGTCTTCAAGATTCATGGGTTCTGGGTTGTAGTTTGATAGTTTCAGGTAACCACCACCAGCTACCCCAATTCATTAGAACCTAAAAAGGGTTGTCTATATTTTGTATAAGAGTGCCCACCAGAGTGACCTCTCAGCTCCTTTTGGAATCTCTCTGCCACTGAAGCTTATTTCATTTCCTTTCACATCCCCCTTTTGGTCAAGATGTTCTCCATCCCACGATGCCAGGTCTACATTTCTCCCTGGGGTCATATTCCACGTTGCCAGCGAGAGTCAATCCCGTGGGTGTCTGATCCGATGTAGGGGGGAGGGCAGTGATTTCACCTTTCAAGTTGGCTTAGCTAGAGAGAGAGGGCCACATCTGAGCAACAAAGAGGCATTCGGGAGGAGGCTCTTAGGCACAATTATAACCAGGCCTAGACTCTCCTTTGTAGCAACAGTCTTCCCAAGGGCAAATTCCGTGGTAGAGGGCTCAACCCATCAAACCACCAGTCCCCTATGTCTGTGGGCATGTTAGCTGCCATCGAGGTAGGGCAGGCCAATACCCCTGCATTCTCCACCAGCTCCTCAAGGGGGCTCTGCATATTTATTTCCTTGCTTTTTTTTTTTTTTAAACTTTTTTTTCCTAAATCAACTGTATGAAAAATAAAAAAAAATAAAAAAAATATAAAAAAAAAAACATACAATAAAAGAACATTTCAAAGAGACCATAACAACGGAGTAAGAAAAGGACAACTAACCTAAGATAACTACTTTACTTCCAACATGTTCTTACTGTACCCCAAGAAAGTAACCTAATATAGCAACATTTCTGTGAACTTGGTCCTACTATACCCATCAGAAATTAACAGACCATAGTCATTCCTGGGCATTCCCAGAACATTAAATAGCTTATCTGTTCTTGGATTATTGGTCCCCCTTCCTTAATTGCTCTCTATCGCTAGTTCCCCTACATTCTACATTATAAACCATTTGTTTTACATTTTTCAAAGTTCACGTTAGTGGTAGCATATAATATTTCTCTTTTTGTGCCTGGCTTATTTCGCTCGGCATTATGTCTTCAAGGTTCATCCATGTTGTCATATGTTTCACGACATCTTTCCTTCTCACTGCCATTCATGCTAAATATCAGCTTTGATTTCCGAACAGTTTACAACAGTTGAACACTATGCGAAGTAGGAATAACACAATGTGCTTGATTTCATTCTTGTGGGATTGACAGACTCTGAGGTGATCTAGCAGGTACTTTTTATGTTATTTCTCATGATATACTTGATCATCATGTTGGGAAATGCAGGGATGATACTGATAATTCACCTGGATCTCCAGCTTCACACCCCCATGTGTTTTTTCCTGAGTCACCTGTCATTCCTTGACCTCTGTTACTCTATGGCCATCACACCTAAAACCCTAGAGAATTTATTGACTTCCAACAAGTATATTTCATTCTTGGGCTGCTTCACCCAGATGTCTTTTCTTTCTTCCTAGGTGTCATTGAATTTTTCCTTCTCTCTTCAATGGCCTATGACTGCTATGTAGCTATCTGCAATCCTCTGACTTACCCAGTTGTTACGTCCAGGAGATTCTGCCAAGCCCTCGTCACTGGGTCCTATGTGATTGGCTTTACTGAATCATTAGTCAATGTTGTTTACATGAACAGTTTGCATTTCTGTAAATCCATTGTAATCCACCACTTTTTCTGTGACACAATCCCAATTTTAGCCCTGTCCTGCACTGACACTCAGGACACTGAAATTATGATACTCATTTTTAGTTGTTTCAATGTATTGATGCCTCTTATCACAATCTCTGTGTCCTATGGGTCCATTCTGTCTACTATCATGAAAATTAATTCCACTTCAGGAAAACGCAAAGCCTTTTCTACTTGTGCCTCCCACCTCCTGGGAGTCACCATCTTTTATAGCACTATGATTTTTACTTATTTAAAACCAAAGCAGTCCTACTCCTTGGGAAGGGATCAAGTGGCCTCTGTGTTTTATACTATGGTGATCCCCATGCTGAATCCACTCATTTACAGTCTTAGGAACAAAGAGATGAAAAATGCTCTCATTAGAATCATGCAGAAGAGAGAAGGCTCCAGGCAATTCAAAGGACAGTGATGCTGTTCATTTAACCTCATCTTTTCTTTCTGTCACATTTGCATATTTACTTGGATTCTATCTAAGATAAATTAATCTTTTAGTTTATAATTCTGTTGAGCCATCTTTTACTTGGCCAAACATGATCTTGAATATCTTCAGAAAAATGGTTTTGGAAATCCATTTTGGAATTGGAAATCATGATTTATGTTTTAAACTCGGTGTTTAAATACATGTGTTTTATAAAGAGCAACTAATATGCAAAATAAGAAAATGTCATATCACCTTTTAAATAATATTGCATAAATCCCCATGGATGTTCCAATTTCAGATACATTTATTATAGAAAACGGCTATTTTTTGGACACATTGATAGTTCCCAAACTCAATCCATTTAATATATAGGGAAGAAACAAGTATAGAGTTTGAAAGCACTTACTTTGAAATCAGACATTCCAAGCTTTTGATTCTAGATCTGCAATCATTTTTGCTATATAATCTTTAATAACTCACTGATAATTCAAGACTCAGTGTCCTCAATTGTACAAGATAAATAAAAATTCCAGGTCTGTGAGTTACTGTGAAGATTGAATGAGATGAAGAATGTAAAGCACTTGGTGCAGTACAAATAAATTGTGGCCATTGTTATCAGAAAACCTATATTTTGTAATATTTTGAATACACAATGGCTCTTCTTCTGAGGAATATTCACTGGTGTTCTATAAATTACTTTCATTTCACTTAAACTAATAAACTGTTAAAAGTTAAAATGCAGTGTTTCAATCATCCAGACCTAGAGCTAAGTATAATATTGTGAAGTAATTAAACTATAGAACATGTTATATATTAACAGTGAAGAAAACTTGGAAATAGTGAAAAATATTAAATAAAATGGAAATGCCCTAAAGAGGACTGACTAATCAGTAAGAGATTAATTTTATTCTTCTAAAGTAACAATTATGCATATGTATGTATATATTACATAAGTTTTGATATTTTTTACATAATCTTTTGCAGTTTTCGGTTACTACTTATAAGTAAAACTTTTGGTATTTACTTTGTCATTTAAACCTGTGAGATGACTGTGTTCTTGGTAACTTGGCAAAATAAAGACTCTTGCAAAGCTTTAGGATCTGAAATTTTGTAAATTTTCCATGTTAAGTTTCTGCATGCAGTAATATGTTTGCTGTCTAATTGCTAAATATTTGAAAACCTACCTTTCTGTAATGTGTCTATAAAGTACTTTGCTGACATTCTGTGTACTTCATAAAATAATTCCCTTTATCCTGATTTCAAGTTTTTCTTAAAGTTCCTTAAAAATAAATAAATTCTTCAGTTAATGCTTCACTCATTTATTTTGAAATCTTTAATAGAGAAATGGTGTAAAGCTAAGAATTTTCAAGGAATGATTATTTTCTTGTACCTCAAATTTTTGTAAGGAAGAGTATTTGTTTCATTTTTATAGAAAATATACTCTACATAATCTGAAAATCCAATTTTATTTGCCTTTGCAATTTGAAGGTTTTTAAGGAAGTATGTTTTCATTTCCCAAGTACTTGATTTTTTGTTTATTTAAACTTTTGTAATTGTAATTAGATACATTGTCTTCAAGCACTAGAATTATAACATTTGATTTTCTTTTCAATTTATATTAAGATTTTTTTTGTAAAATTAAATCTGCTTATATTCTTAAAAATTTTTTGAATGTTTAAAGTTCAACCTCTATTTCAGGAATAAAATATTTAACAACAGTCTGCTAATAAAAGAAAACATACAATTAAAATCTGTAAAATCTGCATTATACTTATACTTTCTGAATTTATTTTTATATTGGGTCTTATAATACATCAACAACAAATAAAATTAATTTACCATGAATTTTTTGCTTTGAAATACATGTATATATAATTTCCATTTCTTTCTCCTCCTCTTTTTTTTTTTTTACTTTTATTTACAATTAGAGGTAAGTCCTTCATAAGCATTTATGTTTTCACTGTATGCCTTTTTCAGTAACTTCTCATCTTGTAAATGCATTTCTCTTTTCTTATATTTACAGGCTTTTTCCATCCTTCTGAACGTTTTTATTAACTATGCTTTCTTTGAGCTATTTTTGTCATAATCTTTACTTTTATTTATAGCTCAAGCCACACAATGCCTAAACCTAGTTTTCCTTCAGTCAACTAGTTTTAGAACAACAAAATGTTTAAAATTCCAATGCCTGATATATTTTCTTTCAATTTTACATGTTTAGTATTATTTCTTTGAGGCAATACAAGGTTCCATCTGAGGTTTTAATCCTTCTGTCTGGAAAATTTTTGAAGCACAAATCTGTGGGGTATAAATTATTTCTTTGTGTGGGTTTGTGTATGTGCATGTTAATTTTTCTGAAAAAAAATCTTAATTTGTTTTTATATTTGAATATTTAAGGATTATTGGATTCTGCAATGACAGTTATCTTTCAATAATTTAAACACATATCTCCCTTATGTTCCAGCTTGCATCATTTTTTTTTTATGCCCATGAAATAGGAGCCAGTAAAGGGTTTTAAGTAGAGGAGAGGCATGATCTACTGATAACTTTGTTATATTAAGAGCAGACTGTTAAGGGGCAAGGGTAGATGCAGCAAGACTAGTTAGAAGGTGATTCGGTAACCAATGTGAGAGGTACTGGTGGCACAGACCAGGAAGCCAGTAGTGGAGGAGGTGAGAAATGGCCCATTCTAGAAATACTTTGAAGGTAGAGGCAAAAGGAGTAAAAGGAAGAACAGCAAAATCCCAGGTCTCAGAGATAACTACTGTTAATATTACTTTATTTATTCTAACTAAAGAAGGTCACCCTGAAAAGCCATGAAGCTGGCACAGTGTGCTCTGCTCAGTTATGGATACTCTCTCCACTTTCTTTTCACTCCTCAGCCCGCTCCAGCCTGGCTTCCACCTCTGCCACTCTACCAAAACTGCTCTGATTAACATCACCAGTTTCCTCAAAGTTGCTCAGTCTACTAGATACTTACCTCTCCTCACTTATTTCCCTAACAGCATGTGCCATGGTTGACCCTTCCCTCTACTAAATATTACCTCTCCTCACTTATTTCCCTAACAGCATGTGCCATGGTTGACCCTTCCCTCTTCCTTGGATCTCTTTCTTCCCTGGGCTTCCCTGACCCCGCACTCTCCTGGTTTTCCTCCCATCTCTCCGGTCTGTCCTTCTCGGTCTCCTTTGCTGGTTCCTTCTTAGTCTTAGGTACTCTTCCCTTCTAATTTCAAAAACTCTCCCTTGCAAATTCATTTAATCCTATGACTTAAAATATCGGCTAAATGCTGGTGGTCCCCAAAAGTATCTCTATCTCCTACTAACTACCCAGTACACACCCCCACTTGGATGTCTCATGGGCATCTCATACTAAATATGTACAAAAGAAATCTTCATCTTCCATCCCAAGTCTCCTTCTCTCTTTTTCAATTATTCATTCAACAAATATTTACTTAGCCCTACAATATGCCAGGTACTGCGGTTGGCACACAAGATAAAATAATGAGGGACCTTTAGTACATATGTTCTACTTCACAGTAAGGAAATAACTGAAATGGTGGAACTATAACCCACAATATCCTTTGAAATTTGCTCTCTGACTACTTGTTAAATTGTACTTTGAATGTTATCACTTTTCTAAATATATGTTATATTTCACAAAAATGTAAAAAAAGGTGAGGGGAAAAAAAGGGACAGTGGAAGAGAGGGACAATGAAAAGGAACTTACAGATATGTGTGAAATTACAAATGGGCAAAGTGCTTTGAAGGAGCAGTTATACCAAGTTATGGGAGCCCCTGAAACTAGTCTTAGAGTTTGGGTTTCTCTCGTTTGGGTTGCTGGGTCTGTGCCAGCCCCATAAGTATGCCCCACAGGGAGCGGCTACTTGACTAGGGCATGGGTGGATGGGGCCAGGGGTGAGGGTCCAGGCAGGGTGTCTCTCTACCTCTACCCCGCTCCCCTCCATAAACCCTGAGGGCCTGCAGCCTGCCCCTCCAGTCGCAGATTCCTTCTGTGACCTCACCAGGTACTGACGACCTCACAGGCAGTCTCAGGGTTTCCAGGGGAGGGTAACTATGCAAACTAGTGCCCTCAGGGAACCTTCCCTACCAGTTCTCTAAGAGACACCAAACCATTTGGTTGCTTGAGGGAGAATGTCTGACCGGATCTTCTACATTAATTCTAACTTGTCTTCTGTCCCCTGGGAGGGCAGCACAGCAGGTAGGCCTGGACTGGGCATCAGTCCAAGAGGTATTTGTGTACACACGCCCTCATCTGGCTGCCACATGTCCTTCTGGGCTTGCCCACCACACCTCAGAACTTGCCCACCATAAGTAGTACCAATGGCTTGGAGTCAAGGACCTCTTCAGGGCCCCACGAGGTTCCTGCTTCCTGCTGAGGGCAAGTGTGTAGTGTCATCCCTGGACAATGGTTCAGAAAGGTCCTAATCTGTATAAATCTAGCCTTAGGTTGCAAGGTGCTGCCATTCACATGCTTTCTTGAATGTTGTTTTTGTTGGCAAGTGATACATAGAGCAGTTTGAGGAAGAGCTATTGAGGACCACTCATGTCAGACCCAGGCAGTTTACGATGCTGTCATGTCAACACACACCGGTGCCCTCAGACACATGCCTGACTGAGCTGCTGGTCCTGGGGCAAAGGGTGGTGTGATAGAGCTGGGAGGAGCAGCAGAACTGAGGGAGAGATGAAGTGCTACTGAGACTGGAGTCTGGGAAACTGTCTCAGGAGGTTGAGTTAATGTGAGAAGCTCCTTGAACCCAAGCTTGGTATGCAGAATTTGAATCTGAACCTCCTGGTTGCTCTGCCTCAGTACTTTTGCCACTTCCTAATTTAGATAAAAGTATCAGAGGGCTAGAGTTGAGTGTGGTTGAAACAGGCAGCATGATTGGGGCCCAAGATTAGCTGCCAGGAGAGAGGGGTTCTTAACTGATTTATCTGAGATTATTTTTTTTCAAAACTTGGAAACCATTTCTAGTAAAGCCTCAGAAGTAACAGGCCTTAAGAAATGTTTCCTGGGTTGTGGAAGGGAGAGAATCAGAATCATTTTGGGGTTAAACCATTGTCTTTGGGAAAGGGAAACAGATTTCCTAGTCTCCTACTGCTGCCGGAGTCTCCACAGAATTGCTATTCAGTCAATACACCTTCTCAAGGGGTCTCTTGGGCGTGATGGCCCAAACAGATAGGAGGGCATCAGCCAGCAACAGTGAGAGAGGGGAGGTCCTGGAAAGCAAAAGTGACTGATCAGTTCTGGTTTTCTTCCCTGCAGCTGTGGCTCCTGTTTCTCCTCCCACACCTGGCTACTACCATGTCCTCTACCGAGGGTGTGGAGAAACCCGGGTGTGCTGGCATGGGGAGACGTACTGCCTGGTTGGAGGCTACCGGGTCTATGGGGATGCTCCTGTGGCCACCCCAGCAAAGGCGAAAGCAGAGAAGCCAGGCCCCAGGCGGGGTCTCAAGAGACGCCGAGCTCTGGCAGAGTCAGACGAAGACCCAGGCTGCTCTGGCCCCAAAATTCGGCGTTTACAGCATAGTGGCAGGAGGCTGACCCACCAGAAGCTTGCTGGCTGAGCCACTCTATGCAGAGGACAGACATTTAACTGCCTAAGACCTCTAGTGCCTCTTTTTGCAGTGACCTCCGTTGCCCATCACTGGAGATAGAACCTGAGCCTTCCTGCCTGAGCCTGCCCAAGCCCCTTCCATACCAACTGGCCATTGGCAAGGAACTGCAGAAACTGAGATTGCTTTGAACATGCCAGAGGCTGAAGCTGACCTGGAAGAAAACCCTGTGTTCCTCCGCTCAATCCCCTAGTGTTCTTTATTTGGCAGCCTAAAGAGAAGTCTGTATTCTGCTAGCCGAGGAAGAACCAGTTGCATAGAGAGGGCCTAGATGGGCTCCTGCTCTGAGTCATTGCCAGTGGCCACCAGCAGAACCCAGGAGGGAATGGGCTTCCTGAAACTGGAAGAGACCAAGAGGAGGCAATTTGTGGCCACCCAGGGAGCCTCCTGTCTGAGTTCCTAGGAGGCAGAAGAGGGAGACCCAGGGAGATCTGCTCTCTGGAGCCCCTGGGGCTAGCATACTCCTTTACTCCCAGTGCTTTCTGGCCCTAGTGGGGTCCCTACTGCTCAATAAAATGGTTTTTCTGTAACAGTGTTTGACTTGAAATCCAGCCTGTCCAAGCCTGTCCCTGTTCCCTTGAATACCTTCCCATTTGTGGGACTTTGTTGTTCTGTCTCCAAGAGGGACTCTTGGGTTCAGCTTCTGACTACAAGGTGCCCTCACTGATACCTGTGTGAACTGGGGCAGGACGCAAGTAGGTTCTTAAGAAATGGAAAGACTGGTGAGTGCTTCTGTGTGTGTGTGCATGTGTGTGCATGTATAGAAGAGATATAGAAGAGATGCAGGGTTGAGAAGATGCCCTTCTGTCTTATCAATCCATTCATCTATCCATTTATTCAACAAATATTTATTGTGCACTTGTTACATACCAGCCACTGTGCTAGTTGCTTGGGATAGATGAGATGATCAAAGCCACTCTCCTCAACACCCACAACTAAGGGAAGAGACAAACAAGTAAATAACATAATTTCAGGTAGTTATAATTGCTATAAAGAAAAATAAGGCAGGAAAAGAGGGTAGAGTGATGAGGAGGTGCTATGTTACACTAGGTAGTCAGGGAAGGCTTCTTTGAGGAGGTGATATTTCAGCAGCGATGTGAATTAAGGAGCTTGTGAGGGATGGGAGGGAACATTCCTGGCAGAGGAAATGACAAGCATAAAGACCCTGAGATAAGAATGAACCTGGCTTGTTCTAGGACCAGCTAAAGAGCCAGTATGGCTGGGGAACTGACTGAGAGAGAAGAACGAAAGATGCCGAGGGAAAAGTAGGCACAGGCCAGACCATAGTGGGCCTTGTCAGCCATGGCCAGAAGTATGGATCTTATTTTAAGCATGATGGGATCTGAGAGAGGGATTTGAAGAGGGTGGTGAAGTGATCTGATGCAGACCACTCTAAATGCTGTCTCCCAAGGCAGTGAAGTACTTGGCTGGTAACGGTGGAATGTCTCAACAGTTAAGGGGACAGTCGGTCCTGGGGAGTGGGGGTAGGGGAGCAGCCAGCAGAGAAGAAACAGCAGGGGGTTGGGGCCTGTGTCCTGGGCCCACCTCCTCAGCAGCCTGCGACCAGCAGGTCCTGTCAGCAGCTCGCTGTGCTCAGCCCCAGGTGAAGCCGCCCACTCTGCGGGCAGCACACACTTCTCTTCAGGGGCCGCAGAGCCAGACCGTTGCCCCTGCTCCTAGCACACACACACCCTCAAGGCCAGAAAAGTTTCCAATAACTTAAGAAGTTTCTCCAACTTGGGTGAGAGGAAGGAGGCACAGGTCCAGGGGCTCCCAGAGAGTTCCCACTGTGGGGTTCAGTTAACCCACAGAAGTCTGTCTCTGACACTTGGTAAGACTGAGGCAGATTTGTGGTTACTGGAGGAGTCAGACAGGTGGGCAATTCCCAAACATGAAGTAAATAGACTCACCTGGGGCTCTTGTGAAACACAGAGGTCCCCAGCACGCACACCAGTCTTCCTGAATACATTTTTAAGTGGGGCCTGGAAATTTGCAGTTTGAAAAGCTTCTCATACTACCAGCTTATGGTAATACAAGGAATTGAGGAACATATTAAATGACACCATGTCACGATACAATCAGCAAATTCTGAAACATGGAATACTGTGCAGGACAAAGGCCACGATGTTTTTTTCAACAAATAAATTGCAAGGAAGTAAAAAGAGAGAAGAAGAACCTACAGATTAAATTTAAGAGCAAACAACCAAATAAAATATGGGCATTCTCTTCTACTTTTTTTTAATATTCATTTTATTGAGATATAGTCACATACCATGCAGTCATACAAAACAAATTGTACATTCGATTGTTCACAGTACCATTACATAGTTGTGCATTCATTGCCAAAATCAATCCCCGACACCCTCATTACGACACATACAAAAATAACCAGAATAATAATTAAAGTGAAAAAGAGCAACTAAAATAAAAAAGAACACTGGGCACCTTGTCTATCTGTTTGTTTGTTTGTTTCCTTCCCCCACCTTTCCACTCATCCATCCACAGACTAGACAAATGGGAGTGTGATCCCCATGGCCCCCCCAATCCCACTGTACCCCCTCATAAGCCACATTTTTATACAATTGTCTTCAAGATTCATGGGTTCTCGGTTGTAGTTTGATGGTTTCAGTATCCGCCACCAGCTACCCCAATTCATTAGAACCTAAAAAGGGTTGTCTATATTGTGCGTAAGAGTGCCCATCAGAGTGACCTCTCAGCTCCTTTTGGAATCTCTCTGCCACTGAAGCTTATTTCATTTCCTTTCACATCCCCCTTTTGGTCAAGAAGATGTTCTCTCTAGAGTCATATTCCATGTTGCCAGGGAGATTCACTGCTCTGGGTGTCTGATCCCAAGTTGGGGGGGGGGCAGTGATTTCACCTTTCAGGTTGGCTTAGCTAGAGAGAGAAGGCCACATCTGAGCAACAACGAGGCATTCAGGAGGAGGCTCTTAGGCATAATTATAGGGAGGCTTAGCCTCTCCTTCGCAGCAACAGTCTTCCCAAGGGCAAATCCCTTGGTAGAGGGCTCAATCCATCAAACCACCAGTCCCCTATGTCTGTGGGCATGTTAGCAACCATCGAGGTAGAGCAGGCCAATACCCCTGCATTCTCCACCAGCTCCTCAAGGGGGCTTTGCATATTTTTTTCCTTGTTTATTTTTTATTTGTTTTTTATTTTTTTTTCTTAAATCAACTGTATGAAAAATAAAAAAAATTAAAAAAAATTTTAAAAAAATATACAATAAAAGAGAATTTCAAAGAGACCATAACAAGGGAGTAAGAAAAAGACTAACCTAAGATAACTACTTTACTTCCAACGTGTTCTTACTCTACCCCAAGAAAGTAACCTAATATAGCAACATTTCTGTGAACTTGGTCCTACTATACCCATCAGAAATAAACAGATCATAGTCATTCCTGGGCATTCCCAGAACACTAAATTTACCCATGATAGCTTATCTGTTCTTCTTGAATTATTGTTCCCCCTTCCTTAATTGCTCTCTATCGCAAGTTCCCCTAAATTCTACATTATAAACGATTTATTTTACATTTCTCAAAGTTCACATTAGTGGTAGCATATAATATTTCTCCTTTTGTGCCTGGCTTATTTAGCTCAGCATTATGTCTTCAAGGTTCATCCATGTTGTCATATGTTTCACAACATCGTTCCTTCTTACTGCCGTGTAGTATTCCATCGTGTGTATATACCACATTTTATGTATCCACTCATCTGTTGAAGGACATTTGGGTTGTTTCCATCTCTTGGAAATTGTGAATAATGCTGCTATGACCATTGGCATGCAGATATCTGTTCGTGTCATTGCTATCCGATCTTCCGGGTATATACCGAGAACTGCAATCTCTGGATCGAAGGGTATCTCTATATCTAGTTTTCTAAGGAACTGCCAGACTGACTTCCAGAGTGGCTGAACCATTCTACAGTCCCACCAACAATGAATAAGAGTTCCAATTTCTCCACATCCCTTCCAGCATTTGTAGTTTCCTATTTGTTTAGTGGCAGCCATTCTAATTGGTGTGAGATGGTATCTCATTGTGGTCTTAATTTGCATCTGTCTAATAGCTAGTGAAGCTGAACATTTTTTCATGTGTTTCTTGGCCATTTGTATTTCCTCTTCAGAGAACTATCTTTTCATAACTTTTGCCCATTTTATAATTGGGCTCTCTGTACTATCGTCATTGAGTTGTAGGATTTCTTTATATTTGCAAGATATCAGTCTTTTGTCAGATACATGGTTTCCAAAAATTTTTTCCCATTGAGTTGGCTGCCTCTTTACCTTTTTGAGAAATTCCTTTGAGGTGCAGAAACTTCTAAGCTTGAGGAGTTCCCATTTATCTATTTTTTCTTTTGTTGCTTGTGCTTCGGGTGTAAAGTCTAGGAAGTGGCCACCTAATACAAGGTCTTGAAGAAATTTTCCTACATTATCTTCTAGGAATTTTATGATACTTTCTTTTATATTGAGATCTTTGGTCCATTTTGAGTTAATTTTTGTGTAGGGGGTGAGGTAGGGGTCCTCTTTCATTGTTTTGGATATGGATACCCAACTCTCCCAGCCCCATTTGTTGAAAAGACCATTATGACTCAGTTCAGTGACTTTGGAGGCCTTATCAAAGATCAGTCAGCCATAGATCTGAGGGTCTATCTCCGAATTCTCAAATTGATTCCATTGATCAATATATCTATCTTTGTGCCAGTACCATGCTATTTTGACAACTGTGGCTTTATAATAAATTTCAAAGTCAAGGAGTGTAAGTCCTCCCACTTGGTTTTTCTTTTTTAGAGTGTCTTTAGCAATTCGAGGCATCTTCCCTTTCCAAATAAATTTGATAACTAGCTTTTCCAAGTCTGCAAACTAGGTTGATGGAATTTTGATTGGGATTGCATTGAATCTGTAGATGAGTTTGGGTAGAATTGACATCTTAATGACATTTAGCCTTCCTATCCATGAACATGGAATATTTTTCCATCTTTTAAGGTGCTTTTATTTCTTTTAATAGAGTTATGTAGTTTTCTTTGTATAGGTATTTTACATCTTTGGTTAAGTTTATTCCTAGGTACTTGATTTTTTAGTTGCTATTGAAAATAGTAGCTTTTTCTTGATTGTCTCTTCAGTTTGTTCATTTATAGCATATAGAAACATTACTGAGTTATGTGCATTAATCTTGTATCCTGCTACTTTGCTAAATTTGTTTGTTAGCTCTAGCAGCTGTATCATCGATTTCTCAGGGTTTTCGAGATATAAGATCATATCATCTGCAAACAATGACAGTTTTACTTCTTCCTTTCGAATTTGGATGCCTTTTATTTCTTTGTCTTGCTGGGTTGCCCTGGCTAGCACTTCTAGCACAATGATGAATAACAGTGGTGATAGCAGGCATCCTTGTCTTGTTCCTGATCTTAGGGGGAAAGTTTTCAGTCTCTCACCATTGAGTACTATGCTGGCTGTGGGTTTTTCATATATGCTCTTTATCGTATTGAGGAAGTTTCCTTCCATTCCTAACTTTTGAAGTGTTTTTATCAAAAACGGATGTTGGATTTTGTCGATTGCTTTTTCAGCATCTATTGAGATAATCATTTGATTTTTCTCTTTTGATTTGTTAATGTGTTGTAATACATTGATTGATTTTCTTATGTTGAACCATCCTTGCATGCCTGGAATGAACCCCAGTTGGTCATGGTGTATGATTTTTTTAATGTGTCTTTGGATTCGATTTGCAAGTATTTTGTTGAGGATTTTTGCATCTATATTCATTAGGGAGATTGGCTAGTAGTTTTCCTTTTTTGTAGCATCTTTGCCTGGTTTTGGTATTAGATTGATGTTAGCTTCATAAAATGAGTTAGCTAGTGTTCCATTTTCTTCATTGTTTTGAAAGAGTTTAAGTAAGATTGGTGTCAATTCTTTTTGGAAAGATTGGTAGAATTCTCCTGTGAAGCCATCTGGCCCTGGGCATTTATTTGTGGGAAGATTTTTGATGACTGATTGGATCTCTTTGATTGTGATTTGTTGTTGAGGTCTTCTGTTTCTTCTCTGGTCAGTCTAGGTTGTTATATGTTTCCAGAAAATTGTCCATTTCCTCTACATTATCCAGTTTGTTGCCATACGGTTGTTCATAGTACCCTCTTATAATTTTTTTAATTTCCTTGGGATCTGCAGTAATGTCACCTTTCTCATTCATTATTTTTATTATATTGGTCTTCTCTCTGTTTGATTTTGTCATTCTAGCTAGGGGCTTGTTAATCTTGTTGATCTTCTCAAAGAACCAACTTTTGGTGTTATTTATCTTCTCTATTGTTTTTTTGTTCTCTTTATCATTTATTTCTGCTTTAATCCTTGTTATTTCTTTCCTTCTACTTGGTTTAGAATTGGTTTGCTGTTCATTTTCTAGCTTCTTCAGTTGATCCATTAGTTCTTTGATTTTGGCTCTTTCTTCCTTTTTAATATATGTGTTTAGTGCTATAAATTTCCCCTTCAGTACCGCTTTTGCTGCATCCCATAGGTTTTGGTATGTTGTGTTCTCATTTTCATTCATCTCTATATATTTAGCAATTTCTCTTGCTATTTCTTCTTTAACCCACTGATTGTTTAGGAGTGTGTTGCTTAACCTTCAGGTATTTGTGAATTTTCTAAGTCTCTGATGGTTATTGACTTCTAATTGTATTCCGTTGTGGTCAGAGAATGTGCTTTGAATGATTTAAATCTTTTTAAATTTATTGAGCCTTGTTTTATGTCCCAGTATATGATCTATTCTGAAGAAAGTCCCATGAGCACTAGAGAAGTATGTGTATCCTGGTGATTTGGGATGTAATCTTCTATATAGGTCTGTTAAATCCAATTCATTTATCAGATTGTTTAGGTTTTCAATTTCCATATTGGTCTTCTGTCTGGTTGATCTATCTATAGGAGAGAGTGATGTGTTGAAGTCTCCCACAATTATTGTGGAAACATCAAGTGCTTCCTTTAATTTTGCCAGTGTTTCTCTCATGTATTTTTTGGCACCTTGATTGGGTGCATAAACATTTATGATTGTTATTTCTTCTTGTTGAATTGCCCCTTTTATTAGTATGTAGTGACCTTTTTTGTCTATCAAAACATCCCTGCATTTAAAGTCTGTTTTATATGAGATTAATATTACTACACCTGCTTTCTTTTGGCTGTAGCTGGCATGAAATATTTTTTTCCATCCTTCCACTTTCAATTTCTTTGTGTCCCTGTGTATACGATGAGTCTCTTGTATGCAGCATATTGATGGTTAATTTTTTTTTTGATCCATTCTGCAAGTCTATATCTTTTAATTGTTAAGTTTAATCCATTTACATTCAATGTTATAACCATGAAGGCATTTCTTGAATCAGCCATCTTATCCTTTGGTTTATGTTTGTCATATATATTTTTCCCTCGTTCTATTAATATCCTTTAATATACCCATACCAAATCTCTTTAGTACTGAACCTCTCTCCTTTCTTTGTTTCTCTGTCTGTAGGGCTTCCTTTAGTATCTCCAGTAGGGGAGGTCTCTTGTTCGCAAATTCTCTCAGCATTTGTTTGTCTGTGAAAAATTTAAGCTCTCCCTCAGATTTGAAGGAGAGCTTTGCTAGATAAAGTATTCTTGGTTGGAAATTTTTCTCATTCACAATTTTAAATGTGTCGTGCCACTGCCTTCTTGCCTCCATGGTGGCTGCTGAGTATTCACTACTTAGTCTTATGCTGTTTCCTTTGTATCTGGTGAATTGCTTTTCTCTTGCTGCTTTCAGAACTTGCTCCTTCTCTTCCATATTTGGCAGTGTGATCAGAATATATCTCAGAGTGGGTTTATTTGGATTTATTCTATTTGGAGTTCGCTGGGCATTTATGATTTGTGTATTTATGTTGTTTAGAAGATTTGGGAAGTTTCCCCCAACAATTTCTTTGAATACTCTTCCTAGACCTTTACCCTTTTCTTCTCCTTCTGGAACACCAATGAGTCTTATATTTGGACGTTTTATATTATCTATCATATTCCTGAGGTCCATTTTGATTTTTTTTGTTTTTTTTCCCCATTCTTTCTTTTGTGCTTTCATTTTCCATTCTGTCATCTTCCAGGTCACTGATTCATTGTTCAACTTCCTCTAGTCTTGTACTATGTGTATCCAGAATTTTTCAATTTGGTCAACAGTTTCTTTAATTTCCACAAGATCATCTATTTTTTTTATTTAGTCTTGAAATGTCTTCTTTATGCTCTTCTAGGGTCTTCTTGATATCCTTTGTATCCTGTATCATGGTCTCATTGTTCATCTTTAGTTCTTTGATTAGTTGCTCTAGGTACTGTGTGTCTTCTGATCTTTTGATTTGGGTGCTTGGGCTTGGGTTATCCATATCGTCTGTTTTTTTCATATGCTTTATAATTTTCTGTTGTTTTTGGCCTCTTGGCATTTGCTTAACTTGATAGTGTTCTTTTAAGATTTGTAGACCAATTGAAGTCCTTATCTCTAATTTGTTAGGTCTACAGCTTCGTGGAGTAAACTTTCTCTAACTAACCAGCAGGTGGTGTCCACGAGCCACCTGTTCTCCACAAGCCAGTTCTCTCCTGCTTTGCCTTTGTGGTGAGTGGGGGAGTGAGTCTTGTGGGGTCCAACTGGTGTACCAAGCTTGCGTGTGTAGTTGTTGTTGCCCGCCCTGTGTATGGGGTGTGTGTCTCGGCTGTCAGGGAGGGGGGTTGGCTCTAATGATCAAATCTCCCTGGTGTTCCTTGAGTTTTAAAGCTGCTGCAATAGTCTAATCCTTCAGTTCAGTCCTGCCCCAGTTTGTCTCTGCCACTGACCCACAAGTCCTTGGTATTGGCGTATGTCCCCTGAGACTTGCAAGTGGGTCCCTCTTCCAGGCTGTGCACCCCTGGTCCTTTGTTGAAAGATGACTGTGCTATGTCACAGGTGAGTGCCATCCCCCAAGGGCAGTTCTGGGCTGCTGGGCTGTGTAGGGAGGCTCCCAGTCTGCTGAAATGATGGCTGAATGGGGCTTTGTTAATTCACACTGCTCCACCTTCCCAACTCTGGGACAACCAGCTGAGGGTGCAGGGAAGGATAATGTTCATGCCCAGTTTTGTGGTATGTGCATGTTATTTGAAGCACTTCTGTCACACTGGGTTGTGTGGGGCAGCTCTGGGCTATGGGGCTGGTGATGGGCAGGAGTATTTCCTGTCCATCGGGATGATGGCTGTGAGCAGACTCCCCCTTTTCTTGGGAAGTTGTGGTATTTAGTGAATTTTCTCAGCCACTGGATTATTGCCTTTTGTCTCAGAGCTCTCTTAATTCTGCTCTTGTCTTGACCTGCCCAAATTGCAAGTCTTTGAGGCTTTCTGTATTGGGCTTCTTAGAGTAATTGTTTTAGAAATAGAAAAAAAGAAGCCCTCCTCACAGATCTAATGGGTTGTTGAAATGCTAAGAGACAAAGCAATTAGGGCCATTAAGGAAAGATGCAGGGGGCAGAGAGATTAATTTGTCTTCAGGATTTGCATATGAGCCTCAGGGCCTGAGCTCTGCCCTTCCCCTTTCTATGTTCACCAGAACTCCAAAAAGCCTCTGCTTTTATTTTGGAGTTTTTCTTGCTGTTTTTTGCTATGACTATTTCCTCTCTACTGAGCTGGCTGCTCTCAGATTCTCTGGTGTCTGGTCTCAGTCTATCTATGGTTGGAGTTTGGATCAGTAGAATGAGTTTCTGATAAGAGCTGCCACTGCAGTTCTCCCTTCTCCTTCCTGGAGCTGACAGCCTCTCCTCCCATGGGACTGAGCCTGGCAGGGAAGGGTGCGGGACCCCTGGCCACAAAAACTTACAGATTTCACTTATCTCAGCAGTTCAACATGCTCATGAGTGTTGTATGAATTATGCCAGAAGTCAAATTGCTCTGCGGTGTCCAGTCCACGCAGTTCCTGGCTTTCTACCTACTTTCCTGGAGGAGTAACTAAAACATACAGCTCACCAATCCACCATCTTGCCCCACCTCCTACTCCTTTAAAACTTAACATGTATTATGTAAGGTGTCTGTGTAAGGCTAACCTGAAACCAGTCTCACGTAAGAAGGAAGTCATTTTTATTCTAATTATACAATTAAAAGCACTTATTCCATATAATGTGCATTTCAGTGCAGCTGACATTCACTTGGTTGTATGTGACAGTGTCACCTTAAAGCTTCATCAAAGATTCACAGCAGGTCTGAACTGCAGGAGTTCAGAACTAACAATATCACAGATAGTTTTTCACCCTGAATTCTCACAGGGAGTGAAAGGCATACTTGAGCTGTCCTAAGGTCACCCTGGGCCAAGAAGAGTGTTCCCAAACACTAGTTTCCTTGCAAAGAAAAAAACAAAAAAAAACCTACCTTCCATATTCTAATATGTTTGGGACTTCATTGGTTGAATACAATTAAACAGATCCCATGATTTACTAACATGAATTCTACATCTTCAAGAGGTGTATAAATGCAGCTTTTCCCAAATTCAGTTGACCTTTCCAGAGAGCACCTGGAACAACCACTGGAGCCCAGGATATTTTTCTATGAAACATTGTTTGAACAATACCAATCTAAAGTAAGTTTTCTAAAGCAGTAGTTCTCAAAATTTAGCATGCATCAGAAACATATGGAAGGCATGTTAAAGCACAGATTGCAATATCCCATTAAAGAGGCCTGGGACAGGACCTGGGAACCTGCATTTCTAAGAGACCTCAAGTGAAGCTGATGCTACTGGACTGTGGACTACACTTTGAGTGGCACGATTCTAGACAACCACCCAAGTCTGCTCAGGAAAGGTTGCATATAGCATTTGCCACAACTTTTTAGCTAGAGTTCCAATCAGCTCGTGAGGTCTTAGAAGGTGCCGATCCTTGGTGGGGTAGAGGAGCTCTGGACTTGACCCTTGGCTGTCCCCCTACTCACCAGGTGACCAGGCACAAAGTCCATCTTAAAAGAGGAATAATAGCAGTCCTCTACAAAGGGATTTGTGGATTTCAAAGAGACATTTTCAAGAAAGCACTAATAAAAAGCATCATACAAGTGTCTTTTGTCATCCAGAAGAATGTTGTCAGTCATAGCAGGAAAATCACAGATGAGTTTTCTGTCTTCTGCTACTGTCAAGCCTTTATGAAGCACGCACTGGCAGCTAACAAAGAGAAAAGGGGCTAAAAATGCAGAAAGCTGCAAGGGGGGAAAACACATAAGTGGCTTACCTAATTAAAAATATCTAATCGTTAAAAAAAGATCAACCCGCAATGAAAGTAGTTAATTATGCTGGCTTTGAAATAGTGTTTAAAAGATACAAAATGCTGATCATTGAACACACTCTTTCCTGCATTCTACCATGTTAATGCAGCTTAAATTTTAACAACAAAAGAATGCAAAAAAAAAAAATGCTTCCACTCAAATACATATGAGTTAGATCTCAAAAATTTAGCTGAGATAGTTCCAATCTTATAAACTACCACAGTGGCAAATTTCAAAGTAATTTTTAAAAAGGGCATTTAATTTGGTTCATATAAAGACCACAGAATGAGAAATGAGCATGTGCTCACAGGTATACATATGTGCGTTGAGTTGTTGCAAAGTACATCTTAGCCAGTGAACTGCCTCTTCTAATTCAAAATTGAACCTGTAAAAATTCATACACATCCATGATGGAATTGTAGTCGATCAGCCATCTTCTTGCCAAGTTTTGGTTTCCTTTTGAACCAAAAAGACTGACTATAAGGCAGAAATTTCCTTGACATGTTGCACGGTTCACTTTATATATGCTCTGGATGACTCTGGAGACAAGACTTGTCTTGAACAGATTTTCCTTTGCAGTAGAGCTGATATACTGCAGTAAACAATGGAAACTTGTTGACTAGGCCCTTCTGTTTGAGGATGTGGTACACTTCAGCAGAAGTTTGAGGTCCTTGGAGTTTCTGCCCATTCAGCATCTGGTTTTCCAGTTCTTCAGTGGTCTTTCCAGTCCTCGCAAATGCCTCCGCCACCCTGCAGTTCCGACTTACTTAGCAGGTGGTGATCAGGTCCAGGAAAGTGGCTGTGGATACCTGGCCCTTGCAGAAGTTCTTGGCAAATGCATTCATTTCACAAGGCCCAGGTGGATGACAGTGGCTTTGGTGTTGTCTCCACATCGGAGGCCAACACGGAACCTGGCTCCCATGGCCACAATTTTCTTAAGAGCACCACAAAGTTCAACAGTATCTGCATCATCAACTACAGTAATTTGAAAATTTGGAGGCTGCAGAAGTTCTTTGAAGAGAAGGCAATTTTCCATTACTTTGCTGCTGATGGTGGTCTCGCAGAACTTTTCTGCAGCCACCTCGTTGGCAATGTTGGCTCCCATCAGCACACTGATGTCAATGCCCATCTTCTCTCGGATGTTGTCAGAAATGAGTTTCAGCCCCCAGGGCCCTCGTCTAACCCCTTGATGAGGGTGATTCCCAGCGTTTCTTTGGGCACCCTTCCAGTAATCTCATCACAGATTCTGTGAATGAACTGGTGAGGAATGACAAACACCAGCAGGTCTGCATCCTGCATTGCCTTGCTGAGATTTGAGACAGCAACCACATTTTCTGGCAGCTTGTGTCCAGGGAGATATTTTACATTTTTGTGGTCGCTATTTATGATGTCTGTTAGTTTTCTCCCATTAACTGTTTCTTCCAAGACCCACATCTTGACCGTGGAGGCAAACTTCTGAAGTTTCTTGACATTATTACCAATTATTTTTGCAACAGCTGAACCCCAGTTGCCGGAGCCCATGATGCACACTTTCAGGGGTGCCGCTGCCATGACCAGACCCGAACGCAGCAGCTGTGCCTTGCCTCCCCTGCCAGCCACCTCGAGGTTAGCATCTTTTTAAATGCTATTAAATGTTTGAATTGATCAGGCTTGTTATCTCCTCAAGTATTTTGGCATTATTTCTGGTGATATTTACCTTGTTCCTCTATGTACTGTATTGACTTTAAACTGTAAGTAAGTTATAAAGTGCTAATTATATTCAGGATAAAAATCTTTGTCAATAACATTTCATAATTATGCTGGACTGTCCCTACTTTATTTCACCAGAAACCACAGGATATCAAGTTGCTTCATTATTATTGATGCTTAGTGAAATCCTTAGTTAGAATTCTAATAGGAATATAGCTTCAAAAGCATTATTTCTGTTTTGTGGCAGGTAATATTTGAGACAACTCTTTCATGCATTATGTTTATCGTATTCCAAATAAATTTCTCTCACAAATAGTAAAATTAATGAGTGAAATTCATGATGTCTTTTCCATTACATTTGGATTTAGCCTGTGTCTTATTTATGATGTACTTACATCAGTGTATATCATAGTAACTATACCATTAACTCAAATATAATGTTTACTTAATATTATTTATGTAATATTACAAATACAATGTATAATTTACTTTGATGATGTTACCAATTCACAAAAAATAGTATTTTTTCTTACATTCAATATTAGAGGAGGGAGTTTTTTCAAACCTCTGAAATTAAAAATATGTTATGCAAATATATTGTATTATAATAAATATTACATATATAATGAGAGTGAATGATCATTCTTATATCCTTTCTCAGTATAATTTCATAGTGGACAAGATGGACAAGCAAATTTAACAATGTCAATGAGTTCCCTACAATGAGAATTGAAGTTTGCCCTGAACTGCAGACTCCCTGTTTTGGGTTCTTCCTCATTGTTTGCATGGTCTCCATGGTGGGTACCCTGAAGGTGATGGTAAAGTTCATGTGTCAACTTGGTCAGGTTATGGTGCCCAGTTGTCTGGGCAAGCATGGACTGGCCTAATTGTTGCTGTGTGGATATTTCATGCCTTAAATGATCAGTAAGCTGATTGCATCTATGGCTGATTATGTCTAAAACCACCTGAGGAGATGGCAGTGGACAATGAGAGAAGTTTCCTCCAATCAATTGAAGGCCTTAAAAGGAGAAATGGTAATGTCAGCAGTCATAAGAGAGAATTTCCATCTCTATTTCAGCCAGCTGTTTCTCCTGGGGATTTCATCAAAACCTTCATTGGAATTCCCAGATTGCAACCTGCCTTATGGAATTTGTACTTGCTCATCTCACTGTTAATGTGAGAAAATTCTTATAAAAACCTCAGACTATTTACAGATGTATATATAAATATCTCCTGCTGGTTCTATTTCTCAGGAGAACCCTGACTACTACATTGGGCTTGATCATCCTCACCATGATATTCTCTAAGCTACAAACACCTGTGTACTTTTTTCCCAGACATCTGACTTTCAATGATCATGGTTATTCAACAGATGTGGGACCCAAAATGCTATTTAATTTTCTTTCAAATCAACTTAAAATCTTCTTTAATTGGTGTGTTACCAAACTCCCTTTCTTCAATATGTTTATCACAAGTGATTTGTTTTTCATTTTGGCCTATGACTACTATGTGGTCATCTGTAAACCTCTGCTCTACACAGTCATCATGTCACAAGCAGCATGCCACTTACTGGGTTCCTTATGACTATAATTTCTTTTTGTCTATGTTGGCTGAGCAGTATAAAAATTTTCAGTTCTTCATTTTGTGGCTATGTCATCAAACATTTATACTGTGATATTCTGCCCTTGATATCTTTTCTTTGCTTGGATACACATAAAATTAAATTGATAATAATGACCTTTTCAGCTTTTAATCTGGTGTCATCACTTCTGATAGTCCTCATGTCCTACATGCTGATCTTTATGGCCATCCTCAGGATGAGCTCTGCAGGGTGCAGGCACAAGTCCTTCTCCACATGTGGATCTCACATGACTGTGGTGGTTTTATTCTATGGAATGCTACACTTTATGTAATGTAGATGCATTACATAAAGTAGTCATTCCTTTGATAGTGATAAAAATGACATCTGCAATTTACATGTTGGTTATTCTCATTCTGAATCCCATGATCTACAGTTTGAGGAACACAGAGGTGAAAAATGCCTTACATAGAACACATGTTCAATTTAAAATTCACTGTTGAATATGGTCAAAATAAATTATGTAATAGGCAATGTATACTGTATTATTCATTCCTTTAGCCTTGTTCTTTTTGTAACCAAGGAATGAGCAAGAATTAATGAAGGAGAAGCATAAAGATAGAGGAATTCCTTCCATATTTTCAGATTGAAATATATTCTGGAGTGTGTTAGAATCAAAGTTGATTGTGGTTGCAAGGAAGCTCAGTACAGTGTGATGATTTGAAGTACTCAGGCACTTGAACTTGATCAAATGCCTCTATTCCAAAACTTACAGTCCCCCTCTTTCATTAGATGTGCCTTTAATTTTCTATATGACACCAAGAAAATCTGGTAACAAAATACTTTGTAATGCTGTAGCCCATTGTATAATATTGGCATCTTTCTCTTTCTTTTTCTCTAAATCAGCATATTTTATCTATACAGTTTAATCACAACAATTAAGGAAATTTTATTGAGGTTAATGAGAGAAGCTTTCTGAGTTTTACATTTTTATTTTTCCCTTTCAGTATGATCTTGATTCCTATCTGTTTGTTTTGTTTATTTATGATTTTTTAAATATTCATAGGAATTCATTTACATGATTTAGAGTATAAACTGCTTGGTCTACCATCATTGCATAAAATTATCAGCATAGCAATAAATGTGGAATTAATGTAACTCATCTGAATAAAAATATATAATACATGGTCACAGCTGTATAAATATTACTTGGTACATGATTTTTTTTAATTTTAAGGTGAAATTTTATAACATATATATATAAATATGAGCTATGGACTGTGAATATGAAAAACATATTGTTAACCCAAGGGAAAAAAGTATTTTGGAGAGACCTATAGTGAAATATTAATATTACTTATTGGTGGTAGCTGAAATTATGGAAATTTCTCAGTTTTATTTTACACTATTTTGCTTATATGGCCTCCCAAAATAATCTTTAGAGAATATTTTTAACATTTTTAAGGGAAGAAGACAAAATATTCTAATACCAAAATTTGTGAAAACAAAATGGATATAAATATAACCCAATTGCCACTGAAAAACAAAATCTTGCTATGTCTTCTGATTGTTCCCCAAATGAAACAAGAAGAGAACATCATACTGAGAGGTAAAAGTTTTAATTGTATATTTGGAAAGTCAGTCACTCTATGTCATTATTAGATAGACATATAAGTTATAGTGCAAACTTTTAACAGTTTTTGTAGAATTAAAAAAGTTAAAAGTCAAGAACTGGTACATAATTGATTATCAAGAATATTTTGAAGATCAATATAATCTAATATATTATAAAGTAATGTGTCAACAAGACAAATGAAAACTAGAATAAGTTGAAATAAAATGAGATATTAGGCCCACTAGTGTGTTTAAGCCAAATAAATTCAGTTTGTGTTTTAGGTTAAAACCCTAAAAAGATGAGCATTATATATTTCCATGTATGTAGTGACTAAGAAACACACTAATAAAAATTCAAGGTTAATACAGCTTCCTCCTAAGGCCTGGGCCTGTCTGGTCTGGGAAAATCTGATTGGG
The DNA here is from genome assembly GCF_015220235.1 of Choloepus didactylus. Classification (NCBI taxonomy): domain Eukaryota; kingdom Metazoa; phylum Chordata; class Mammalia; order Pilosa; family Megalonychidae; genus Choloepus; species Choloepus didactylus. The sequence goes on from NC_051327.1 coordinate 51,585,294, forward strand.
GAAATCAAGGAAACCAGATGCCTGCAAAACAAATACTACAAATCACACTAGGAAAAATGAAGAAATGGCCCAAAGTAATAAACTTACACTTCAAATGAGATACAGGAATTGAAATAACTAATTATTAATCAAACAAATCTCCTAAATCAATTCAAAAATCAAGTCAAAGAGTTGAGGAAAGATACAGCAAAAAGATGTAGGATATAAAGAAGATATTGGACAGGAATAAGGAAGAACTTGAAAGTTTCAAAAAACAAATGGCAGAACTTATGGAAATGGAAGGCACAAATACAAGATATGAAAAAACACAAAGGAGACATACAACAGCTGATTTGAAGAGATAGAAGAAAAAATTCATGAACTGGAGGACAGGACATCTGAAATCATAGACGCAAAAGAACAGATAGGGAAAAGAATGGAAAAATATGAGCACTGTCTCAGGGAATTGAATGACAACATAAAAAACAAATGTACATGTCATGGGTGTCCCAGAAGGAGAAGAGAAGAGAAAAGGGGTAGAAACCATAATGGAGTAAATAATCACTGAAAATTTCCCATCTCTTATGAAGGACAAAAAATTACAGATCCAAGAAGTACAGTGTACCCAAACAAAATAGATCCAAATAGACCTAAATGAAGACACTTAATAATCAGATTATCAAATGACAAAGACAAAGAATTCTGAAATTGGAAAGAGAAAAGTGATCCATCACATATAAGGCTAGCTCAATAAGACTATGTTTGGATTTCTCGGTAGAAACCATGGAAGTGAGAAGGCAGTGGTATGATATATTTAAGATATTGAAAGAGGAAAACTGCCAACCAAGATTTCTATATATGGTGAAACCGTCCTTCAAAAATGAGAGAGAGTTTAAAATATTCTCAGAAAAACAGACAATGAGAGAGCTTGTGAACAAGATACCTGCTGTACAGGAAATACTAAAGGGACCACTATAGACAGATAGAAAAAGACAGGAGAGAGAGGTTTGGGGCACAATATTAGGTGATGGTAGCACAATAATGTAAGTAAACTGAACAAAGATAACTGTGAGTACAGTTGAAAGAGGAAAGTTAGAGCCGTGTAGGACACCAGAAGGAAAGTATGAAGATAAAGATTGGGACTTTATAACTTATTGAAACCTAGAGTGATCAATGATCGTGACTAAATGTAAAAACACATTTCCACATGAGGGAGAACAAATGCATGTCAACTTTGCAAGGTGTTAAAAATGGGGTGGTATTGGGGAAAAATGCAGTCAATTCAAACTAAAGTCTGTAGTTAACAGTAACATTGTAATATGCCTCCATTTATTGTAACAAAGGCAATATACCAAAGCTAAATTTCTATAAGAGGGGGATATAAGGAAATGGTATATTATTCTTGGCATTGGTGTTGTGTGACTTTTTAAATTGTATTTCATTTTAATTTTATTTTTTCTTTTATTGCTTTGTAGTTTTCATTTTTTTCTTTGTTTAATTTTTTTCTTTTTACTTTTTTTGTGCCTCTTATTCTTTCTTTGTGGAATAAATGGAAATGTCCTTATATAAATAGTGGTGGTGAATGCATAACTATGTGATTATACAGGGAACCATTGATTGTTTACTTAGAATGGAATGTATGGTTTGTGAATAAAACCATGTAAAATAAACTGAGGGATACAAGTGCTGGGGGAAATGTGGAGACAGGGATGTACCTAATCACCACTGGTGGGGAAGTAGAATGGTGCAGCACCTCTGGAGGGCAGTGCAGTGTTTCCACAGGAAGCTAAGCATGGGGTTTCCATATGATCCTGCAACTCAGTTATTGGGTATGGACTTGAAGGAACTGAAAAGAGGGACACAAATGTACATTAGCACAGTCAGGTTTATGGTGTCAGTGTTCATGATTTGGTGTGGATGGAGGTGACATAAGGGTACACTGACTGATGAACAGAAAAATGGTGAACTGTGGTGTAAAAATATAATGGAATATTGAGCTGCTACAAGAAGGAGTGGGGTTGTGAGGTGAATGGACATTGAGGAAATTATGTTGAGTGAAATAAACCAGAAATGAAAAGAAAAATATTATAGTGCCTAATATGAATTAATTATAATGTGCAAACTCTGAGAATTAGTCTGAGATCATAGGTTATTGGGGGAAGGTTTATTGTAAAGGTTACTAGATTGTAAGCTCTTACAGCAGTTAACATCTATTCTTCAGTTGTTATGGTTATTTCTAAATTCTGAGATGCTGAGCTTTTTTTTTCTTTTAATAATCCAATTTTATTGAGATATATTCACATACCATGGAGTCATACAAAGTGTACAATCAATGGTTCACAGTACCACCATATAGTTGTGTGTCCATCACCAAAATTAATTTTTGGACATTTTCATTACCACACACACAAAAGTAATAAAAATAAAAATTAAAGTGAAAATGAACAATTAAAGTAAAAAAAAGAACTCTGAGTGTTTTTTTTGTTTGTTTTTTTGTTTGCCTCCATTTTTCTACTCATCCATCCATAAACTAGACAAAGGGGAGTGTGGTCCATATGGCTTTCCCAATCACATTGTCACCTCTTATAAGCTACATTTTTATACAATCATCTTCAAGATTCAAGAGTTCTGGGTTGTAGTTTGTTAGTTTTAGGTATTTACTGACAGCTATTCCAATTCATTATAACCTAAAAAGGGTTATCTATATTGTGTGTAAGAGTGCCCACCAGAGTGACCTCTTGGCTCCTTTTGGAATCTCTCAGCCACTGAAATTTATTTCATTTCATTTCACATCCCCCTTTTGGTCAAGAAGATGTTCTCCATCCAATGATACTGGGTCCAGATTCCTCCCCAGGAGTCATATTCCATGTTGCTAGGGATATTTACATCCCTGGTTGCCCAATCCCATGTAGTGGGGAGGGCAGTGATTTCACCTACCAAGTTGGCTTAGGTAGAGAGAGAGGGCCACATCTGAGCAACAAAGAGGCATTCAGGAGGAGACACTTAGACACAATTATAAGCCAGCATGGCCTCTCCTTTGCAGTAGCAGTCTTCCCAAGGGCAATTCCCATGATTGAAGGCTCAGCCCATCAAACCACCAGTCCCCAATGTCTGTGAGCACATCAGCAACCATCAAGGTGGGGAAGCCCAACACCCCTGCATTCTCCCCCAACAATGTTCACATTAGCAGTGATGCTGAGCTTTTGTGTATAACCTGGTCAGTCCCTGGAACTTTAGGCATCTGTGTGAACTTTTTACTGATTCTATATTATTTCCTTTTCATGAATGTCATATGCAGAATTAGAGAGTTTCTAAGCTTTTCTAGATTGGATTTTTTCACTTAGCAATATGCATTTAAGGTTCCTAGATATCTTTTCATGGCTTGATAGCTCATTCCTTCTGATCACTGAATAACTCTGCATTGTATGGATGTGTGGCAGATTGTTTATCCATGACCCTCTTGAAGTGTGTATCAGTTACTCCCATTTTTTGGTGATTATGAATATGCTCACAAGCATTGAGGGTACTAATTTAGAAGGCTGAACCCTTGATCTTTTGACTTGCTTTTATGAAATTTTTACTTCAAAGGAGAAGCTAAGTCTATTTAAAATTATGCCAAAGAGTCAACCCCAGAGAATCTCTTGTTGTTTAACATGGCCTGTCACTTTCTAAGCCCACTGGGCAGGTAAACTCAATGCCCTCCCCACCATGTGGACATGCCTCCCAGGGGAGTAAATCTCCCTGGCAAAATGGGACATGACTCCCAGGGATGAGCTTGGCCCTGGCATCCTGGGATTGTGGAAACCTTCTTGGACAAAAAGGGGGAATAAAAATGAACCAAAACAATGTTTCAGTGGCTTAGAAATCTCAAACAGAGTCAAGAGGTCATTCTGGAGGTTATTATGCATTGCATTGATATTCCTTTTTAGTTTTTAGCATATTGGAATAGCTAGAAGAAAATACCTGAAACTGTTGAACTGCAACCCAGTAGCCTCTATTCTTGAAGAAGGCTGTATAACTATATAGCTTACACTGTGTAACCATGTGATTGTGAAAACTCTGTGGCTCTCATTTCCTTTATATGGTATATGGAGAGATGAATAGAAAAATGAGGACAACAAGTAAAGGAATAATAGGGAGGGTTGGTGGTATGGGGTGATTTGGGAGTTCTTTAACTTTTATTCTTATACTTTTTTGTGTGTGGTAACGCAAACGTTCGAAAATTGATGGTGGTGATGACTGCACAACCATATAATGGGAGCAACTGAATGTAAACCATGGATGATTGTATGGTATGTGACTATATGTCAATAAAAGTTTTTTTTTTTTTTTTTAACTCAAGGGTAAGGACATAAAAAGGAAAGTTAGGAGGCGGGGCAAGATGGCAGACTGGTGAGCTGTATGTTTTAGTTACTCCTCCAGAAAAGTAGGTAAAAAGCCAGGAACTGCGTGGACTGGACACCACAGAGCAATCTGTCTTTGGGCATACTTCATACAACACTCATGAAAACGTGGAACTGCTGAGATCAGCGAAATCTGTAAGTTTTTGCGGCCAGGGGACCCGCGCCCCTCCCTGTCAGGCTCAGTCCCGGGGGAGGAGGGGCTGTCAGCTCCAGGAAGGAGAAGGGAGAATTGCAGTGGCTGCTCTTATCGGAAACTCATTCTACTGATTCAAACTCCAACCATAGATAGACTGAGACCAGACACCAGAGACTCTGAGAGCAGCCAGCCCAGCAGAGAGGAGACAGGCATAGAAAAAAAACAACACGAAAAACTCCAAAATAAAAGCAGAGGATTTTTGGAGTTCTGGTGAACACAGAAAGGGGAAGGGCGGAGATCAGGCCTTGAGGCGCATATGCAAATCCCGAAGCAAGGCTGATCTCTCTGCCCTGTGGACCTTTCCTTAATGGCCCTGGTTGCTTTGTCTATTAGCATTTCAATAACCCATTAGATCTCTGAGGAGGGCCGTTTTTTTTTTTTTTTTTTTTTTTTTTTAAATCCTTTTTGCTTTTTCTAAAACAATTACTCTAAGAAGCTCAATACAGAAAGCTTCAAAGAATTGAAATTTGGGCACGTCAAGTCAAGAGCAGAACTAAGAGAGCTCTGAGACAAAAGGCAATAATCCAGTGGCTGAGAAAATTCACTAAACAACACAACTTCCCAAGAAAAGGGGGGTGTCCGCTCACAGCCACCATCCTGGTGGACAGGAAACACTCCTGCCCATCGCCAGCCCCATAGCCCAGAGCTGCCCCAGACAACCCAGTGTGACGGAAGTGCTTCAAATAACAGGCACACACCACAAAACTGGGCGTGGACATTAGCCTTCCCTGCAACCTCAGCTGAATGTCCCAGAGCTGGGAAGGGGGAGCAGTGTGAATTAACAGAGCCCCATTCAGCCATCATTTGAGCAGACTGAGAGCCTCCCAACACAGCCCAGCAGCCCAGAACTGCCCTGGGGGGACGGCACTCACCTGTGACATAGCACAGTCATCCCTCAACAGAGGACTCGGGGTGCACAGCCTGGAAGAGGGGCCCACTTGCAAGTCTCAGGAGCCATACGCCAATACCAAAGACTTGTGGGTCAGTGGCAGAGACAAACTGTGGCAGGACTGAACTGAAGGATTAGACTATTGCAGTAGCTTTAAAACTCTAGGATCATCAGGGAGATTTGATTGTTAGGGCCACCCCCCCCTCCCCGACTGCCCAGAAACACGCCCCACATACAGGGCAGGCAACACCAACTACACACGCAAGCTTGGGACACCAATTGGGCCCCACAAGACTCACTCCCCCACTCACCAAAAAGGCTAAGCAGGGGAGATCTGGCTTGTGGAGAACAGGTGGCTCGTGGACGCCACCTGCTGGTTAGTTAGAGAAAGTGTACTCCACGAAGCTGTAGATCTGATAAATTAGAGATAAGGACTTCAACTGGTCTACAAACCCTAAAAGAACCCTATCAAGTTCAGCAAATGCCACGAGGCCAAAAACAACAGAAAATTATAAAGCATATGAAAAAACCAGACGATATGGATAACCCAAGCCCAAGCACCCAAATCAAAAGACCAGAAGAGACACACCTAGAGCAGCTACTCAAAGAACTAAAGATGAACAATGAGACCATAGTACGGGATATGAAGGAAATCAAGAAGACCCTAGAAGAGCATAAAGAAGACATTGCAAGACTAAATAAAAAAATGGATGATCTTATGGAAATTAAAGAAACTGTTGACCAAATTAAAAAGATTCTGGACACTCATAGTACAAGACTAGAGGAAGTTGAACAACGAATCAGTGACCTGGAAGATGACAGAATGGAAAATGAAAGCATAAAAGAAAGAATGGGGAAAAAAATTGAAAAACTCGAAATGGACCTCAGGGATATGATAGATAATATGAAACGTCCGAATATAAGACTCATTGGTGTCCCAGAAGGGGAAGAAAAGGGTAACGGTCTAGGAAGAGTATTCAAAGAAATTGTTGGGGAAAACTTCCCAAATCTTCTAAACAACATAAATACACAAATCATAAATGCTCAGCGAACTCCAAATAGAATAAATCCAAAAAAACCCACTCCGAGACATATACTGATCACACTGTCAAACATAGAAGAGAAGGAGCAAGTTCTGAAAGCAGCAAGAGAAAAGCAATTCACCACATACAAAGGAAACAGCATAAGACTAAGTAGTGACTACTCAGCAGCCACCATGGAGGCAAGAAGGCAGTGGCACGATATATTTAAAATTCTGAGTGAGAGGAATTTCCAGCCAAGAATACTTTATCCAGCAAAGCTCTCCTTCAAATTTGAGGGATAGCTTAAATTTTTCACAGACAAAGAAATGCTGAGAGAATTTGCTAACAAGAAACCTGCCCTACTGGAGATACTAAAGGGAGCCCTACCGACAGAGAAACAAAGACAGGACAGAGAGACTTGGAGAAAGGTTCAGTACTAAAGAGATTCGGTATGGGTACAATAAAGGATATTAATAGAGAGAGGGAAAAATATGGCAAACATAATCCAAAGGATAAGATGGCCGATTCAAGAAATGCCTTCACGGTTTTAACGTTGAATGTAAATGGATTAAACTCCCCAATTAAAAGATATAGATTCACAGAATGGATCAAAAAAAATGAACCATCAATATGTTGCATACAAGTGACTCATCTTAGACACAGGGACACAAAGAAACTGAAAGTGAAAGGATGGAAAAAAATATTTCATGCAAGCTACAGCCAAAAGAAAGCAGGTGTAGCAATATTAATCTCAGATAAAATAGACTTCAAATGCAGGGATGTTTTGAGAGACAAAGAAGGCCACTACATACTAATAAAAGGGGCAATTCAGCAAGAAGAAATAACAATCGTAAATGTCTATGCACCCAATCAAGGTGCCACAAAATACATGAGAGAAACATTGGCAAAACTAAAGGAAGCAATTGATGTTTCCACAATAATTGTGGGAGACTTCAACACATCACTCTCTCCTATAGATAGATCAACCAGACAGAAGACCAATAAGGAAATTGAAAACCTAAACAATCTGATAAATGAATTAGATTTAACAGACATCTACAGGACATTACATCCCAAATCACCAGGATACACATACTTTTCTGGTGCTCACGGAACTTTCTCCAGAATAGATCATATGCTGGGACATAAAACAAGCCTCAATAAATTTAAAAAGATTGAAATTATTCAAAGCACATTCTCTGACCACAATGGAATACAATTAGAAGTCAATAACCATCAGAGACTTAGAAAATTCACAAATACCTGGAGGTTAAACAACACACTCCTAAACAATCAGTGGGTTAAAGAAGAAATAGCAAGAGAAATTGCTAAATATATAGAGACGAATGAAAATGAGAACACAACATACCAAAACCTATGGGATGCAGCAAAAGCAGTGCTAAGGGGGAAATTTATAGCACTAAACGCATATATTAAAAAGGAAGAAAGAGCCAAAATCAAAGAACTAATGGATCAACTGAAGAAGCTAGAAAATGAACAGCAAACCAATCCTAAACCAAGTACAAGAAAAGAAATAACAAGGATTAAAGCAGAAATAAATGACATAGAGAACAAAAAAACAATAGAAAGGATAAATACCACCAAAAGTTGGTTCTTTGAGAAGATCAACAAGATTGACAAGCCCCTAGCTAGACTGACAAAATCAAAAAGAGAGAAGACCCATATAAACAAAATAATGAATGAAAAAGGTGACATAACTGCAGATCCTGAAGAAATTAAAAAAATTATAAGAGGATATTATGAACAACAGTATGGCAACAAACTGGATAATGTAGAAGAAATGGACAATTTCCTGGAAACATATGAACAACCTAGACTGACCAGAGAAGAAATAGAAGACCTCAACCAACCCATCACAAGCAAAGAGATCCAATCAGTCATCAAAAATCTTCCCACAAATAAATGCCCAGGGCCAGATGGCTTCACAGGGGAATTCTACCAAACTTTCCAGAAATAACTGACACCAATCTTACTCAAACTCTTTCAAAACATTGAAAAAAATGGAACACTACCTAACTCATTTTATGAAGCTAACATCAATCTAATACCAAAACCAGGCAAAGATGCTACAAAAAAGGAAAACTACCGGCCAATCTCCCTAATGAATATAGATGCAAAAATCCTCAACAAAATACTTGCAAATCGAATCCAAAGACACATTAAAAAAATCATACACCATGACCAAGTGGGGTTCATTCCAGGCATGCAAGGATGGTTCAACATAAGAAAAACAATCAATGTATTACAACACATTAAAAACTCGAAAGGGAAAAATCAATTGATCATCTCAATAGATGCTGAAAAAGCATTTGACAAAATCCAACATCCCTTTTTGATAAAAACACTTCAAAAGGTAGGAATTGAAGGAAACTTCCTCAACATGATAAAGAGCATATATGAAAAACCCACAGCCAGCATAGTACTCAATGGTGAGAGACTGAAAGCCTTCCCTCTAAGATCAGGAACAAGACAAGGATGCCCGCTGTCACCACTGTTATTCAACATTGTGCTGGAAGTGCTAGCCAGGGCAATCCGGCAAGACAAAGAAATAAAAGGCATCCAAATTGGAAAAGAAGAAGTAAAACTGTCATTGTTTGCAGATGATATGATCTTATATCTAGAAAACCCTGAGAAATCAACGATACACCTACTAGAGCTAATAAACAAATTTAGCAAAGTAGCGGGATACAAGATTAATGCACATAAGTCAGTAATGTTTCTATATGCTAGAAATGAACAAACTGAAGAGAAACTCAAGAAAAAGATACCATTTTCAATAGCAACTAAAAAAATCAAGTACCTAGGAATAAACTTAACCAAAGATGTAAAAGACCTATACAAAGAAAACTACATAACTCTACTAAAAGAAATAGAAGGAGACCTTAAAAGATGGAAAAATATTCCATGTTCATGGATAGGAAGGCTAAATGTCATTAAGATGTCAATTCTACCCAAACTCATCTACAGATTCAATGCAATCCCAATCAAAATTCCAACAACCTACTTTGCAGACTTGGAAAAGCTAGTTATCAAATTTATTTGGAAAGGGAAGATGCCTCGAATTGCTAAAGACACTCTAAAAAAGAAAAACGAAGTGGGAGGACTTACACTCCCTGACTTTGAAGCTTATTATAAAGCCACAGTTGCCAAAACAGCATGGTACTGGCACAAAGATAGACATATAGATCAATGGAATCGAACTGAGAATTCAGAGATAGACCCTCAGATCTATGGCCGACTGATCTTTGATAAGGCCCCCAAAGTCACCGAACTGAGCCATAATGGTCTTTTCAACAAATGGGGCTGGGAGAGTTGGATATCCATATCCAAAAGAATGAAAGAGGACCCCTACCTCACCCCCTACACAAAAATTAACTCAAAATGGACCAAAGATCTCAATATAAAAGAAAGTACCATAAAACTCCTAGAAGATAATGTAGGAAAACATCTTCAAGACCTTGTATTAGGAGGCCACTTCCTAGACTTTACACCCAAAGCACAAGCAACAAAAGAGAAAATAGATAAATGGGAACTCCTCAAGCTTAGAAGTTTCTGCACCTCAAAGGAATTTCTCAAAAAGGTAAAGAGGCAGCCAACTCAATGGGAAAAAATTTTTGGAAACCATGTATCTGACAAAAGACTGATATCTTGCATATACAAAGAAATCCTACAACTCAATGACAGTAGTACAGACAGCCCAATTATAAAATGGGCAAAAGATATGAAAAGACAGTTCTCTGAAGAGGAAATACAAATGGCCAAGAAACACATGAAAAAATGTTCAGCTTCACTAGCTATTAGAGAGATGCAAATTAAGACCACAATGAGATACCATCTAACACCGGTTAGAATGGCTGCCATTAAACAAACAGGAAACTACAAATGCTGGAGGGGATGTGGAGAAATTGGAACTCTTATTCATTGTTGGTGGGACTGTATAATGGTTCAGCCACTCTGGAAGTCAGTCTGGCAGTTCCTTAGAAAACTAGATATAGAGCTACCATTCGATCCAGCGATTGCACTTCTCGGTATATACCCGGAAGGTCGGAAAGCAGTGACACGAACAGATATCTGCACGCCAATGTTCATAGCAGCATTATTCACAATTGCCAAGAGATGGAAACAACCGAAATGTCCTTCAACAGATGAGTGGATAAATAAAATGTGGTATATACACACGATGGAATACTATGCGGCAGTAAGAAGGAACGATCTGGTGAAACATATGACAACATGGATGAACCTTGAAGACATAATGCTGAGCGAAATAAGCCAGGCACAAAAAGAGAAATATTATATGCTACCAGTAATGTGAACTTTGAAAAATGTAAAACAAATGGTTTATAATGTAGAATGTAGGGGAACTAGCAGTAGAGAGCAATTAAGGAAGGGGGAACAATAATCCAAGAAGAACAGATAAGCTATTTAACGTTCTGGGGATGCCCAGAAATGACTATGGTCTGTTAATTTCTGATGGATGTAGTAGGAACAAGTTCACTGAAATGTTGCTATATTATGTAACTTTCTTGGTGTAAAGTAGGAACATGTTGGAAGTTAAGCAGTTATCTTAGGTTAGTTGTCTTTTTCTTACTCCCTTGCTATGGTCTCTTTGAAATGTTCTTTTATTGTATGTTTGTTTTCTTTTTAACTTTTTTTTTCATACAGTTGATTTGAAAAAAGAAGGGAAAGTTAAAAAAAAAAAAAAGAAAGAAAAAAGACAAACAAGGAAAAAAAAAAAAAAAGATGTAGTGCCCCCTTGAGGAGCCTGTGGAGAATGCAGGGGTATTCGCCTACCCCACCTCCATGGTTGCTAACATGACCACAGACATAGGGGACTGGTGGTTTGATGGGTTGAGCCCTCTACCATAAGTTTTACCCTTGGGAAGACGGTTGCTGCAAAGGAGAGGCTAGGCCTCCCTGTATTTGTGCCTAAGAGTCTCCTCCTGAATGCCTCTTTGTTGCTCAGATGTGGCCCTCTCTCTCTGGCTAAGCCAACTTGAAAGGTGAAATCACTGCCCTTCCCCCTACGTGGGATCAGACACCCAGGGAAGTGAATCTCCCTGGCAACGTGGAATATGACTCCCGGGGAGGAATGTAGACCTGGCATCGTGGGATGGAGAACATCTTCTTGACCAAAAGGGGGATGTGAAAGGAAATGAAATAAGCTTCAGTGGCAGAGAGATTCCAAAACGAGCCGAGAGATCACTCTGGTGGGCACTCTTACGCACACTTTAGACAACCTTTTTTAGGTTCTAAAGAATTGGGGTAGCTGGTGGTGGATACCTGAAACTATTAAACTACAACCCAGAACCCATGAATCTCGAAGACAGTTGTATAAAAATGTAGCTTATGAGGGGTGACAGTGGGATTGGGAATGCCATAAGGACCAAACTCCACTTTGTCTAGTTTATGGATGGATGTGTAGAAAAGTAGGGGAAGCAAACAAACAGACAAAGGTACCTAGTGTTCTTTTTTACTTCAATTGCTCTTTTTCACTCTAATTATTATTCTTGTTATTTTTGTGTGTGTGCTAATGAAGGTGTCAGGGATTGATTTAGGTGATGAATGTACAACTATGTAATGGTACTGTAAACAATCGAAAGTACAATTTGTTTTGTATGACTGCGTGGTATGTGAATATATCTCAATAAAATGATGATTAAAAAAAAAAAAAAAAAAAAAAAAAAAGGAAAGTTAGCCAAAAGTAAAATGCAGTAACTCATGACAAAATAAATGAATAAACAAATAAATGCATAAATATATAGTTAAACAATTATTTGCTCACTTGTGAGCACAAATTGCCCCAAACAGTATATACCCAGGGCATTTTGTGAAACTTTCAAATGCTTCAAGGATAATCAACAATTACTTAACATCTCCAAAGAGAGAATCTAAAAGGGTGAAAAATATCCATATATTTTTCTCACTATGCCATATTAAGAAGCACATAGGGAAGGCCGTACAGAGGACTCAATACAGGTAAAAAGAAATTTTCATTTGATGTCAGATTTTACGAGTATCTACAATGATTCACCAACCTTTGCAAGGTTACATTTACATTCAATGGCAAAACTATAGTAAGATATCAGGATTTTGTTTCATTTCTTTCTGCCTTCTACTACCCAATAGTGTCTAAGCAAAATATGATATTTGTCCTTTGTTCTTTATATTAATTACAAATATCTTCACATTTTTTTGTGAGGCTATATTCTCATAAGCATCTTTAAAACACTATATTGCTTAGTTAATATTTATGTTTCATATAACACAAATAAGTATATGATAATCGAGGTCAAAACTGAGAGCAAATAAAGCATAATCAAAGAGACAGGAATAAAAAATGATCACAGAATTTTTAAGGTACATGTACTCATTTTTTGATTTTTGAGTCTCCAATTTTTTTTTGTCATTTAATGGTTCTAAGCTCTTTAATGTCCCTCTCAAATTAATTCAGTATTTAATGTCTATTGAAACATGTAGAATGCCCTACATAATTAGCAGGTGAAAGAAGGCAAATTTTGTAAACATAATTGATGATTTGGGATTAAGAGTGAATCATACACTACTTCCTCAGGGAGCATCACAATGGGAGATGTAAACCATAAATTCTTCCTACCCAAGAAAAAAGTTTGAGAAATTTGGGGATAATAAAATCCAGTGCTTCATTAAAATTGAGTGTTAGGGAAATCACAGACACCTGTTAAGAGGTCATCTCCCAGACCTCACTGAACCCCACCTCCTTCTCTGGGGAGTCACAAACATATTTTCAGTAGCTATCCACAGGCCTCCCACTACACCTGACTCTTGTTCTATTGTGTGCTATTCCATAACCTGGGGGAGATGTTGAGTGTAACAAAAATGCCCAGCCAGACCTTAAACCTAGAAACTGGGAACAAGCAGTCCCAGATGCTAAACAGAAAAGACATCTCAGCCACAGGGTCTCCACCTCACCCAAGGCAGGTAAAAACCACATTCAAACAGCATAGATGGTTTTCTCTTCTCTGTTGCCTAATTGGGCATGCAGAGCTGCCATCTGTCAACGCTGAGCTGGAGCAGTTTTGGGGTCACCTTGGGAGACAGGCCATGTGGGACTCCTTCCCCTGCTCTTCTGAACTCTTTGTGATATATAAGTGGCAGGTAGATTTACCATTTCTGGACTTTTTATTCTGTAAAATAAAAATATCCTTTCCTAAAAGATTCTGTGGTGCCCCAAAATCCTGTTCCCATGATGCACCATTGTAACAACTCACTCCTGAGTGAGTGGATAAGAATTGCCTTTGATTCTGTTTTCACCAGATTTTGTAAATGTCCACACCTCCTGGCTTCTGATTGTAGATACCCTTATGATCTCTGACACCTGATTCAATCATGTACACCACAAACATTCATTATCACCCCTGTAATTGGTGTTCACTCCTGCAAGTACAGAGTTTTAAAACATTAAATGCAATGAATTGAGCATGTGCCCCAGATCTATTTAATTTGTGGAGCTGATAGTGGCTGATGGGAATACTTACGCTTTGCATCAGTAACCATGTGTTTGTTTCTGCCAGTTTTGTTAAGGACAGGGATCATCCCAATATCCTTCTCAGAATATTTTCTGAGCCAGAAACAACAGTATGTAGAAAGTTTGAGGCAAAGAGTTTTTCATGCCTCCTGTTGACACCAGGAAGAATTTTCTTGTCCTTCTAGGTCATTTATACTGTGACAATCATGTAGTGTTATCTATAATATACTCAAATATTCATGAAATAAACCTGACAATTTTGGTATATCCACATTTGATTTGATTTACTTCCTTCTGAAATACCTAGTCCCCTACTTTCTTATTTTATGGCCATATTTCAGGTGAATGGATAGTAGTTAGCTCAGAATGGATTTGATGATCAAAGTGAATAAATGCAGAGAACATAGAGTATAAAAGAAGTGATTAAAAAAAAGATCCTTAGGTTATATGAATGGAAAGGACTAAATGATTTATTAAAGGTGATTATTCATGGATAATATGAATAAAAGCTATTGTAAAAACCAGGAGGGAATATTGGCATATTCACTAATATTATTTTTAATGGTTTTTGACAATATTATATTGCTAAAGAAGGAATAACAGCATGTTATGAGGACAAATTACCCTAAGGTAAAATATTTTCTTTGCATGGAACCCAAATAACTCAGTAAAACCATTATATGGGAAGGAGAAATTTCATTAATAGAGGATATTTAAAAGGATGGTGAGTAAAATACTGAATTTATGTGCATTCTCTTGACATAAACTTGTCTATTTATTTTACATTTCATCAGTACAAAACTTTGGGGAGGAATATTTAAATCATTGCAAACTCTTCTCTGCTTCAAATGAACAATTAAAAAACAATATATTTTCCTAAATTTCATGTTTTCTTTACCTTAGCAAAATAATTAAACAGAAGAAAATTCTCAACCATGGAATATAATTTAATGAAAGCAAATGAAACTCAGTTTTCACTATCTCCTTTGCTTTGGCATACTTTATGTGTTAAGAAAAAATTTTTGATCTGTTAAATAAGACTGCTGGGAAAAGAAAAAGTAAATACAAGTTAGCATAACAATGATAGTCCTTAGCTCACCTGTTTTTTGTTGTTGTTGTTGTTTTATTAGTGTTTCCCGAGGCATTTTCTGATCCAGAAATATATACATTTAAGTACATTTAAAGTGCATTTTATCCTTCATTTTCTTGATAATCAAATAATATCTGGCAGTGCTAGAAAATATACATACTTGACAATGAAATAAAACAGAAAATTTTCATGAGTATATAAAGATTTTTATATTTACAAAAGAGTCAAACCACTATGAGGAATTTAAGCAATGCTTTAACTTGGCAAATTATAGCAGAATCATATGATGTTGGGACAACTGGATCACTATGTGAGCAAAATGAAGTTGATTTCCTAACTCATTTTACATACAGAAATTAACTCATTTGAATCAATGGCCTAAATATAAGAGATAAAACCATAAAACTCAGAAAAACTCATAGGACTAATCTTAATGACCATAGATTAGTCAATGGATTCTTACATTTGACAACTAAAGCACAGGTAAAAAAAGAAAAAAAAAAAGAGATAAATTAAACTGCAGAAATGAAAAACTGTGCATCAAGGGACATTATCATGAAAGGGAAGACAACTTACATAATGAGAGAATTTTTTTCAAATAATTTACATAATAAGTTTAGTTTATGGATATATAAAGAAATCTTACAATTCAACAACAAAAGACAAAAATTAATTGAATTGACTTTTTTCCAAAAAAGTTATACAAATCACACAGAAGCATGTGAAAATGTGTATATCACCAGTCATTAAGGAAATCAAATCAAAACCACAGGAAAATACCACTACACCCCAGTAAACTGGTGATAATAAACAATAGATAAAATAACATGTTTGGTAAGATATGGAAAAATAGAAACCCTTCTACATTGCTCATGGAAATGTAAAATGATGCAACTACTGTGCAAAGCAGTTCGGTAATTCCTCAAAAATTAAACACAGAATTACCATGTGACCCAGCAATTCCATTCCTGTGTATACACACAAAATAACTAAAACCAGATAGTCAAGCAGATATGATGCACAAATGTTCATATCTGCACTATTCACAATAGCCATAGGTAGAAACAAACCAAATACCAATCCACAATGAATGAATAAGCACATTGTGGTATATACATACAATAGAATATTATTCAGCAATAAAAATGAATGAAGTATTGATACTGATGAATGATACCACTTGAATGAACCCAAAAAACCTAGAGCCAAATGAAGGAAATAAATCAAATATCACATGATGTATTATTATTTTTATTATTATTATTATTATTATTATTATTATATGAAATGTCCAGAATAGAAAAATCCATGGAGATTGAAGGCAGGTTAGTCATTACCTGGGTTGTTGATGGAGGGAGAGAGTGATTGCTAAATGAGTAAAGGTTGTTCAGGGGTGATGACTAAGTTTTGAAATGAGAGAGATGTAGTGGTTGCACAGTATAATGAATGCATACCACTGAACTGTACATTTTAAAATGGTAAATTTCATATTACATTTATTTCACTTCAAAAATATATTACTTAGTATTTCCACTGAACTGTACATTTTAAAATGGTAAATTTCATATTACATTTATTTCACTTCAAAAATATATTACTTAGTATTTTCTCTGACTAATGAATTTAAACAAATTTAATAAAATATATTCAAAGTTCTTAAGTATTTAGAAATTTTAAAAATATTTCTAAGTAATATAGTTTTTCTAAAATAAATTAGAGGTAAATCAGAAAAGATTTCAATGTAAATGACAGGAAAACTACAAAATCTCAAAATTTTTCTAATACAATTAAAAGCAGTGCTAATAAGAAAAGTTACATTTTTAAGTATGAATATTAGAAAAATAAGAAATTTAGTAAAAATAAGCTCAAAAAAGAAAATCTAATTAAACCCAAAATAAAAAGGAAGGAATAATAATAAAAAATTGACAAATCAATGAAATAATGGAAAGCCATAGATAAAATGGAAGTAGACAAAATTGTTTAATTTTACAAATTAATTACATTAATAAACCCTTATCAAGATTAGTTAAGGAGAGAGAAAAAGAGAGACACCCAGAGAGAGAAAGAAAACTAAAATAAGCTGTGAAATGTCATGGGTTCTTCTCTTTACAAACCTATGATGTCCATTAGAAAAGGCCTGAGACTTATCAGGTCATGATTCAATGGGTTTAAGCTTCATCAATAAGCTCCCACTCAATTCAGAGTATAGGGACAGACAATAGTTTAAAAAGAAACAGCACTCAAGACAAGAATTCACCTTTAACACATTTTCACTAAAAGGAGCACTTAAGGTAAAAAAGGAACAAGCTTACAATGTGAAAATTAATTGGCACATTACCAAGCCTGGGAGCCCCCACTACTCCAGATGCAGCTGGACATGAGATGAGAAAGCTTCCCCTTGTCTCAGTTACAGAGAATTTATAGCACTTTTGATTTACACTCAATCAAATAACATTCTATTTTTTCATTAAATGACACTCTATGAACACAAATATCTCATGAAGTGAAATGCCTCAATCCATGAGTAGTTCAAGATTGAAGGAGGGTATCCATGTTAACACAGACTTGGCCTTGAATGCCTGCAACTCTACTAATAATATTTTTACTAATTAAGCTATGACTTCTGTAAGAACAATATAGCATACTTTTACTTATATAAAATCTAAAAATTAGAAAATAAATTACTATTTGTGCCAGTTTGAATGCATTTTGTCCCCCAAACGCCATTATCTTTGATGTAGTCTTGTGGGACAGACTTTTGGTGCTGATTAGATTTGCTTGGAATGTGCCCCACCCAGCTGTGGGTGGTGACTCTGGTGGGATACTCCCATGGAGGCATGTCCCTGCCCATTCAGGGTGGGTCTTGATCAGTGGAGCCATATAAATGAACTGGCTCAAGGAGAGAAAACTTAGTGCAGCTGTGAGTGACGTTCTGAAGAGGAGCAAGCTTGCTAGAGAGGAATGTCCTGGGAGAAAGCCATTTTGAAACCAGAACTTTGGAGCAGACGCCAGCCACGTGCCTTCCCTGCTAACAGAGGTTTTCCGGACGCCATTTGCCATCCTCCAGTGAAGGTACCTGATTACTGATGTGTTACCTTGGACACTTTATGGCCTTAAGACTGTAACTGTATAGCCAAATAAACCCCCTTTTTATAAAAGCCAATCCATCTCTGGTGTTTTGCATTCTACAGCATTAGCAAACTAGAACACTATTACTTGTCTGTTACTTGTTAATATAGTTTTATTTTTACCTATGATTAGTTTAGCAATTACATCATGTTGATAAATATACATTTGATTAGGACTTTATTCAACTTTGCTACATTACTTATGACTTATCTGTGATTAAAGCAACTGTTGCAACCCCATCCTGTTTTCACAAGGAACCAGGTGATAACATATTATCTATATCTAAGAAGGTTGAGAGGGCCTTTCTGCTTTTGTGAAAATATTCACAGCTTTTTTAACTGTTTAGCTTCTCCTTCAGTATAATTTTCTGATATAGGACTTGAAGGATATGAATCATCTGTCCAAGTTATCATATTAAAGCCTCTCAACTTTTTATCATTTGGAAATTGTTCTTGAGTGTTTTTAGGTAAAAGTTCTGTTAACTATGCTTCTATATCAGAAGGAATAACTGACCCTTCACTATCAGAACAGAAAACATTAGGTGGTATATGAGAGCAGCAGAGAGAAAAAGTGTTAGCATTCCTCATCATCAGATTCCTCAGTAGAGATATTACCCTGCAATTGAACCATTACCATTCATGTAAGAGGGAATACATATACAAATGAAACATTCAGTAGCAATATAGGAAGGAGACATTATGAGGAAATATGCAAGTTTAAAACCTTAGATGAAATGGACAAATTATATCAAAAAAATTACCAAAATTGACAGAAGACAAAACTTTAAAAATATCTTAATAGTCACATATTTAAGATTTTTAATACATTTTACCACAAAGAAAATTCCAGGATCAGATAGTTTCTCAAATATATTCTACCAAGAATTGAATGAAAAATATTTCCAATCCAATGCCAACTTTTTCAAAAATAATATAGAAGTGAACACTCCCAACCCATTTTATGAGTTCAGAATAACCTTGTTCTCAAAACCTGAAAACTTTATAAGAAAAAAAAAAATCATGGACACACACACAAAAATGAGTATAAATTTAAAAATATGCAATAGAATATTAACAAATGGAATAAAATAATGTATTAAAAGGATAATAGTTGATGAAAGGGGGCTTCATTCTGGGAATATAGGGTTAGTTTATCATTCAAAAATCAAAGTAAATAAACACATTGAGGAACAAAAGGGAGAAAAGCATGATAATCTCAATGAAGAAAAAGGTTTTGGCATAATTATACACTCAATCTTGAATTATAAATGATCTCAGCAAACTAGGAGTAAAAGGGAAGTAACTCAATGTAATAATATTATTTAATAATAATTTAATAATGGATACTTAATAATGGACTGAGTATCATTTCATGTGCTTATTGGCCATTTTTGTAACTTCTTTAGAGAAACACTCTTGAAGTTCTTACCATTTTTTAATGGGTTGTTTTTATTTGTTGTTGAATTTCAGGCATTATTTATATGTTCTGGATAATAAATCCTTATCAGATATGTTTGTAATTATTTTCTCCCATTATATAGACATCTTTTCACTTTCCTTACAGTGTCCTTTGATGTGCAAAAGTTTTAAATTTGTTGAAGTCCAATTTAACTATTTTTATTTCTTTTGTTGCTCTTCTTATTGTATCATATCTAAGAAAATTGTTCTAAGGTCATAGAGATTTTCTCCTATATTTTCTTCTGAGAGCTTTTGGGTTTACTTATATTTAGGTCATTTATCCTATTGAATTTATTTTTGTATATGTTGTGAAGAATAGTATCAAATTTGTTCTTTTGCATATAGAAACCCAGGTTTCCCAGGGATTATTCTTTCCCTATTGAATGTACTTGGCACTCTTATTATAAATCTACTGCCTTTAGACCTGCTTTATTTCTGCACCCTTAATTCCAAATGATATATTTTTAGCATAGTGATAACTCCATATTTTTCTTTGATTAATAAATTGAAGGAAAAATCTATTTTATAATGCCATTTACTATTCCAGCATGACTTTGCAACTGTTCCAATTTGACTGGGATTGAGCTGATATCTAATTCGTTTCCCCATTTTAACTTTAATCATTGGCTCTATGTAAGTGACTAAGTGACTTTACATCATGTAGGTCTCCTAGGGGCTGTAAATACCCTTTATGTCGTTTTGTTCTTTCTTTCAACTGCCCTCATCTTTTCTCACTGGGAAATAGGATGTCTCCACAATTAGCCAGTACATGAAGATGATTTTTGAAGTCTCTCAGATGATTTGGGCATACGAATGAATTACACATGGTTTCCCCAGGGAGCACCACCATGGGTGAGGGAAACCATAAATTCTTCCCAAGAAAAGAAAAGAAAGAGAAATTTGGAAGAAAAAAAAATCCAGTACTTGATATTAGGTGAGTGGACAAAAGTTGCCTTTCATTCTGATTACCTGTGGATTTTGATAATTTCTGACTGTAGAAAGTTATGGTCTCTGAGAGCTGATCCCATCAAGTACTACTCAAACACATATTATCTCCTTTATTAATTGGTGTTCACTCCTTCAGTACATTGTTTTCAGGCATTAAATTCTATGAAATTAACATGCTCCCAAGAACTATTTATTTTGTATGAGATGATAGTGACATTTTGATACAATGAAGAGGGAGTTAAAGTATCTGAAAACTTCATCAATGATCTACTCCAATAGAATCTTTTAAGGTTAGGATCACCAGATAAAATACAGGAACCCACTGACATTTGAAATTGTGATAGACAACAAATAGATCTTTTTTTAGAATAAGTATGCCCTATGCAATGTTTCATAAATGACAAATGTTTCTTTCAGTAAAATTATATCCAGTGCAATACTTGATAAATAATAAATAATTAGAATAAGTATGCCCTATATAATATTTGATAAATTGTGAATATTTTTAGATAAGTAGATAAGTATGCCCCATGAAAAAGTTACCGTTTGGTTGTTGTTGTTTTTCTATTCAATTTCTTACTAGTGGATCTAGTTTTTTTTTGTTTTTTTTTTTTTTTTCAGAATTGGCATTACAACCTGAATTAGTAAACTCCCCAGTATGTACCATGATTTTTAAGCAATATGGAATTATAGAGGCTCTCTTGAACTAAACATATGTCATGTTAACACCATGTCTAAATATTGAAATTTCAATCATTCCTTTTGCAAACTTTTGTCTCCTCTATGTTCTAATGGCTGTTCTCAACAGGAGGTATTAAAATGTACATATTACCATGTTCAGAACAGACAAGAGATATCATAAGGAAGGAACAGGGTGAAAGAATGCAGATATTTTCAAAGATAAGTAGAAACTGACACTGAAAATAGAGATAGACTCAATAAGCACTAGGATAATTATTAGCAAAACATTGGAGCAAATAACTGGTACTGGAATTCTGAGTTCATTTATTCAATCCATAAACTTCCTTTCTACAGTAAAATTATTAGAGCACAGACTGTAATAATTCAAATTTGAGATAAAGTTTTAAAATTCATATAAGTTTTTGTTCTTGTATCATGAAAGAACAGGGGACTAGGTGGGAAATGATATTCAATGCAAATATAACAGGAAACATATTACAGGAGAAGGAGATGGAGATAGAGCATCAATCCCAATAAATCAAGCCCCATCCCCCAATATCCTTGATCCAGCTGACAAAATCATCAGCAAAAATTAGCAGAATCCTAGAATTGCTGCCATTCTCCTGAAAGTTTCACCCAGCCAAGGGGCCTAAAATCATCCTTATCAGACAAATGCCTCAAGGTGGCTCTGGGCTACAATTCCTCCAAACCTTAGGCTTGTAACTTGGAGGTGGTGGGAATGGGGAAGGGAGGTGGAATGAAATCTCTATGTGATAGTTGGGTTGCCTAACCTGGAAATTTCATTACATTATATAATTCCATTCTGAATTTTTTTGCATCTGAATATTTGCACTATATTTCTGTTGCATTTGAAAGTCATGCTTGCAGAATCCTAGGTTTGCATTGAGAGGAACCTGAATGTGAGAGAGGTTTGAAAGGGTTCCAAAAGAATTAGGATATAGCAGCCTCCCTAAGCTTCAATCAGGTCAGTTGAGCTTTGAATTACTGACATTCCTTGTGTACCTGAAGGAAAATAAGAGGTAGAATTTATCACTGAAATGCTTGAAAATCACAGTGACCTACTGTACCAATTCTCAATTTTACAATTACAGAAAAAAATGAAAGTTTGTAACACATGATGCAATACAATCACAAATAAATATTAAATGCAACAGAGACTTTATCATCTCCTCAGTTCTATATTAGAGGAAGTAAAGCATATAGAATTAACTAGTAAAATTCCCCGAATATTTAAGGAAACCATAGAATTTAGCAGGATGGACCACATAATTTGGTTCTTGAAGATTACACAAATGGTCTCTTTTAAAAAACTATATTCTAAATGAATATTGAGAAATAAACATGTACTTAAAATGTAAATGATAAAAAATATAAAATTCAAGTATGAACAAACTGTAATGGTCATATATTTCATAAAATCCAAAAATAAAATGACTTCCGTTAAATCCCTGAAACACTCAGCATATGGAGGCTGGTCATGTACTTCGGGTCACTGTCACCCAGAATAGATAGCATTATTTAATTATATAGGTCATTAATTTGAACAACATAAATATATTCACTGACATTAAATAAAACTTTAACTCTATTCTTTCATAGCTGACCCCATATAATTCCTATAGACATTCCAAAGAAACCTAACATTAGGCCAAGTACATTGGAGAAGAAAAAATGGAAAGATATGATCTTACTTGAGGATCTATATGATCATGATCATCTCGTTTTCACAACATTTTAAAAATATATACCACTGTGTGAGTGCATTGTTAAAGCTACACACAGGGTCTTTGAAGTGCGATAGAGGGACTATAAAATACAAGCTTCATTTTTTCACCTTCTATCTGCCTCTCTCATTATAAACATCAAAATAAAATGAATCAAACAAAAATTGAAGTGCACTAAATAAAAGTTGTGATGCCATTGGGTAGATAAATAAAATCTAGTATTTCTATATGAAGACATACATGGATTTGTTATCAGTGGATATATTCCAAACATTACTCACTCTAATAAGAGTTCAATATATGTCGTATTTGTGCTCCTATACTGGGATAAAAGTTACTTTCACAGATTATTTTAGCTTCAAATTCACATGTGGGGATTATTTTTCTATCCTTCAACATAAAAAAGATTCACGTTATGTCTGAAATAATATATTTTTATATAATTTTAAATGAAAACTAGCAATGATGCTTCCATTTCTTCCCAGAAGAGATAACTGGATACAATGGGAAAACAGAACCTGACAGTGCTGCCTGAATTCATTCTACTGGGAGTCACAAGGCACTCTGAGCTTCAGAGTCCCCTTTTTGGGGTCTTTCTCCTCATCTACATGGTCACAGTGGTGGGCAACCTGGGCATGATCATCCTGACCAAGATGGACTCCTGCCTCCACACACCTATGTATTTCTTTATCAGACACCTGGCTTTCATAGATCTTGGCAACTCCACTGTCATCTGTCCCAAGATGCTGCTCAATTTTGTTGTGGATGAAAATACCATTTCCTATTATGCCTGTGCCACACAGATGGCCTTTTTCCTTTTGTTCATTATCAGTGAACTTTTCATATTGTTGGCTATGGCCTATGACTGCTATGTGGCCATCTGTAACCCTCTGCTCTATAATGCTATGATGACTCAGAGACTTTGCCATGTGCTTGTGGGTATCCCCTACCTCTGCAGCACCTTTCAGTCTCTGGTGGTCACCATTAAGATTTTTACACTGAGCTTCTGTGGTTCTAATGTCATCAGTCATTTCTACTGTGGTGATGTTCCCTTGGCACATATGCTCTGTTCCCATGTACAAGAACTAGGATTATTGATCATAATATTTTCAGCATTTAATTTGATTTCTTCCCTTCTCTTAGTCCTGGTATCCTATATGCTGATACTGATAGCCATGTTTCAAATGCGTTCAGCAAAGGGTAGGAAAAAAGCTTTGTCCACGTGTGGTTCTCATCTAACTGTAGTTGTTGTGTTCTATGGGACTCTACTCTTTATGTATGTGCAACCTAAATCTATTCACTCTTTTGAAAGTGAGAGAATGGTCTCTGTGTTTTACACTTTAGTCATCCCTATGCTTAACCCCTTGATATACAGCTTACGGAAGAAAGAGGTAAAAAATGCCTTCTACAGATTCTTTAAGATTCCATGATCCTTGTATTTAATATTCAATACAGAATATTGATCTAGAAAGTGATGACAAAAGCAAATGTCATTTGATAATATTTTTAATAGATAGAATTAGAGCCCGTTTGGCTCTTAAGCAAAGAATTTCCCTATGTGCTTACATAGAACCTCATCCTTCCCCTGAATGCTACACTTTTATACTGTACCACTCCACATCTATAAACTGTTTGTTTGTTTCTAAGTTTGGTTTGGTTTGGTTTCTTTAAGGATAAAAATATACTTAATCTTGTTTTCTTTGTATTTTTGGAACCAAAAATAACAGTGTGTAGGAAGTTTAAGGTTCTTCTGTGTATTCTCTTGACATCATGAAGAATTTCTACCATGATAATCATCTTACTAACTTTGCTTTACTCATTCATATATTTGTGAAATAGATTGGATAAATTTGATCATTAGCACAAAATTTTATTTCCTTACTTTTGATATACATAATGCACCACTTGCTGCTTTTTATATCCATATGTCAGATGCACACATAGCAGGTAGTTCAGAATGAATCAATGTTAGGAAGTGAAAAAATACAGAGATCATGGACAAAAGAAAGATAAAATGAAAGATATTTGCAATGCCTGATTAGAAGGACTAAAGGATTCATTAAAGATGAAAGTTGAAGGAGAATATAATGAAGAAAAGTTATTGTGAGAACCAGAATATAATATTGACATATTCTCTAATATTATTTTAATGGATTTGGAGATTATATTAGTAAAGAATTAAGAAGAATCTCTCAAGAGAACAAAGCACTGTAGGATAAAATATTTTCATTGCATAGCACACAAAATCTCAGGAAAGCCATTCATTAATAGAGGTTACATAAAAGGTGGTGACCAAAACTCAAAGGAATTGATGTCAGATGCACTCTTCTCATTAATTTACATTTTGTTACTACAATACTTGGAGACAGATGTTTATATCATTTCCAAATCTTCAATGTTTCAAACAAACAACAAACAAGACTCCTTCCCATATTTCATGTTTTCTTCTTAGCAAAGTAATTAAAGAGACAACAGAAAATTCTCAACCATGTGCCATAATTTATACATATTCAACAAAACTCAATTTTACAATTTGCTTTGCTTTGGCATAGATAGTGTTTTAAGAAAACCTTCAGAACTGGTAAACAAGATAAATAGAGTCTGTGAATTTGAGACTGTATTCCTTGAAAAGGGGAAATGTGAACTCAAAAGAAATTGTTTAAGGATTATATATGTGTGTGTGTGTGTGTGTGTGTGTGTGTGTGTGTGTGTGTTGACAAAATAAAAACATAGTGGCTAATGTAAGCCATACATTGAATTTTTCCACTCATTCTATAATTCTGTATACCTTTATTTTATGTATTATGACAAACTCCAAACTCTTATGCCCTCATAGAATTTATATTTTGCTGAATTACGCAGTAAAATGTACAATTCTAAAAATGTGACATATTGGTTACTTTTTCATGTCAACCTGGGTAGATTATGGTGTTCAGTTGTTTTGCTGGCACTGGAATCATTTTGCTGTGAAAATATTTTATAGATGAGATTAGAATCCTCAATCAGTTGACTTTATGTAAAGAAGTTAATCCTCAATATCTTTGGTGAGCCTCATTGAATGAATAGGACTTAAGAGCAACAACTGAGGATTCCAGTATTCAGAAGGAATTTTGCTTCAAGGCTACACTCATCTTCCCTTTCTGAGTGTTCAGCCTAAGGAATTCTGAGGCAAGACTTCAACTTTACTCTTACCAGAATTTCCAACCCCCAGCTTGCTCCAAAGAATTTGGCCTTTCCAATCCCCACAATCATGTGAACCAATAACTTGTAGTAAACCTCGTAATATTAGCATGCATTATCCTGTAGGTTCTATTTCTCTGGAGAATCCTTAGTTACACGTCCTGAAAATCAGAAAAAAAAAAAAAAAACTGGAAAATTAGTCAAGGAGAGCATTAATAGACACCACACATACATATACAAGAGGTCAAATGTGCTTTTAGAATATTTTATGGTGGTAAAGTTCAAAAAAACATAAAAGTAATCATTATAAAGAGGCTAACTCAGTGGCACTTAGTACATTGCCAGTGTTTTGCAACCATCACCTCTATCTAGTTCCAAATATTTTCTCACACTCAAAAGAGACTCCAAACTAATTAATAAGTCACTTCTTGTTTCCCCATCTCCCCATCCCCTGGTATCCACAAATCTGCTTTTAGTCACTATGAATTTGCCATTTCTGGGCAATATTTGTAAGTTGAATCATAAAATATGAGACCTTTTGTAACTGACCTGTTTAACTTAGCATAATATTTTCAGGGTTCATCTATGATGTAGCATGTAACAGGATTTCATTCATTTTTATGGGTGAATGAAATTGTATTGTCTCTATCTGCCATAGTTTGTCTATACATTCTTCTGTTATGAACATTTGTCTTACTTCCATATTTTGGCTACAGTGAATGGTGCTGGTATGAAAATTCATGTACCATTATTTGTTTGAAAATTTGTTTTCAATTCTTTGAGATTATACCTAGGAGTGGAATGCTGTGTCATATATGATAATTTTATGTTTAACTTTCCAAGTATTGCCAAAACTTTTTAGCAAATAGCTGCACCATGTTATATTCCCAGAAGCAATGTACAAGGGTTCAAATTTATCCCACTAGTTGCCAAACTTGTTATTTTCATTTTTTTAAAATTAGATGTCCTATTGTGTGTGAAATCCTCTAAATTCTTTTGATTTGCAATCCTCTCATGGCTAATGATGGTGAGATTATTTTATGTACCTTTTTCCATTTGTATATCTTTTTTAAAGAAACGCCTGTTCACTTCTTTATCATTTTGTATTTTTTTTTTAACTTTTTACACTGAGCTATGTGAACTTTAAGTAATCAGGATAGGAGACTCCTACTTGGTATATGATTTGCAAATATGTTCTTCCATTTGTAATCCTATCTGCTTATTGATAGTGTCTGTCTTTGCACAAAATCTTTTAGTTTTGGTGATGTTCAACTTATCTGTTTTTCTTTTATTGCTTTGCTTCTAGTGACAGAAATAGGAACCAACTGACAAATCAAATCATGAAGATTTGCTGTTATATATTCTTCTAGATTTTTATAGTTTTAACTCTTACCTTTAGATCTTTGGTGCAATTTGAGTTAATTTTTGTCTATGAGTGAGGAAGAAATCCAAATTCATTACCTTGCATGCAGACTTCCAGCTGTCTCAGTAACCCTTTGTTGAAGAGAATATTCTTTCCTTATTGAATAGTCTCATCACCCTCATTGAAGGTTTTGCTTTTGTTATTGGTATCTAATTTCATTCCATTGTTGTCAGAGAAGATAATCTGCATGATTTCAAACTTCCTAAATTTTTTGAGACTCATTTTATGGCCTAACTTATGGTCTCTAATGCAAATTATTCCATGAACACTTGGGAAGAAAAAGCTGCCTAATGTTATGGAGCAGAGAGTTTGTGTGGATCTGTTAAGTCTGGTTGTTTAGAGTGCTGTTGAAATCATCTTTTTTTTTTAACTGATCTTAATCTAATTGTTTTAGTCATAATTGAAAATGGGATACTGAATTTCCAACAATCATTTTAGAACTGCCTCTCTCCCGAATTCTGCCAATTTTTGTTTTTATTTGCATGCATTACTGTTTGTTACCCATAGCTTATAATTCTTATATTCAGATGAATGACATTTTAATATTTGTAATGACTTTCTTTGTCTGTTTTAAAAGTTTTAAATTTAAAGTCTGTTTTTTTAGATTACTTTAGCAACCTCACCTCTCTTTTCATCTTTTCTGCATTTGCATCTTTTAGTCTAAAATAAGTCTCTTGTAGGCAGCATAGAGATGGGTCATGTTTTTCCTTTTAAAATCCATTCTGCCAATCTCTGCCTTGAATTGGAGCATTTCCTTCAATATGCTATATATTATTTGTTCCCTATTTCCTCCAATTACTGCTTTCTTCTATTTAATTGCTTTTTGTAGTGTTCCATTTTTATTTCCTCCTCTTTTATTTTCTGTTCTTATGCAATCCATCCATCTCTAATGTTATTGTCACAAATTTATTTCTTTATACCCTTGTAAGCTTATTAGTGATGTATAACTTTTGTTTTATATGTTTTTCTTTTAAATCATATAGGAACAAAAAGAGAAGTTACAAATCACTTATATGATAATACTAGATTTTATATTTATCTATGTATTTGTCTTTACCTATATTCTTTATTTTTACATTTGGCCTTGATTTACTCTCTAATATACTTTTATTTCAGACTCAGGGAATACTCTTTTATGACAGATAACTAGTTTTGATGTCTCTCAACACTTTTCTATCAAGGAATGTCATACTTTTTCCTTCATTTATGAAGGTGAGTTTTGATAATGCTTGTTCTCCCTTTCATCATGGTAAATGCATCATTTCAATAAGTCCTGGGTTCCATGGTTATATTATTGATAATTCCATGTTTGTGCTAAGTTATTTCTTTCTTGTTGATTTCAAGATTATTTCATTGCGCTTGTTTTGCAATATTTTGATTATAATGTTTGAAATTTGTGCATTACTTTGTATTTCACTTTCTGGAAATTCACTGAGCTTCTTGGATATGTAGATTCATGTTATTATTAAATTTGGTAAGTTTAAGTCATTTTTTTCTTCAAATACTCTGAATCCCTTTTTATACACCCTCCACCCCCTTCAAGGATCATCATTATGAATATGTTGATTTATTTTATGATGTCCTAGAAGACTTGTCAACTCTATTCCATTTTCATCCTTTTTTTCCCTACTCCTCTGCATGGATAATTTCAATTGATCTATCTTAAAGCTTCCTGATTTACCTTCTATCCTGCAAATCTACTGTTGTAATCCTTTAATAGATTTTCTACTTTTGTCTCTTGTTTTCAACACCAGAATTTCTATTTGAAGTTTCATATCTGTTTGATATTCTCTATTTGTTGAGTCATCATTCTCTTTCTTTTCTTGATTTTAGGTTTTCCTTTAGTCTTTGAGCATATTTAACACAACTGATGTGTAGTCTTTCTCTAATAATTCCAATGTCTTTTCTTCCCCAGAGACAGTTTTTGTTATTTTTTCTTTCTTTTTGTGAATGGACCATACTTATTTGAGTCTTTGCATGCCAACTTTTTAAATTCAATTTTATTGAGATATATTCACACACAATATAATTCATCCAAAGTATATAATCAATGGATCACAGTATCATCCTATAGTTGTGCATTCATTGCCACAGTCAATTTTAGAATATTTTCATTACCCTAAAATAAATAAAAGTAAAAGTAAAATGGAACAGCCAAACCATCCCATGCCCCTTATCCCCCCTACTATTTTTGTCATTATTTTATTACAGATCTGCCCATAGACTGGGTAAAGGGAGTGTCAGAAGGTTTTCACAATCACATGGTCACATGATTAAAGTTATATAGTTATACAATTATCACCATGAATTAAATCTAATGGATTACAGTTTCAAAGATTCAGGTATTTCCTTCTAGCTATACTAATACAGTAGAAACCAAAATGGAATATCCATATAATGCATAAGAATAACCTCCAGAATGACCTCTCAACTCTATTTGAAATCTCTCAGCCACTCTAACTTTATTTTGTTTCATTTCTTTCCCCCATTTTGATCGAGATGGCGTTCTCAATCCCATAATGCCAGGGCCAGGTTCATCCTTGGGAGTCATATCCCATGGTGCCAGAGAGATATACAACCCTGGGAGTCATGTCCCAAATAGTGTGGGAGGGTACTGATTTTATTTGCAGAGTTAACTGAGAGAAAGTGGCTACATCTGAGCAATAAAAAAGTTCTCTTGGGGTTACTCTTAGTCTTAATTATAAATAGGCTTATCTTCTCCTTTGCAGGAATAAGTTTCATAAGGCAGGTCCCAAGATAGAGGGAATGACTTATTAAATTGGGAGTCCCTAATGCTTGCAAAAATATCAGGAATTCCCCAGATGAGGAAGTTTAATGTATTCACATTTTTACCTAGTCCCTCAAGGGGATTTGCAAATACTGTTTATTTTCTACACAAAGTATTCTGGGTTATATTGGGATATGACATTGACCTGTATAGAATAACAAGATCTTATTCCCCATTCTAGTTTCCATGCAACCATGTTGCTTAAATAAACTGAGCAAAAAAGGTTATATTAGTGTGTGAAACAGAGAATGCAAATTTTGTAGCAAACAATTATCCCTTAAATAACCTTCAAA
The DNA here is from genome assembly GCF_015220235.1 of Choloepus didactylus. Taxonomy (NCBI): domain Eukaryota; kingdom Metazoa; phylum Chordata; class Mammalia; order Pilosa; family Megalonychidae; genus Choloepus; species Choloepus didactylus. The sequence continues at coordinate 51,616,045 of NC_051327.1, forward strand.
ACTTGTGACCACTGTAAGAGTTACAATCAACAAACTTTTACAGCAAGCCTCATTGAACACTCCATGCTCCTGCATTGTCAACTGCCCAATCTCTGTCCATGTTCTATCCCCAGATATCTATGATCTGGAATTCAATTCCCAGCATTTGCTCATCACAGTTGGTTTATAATAGTGAGAATTTACAAAAATTTTTTTCTCGCTTATTTTACTCAACATAATGCCCTCAAGGTTCATTCGCCTCTCCGCATGCTTCTTGCAGGCATTCAATATTCCACTGTATGTATACACCACAGTTCCCCCTTCCATTCACCCAGCAGTCTACTCTTAGGCCACCTCCATCCATTGCAAATCTTGAGTACTACTGCCATAAACAACAGTGTGTTAAGTCCATCCGTGTCCCTGCTTTCAGTTCTTCTATATATATACCAAATAATGGAGTTGAAGTATGATGTGGCAACCCCATACTTAGCCTCCTGTGGAACCACCACCCTACTCTCTAAAGAGGGTGAACCATTCTACTTCCCTACCAACAGTGAATAAGTATATCTCTCTCCACATATTGTCCAGCATTTGTATCTTCCTGTTTATTTTTTAAACAGCTTTATTCACACAACATGCAATGCATCCTAAGTGAACAATCAATAACTCCTGATATAATCACATAGTTATGCTTTCATATCCACATTATATATGAGAACATTTCCATTTCTGCCACAAAAAAAGAAGAGGAAGAAAAAAAGTAAAAAAAAAAAAAAAAAACAACAGAGAAAATAATAAAGAATAAAAATTTAAATTAAATTAAATAAAAAAGAGAAACAACAATAAAAATCCCATAGCTCTCCCTTATATCCCATTCTGTTGACATTTAGCTTTGGTGTATTGCCTCTGTTACATTTAATGGAAGAATATTGCAGTGTTATTGTCAACTATAAGCCCTAGTTTGCATTGACTGTATTTTTTCCCATTACCATCCCATTTTCAACACTTTGCAATGTTGAAATCCTCATGTCCTCCCACAAGTAAAAGCTTTCTTATATTTTTGCATTTAATCATCATCTTTGTCTCTCTAGGTTTTGCTAAGTATAGAATCCCTGTTTTATCCTCTGTCTTTCCTTCTGGCATTGTAAATGTCCTTAGCCTGTCTCTTTTAAACATACTCACACTTAGCTTTGCTCATTATGCTTGCAATATTGTGCTACCTTCATGTACTATTGTGCTCCCCATTTCTGGATCTTTACAATCAATCCTGTTAAGCATTCTGTACTCCTTCAGTATCAAATGTCCAAGCTTTACCCTCTTTCTACCTCCTGATAATCTGTGTTCTTAACTGTAACTCTCAGAGCTTGCTCATTGTAATTAGTTCATATTAGGGAGACAACACAGTATTTGTCCTTCGGTTCCTGATTTATTTCACTCAACATAACATCCTCGAGGTCCATCTATATTGTTGCATGCATCATTACTTTGTATGTATATACCACAGTTTATTTATTCACTCATCCATTGATGGACATTTGAGCTATTTCCATCTTTGGTAATCATGAATACTGCTGCTATAAACATCAGTTTACAAATGACCATTTGTGTCCTAGCCTTCAGTTTCTCCAAGTACATAGTTAGTAATGGGATTGCTGGATCATATGGCAATTCTATATTTAGCTTCCTGAGGAACCACCAGACTGCCTTCCAGAGCAGTTGCAGAGTTCTACATTCCCACCAACAGTGAAATAATTGTACCATGTACCTCTTTCTCCTCAACTTCTCCAACACATGTTCCTTTCCTTTTCCCTCCCCTCCCCTCCCCTCCCCTCCCCTCCCTTTCCTTCCCTTCCCTTCCCTTCCTGTGACCATTCTACGAGGTGAGAGATGATATATCATTGTGGTTTTGATTTGTATTTCCCAAATAACCAGTAAAGATGAGGATCTTTTCATATGATTTTGAGCCTTTTGTATTTCCTCTTCAGAAAAGTGTCTAGCCATGTCTTTTTCTCATTTTATAATTAGTTTTTTTTTGTGTGTGTGTGTGTATTTTTGTTGTTGAGATGTATGATCTCTTTATATATTCTGGGTATTACACCCTTATCTGATATATGATTTTCTAATATTGTCTCTCATTGCATAGGCTGGCTTTTTACTTTCCTGGCAAAGTCCTTTGATGTGCAAAACTTTATGATACTGAGGAAGTCCCATTTGTCTCTTTCTTTTTCATTTTTCATGCTTTGAGTGTATGGTCTAGGATACCAACTCTTATCACAAGATCTTTACTATATTTCCCTAGATTTTCTTCTAAAAATTGTATGGTCTTAGCTCTAAAGTTTAGGTTTTTGATCCATTTTGAATAAATTTTTGTATAAGGTGTGAGATAGTGGTCCTTTTTCATTCTTCAGAATATGGATATCCAGTTCTCTAAGCACCATATGCAAAAGAAGCTGTTCTTTCCCAGTTGGGTTGAATTGACTGCCTTGTCAAAAATCAATTGTCCATGATTCCCAGGGGTGTAAATCTCCCAGGCAGCATGGGATATGACTCCCAGGGATGAGCCTGGATCTGGCATTGTGGGATTGAGAAAATCTTCTTGACCAAAAGGGAGAAGTGAAATGAAACTAAAAGTTTCACTGGCTGAGATTTCAAATGGAGTCAAGAGGTCCCTCTGGAGGGCACTCTTATGGGCTACATAGATATCCTTTTTAATTTAAACAACTAATGCTAAATAAATTAAAAAATTTAGAGAAGATTTCACAAAAGAGATAGAGGCTGTAAAGAAAACACTGGGCATACATAAGGCAGAAATTGAGGTGATAGTTGCACATCAACATTGAGATGTAATAAATTCCACTGGATTACACACTTTAAAAGGGTGAGTTTTATGTTATATAAATTTCACCTCAATTTTTAAAAAACCATACACATAGAGAAATGATGATTGACCATAAAGCTCTACACTAACAGCAGGTAATTTGCTTTTTCTTGGTTTTCTCAATTTCAATGAGTTAAGTTTTTGAGTGTCATAAACCAATATATAAATAATTACCCATTAAAAGTTCCGAATAAGAATAGAGTGGTATATGGGAAAGAACACACCTATTGCAAACTATGGACATAGTTCACACTAATATCTTAATATTCTTTCATCAACAGTAACAAATGTACCACACCAATCCTAGGGATCAAGGATGGGGAGGAAAATTAGGAATATTTTGTATTTTGTGTTTGAATGGGGCCTGTATGTATCCAGAGTCATTTGTCTTGATTTCACTTAAACTTCAATAAGATTGACATCAGTGAAATATTTTGTCGTTAATCATATTAATGTATTCATTTTGTAAGTATTGATTAATACTCAATTTAAAGTTATCTTCCTTTGAAAGTAGCCAAGTGTTCAGTGGCTAGCAAGGCTGTCAGTTATGGCCGTGTGACCTTTGGTAGGTTACTTGATCTTTTTGAGCCTCATTTCCCTAATATTGTGATAATAGGAACTACCTCTTAGGATTTTTGTTCATTCCCCTCTCTTCCTTAATGGAGAAAGAAAGTTTGTCATTGGAGCAAATCCACCATTTAACAACTTTCAGGTGTCATATGATAGATTTTGTTTCACAAATTTGGTATTTCATTGAGAAAAATAATTTGAAAAATGAGTTAATTCTATGCAACTGTAGTTATTAAATGACTTGAAAACTATGTTTCCATGGTTTCCATAGTTTTCCAGTTCATATTTTGCTACATTTAATCTCTTGGAAGTTGGAGACTACAATAATACTAAGGCAAATAATTTTTTGACGTTCTTGGGTCAGGCTAATATTTAGTGAAAAGAATTCCTGAATTTTTCAAAGAACCGGGGTTGATGCAGACATAAATTCCAATGAGCAATGTCCAAATTGGCTATGTTTAATGAAATCTAATAATTTTAAACAATTCCTTCATTTCATTGTTTTGGATTTTTTTTTATCCTGTGACATAAGATAAGTATTCGAGGTGGGTGGTAGAGGAAGAAACTGAGCAATAGTATGAGGAGTTATTCCCAGGAAAAGAGTTGGAGTTGGGACAGACAGGTGGTTAACTTTGATTGTTAGACCTTTTATTGAAGACACTCAGCCAAGGAATTGTCATCTTTTTTTTTTTTTATTTTAGTAACTTACATACAACCTTAAATTCCTCCATTTAACCACATTCAGGAATGGTTATCTTTACAAAATAAAAGTGTACTACTCCACTATTGAAACAGTATCTTATTACAGTGAATAAGTAATTTGAAATTATTTCAGAAAAAATAAACCAATTTGCTTAGAGACTTGTAACCACCTTACTCTCCATTTTTTTTCTCATTCTATTCATTACTGAGACCAAAGAATGCTCTTCTTTGCCTCTCAAAATGTTTTCCAGCATTAATATGTAAATTAAAACTGTCAGCATGCCCACAGATCCCCATGAACAAGCTGTAAATAATTGCTTCCAGTCTGTCTGGTGCTGGAATGAAAAAGATTTCAGACACTAGAGAAACTAGTATTTAATGTTTTCATCAGGTTGCAAAAAGCAAGGTTAAAAATACAGCTCTTCTAGATATTCTCCTAAAATATGGCCTTTTGATTTCCTAACTCACTTTTTTTGTGAAAATCCTCTCCCTGCTCACACTAATTTCAAAGAAGAGAGATTATAAGGTTGAAAGGGCCTCAAACACAGGAGGTCAGTGATGTTTTCAAGAGTTCACAATGGAGAGCTGATGCTGTTCCAAGCTGAGGGCCAGAAAAGTTGAGAGGTTTGAGACTGTCAGTTGGAAGCTTCAGAATACTTCGTTGTTTTTCTTTGAGAAGACTACATTCCTTACAGCCTCAGACGTTTGACTACAATTAAAAGTAACTACAAGCAAAAATTATTTTCTATAAAGGAGGTCAAGGAGAGCCACAGATGTTCTTTTGAGTTAAAGAAGAGGAAGATAATTTTGGCAAGGGTTATTTCTAAGATTATGTGTCAGCCACAGATCCTCTGCCTGAACCTCTGGCCACTATGATCATGATCTTTTGAAGCCTTTCTGCAAAAAAATCTCTGATGGGACTGTGTTACCGTTATAATTTCAGTTCATGGTTCATAGCTTAAGTTATTTTACTTATGTCTATTTACGCTGAAGAGATTTAGCAGGTCAGTGTTACTGCTTAATTGTCATATTACATGGGAGCTATTCTTTCCTGTAAGAAGAATCTGCTTTAATGATTTTTTGTTTTGTTTGTTTTTGCTCATATGAGAAAACTGACATTTGTTCCTTTAGGCCTGTCGTTATGCATCTAGTACTCATAAACCAGGCCAAGTTGAAAACTGAGGCAGTTACCCTCAATGATAATTAAAGAGACAGCTAATTTAGGTAAAAGCGAATGTTTGGTCTGACTTAGATTGTAGCTGATTGCCTTCACTCCCTCATTTGGCCATGATCTTAGAAAATTTAGTGCTTTTATTACTTCATCTTAAAAAAACAAAACAAAACATAACTTTGTTAACATCTCAAATTTTACATCAAGTTTATTGTATCTAAACCAAATTATACTTTAGATTTGGTTTATAAAGCTTTGAACTTATACTAATATATTTAAATATTTTGTTTCATATTTCCTCATGAAAGCAGCCTTTGTACTTTTGGGACAAACATAACAAAATCTCAGTTCCTCTCCCACAGCTCTGCAGCATTTCTTTTCATACTGTCTTTCAGAAATGTGAGTGGTTTGTTCCTCCGCAAGAAGATTCCATGACCAACACTCCATATAAAGGGGTACAAGTAGACATACCTGAATTTACTTGCTAACTTAGAAAGAAAAATGTGGACTCTGTCCTTAATTTGTGAGAGTGGAGAAAATATGAGTGTGTGTTCATCCACTCATGTACAGGGCCCTTTGGGAGTCTGACTGAACCAATGACATGCCTGCCACCCACAAGGCACTTTTGACCTCACAAGGTGCTGCTTTGCCAGAGTGGAGGTTAATTGTACCAGGTTAACTTTGTTACAAGGCAAAGCACTGGATAAATTATATATGCTGTCCCCTTTGGTTTGACAGTCTCCAAAGTGTGTGTTTCTCCCAGTGGGTATTAGATCTTGAAATTGAAAAAAAATCATTGTTTTGGGAAAATGTTTTATTAATCACTGTGGTGGGAGGAGTTGTATCTGCCTCCTCCTCTGATTGTGATGTCATTTATTCTTTCATCAGACATTTACTGAGTGTTAATATATGCCAGAAATTTTCCGTGGCTCCTTTTTTTGCCTTTTCATTTTCTAAAATGGATATTGGATGTTATCTTTTCAAGTTTTTAAGTGCTTCATAATTAACACAGATTTAGATATCCAGCTGAATCACCATTACAGATATACTTCATAGTGACAAAATTTGGTTTTAAATAGACCTAACAATAATAATAATAACAATTAAAGATATCTAGACTCTATCATAGTTAGCCAGCTCTTTAGAAACATTATTTCTGTATATTACAGCATACCCATGTATTGTAAAGAATAGTATTACCCTTGGAAATAATCCTGTTCTATACAATTTGATCTAAATAAACTGTTTCATCTTTAATTTTTATTTCATCTTTAATCAACTTTGGAAAGTGCATATCTCATTAAAAACACTTGTTTTATTAAGTTATTTTGGAGAATATTAAATGGGGAAAAAGTTGGAATACTGCATTTCCAATTCTAATTCTGCCACTCTTTTATACCTAATTTGTGTCCTACTTTCTCAGGTGGCCTTCCACTTATCTGGATAATATTATGTGAAGAATGGTTAATCTATAAATTGCTAAATTACGGTGTAAGGGACTATATAAAAATTAATGCCATTTTCATTAAAATACTTAAAATCTTAAAATGTATATCTTAAGAAGGAATGACTAAGAATTCCAAATAAAATGTAGGCATTGTTAAAAAAAAAAAAAAAGAAAAGAATGGCCCAGTATAGACTATTTAATGAAAAGCATTTTAATTCTGTCCTTGCAGTTCTGATGGCCTATTGAAATGTAAAAAGACAAGGAGTTGGAGAGCAATTGAGGACCAAACAAAAAACCAGAAAAAAAGTTTTCAGAGAAGGGCCCCTGGCTTTGCATACATGCCTGATTCTGTTTTATCCCAGCCCTTCTCCATATTATGTTCACCCCCCACTACAATAGTCTCTGTTTTTGTTTTTGTTTTTTGCTGTTTTTGCTAGCCTGATCTCCTCTCTGCCTGGCTGACTGCTCCCAGATTCTCCAGTGTCTGATCTCAGTTTATCTCTGGTTGGAGTTTTTGTTCAGCAGTCTGAGTTTGTTAATCGGTTCTTCAACTGCAGTTCTCCCTCCTGGTTCCTAGCACCAAAGGCCCATCCTCCCTCAGGAAACCAGCCACAAAGCAGTCTGTTGTGCCTGGCAGGGAGGGTTGTGGACCCCCAGGCCACAAGAACTTGCAGATTTTGCTGATCTTAGCTACTCCACATGCTTGTGACTGTTGTATGATGCACGTCCAAACTCAGATTCCTCTGCAGGTTTCTGTTCCACACAGTTCCTGGCTGTCTACTAGGTGCCCCAGAAAAGTAACTAAAATTCACACCACACCCTCCACCATCTTCTCCTATGCTCTGTTTTTCTTTAACTTTTACTTTTGAAATAATTTCAAACTTACAAGATAGCTGCAAAAATAATACAAACCCTTACAGATATCTCCAATATACTCATCCCCAGATACCCAGATCCACCAATTTTAGTATTTGCCCCCATTTGCCATTTCTCTCTCTGCCTCTCTGCCTTTCTCTGCCTCTCTCTGCCTCTCTCACACACTCTCTCTCTCTCCATCTGTCTGTCTGTCTCTCTCTCCCCCCTCTGTCTCTGCTCTTTATCCTCCTCCTTACCTAATTATCCTCTATCTACATATGTATACATCTATCTATTTCCATCCATCATATGTCTATCTCCCTATTTTCATTTAATTTGACATTGATATAATGGTATATTCTGATTTTTTCTTATGCTCCAATAATATAAATTTGCGCCTTTGCTCTGCCATTATTAGATCCAATCCTGGATCATGGGTTGCATTTGATTGTCATTGTCACTTTAGTTCCTCTTTAAAAAAATTGGATATATTACAAAATTTCCCTTCTCAAACAATCCAAAGCATACCATTCAGTGGGATTAATCACATTCACAATGTCTTGCTCCCCTCATCATCATGTGTTACCAGAACTCTCCCATCACCCTAAACAAAAGCCCTGCATCCATTATTCAAAAAATCCTTATACCCCTCCCAATTCTTGTGAACTGTACTCTACTTTCTTTCTCTATGGGTTTGCAAATTCTGGCTATTTCATATAAGGGAAATCATGCAGTAACTGTCCCTTTGTGTCTGATTTATTTCACTAAACATGATGTCTTCAAGATTCACTCATGTAGTGGAATGTATCAGAACATCACTCCAGTTCATGGCTTAGTAATATTCAGTTGCAATTGTTAATACATTTTTATTGGGAAATTTAACATGTATGCATAACAATGATAATTTCAAGGTAAAATTTAACAAGTAATTAGAAAGAAAATTTCAAAGAATCTTATGAGTTACATTTTCAGAATTTCAGCTATTTCCTTATTATGAAATAAAACATATATACAGAATGTTGATAACTTTCAAAGTGCAATTTAACAAGTAGTTATATAGGTATTTCAAAGAATGTTATGGGTTACAGTTCCACGCTTTCAGTTTTTTCATTATTGTTAATATAAGATATATACAGAAAGTGATAAATTTCAAAGTACAATTTAATGAGTACGTATAGAGCAAATTTCAAAGAATATTATGGGTTACAGTTCCACCATTTGTTTCCCTCTAGCTATTCTAATGCCCTAACATCTAAAAAAATAAAAATATGAAGGTCCAATATTCATAATCCTTTCTTAAATCCCATCTTGTCTGTCACTACTCCTTCCTCTCATTTAGTCACTTTCTTGATCTTCAGGGGTGCCTAGGCAGTGACCACCCTGACTTGTTCATATTGAAAAGGGGTGTCAACATTAAGAAATTTATAATTTCTTAAAATTGATCACACCAGAAGAAATAGGTAACTTGAATAGCCCTACATCTATATAAAAATTGAATTAATCCTTAAAAACTTTCCACATGAGCAAGCACTCTCCATATTCCTTCAGTCCTGCAGTAGACTACAACATATTGGGAGACAACAGTTCAACACCATAGAAAAAACTTGGGCCCCAAGATAACTTTGTGGAAAAGACCCACCAACAAATTCTGGTCAGCTAAATTCTGCATGGTTATATCAAAAGATGAAACTTCTCCCCTTGTTAAGCTACTCTGTTTCTGAATTCCTTTTGTACTCTATCTAATACAGGTTCTCTCTGCAGCACAATCACACCACTGATAAGTTGTTCTTTCCTTTACAGATTATTTTTTTCTTTTTTCTGTTAGTTGGACAGTACCTCTATGTTTGAGAATATTTAGCGGTATCCTTAGGCATGGTAGACACAGGAAATTGCCAAGAGAATGGGAATTCACTGCTGATGAATACTTCAAAAAAAGCTAGCTGTTCAGTGCAACAAAATGTTAGGAGATATTATTTTTATCTACAACAAAATTTACTAACATTTTGGGTCCCAGAGTTATATACCAAGGTCAGTGAGAGCCAGGTTTTTGAGGAAAATGTGCGTGCTTTTTTGTAGCCTGGAGTCCATCTTGGTGGGTATGGTCATGCCCAAGTTGCCCACCACCAAGATCACATAGACGATGAGGAATAACCCAAATAATGAAGACTGTAGGTCAGGGCAGTCTGTGATATCTGTTAGTATAGTTTCATTCAGCACTGTTAAATTATATTTTTCCACCCAGGTCTATCAGGAACTATTCTGACAGAGACATGAGCAAAGCCAATTGCTTTCATGTAGTTTCAAAGGATTGATTTTGAATATTCAAAGTCATTATGAATAATATGACTGCAAATTTTCTAATTTAGGATTTCAGAAACAAACCCACATCCTACAAATATCACACACACAAATACAAAAGCATATACACTCACAAACATATATACACATGCATAAATATTCATTGGTATGCATGCATGCACATAAATATGTAAATAATTGGCAGATTGATAGATGGGTAGTGTGCCAATTTGTGTGCATTGTGTCCCTCAGAAAAAGCCATGCTCTTTAATGCAATCTTGTGGGGACAGATGTATTATTGTTGATTAGGTTGTAACCTATTAGTTCAGTGTTTCCATGGAGATGTGACTCAATCAACTGTGGGTGAGAACTTTCATTGTATTATTTACATGGAGATGTTGCCCATCCATACAGGGTGGGTCTTTATTGGATCACTGGAGTACTTTAAAAAGAGCCACACAGGTCCAGCTGCTGCAGCAGCCTGGAGAGGAGCATCCTGGGAGAAAGCCCTTTTGAAACCAGAACTAAAGAGCAGATGCCAGCCATGTGCCTTTCCAGCTAACAGAGGTTTTCCAGACACCATTGGCTATCCTCTAGTGAAGGTACCTGATTGTTGATGCCTCACCTTGGACACATTATGGACTTAAGACTGTGACTGTGTAACCAAATAACCCCCCTTTTATAAAAGCCAATCCATTTCTGGTGTTTTGCATTCTGGTAGCATTAGCAAACCAGAACAGGTAGGTAGATAGAGACACAGACAAAAAATAGATGTTTGTTTTTTGTTTTTCAGTGGACTTTTATCGAGTATATACACATACCATACAATCATCTAAATTGTACAATCAATTTTTCATCATATTGTTGTGCAGTTCATCACCACATTCAATTTTTTGAATATTCTCATTGCTCAAAGAAATAAAAAATAAGAATAAAAATAAAAGTAAAAAAGAACACCCAAAACATCTCCTACTCTTTTCCCTCTCCATTATTCTTTTACATTGGTCCTATTTTTTCCCACTCATCCGTCCACAGACTGGATAAAGGGAATGTGAGCCACAAAGTTTTCACAATCACACAGTCACATCACAGAAGCTATATAATTTTATCCAATCATTTTTAGGAATCAAGTATACTGGATTGCATTTCAACAAATTTCAGGTATTTCATTCTAGCTATTCTAATACATTGAAAACTAAAAACGTTGCATCTAATAACACATAAGAATAACCTTAAGAATGACCTCTCCACTCCATTTGAAATCTCTCAGCCACTGAAACTTTATTTTGTTTCATTTCTCTTCCCATTTTTGGTCAAGAAGGCATTCTCAATTGAACAATGCCAGGTCCAGGTTCATCCCTGGGAGACATGTCCCATGTTGTCAGGGAGATTTACACCCCTGAGGGTCATGTCCCTCATAGGGGGTTGAGCAGTGAGTTTACCTGCTATGTTGGCTTACAGAAAGAGGCCATATATGAGCAATGAAAGAGGTTCTCTGGGGATGACACTTAGGCACAATTTTAAGAAGGCTTAGCCTCTCTTTTGCAGTAATAAGCTTTACAAGGGTAAGCCCCCAAATCCATGGCATGGCCTCCTACAATGGTAATCCCCAATTCTTGCAAGAATATCAGGTGGGAAAGTTTAATATTTCCAATTTTTTCCCCAGTCTCTCAAGGAGGCTTTGAAAATACTTTTTATTCTCTGCTCAAACTACTCTGGGGTGTATCAGAGTTTCATTTAATCTGTTCAATCGAACCAGATCTCACCTTCTGTTCAAGGTTTCATGCAATTATGGTGTTTGAATAAACTTACCATACAAGTTAAATTATATAGCATGCTACAGAAAATATAGATTTTCCGCTACATGAACATATCTTCCTTTGGTCTCACACAGAAGTTGAAGTTTTAAAACACAGTTAATAACATCCTTTTCCCTTTCTTCTGGTTTGCCTTAGTTCTAATCAAGTCCATTTTGTTCATATCTCTAATTAAAGTCTGATCTCTTTTTCAGCTTCTTAAACATTTACTGTATGGATAATGCTGCCAAACTCTGGCTCTGAGTCTCAGGAGTCGTGCAGCCATCTGCATTTCCTGGGACTGACCAGGTTATACACATACAGCTCATCATCTCAGAATTCAGATATAATCTTTACAACTCATGAATAGTTTTGACTGCTGTAAGAGCTTACAGTCTAGGAAACTTTACCATAAGCCTTCCCCTGATAACTTACGATCTCAGATTCAATTCTCAGAGTTTGCACATTATAGGGAGTCCATATTGGTGAGGTGTTGTAATGATTGTCTTTTGATTGTGGCTTATGTCACTCAACATACTGTCCTTAATGTCCATTCACCTAGTTGCATACCTCCCAACTTCATTTAATCTTGCCACCACTCGATATTCCATTGTAGGCATACACAGCAGCTCGCCATTCTATGTATCAGTCTACATACCCTTACAATAGAAATTTTATCTTTACTTCTGCCAGGAAATTTCTCCTCACAAATTCAACAGAACCATCATCAGAGTTCCCAACTTAATACATAATTCTGTAGCCTCTCTTTTTTCCTCTTCCTCCTCCTCCTCCTCCTTCTTCTCCTCCTTCTTCTTCTTCTTCTCTCCCTTCCCCCACCTCTCTCTATCATTCTATACCTGTCAAGAGTGTTAACTGTTTAAGCCTGAACCACCTACAGACTTATTGACTATTGACTTTCATGGAACTATGTTTTGAAATGTGGGTTTCAAATGTTTCTGTATATTTTGCATTAATATGTATATAACAAAATGTTTTAAGAATAGTACAATTACCATCTAGATACCTAACAGTGAAGGTTTTTAACATATTTTTCATCTTTGCTTCATCCATCTTCCTTCCTTCCTTCTTTCTTTCTTTCTTTCTTTCTTTCTTTCTTTCTTTCTTTCTTTCTTTCTTTCTTTCTTTCTTTCACCTATCATCATATATCATCCATTTCTCCATTTAACTATATATCTATACATATATCTATCATCTATTTCATGTATATGTGAATGTATATATTTCTAGGAATATGCATGTACAATTTCATTTGTTTGTGAGTGCACATGCTTGTATCTTTGAGTGTGTTGTATTTGGGAAAATGTTTAATCTCTCATCATGTAGGATGTTAGCTGTAGGTTTTCTAATAATGCCCTTTTCAACTTGAGGAAATACCATTCAAATATTAGTTTGCTGAAACTTTTTATCTTTAATGAATATTGGATATTGTTAAATGATTTTTTCTGTATGACTTGAAACGGTCTTGTGTTATCTTTTTTAAGCTTGTTAATATCAAGAATGTCACTAGTTGATGTTTGAATGGTAAGCTAAATTTGTATTCCAGAAGCAAACACATCTTGTTCATGAAGTATTATCAGTTTCACATATTAGATTGAATTTGCCAAAATATTGTTTAATTTTTGTATCTATTTTCATAAGGTTATTCTTTGTTGTTTTGCTTTCTTGTACAATGTCTTCAAATACTTTAACTGTCAGAGTAAAGTTATCACAATAAACTATATTGGGATATAGTATTCTCTCCTACTCAGTTTTGTGGAAGAGTTTTGTAAAATTGACATTATTTTCCTTATAGATCTCAAGTAATTTTGTATTGTAATAAGCTGTGCCTTGAGAATGTGTTTTAAATGTTTTAAATACAATTTCTATTTCTCTCATTATATATAGAGCTACCATGGCTTTATATGTTTTCTTTTGTGAGCTTTGATGGTAAGTTTCTTTCAAGGATATACCTATTTCATCTAAGGTGCTATATTTATTGGCATAAAGTTGTTTATTTTATTGATATTATTTTCATATTTGTAAAATCTGTAGTGAAGCTACTCTTTCTTGATATTTGCAATTTTTTTTTTCTGATCTGTTTGGCTAGAGTTTATCAGTTTTATTGATCTTCTCAAAGATCTTCATTTGTTTGCATTGATTGCCTTTTTTGGGGTTTTATGTCATTCATTTTTTAATCATCTCTTATCACTATTGCTTCCTTTCTTCTGCCTATTTTGAGTTTCATTTGATCTTTAATTTTTTGGGTGTTAGCTCAGGGATTGATTTCAGACTCTTCTGATTACAATACATATATTTATGCCCCCCCCCCCTTTTTTACTGCATTAGTGACGTACCACAACTTTTATACACTGTGTTAAATGTTCATACAGATAAATAAAATTTCTAATTTTCCTATTGATTTTTTTTCTTTTTTTGACACATTGGTTATTTTAAGTGTGTTATTTGGTTCATAAATGTTTGGATATTTTCCAGAAAACTTTGGAAATGATTTTTAATCTAATTTCACTCTAGAAAAAAAAGTATTTCTATAACTTAAAACCTATTATATTTAATGAGACTTATTTTATGTACTAGAATTTGTGATACTTCAATATATTTTTCATGTGCACTTACAAATTGAGTATGCATTTTGCTCTTGTTGAGTAGAGTGTTCTATAAATGTCAATTAGGTCAAGATGGTTAATAACACTGAGTAATTCTACAAAAAATTTTCAGAGTTAATACTGTTTTCTCTCTATTATCAAGAGAGGGATAGTGGAATTCTTATTTGTAATTTTGGATGCCTATTTATCCTTACATTTCAATCAGGTTTTTTATTCATGTTTTTGGAACTCTGTTATTAGAGGCATAGACGCTTAGTATTATTATGTCTGCTTCATTACTATAACACTTTATTATTATGAAATTTCCTTTTTTATCACCTGTAATATTCTTTCCTTGAAATCAACTTAGTCTGACATTAATATAACTATTCCAGCTTTCTGTTGACTAGCATTAACATGGTATATAGTCTGTACTCTTAAAAACCTATTTGTGTCCATTTACTTAAATTGTGTCTTGTCAGCAACATACAGTTGGGTCTTAAGTTTTTTTAACATCTGATTTGACAGTCTTTCCTTTTTTTCTGGCTATATGGACCATTTGTATTTAATATGGTTGTTGATAGAATTAAGTTTAAGTCTATCATTATCATCTTGCTGTTTGCTTTCCATATGCCACATAGATTGTTTTATCCTTTTTCTCATTTTCTATTTTCTTTTTGGTTAACTGATTACTTGTTTTATGACTGCATGATTTCTTTTTATTATTTCTTTAAAAATCATATTTTTTTATTGTTATTTTAGTGTTTGCCTTAGGATTCATGGTATAGGTGCTATAGATCTTTCACTTTGTCACAGTCCATATTCAATGGTAATTATTCCAATTCACATGCAATTTTTGTTACATTTTTATTATTACTGAAGCAGTTGATTATCTTCAAAAAAGTTATAATTAATTAAAAGAGTTATAGTTTAGCTATCATTTCTGGTTTTCATCAGTCTTTTGTTTCAATCAATATTTCTATCTGGTATAAATTACTTATACCTAAAGGACAATCTTCAACATATCTTATATTGCAGGCCTGCAATTGATGGATTCTTTTATTGTTTGTGTGTCTAAAATATAATTATTTTGCATTCCTTTGTAAAATGTATCTTCTCTGGGTACAGAATTCTAGACTCACAGTTTGTTTTTTCAGTACTTTAATGCTGTTGTTCCACATTCTTCACAATTGCTTTGCCTCTGCAAGAAATCGTATGTCATCCTTATCTTTGTTCCTAGGCATTCAAAGTGCCTTTTTCTCTTTTGCTATCTAAGCTTTTGTTATTTTTTTTTTTTTCCCAATGACTTTGGACAATTTGATTAAGATATACCTTTTGGTAAGTTTTATATATGATTCATGTTTCTGGAGTTTGCTATTCTTATATTTTTTAACGCATTTGGAAAACTTCCAGCTACCATTTCTTTGAATAATTTAAAGCCTCTTCATTTAGGAACTTCATTTACATATGCATGTGGATGCTTGAAAATTGCTCCAAAGCCTATTTTGCTACTTGCATTATTTTGATTCTTCTTCCTGTGTTTCATTTTGTATAGTTTCTGTTTCTATATCTACAAATTCAATAAACTTCTGGAGTGACTAGTCAAACTCAGGGATCTGTTTGGCTTCAATTGTATTCTTGCTTTTGCAGTGTTGTCTGGAAAATATCTTAAGGCACTAAGTTGTTCAGGCATACAGCTCATTTCATTTATTTTCCATAAACCATGGAAACTTTCCTTTAATTCTTGATGTCAGTTTTATGGCATGAATAACAATTTTTCAAAAATTTAGTGTTAGTTTTCTTTTTCTTGTTTCAAGTGGGAGGTTAAATAGGGTTCCTAATATTTCATATTAATTGGAAGTGGGAATGAGAATTCAGCACATGTCAAGATGAGTTCTGAATTTATTTCCATTATTTTCTATTAATCTACTTTTAATAAATGCTCACATTCCATATTAATGCAAATATATACTATTGATATTACCTTTAAAGAAAGTCATGTGTTAACAACCTGACTGCTTCTGATATTGCCATAGTATCCATATTCTCATAGAAGTAAAACCCTTCAGAATTTTCCATTTTCCAGTCTTGGTCCCCTGCAACCTATAATATGCACAACAGCCATAGCAGTCCTGTAACTGATGATACATCACATCTCTCTTCAGCTAAAATTCCTGCAATGTTTGCATTTTCCAATAAATAAATAGAAAATTATACAACAGCCTGTACAGCCCTACAGGATGGGTCATGCATTAAAATCTATCATCATCACCAAGTTTACCCTTCATGTGCTCAGCTCAAAACACCTTCAACATAACAGTGATACTATCACTTAAGATCTCTAGAACTCTCATAATTCTCTCAATGAACATTCACATGGCTCACTTGTTCAATTCCTCAAATGTTTGGTGAAATGTTATTTTCTCAGAGAGCTTCCTTTGCTACCTTAATTAAAAATTTATGACTATTTTTCTATTTCATTTTCTTGTAACTCATTATGTTCAATCAACTGTATAATCCATTTCTCATTTTGCCTGTATTCTACATCTTTCTAAGAAAATGTAAGACCTATAAAACAGGAGTTGTGATTGTTTCATTTTAACAACATATATTTATTGCCTAGGATGGATCAATTTTCATAATCTTTCCAGGAATTATTTTGTAACTTTTAATTGTGGGAGGAACTTCAGATTAAATAGTGAATGGACTATGCAGAGTCCCTAGTTCCATTAAGTCCATTGTTTAGTGGGAAAGACATGAAAACAGACCCTATGTGGGAAATGTAAGAATGGAACCTAACCTGGGCTTAAAACTAAATATAAACTCGTATCTGAAGTATGAGAAGAAGTTAGTCCCCTCTTAGTAGTGGAGTTTGGCTTGAAAATAAGGAAGTAATTTCTATATTTCTATATGTCTTGTGATGGATTCTTGCTCAGTCTTATGAGGGCAAAGATTACAAGGCTAAAGAAATGTCAGACATAGTATTCATTGCCAATAACATAATTTATTGTTACCATATCCAGCAGTGAATTTTAAATAGAAAATTTTCATGTATTTTCCAGATTTTCTTTATGGTCTTTCTCACTTCTATTTTTCCTCAAACTTTAGATCATGGGATTCAGTATGGATATCACCAAGTTATAAAATACACAGGCCATTTTCTCAGTATCAAAGGAATGACTGGATTTGAGCTGTACATACATAAAGAATAGAATTCCATAGAGGACAGCTATCACAGTCAGGTGAGATCCATGTGTAGAGAAGGCCTTGTGACTGCCCTCTGCAGAGTTCATCCTGAGGATGGCCATGAGAATCAACATGTAGAACATGAGGAATATCAGAAGAGATGACACCAAATTAAAAGCTAAAAGATCAGTATTATCAATTTACTTTCATGTGTGTTTGAGCAGAGCAAATATATCACGGACAGAGTATCATGGTAGAAATGCCTGATGACATTATAGCCACAAAATGAAGATAAGAAAAATTTTATGATGACTAGCAAAGACACAAAACACTACAGAATTAAACTATCACCAGCAGCAGGTGACATGCTTTGTGACATGATGACTGTGTAGAGCAGTGGCCTACAGATGGTCACATAGTAGTCATAGGCCATTGCTGATAAAATCAAAATTTCACCAGCTATAAACACACTGAAGAAAGTGAATTGTATAGCACACCAATTACATGGGATTGTATGTTGATATGCAAGAAAATTAAATAGCATTTTGGTCCCACAACTGTTGAATAACCAAGGTCAATGTAGGCCAAGTATGTGAGGAAAAATTACATGGGTGTTTGCAGCCTGGAGTCTATCATGGTGAGGATGACCAAGCCCAGGTTACTCACCACTGAGGCCATGTAAACAATGAGGAAGAGCACAAATAAAGGAGTCTGCAGCTTGGGGTGGTCTGTGATCCCCATTAGAATGAATTCATTCAGAATTGTTAGATTAGTTTTGTCCATTCAGGCCACTCAACGGGAAACCTATATTGGAAATAATATAAGAAGGATCATTAACTTTGGGGAAATGTGACTGAAAAACATATATTTATATAATTTAAATAAGATAAATCTGTAGCAACAATTTCAGAGTGTTCACTATTATTTTGTAAATTGACAATAACAGTACACAGAGCAAACAATTATTCCAAAAAAAATTGAAGTGGTGTGCATCATCAACAGGATAAAGATATTGCTAGCTTTACTCAATCATTTTATTGTCACTTGAGGAAAACTGTTTAAAAGATGATATTCTTACTGTGCTAACGATTTATCCTACATAATGTTAATCACAAAATTATCACTACATCTTTGAACAGATCTTAGCATTAAAACTTCTCAAAGTTGATATTATTGAAAAAAGTTTATCATTAACATAATTACTATTTGGAAATCTTCTAATGAAAGCCTAAATTGATTTATTGATTGAATAGAAAGACAGAAAGAAAAATAGAAAGAAGGAAGGAAGAAAGTAATGAAAGGGAGGGAAAGAAAAGAAAGAAAGAAAGAAAGAAAGAAAGAAAGAAAGAAAGAAAGAAAGAAAGAAAGAAAGAAAGAAAAAGAGATGAAGAAAGAGTCATAGGGTATGCATAGGGTATACATATACATATACCCCAAGTCATAGGGTATACATATTCTGCATTGCTAAACACTGCCAAACACTTTTCCAAAGTGATTATACCAATGTACACTCACATGAGCAGCGCATGGTACTAATGTGTGTTCAATATACTTGCCATCATTGAATATTTTCCATCATTTCTTAGCCTTTCTCAATGGTGAGTATGGGTAACATACTGGTTTTCATTTGCATTACACTGATGCTAAATGAAATTGAGAGCCTTTTCATATATTTAATAGCCATGGAGATACTTTCTTTGAAAAGTACTCATTCAAGTCTTTTTCCCGTGTTTACATAGTGTTTCACGTCAACTTTTTATTGACCTGTAAGAGTTCTGTTTTATATCCACACAGGAGACTTTGTCACATATAAACTTCTGGTTATGTATGTCAGATATAAATACTATTTATTTTAATGACTAGAATTTCTGAAAACAGTCCAATTAATCTTTTATATTCTTATATGAATAGTAATTTGTGTGTTCTGTTTTAAAAGGAATAAGTGTTCTAATAACGTAATTACATTTACCTATATTTTTCTCTAAAATATTTATTGTTTGAATTTCATATTTAGATATTTAATCTACCTGGAATTAAATCTGTATAGGGTATGAAGAAGTGTCCCAATTCTTCTTTTTTTCAAAATAAATAAAAAAATTGCCTAACACTATTTATTGTAATGATCATCCTTTATTGTTTGGGAAACAGTAATTGTTCTTTTATAAATCAGGTGACCATGTAAGTGTGGATCTGCTTTTTGAATTCTCTGTTCTGTTTTATAGGTCAGTCAGTGCATCCTTTGAAAAATAGCATGGCTATATTAATTACTATCACTTTATAAATGCTATCTGATACTGTGGATCCTACAACTTTGATATCTATTTTATCATTATGGCATGAGGTAGTTATCCAATTTCTTTTTTTTTTTTCCAAATGGATATCTGGTTTTCACAGGATCATTTGCTAAAGAGATTCTTTCCCCATTGAGTGAACTTGGCATCATTGTAGAAAAATACTTACAAAAAGATGTGTGGGTCTATTTTTGGACTCTCAATTCCATTTCATTGAACCGTATGTCTATCTGTAACACACTGTTTTGATTACTGTAGCTTTGTAGTGAGTTTTGAAATCAGGAAGTATGAGTCCTCCAACTTTGTTCTTCTGTTTCAGTATTATTTTCGGTATTTATGGCAATTTGCATTTCTATATATATTATAGGATTGGCTTTTCCATTTGTGCTAAAAGGTTGCTGCAATTTTGAGAGGAACTGCACTAAATAATGAGATCATTGTGAATATTATTGCCATCCATTTTAGTCTGCCAGGTTGCTGTGAAAAATGTCACATAATGGGTAGGTTTAATTGGAATTATAGGGTCCCATAATTTCAGAAGTTAGAAGTTTTGCTTTCTCTCAGGTTCATTGGCATACTGGTGCTAGTCCACTGGCAATCCTTGGGGTTCCTTGGCTTTCCCATTACAGGGCATTGCACTTCCCTTTCTCTTCTGAGTTCCAACAGACTTCCTGCTTGTGGCTCTTCATTGTAGTTTTATCTTTATAAAGCCTACTGTGATCCAGATTAAAACCCATCCTCTCTCAATTAGGCCACAGCTTAACCAGAAGTGAAATCTTCAAGAGGTCCTATTTACAATGGTTTCACAAACACAGGTGGATGTGGGTTAAGTTTGAGAACATATATAAATCCACATTGGAGTGCATAATTCAACCCACCACAAGTTCTTAACAATACTAAGTCTTTCAATTCATGAACATGGGATGTTTTTCCATTTATTTAGAACTTCTTTATGTTTTTCAGCTATATTTTATAGTTCTCAGTATGCGATTCATTCACATTCTTGGTATGTTTATTCCTATATAGTTCATTCTTTTAGATACTATTGTAAATGGAAGTTTCTTCTTGATTTTTTTCAGATAGTTAATTGCTTATATATAGGAACAATATTAATTTTTTAATTTTTGATCTTGTACCTCACATATTCACTGTATTCATTCAATAGCTCTGGAAGCTTTGTTGTGGGTTTTGGGGGGATTCTTTATATAGAGTAATATGTCATATGTAAATAGAGATAGTTTTACTTATTCCTTTCTAGTTTGAATGTCTTTTAGTTCTCTTTCTTGTCTAATTGCTCTGGCTAGCACTTCCAGTATAATGCCATATAGCAGTGTTGAAAGTAGTCATCTTTATCTTGTTTCAGACTTGAGAGGAATGATTTCACTTTTTCAAAATTGAATATGATTAATTTTGAATTTTCATATATGCTCCTTATCATGTTTAGGAATTTCCCTCCTATTCTTAGTTTTGAGTGAATTGTTTCCATTAATGGGTGTTCGGTTTTGTCAAATGAGATAACCAAGTGTTTTATTTTTTTCCCCCCCTTTTATTCTCTTAATGTGGTGCATTGCATTGATAGATTTTCTTACATTGAACAAACCTTGCATTTCTGGGATAATTCTCATTTTATTATATATATTATGTGTTTGAAGATAACTGTATTTACAAATTACATTTTAATTTCTTTACCTAGCTTTGATATCATTATATTATGAGCTAGTAAGTGTCCTCCATTTCAGTTTGTGGTGGTTATTGTTGAAGAGTTTGAAAGGATTGGTGTCAATTCTTTGAATGTTCAGTAGGATTCACGAGTGAAGTACACAGAAATTGTCACTTCTTTTCAGGGAAGTTTTTAAATTACTGCTTCTGTCTCTTGATATTGATTGGTTGAAAGCTTATATATTTTATTTATTTATTTATTTATTTATTTATTTAGTCAGATTAGGTAGATTGAACATTTCTAGGGATTTGAGCATTTCATCTAGGTTGTCTAATTAGTTGGTATACAACAAGCTTATATAGTATTCTCCTATAACCATTTTTAAAATTATTTCTGTAAGGTCAGTAGTAATCTCCCCATTTTTACTTTCCTGTTATTGTACTTTTCAGCTGCAAAATTTCTGTTTGGTTCCTTCCTATAATTTCTACCTCTATTGAAATTCTAATTTTAATCATGTTTTGTTTTCTTGATTCCTGTTGTTCTCTGTCCATGTTTTCTTTAGCTCTTTGAGCAAATTTAAGACACATTTTAAAGTCTCTTTCTATAAGTAAAATGTCTGAGATTTATTTTCTGTCACTTTATTTCCTCCTATGAGATGGGCAATCTTTTCTATTTCTTTGAATGTTTTGTGATTTTTTTTTGGAAATCTGAAGATTTTAATATTTTAATGTGTTAGCTTTGGAATTTGGATTTTCTCCCTTCCAAAAGTTTGCTTTATTTTTTAATTATTGAGAGGGGTAGTACTATATTTGTTTAGTGATTTTTCCAGCCTATTTTTGCAAAGACTGTATTCCTTAATGCATGTAATCATTTGAATTTCTGGTTCTTTAGCTTGTATTCAGCTAATGTTATGAAAGCAATCCCTTGAATTTCAGGAGCTGAATGAACAACAACAACAAAATACAACAAAATGCACCCCCTTCAGTTTTAACAGATAAGATTTGTTCTGAGTCTTCCCTTTCAAGCCTATTCAGCCTTCCCCTTGGGGCCAATGTCAGTGGAGAAGATTTTAATGTTTTAGTACTATGTTAGAAGATTAATGTAAGAATTTTATAGACATCATTTATTAGATTGATGTTTCTATTCCATTCTGCTAGAATGTTTATTATAAATTGTTGTTGAATTTTTTCATATGCTCCTTTTAGTTTTTCTTTTAAATTATAATGATTTTAATTACATAGCTTGGTTTTCATATATGAAATCAACCTTGAATTCTTGTATATATGCAGTACTCATTTAGCTGTATCACATATTTTAAATATATATATATACAACTTTTACAAACTGCCTAAATCTTGTGAGTCCAGCTCTATATGTTTTAAGTATAGTATACAACAGTGTAAGTTTTTTCAGGGGGATGGGGTTCCTTGCACTTACTCTTATGCCTATGAAATCCATCCTTCTCTTTCTCTTTCTCCTTCTCTTTCAATTGTGGTATAAAATCCATTTTATGAATGCCTTCATTTGCTAGGGCTATAATAAAAAATGTACAATAGACTAGTTTTCTTAAATAAAATAAATTTATTGTTTAACAATTTTAGAGGCTAGAAGTTTGAATCAAGGTTTTGATAGGACCACACTTCCTCTGAAATGTACAGATTCCTGGCAGTGGGTGGCATTCCATGAGGTTCCATGACTTGTGGTATAGTTCTGTCTCTGCCTACATCATGTAGCTGTCCTGTCCCTCTCTTATTGTGTCCAAATTTCCTCTGATTACACAGATACCATTCATATTAGATAAGGATTCATCTAATCTAGTTGGCTTCATTTAAACTAATCACATCTTAAAAACCCTGTTTCTAAACACGTTCACATTCACTGGACCAGGGATAGGAATTGAACTTACCTTTTTGGAGGACACAACTCAATTCATAACAGTCTACCCTCTGGGTCCAAAAAAACCATGTCCTTCCCACATGCAAAGTATGTTCATCATATCTAAATATCCCAGAAGGCTTGAGCAATTTTGCCAACAGCCATATGTCAAAAACTGGATCTAAATCCACATTGCATATGGTCTATTTTGATATAAAATTCAACTCCATCTGCAGACCTGTGAAATCTATAAAAAAAATTTGTCTGCTTCTGAAATACAATGCTGTGACAGAGAATTTTGTAGGCATTCTCAACCCAGGAGAGAGAAATTAGGAGGAAAAAGGGGCTGAGGTGGGTCACAGGGTTTCAACCAAGTCTACAACCAAGCAGGGCAACTATGATTATATTTCAAGGATTGGGGGCAATCTTTGTCTTGATGCTTTGTCCTCTTGGGCTGCTGGAGTGTCACCTCAACAAACTCTATCAATATGGCAATCCCATTCTCTCCAAACACCCGGGTGCTGGCCATATCCTCTCTGGACACTGGAGAGAATATCGCACCCTCTCAGTATATGAGGGTCGGCTTGCCCTCTTGGACCTAGGAGATCCCTCTAGCACAGATATCTTTGTCCATGACTCTGTCCTTGGTGTAAATCTCAAATGTCCCTTTATTTTATCCCCTGTCTGTCCCTTTCAATCCAAGCTGTCAGCATTTCTGTTGATATAATATTCTCAAGAAACTTCTTGGTTTCTGCAATCCATGGGAGTCTAAACCATTGAACAGGAGGATCCTTCACAGATCTTTCCTGAATTTACACAGGTTTATTGCTGACTTTTTCTGTTTTCTTACATATTAGTGTTTTCTAAAAACTTATTAATGTATAGCAAACTGCTCTAATGACCTATTTATTGCATTCATATTCTACATTAAACTTAGATAAGAAGATTTCACAGATATTTCCAGATCCTTTGTAGGGCAAGTTTTACCTCTTTGTTTCTCAAGCTATAGAACATGGGATTTAACATGGGTCTTACCATGGTATAAAATACAGAGGCCATTTTATCACTATCAAAGGAGTGACTGGACTTGGGCTGCACATACATAAAAAATAAAGTCCCATATAACACAACTACCACTGTCAGGTGAGATCCACATGTGGAGAAGGTCTTTTGCCTACGCTCTGCAGTGTTCATCCTGAAGATGGCCCTAACAATCAGTGTATAAGACAAGAGGAAAATAAGAAGAGAAGATACCAGATTAAAAGCTGAAAAGATCAGTATTATAAACTCAATATCACAGGTGCTTGAGCACAGCAGAGATAACAAGGGAAGACTGTCACAGTAGAAATAACTAATGATATTAGAGCCACAGAAGGGTGAAATAAAAATCTTTATGGTGGTTAGCAGAGACACAAAGGCACTGAAGAGATAGGGGATTGCCACCAGCACCCAGCATACTTTCTGGGACATCATGACTGTGTAGAGCAGAGGGTTACATATGGCCACATAGCGGTCATAGGCCATTGCTGAAAGAACAAAAAGTTCACTAATGAATGTGATGACAAAAGCTAGCTGTGTAGCACAACTAATATAGGAAATCATATTTTGATTCACTATAAAATGTACTAACATTTTGGGTCCCACAGCTGTTGAGTAACCAAGATCAATAAAAGCCAAGTGTCTGAGGAAAAAATACATGGGTGTTTGTAGCCTGGAGTCCATCTTAGTGAGGATGATCATGCCCAAGTTGCCCACCACTGAGATAACATAGATGATGAGGAATAGTCCAAAGAGTGGCACCTGCAGCTCAGGGCAGTCTGTGATACCTGTCAGCATGAATTCATTCAGCACTGTTCAATTTTGCATGTCCATCTAGGTCATTAGGGAAATTTACTATGGCAAGAACCATCAGAAGAGTCATTGGATTTCAGGAGTTGTCTCCTGGTAAAATTTTAGTATACAAAGCCACTTTGTGTCTGATTAATCCATTAAAAGTTTTTGATGATGTAATTTAGAGTAAGACCTACCTCTACCATTGAAAATAGCACCACATTTAGAAGCTATAACACCATAAGATATATAGTCAAAATTTTATTTGCCTGTCAAATGCTGGTCACTACCCTAGGATATATATTATTCCTTCATGGTTCTGTTGGCAATAGCACATTTGATAAGTCTGGTCTATTCTGGATATCCTGATATTCTTTTATATTCTTTTTATTTTAAAAATGCATATAGTTTGTTAAAACTAATGACATTTTTAGAAGAAATTTTAACAAAAGAAATAATCACCCTTTGGTCCTTTCCCCTACACTTAAGTCAGCATATCCAGAGAAAACAATTATTAACTCATTTAGCAGAGTTTAATTTACTTCCTCTCATTCTTAACTCCACATTTGAAAAGCATTCTCATTCCACTATACATTTGATAGTATAAACTGTATTATCATTCCTTTAAGAGTTCTAAACAATGTGCATTGATTTTCTGTAACAATAGGTAAGAATTTAGCTCTTTTTCAGGAGACTGCGACATGCTGCATCTATAGTGAACTTAATTAACTTTAAAATTATGCATCCAAACTTCAATACTTCTGTGAAACATTCCTGATTTTCACTGTATTGAACACCAAATAAGTCCTGCATTTGTATTTTGTTCACCTTGAGCAAAAGCATTATTAGGCATTCCCTCATTAGCTTTGAATAAGCAATAATATCTCTGAAAAGACAGGTTTAATTTTTTGTTATAATTTTATAACATAATTTAAGATATGTAAAATTCTTAAACTGTACTTATTAATACATTTTAATGTATCATTTAAGATTATCTAGCAAACCACTAAAATATACTTATCCAATGAAGTGCAGCAAACCTTAAAAATAGGGATCTGTCTCAAATGCTTCAAGAGCCAGAATGTAATATCACTGTGGGAAATATCATAGATATGGTGAAGAGAATAATAGGCAATTTGGGGAACAAGATATTGCATGTCTTATACAAAGTACACAAATTTTACTGGTTAAAAAGTACATAGGCAAGACACTAAAAGGAATGAGTATTTTGCTCCATTTTAATTTTGAATGCTATTCTTATATCTTTATTTAATCTTCCATGAAGTGTATATTGAACAATTTGAATTAACAAATTTTAATTTGAGGCTTGTGCCTTCTGTGCCTTTACTTTCCCAATGCTTTTCCCTTATATTTTGGTTCTAAGGCAAGTGCTTCTGAACTTTCAAAGAAGAGATCATCTGTATTTTCATAAACTTTTCTGGATTACACAACAGGAAGACTACTCTGCAACTCACCCACAAAGTTCAGGAAAACCTTGTTTCTAATAAACGTGTAAAGAATATTTATGGCTTACCATTTCACACATCGTTGCAGAAAACCTGAACAAAATCAATATATCTCTAATATCAACTTTAAAAAGTTACCTTTGATTTATATTCTGTCTCTATGAATTTCCTATTCTAGATATTTCATATGGTTTTAAGTAAGATTACTAGGCTAGTCAGATTAAGTTCATCATGCTCCCACTTAAAGGACAGAGCAAACAAAAGAGGTAGAAAAGCAGAAAGAAGGAGGAACCCTGAACAACTCTAAAAATACATCAGAACTGGGGGTCTTTGGGTGAGTTTGCATCAGTTGAGCTTTGTACACATATTATTTTAAAATTATAAGTCAGAAATTACAAACAACCATACTCCTCTCATCCAACACAGCTAACAAAGCCATGAGCCCTTCTAAATGTTCCACTCCTTATGGGGAAAAGTACAGTGGGTTATTTCAATAATGAAACATGAGTTTCACACAGGGATATCAATGAATGATATAAAATCTGTGGATGAATGTCAAATCACTATTATGTAGCTTGTGATGATCTTTGGATATATTTTTAGCTGTGCTTCTTCAATACAATTATATCCCATTATGTCAGTTTCACAGATACATGGACAAAATCTTATGTGCTAAGAGATACAGTTTATGTTGTATCTGTGCCACATAACAGGGGCCTGTGGAGAAGTATGGGATAATTTCATCCTTTTCCCATTCTCAAACATAGTTTTCCCTCTTTTCCTGTGATATGTAAAATTTGTACATGGATTACAGATCAGGATGACACTCCCTTAATGCATTTAGGTATTTTATGTAAAGGGAAAGGGAATACCCAAGCCTAGAGCTATGGAATGTTTAAGGCATGGCAAGTTAACCAATCCTGAAAGCAGAATACACACAACTGACATAATTCATCTAAGGACTGAACCTCCCTGACCCTTTACTTTTGCTGATTTTAAACTCATTTTGGCCTTTATTAGAAATATATTCAGAGATACTTCCAAGTCTTGAACCTCATTTTGGCCTTTATTAGAAATATATTCAGAGATACTTCCAAGTCTTGAACCTCACTATCCATATGGAAATACCTGCAGGTTTAATACAAAAATATTAGGGTCCAAGGCATTTTACTATTGGGTTCTGATAAATATATTAGCTTTATTTTACTTTGACTTGGCCATCAATTCACCATTGCAAATATCATGGTTGCAAAAACATCTGCCTCCCTACTCCCTATCATTTTGGACCACCTCTTATGTGCTCTGCAGCTGTGACTAAGCTGTAGCTTCTTTGACTGACCTTGCAACAAACCAGAGATGATTTCTGCAGGGCATGTCAAAGCATTTCAAGAGATTGAGCCTCCTTTGCTTACAGAGTAACTTGCTGTCTGTTGCATTCTCTGTTAGCTTTTCTTCCATGTCTCAAATTCTTCAATCCCTCATTTATGCTTCCTGATACCACCTACAAATTAAACATCATATATCCAAGTCCTTGTTAATTTAAACTCTATCTCTTATATGGAATTGGTAAAATGAGACACAGATATCCATGACACAAATGAAACTATATGTAATTAACAGGAGACAATAATAATGCCAATATCATATTGCTGATAACTGGCAACTCTCATTGGACACTCAGTATCTGAAATAAGCCCTTACTCAGCATAAATAACCTGAGCTGACCATCACCATCTTTGCCAAGACCCAATTCTAGATAAAGCTTTCAAACAGGGCTTTCACCTTTCCCTTTCAGAATTTTCAGTGGTTAGATTTCCAGCATCAATAGGGAAATCATAAAATACAGAAACAGATTTCTTGCTTCTTACAAGGAGCATTACAATGGTCTTAAAAATACCAAGTTACTTCAGAAAACATTGTTATGAGTTGAGAATATTAATATTTATGTTACACTGTGCTGAGTCTAGCATTGGTACTCTTATCATTTCCATAATTTAAATGGAAACCAGGAGTCAACAATTGTTACTGCAGCTAATCTGATAATCATAGAGATCAGAGTCCTCAACTCACCTCAGAGGAGGAATGTGTTATTACTCCCCCATGTGGTTGCTGACCTCACTGAAGTAAGCGGAATTTGTGAGTGCCACCCCCACACCTACTTTGAGACACAACCTTAGCAGCTGAATGCAATTTGTTATTTTTCCCAAAGCATCTGAGACCAGGAAGTGATGCCACTTGGTCTTTGTTAATTATCCAGAGTACCTTTGATTTCCCTATGGGGAAACATTATTTCACATGCAATTTCCCTACCTTCTTGTGTTATTTTTGTATTGCATTTGCTCAATATGCATTTTAAACTTCCATAAATTATTTTAATAGTCAACATTTTCCACAGTCATTTTCTATAAGTTTTATATCTGAGGATGAGTGTAGATTTCTTCAATATGTCCCATAGTGTTTTTAGATTATTCAGAAAGAATATTAATTATGAATATGTGTGATACTCATTTTATTTCTTTCTATCTCACAACTAAATTGAGTTTATCCTTCCTTACTTCCTTAACCCATAATCTTCATCTCACTTCATTCCCCATTCCACTTCAATTCTCTTTCATATATAGGTAAGACTTTTAAGAAGTTTGAAATATGTCCTTACAGAAGCACACATCCTCATAAAGTAAATGTAATGCATGTTTCAATGAGCATGCATAAGGTGTTACAAATCAAGATATAAGGTTTGTCACTGAAGTATGTTTTTGAAATCTATTAATTTTACTACAAATACAATCCTTTGTTGCCTTCTCTTCTCTTCTAATATTATAGTAATGTTATTATATTGCTACAATTTGTATCTACTCATATTCAATAAATTCATGTTTTTCTTTAGTAATGAATACTCAGTTAGTTCCTGACTACTGAATTCTACCTTTATCACCACAAGTAACAACTTTGTGTGCATTGCTCTGCTGATACATGGTTGAAAATCTCTGTGAAATATATCTACGAGTGGAACCTTGATTCAGGACTAATAAACACATTTAAT
Source organism: Choloepus didactylus (assembly GCF_015220235.1). Taxonomy (NCBI): domain Eukaryota; kingdom Metazoa; phylum Chordata; class Mammalia; order Pilosa; family Megalonychidae; genus Choloepus; species Choloepus didactylus. The sequence goes on from NC_051327.1 coordinate 51,645,695, forward strand.
TTCTAATGGATCCTTTCAAGATTAATTTTATCAGTATATATTCTACCATCAGTGTACAAGGATTTCAAACACCTGACTTGTTACTTATAAATATGTGCTGCTTATACATATGGAAAGTATTGAGATGAATAATTTAATCAGATTAAATTTGATAGAGCTGATTTGTTTTTGTCTTGATACATTATTATATTTTTAATTTTCAAATGTTCTGAATTTAAAATGACAACAAAGAAATTCAGAGAATTTAATAGAGGTAAAATTAAAATTTTAATATTTCTTTAATATTTCAGCATTTTGTAATTGTGATAAGGTGGACAGTGTAGGGAAATGCTGATAAAGTAGTTGTTGAAGTCATGTAGAACTGATGAACATTATAGAGTAGAGGTGGTTGGATGATAATCAAAACTTTTTGCCATTTTATTGACCTTTTCAAAGAACCAACTTTTAATTTGATTGATTCTCTCTATTGATTTTTGGTTTCCATTTCATTTATTTCTACATGGATCTTTGGTATTTCTCTCCTTCTGCTTCCTTTGGGATTAGTTTGCTGTTCTTTCTCTAATTTCTCCAGTTGAGCAGTTAGGTCTTTAGTTTTAGCTTTTTCTTCCTTTTTATTTAGGTTTTTATGGCTATAAATTTTCCTCTCAGTACTGTCTTTGCTGCATCCCATATGTTTAAACATGTTTTGTTCCCATTTTCCTTTGTCTCCAGATATTTACTAAATTTTATTTAAGTTTCTTCTTTGACCCAGTAATTATTTAAGAGCATGTTATTTAACCTCCATATATTTGTGAAATTTCCAGTTCTCCAGTTGTTATTGGTTTCCAGCTTCATTACATTGTGATTGGAGACAGTGTTTTGTATAATTTCAATATTTTAAAATTAATTAACACGTTTTGTGCCCCAGCCTGTGGTATATCCTTGAGAGTGTTCCATGAACACTTGAGAAGGATGGATATCCTGCTGCTTTGGGGTGCAATGTTCTATGATTGTCTGTTAGATCTAGTTCATTTATCATATTATTTAGGTTCTATCTTTCCTTATTGATACGCTGTTTAGATGCTCTATCTATTGTAAAGAATGATGTGTTGAAGTTTCCCATTATTATCATAGATTTGTCTATTTCTTCCTCATGCTTTGCTAGTGTTTTCCTCAAGTATTTTGGGACACCTTTGTTAGGTGTATAAATATTTTTGATTTTCCTTTATTCTAGATGGATAGTCCCTTTTATTAATACATAATATCCTTTTGTTTTATTCATTTTATCCTTCAGCTTTTATTTGTTGGAGCTATTATTTTCTCTCTTTGTATCTTTTAGTGATTTTTTCTGATAGTCATCATAATTATACTCTCCTCCAGGCCTCTCTCCGGTCTTTTTTTTTTGTTTTTTCTTTGTTAGCATGCCAAACTCCCTTTAGTATTTCTTGTAAGGTTGGTCTCTTATTAACAAACTCTCTCAACTTCCTTTATCTGTTAATAGTTTTAAATTTTCCTCATTTTTGATGGACAGATTTGCTGGATAGAGGATTCTTCATTAGCAATTTTTCTCTTTTAGTATCTTAAATGTATCATATCATTGCCTTCTTGCCTCCATGATATTTGTTGAGAGTTAACACCTAGTCTTATTTGCTTCCCTTGTATGTGGTGACTAACTTTTCTTTTGCTGCATTCAGAATTTTCTCTTTCTCTTTGGCAATTGATAGCCTGATTAGTATGTCTTGGAGTGGGTCTATTCAGATTTATTCTGTTTTGTGTATGTTGTGCTTCTTGCATTTGCATATTTATTTATTTTTTAAGGTTTGGGAAATTTTTAGTCATTACTTCTTTAAATATTCTTCCTGGTCCTTTCCCTTCTCTTCTCCTTCTGGGAAACCCATGATGTGTATGTTATGCGCCTTGTATTATCAATCATTTCCCTGAGCTTCTGCTAAAATTTTTCCATTTGTTTCACCATTTATTTTTTGCATGTTCGAATTTGTTTGCTCTGTATTCTAGTTCACTGATCCTTTCTCCTGTCTCTTCATATCTGCTATTGTGTGTCTCTAGTATAATTTTCATTTCATCTGCAGTGTTTTTCATTTCTGTGAGATGTTATTTTTCTGTGTATTCCTTCATATCCTTCTTTATGCTTTCCTAGTGTGTTCTTAAAGTACTTTGTTTCTTTAACCATCTCATTGAAACTATTTAGATTTATTTAACTATCTCTGTTTAGTTGTTCCAAATTCCATATTTCCTATAACTTTTTAATTTCATCATTTGTCTTGGCCATGTCTTCTTGTTTCTTAATATGTCTTGTAATTTTTTGCTGGATATCTTGACAAAATTATTTTGAAGTTGGTTTCCCTCTTGACTACGATTTTATTGATCAGTACATTCATTTAGAAGGTTTCCTTTCGTGCTTGGTTTGTCAATATTTCACAGCCATCCCTCCCACACAGTGGTTGCAGACATTTCAAGGGGCCCTGGGGAAAGTGTGAGCAAAGTAGCTTCTCAGATTGCACTTTCCCAGCCATACCAGCAGATGGCACTCTACTATGATGTTTTCCCCACAGCCCTATAAAAATATGTTATTTTTTTATCCATCTAACCCCATTGTTTCCATGGCACATGGGGATAGTGATTCCACAGTGCTCTGGACACGTGCCCAGAAAATACCAAGACCATGGGACCATTCTTTCCTATTTCACTAGCCAAACATCATGTCAGGATGGTTCCGCATCCTCCTGTTTTCCCAAGCAGATGGCCTGTCTCTCCCATACTGCTGTAGTCTGCCAGGCAAGAACCTGGCACACCCCAAGTGCCAATTTTGGGGTTGGAGCTTGGGTGCCTGGTGCTGCAGTGAAGCTCACTCACCACATGTTCTCTGTTTGGGGAAATATTGGATCTGTGAGAGCTGTTGGTTCCTGTGTGGAAAGTTTCTTGACCATGGGACCCACAGGATTCTATTCACTGTTCAGCAGTTGGAACTGAATTGTACTGTGTCCCCCACTTATCAGAATCAGCTAAGATAGCCAGGTGGAGGGAAAAGGAGGGGTTAAGCCAGGATGAGGGGAGAATGGAATTTCTACCCCCAACCCTGTCCTAAAGCCTAGCAACAGGCTGACATATAAAACCTGGACATAGCTCAACCAGGTGTGGCCCCTCTCTTGAGGCCTGCCCGCACTGACCTCTCAAGTGTGTCTTCCTTCTTACCAACCTTTGTTATCCTCCACATGTGCTGGCCTTTTCAAATAAAACTTTGCTGCTTGACACTATTCCTCTTGTCCCTAAATTCTTCCATGAGACAAGAAAAATGAGCCTACAGTGGAGCTCTTTACCCATTGTCTACTTATTTCTTTTTCTTCTTTAATAGAGAACTTGTGGGCTTACAGAACAATCAGGCATAAAATACAGAATTCCCATATACCACCCTATTATTAAACCTTGTGTTGGTGTGGTACACTTGTTAGAATTGATGATAACACATTTTTATAAATGTCCTATTAACTATAGTCTGTAGATTAACTTAGGGTACAATGTTGTATAGCACAGACATTTTAAAAAATATATTTATTCTGTTATGTATACAGTCTAACATGTCTCTTTTTTAATTACATTCAGATATATATTTCAGTGCTGTTAATTACACTCACAATGTTGTGCCCTGAAATTTACCCTGAAATTAATATCCTCCAATGTTCTATAGAAATAGCAAGTAAAGAAATAAAAATATTATTCATGTCTTTATTAAAAGACACATACAGAAAAATGCAGAGAAGCAATTTAATTAGAAAAAGAAATAGATTCCATTGCAAAGATGGTATGGACAGTGAGCATCTATGGAAATCAGATTTAGACCTTGGAATGAGTCATAAGTAAACTTATAAAGACAAATAAGTTCTGAGGATTATGGGAAGGTCATCTTCTATTAAGGTAACATGATGATCACATGAAAAATTGAACAAATTGTCCAGATTCACCAAGTGAGGTTGAAACTGTGGTAGAAGCAGTTCTGTTTCTCATGTAGGCTGTCTGAATAGCTTAGTTTTATTTATGGTTCAGATACTGTCTTATTTTTTTAAACAAATGTTTGTAGAGCACTCACTATTTGCCAGTAATCTCACAGTTGACTGATTTCTTTATGTACATTAACTCACTTAATAATTACAAAAACACTTAAAGGAGGTACCATTATTACTTATATTTTACAAATGGGAAAACTGAGTCTTAAAAAATACAGACCTTGCTTAAGTTATCATAAATAAGATATTCAGCCTGTAAGTGCTGATCTTATCCTTTCACAAAGCTTAAGCTCTTAATCAAAATGAATGAAGTTATAAGGTGTTTTGATGTTTGTCCTAGTTTGCTAATGCTGCAGAATGCAAAACACCAGAGATGGATAGGCTTTTATAAAACAGGGGTTTATTTCACTACACAGTTACAGTCTTAAGGCCACAAAGCATCCAAGGTAACACTTCAGCAATCGGGTACTTTCACCGGAGGATGGCCAATGGAGTCCGGAAAACCTCTGCTAGCTAGGAAGGCAGCTGGCATCTGCTCCAAAGCTCCGGCCTCAAAACGGCTTTCTCCCAGGACGTTCCTTTCTAGCAAGCTTGCTTCTCTTCAAAACATCACTCCCAGCTGCACTCTCTTTTCTCTCTTTGAGTCAGCTCATTTATATAGCTCCACCAATCAAGGCCCACCCTGAATGGGTGGGGCCACGCCTCCATGGGAACATCTCATCAGAATTATCTCCCACAGCTGAGTGGGGCACACTCCAAGTAAATCTAACCAACACCAAAACTTCTGCCCCACACAAGACTACAAAGATAATGGCATTTGGGGGACACAATACACTCAAACCAGCACAATGTTATTCACAGCAGTATAGATTACCTCTGCCTTCATTGAAATTTTTGATCTGTATATTTGAAGTATGGCTTGTTTAGGACTACAGATAATTTTTTTTAAAATCCCCAGTACAATTTGTTCAGCTTGTCTTATTGGAGAGAAACATGGAAGGAAGAATTGCAGCTTTTGGAAAACTCTAGAGTTTCAAATTTAGACCTAAGGGACCTAGGAATGAATAAATCACACAAACAAATTCAGAATGAGCTCGATGGAGCCAGGGCCATCGCTAAGCAGGTGAGTGAAATGGAGTCTGCATATGAAGCTGATCTCCCCATTTCCAGCATCTCTCCTTGAACTGTGGTATTAAATGGAATCAGACTGCATTGGGAGATAAAACTTCTAGCATCCTAACTGCATTTCTTGCTTTTTGCTTTAATAGGAGGATGTCTATTTACCTTTAAAATAGTATTTATCAACACCCAGCTTTCTCTCTATCACCCCCTCCCTCCCCTCCAAATCTCTCTCCTTCTCTCTCTCCCTCATACACACACACACACACACACACACACACACACACACACACACACAAACACACCAAAAATCCTTAAAGACACTGCATTGAATAAAACAGATAACCTCATATACTTTACCTTGTTTTCTGTAATAGTACCCAGAAAAGAGAACTTATATTACATGACTCATGGAAGGGGCATTTGGAGGCAGATGGTTTCCTACCTAAAACTATCCAAAGAGGGCAGGTCCCCAAGAATGACTCTACATCTAAGTGCTGGTAACAGTGTGCTTGTTTGTTGTTTTTTAAATCCATTCTTGGCATCTTGGAAATGCTATATATAAAGGTAAGTTAAGAATGGACAAATGATGTAAATTTTGAATCCTAAAATAAGGTAGAAACCCACTGGTATTTCATTTCACTGATATTTCTTCTTTGGAAGAAGTTTGACCTTAAGAAGGGATCTAAGACAACAGACGCAAACCAATGCTTCCCAAACTTAATTATGTTATATATGGCTTAACATTTGCCTTGATGTTGGGATACATGGAGGGAGTACCTGACGGTTGAAGAAGTCACTGTGTCTGGGTATCTGTTGTGCACTGGTGGTACCTGTGTGCCTCTCTCATCTGGTTGGTAAAGCTCTAGTGAGGAATCCAAGCTTGGGGTGGCCCTGGCATGGGGGGCCCTCCAGCTTGGAAAAGCCCTATAGACCGTGATAGAGCACAGGATAGGGCCTGAATAACACTTGGCTGTGAAAAAATCAGGAAGTATCTTGATGAATAGACAAGTGGATAGGGGAGAGGAGTTTGCCCAATGATCACGTTTTCTTCCCTATCATTGAAAACATTCTTTGTGCAAAGCAGAGCCATTGTATTAGATGTGAACATAGCAGTAGAAAGATCAGAGATATGCCCTCATTTCTTCATGAACAAGGCAAAATCTTTAAAAGTTAGCATAAAAGGGAGATAAATAATTCATTCTACAGCCATATATTGAGAATCTAGATAGGCAAAATAGAATATACAGAAATTAGGAAAGAACCAAATAGATGAAACTGTTTGTTCTTAAAGATTTAGTCATTTATCAGCAAGGATTAAAAATGAATATTGCAAAATAAATAGAAATAGGATAACTGCTCACTGATTTACTCAAAACTATCCTTGTCCACAAAGTCCTGGTGTGCCTTTTGTAGGAACAGGATAAGCACACACCAGTTGAATTCTGCTGGCTGGTGGAGACACGAACTCAAACTAATTCAAACCAAAGTTAGCCAGAGAAAACTTGGAGAGAAATAAATAAATTTTAAAATATGGCTGAGAACTCCTTCACATTCCAAACATTAGATTTGTGCTTTAGGCTACAAGCTCTCAAATGTGTCTGTAGGTGAGAATCAACTGGGAAGCCTTAAAAATACTGAAGCCTGGTTGCCCCCTCCCACTTCCTCTCCTCCACCTTCAGACTTTTGATGAAATTGTTTGGGGGCACACCTGGGCACCAGTTTCTTGAGTCCTACCTGGGTGATTCCAGTGTGCAGTAGAGTTTGAAGTACAGCTTTCTTTAGGCAAGATGTGCTAAAGCAAGAAACATCAACGATTATTGAAGGAATCTGAAGGTAAAATATGTCCATGATTTTAAGGATTTCCCCTCAAATTTGACAGAAATGTGGAAATGATTGAATAAATGATGAGACTTTGGGATGATGGTTGCTTCAGAAGATCCTAGAGAAATAAATTGCAATCCATGAAAGAAAATTTATTTTAAAAATGTAGAGGAATTGAGAGACTTGTGTAATAAATGCAGGATGATATATACTATATTTTATGAGCAATTAAAGAAATTGTCTTAGGTAATTTTATTTCTATATATTTTTTTAGTTTTTTTAGTTTTTAGTTTTTTTGATTTTGAAACTTAAACTCCAGTTTATTTTTCAACTCCACTGTCAACTTTCTATTCAATAATAACTATTGACTATAGTAAATGTTCTATTGATACATTTATCTTCCTATATGGTTCACTGTGATTTGGTTTGACATGTACCTTGGAACCACCACATATCTTGAAGTTGTAAAAGTGTAATGAAGATACCCTAACTTATGGATAGTCTTTGTTATTTTAAGTAAATGATATATTATAAATAAACCTCTTCCCTTGCCACCATCTGTCAGTGAAGATGGTCTACTTTACCTTTGCATAATATGGTAATCCTATAATTATCCTAAGCTGGGTTCAAATCATAACTTCATAGCTGGAATTGAAATAAAAGACTGTGAAAAAAAGTTTAGTATATTCAAGTCCCATTCACAAGTAAGAGAACCCTGAATTCTGAATATTCTCAAATGTAATGATTATTTTATTAAAAAGGACAGCATTAGATACTTAATTTTTAAAAATTTCAGGCCCCTGCCATTTTAATTTGGCAAACTACATGGAAAACTTAGCAATCATTGATAAGCTACAGCTTTCTTTTGTCTTCTCTAAGCCTTAAATATTAGCTTCATGCTATGGAAAATGGATGCATCTCTCAGCCCTAGTGTTCTATCCTGGTGATTAAAGCTGAAGCTTTGGGCAGGTTAGCAAATTGATTAGGAGTATAGGTTCCTTAGTGACTCATACCAGTCAACAAGTTCTCCAAAATCCTCTCTGTGCAACAATAGAAAAAAGCCTGATTTTTGTTTTTATGCTTTTAGTTTTTAAATTTTTATCAGGGATGAAAGGTTAGTGAGAACCTATCTATTATGAAATAATTTATATTTTCCACTAAATATAGAGTCTAATAAGGACAGTACTCAACTACAACATATAACAATAATAATAATAATAAATTGAAAATCTGAAATATGACAGAGTTAGACTTGATTTCTCTGGACACCTTCTGTTAATATTTTATGATTCTACTTTGTGGAAAATAAATCAAGGAGCAAAAATAAGATTAAAGAGGTCAATATTGGGCATAATGAACCTGTTCTTCTTTTTTAGATCTATTTGAAATATAAATAAATGCCTATATACCTTTCCATAAAATTTTGCATAATGCTGAATAGTTCCCTAAGATATGTTGCTAAAAGTAAAATCTCATATTATGAATGATTTGGATATTTTATGCCCTAGAAATATATTGACAAATATTTAAGAGAAAAGATGTTTATCTACATGAAGTTTAGAATTATAAGCTATTTGATCAACTACTTGAGTTGTTAACATTTTTGTCAATAAACACAAGCATATAGTGAACTTGAAACTGGGAGAAAACCTGTCTCTTTAATTCCTATATAAATAAAATTGGATGTTTTCCCACATAACTGTTCAATTTTCTTTTAGCTTCCGTAGAATAAATTCAGTATAAATGGAAGAGGGGATATAGTAAAGCGATAATCTTGGGGCATGTATAATTTTAATATTTTAAAGATGTGGGAAATTCACCCAAGAGGAAAATAAGGGAATACAAATACGATTTCATTTATGGGTTACATTTTTTTTGTGCTGCTATTTTTATATATGGATAGAACAGAGCAGCAGCAAAGACAGTAACATTTTAGTGGTGGTTTTCTCACTTGAGTTCATTCAGGTATTTAATTTTTAACAAACATCTTCCCTTAGTTTCAAAAATTATGGAGCAAAATAATTCTTAAGAAGATGATATTGAAAATAAAAGACTCTCTTCCTGGAACAAGAATGGCCTGTAATTAGAAAGGCAAGGTCCATTTTTGCCCACATGATGACATGATTCAAGGTGACAAGACACTGGTAATCACCTCCGTTCAACTGACATGGACCATGAGATGTGCCGTTTTTATTCTTTCAACTGCAGCAAAATTCCCCAGAATAAATGGCTGAAGTTAATGTCACTTATGTCACAGAATTCATTCCCAAGGGAATCACAGACCAGTCACAGCTTCAGGCTCCATGCTTTGTGGTATTTTTAGTTATCTATCTGGTCACAGTGCTGGGGAATATTGGATTGATTACCTTAATCAGGATTGACTCTCAACTCCACACACCCATGTATTATTTCCTCAGCCACTTGGCCTTTGTTGACCTTTGTTATTCTTCTACCATAACGCTGAAGATGATGGTGAATTTTGTTGTGGAATGCAACACAATTCCTGTCCATGTTTGTGCAGCACAACTGGGGTGTTTTCTCACCTTCATGATCACTGAGTGTTTCCTTTTAGCCTCCATGGCCTATGATCGCTATGTAGCTATCTGTAATCCCCTGCATTATTCGGTACTGATGTCAGAAAGAGTCTGCATTCAATTAGTGGCCATTCCATATATATACAGCTTTCTTGTTGCCCTATTCCATACTATAATCACTTTCCATCTAACTTACTCTGGGCCCAATGTAATTAACCATTTCTATTGTGGTGACCTCCCCCTCTTAGCTCTGTCCTGCTCAGACACACACATGGAGGAAATTCTGATCTTCACTTTTGCTGGCTTTGATATGATCTGTTCTTCTTCAGTCATCCTCATTTCATACTTGATTATCATTGCTGCCATCCTCAGGATCTGCTCTACCCAGGGCCGATGCAAGGCCATCTCCACCTGTGGCTCCCACGTGGTAGCTGCTACTATTTTCTATAGCACACTGATCTTTATGTACCTACAGCCCAAATCAAACCACTCCCTGGACACAGATAAGATGGCTTCTGTGTTTTATATGGTGGTGATTCCCATGTTGAACCCCCTAATCTATAGCCTAAGGAACAAAGAGGTGAAGGAAGCCTCAAAGAAAGCCTTGGATAAAGGTTGTGAAACCTTAAGGATGTTGCAATTAAGAAAATAATAATTAAAATGCTTTATTAAAGAAAATCAGAGAACTAAATCAAGGTTTCTCTTGCTTTCATTTCTGATAATTCTTTTCCAACCGAGTGTTTGAGTTCCTTTAACAGATCTTGACTTTTTCTACAAGGACCAAGGCCAATTTTGGAAAGTCAGTCTGATTTAAAGAGTCCTGAGGAAGTCAGCCTTTATAGCCTACAAAAATTGTTTTGAAACACAAACACAGACACACACAAACATACACATGTGTATCCTAACAAAAAGCAGCAGCATGTTTTTGTTAGAGCTCTGAATTCTGGAACAAGGCTGCTTGAGTTTCCTGGTACCTTTACTTATCAGCTGTGCAACACTGGACAATGGACTTGAATTCTGTGTGCTTCTGATTCTAGGCATAGAAAATAATAGGACCCAACTCCTTGGGTTGTTTTGAGGATTAAACAAGTTAATGTTTATGAAATATTTAGAACAAGATTCAGTGATAATAGGGCTATCTAAGTGTTGGCTGCCTAAGTGTTTGTTACATAAAGGTTTGCTATATAAATGTTATCATAATTAAAGATAAATTCACTGATCTTTCAAAAGTTAATCAGTCTTTAAATAAGAGGGGCAAAGCCTGCATGATTTCAAATATCTGCTAGGTACTTACTCAAGTAATTCTGCTTATTCTAAGCAAACAGAACTAAGAGGTGGGTGAGATTTTATTTCTGGACCTCAATTATTTCTAAATTATCTAAGGTCATATAACGAGTAATTTAAAAATTCTGGATGCAAATTTAAATCTATTTGACTTTTGATTTCCTAAATATACATGTTATGAATAAAAGGTATTATAATATCTGGATTTAATGTGTCATTAACAGACTTTTAAAAGCAACAATCAATGCTTTTGTTCTAAATAAACCTACTTAAAGAACATGGTTGATAAAAAATTGTATTTTTAAGTAAATAAGTTCCGTGTATTTGTACATTGAGTTAATTATAAATAACCTTAAATTTTAATGTCATTTATCCATAGCTGCTGTTTATGCAGTCATTCTTGTAGGATCATGACATATAATTAAAAATTAGTGATTGATGTACTTTTATTATTTTGACATTTCAGAAAAAGTAATTCAAAATTAGTGATTTAATATTATTTTATATTCTGCCAGTTTTGAAGGATATTTTGATAACTTGTAGTCATTACGTAGGATAGAGCTTGGAGTTTTCATTGCAAGGTGATTATTTTCTCTTCTGCATTTAATTTGCAAATAATTCAGCTATGCTGCTATAAGGTCCTTGGAGAACCTTACAACTTGCATTAAGTCTCAGGTTTTTAAAGCAGATTTAACAGAAAAATGCAGTGTTTCTATTCATCACACTTAGGCATGTTATATGCATTTATATAGGAAGATACACAAAGAACTTGTATATTACATACATGACACATGGAAGCATCATAGGCAGTCTTTCCTTTAATTTCCATAGGTAAAGAAATTCACGTCCATAGAACTTGACCCACGTGAGGGACACTGGTCTTCTGAAGTTTCACTGCACTTTTCTGCTTTATAAGCTTATTTAAAAAGCAATGCTTAAACATTAATTGAATTGAATTTTTCAAGTCTTTATGCATTTTTAATTCCCTACTATTGTTAATCACTTTTTTTCTCAGAGACTATGAAATTTAATGTGTTCAACAGACATGTAATTCAACATCTTCCTGGGCAGAAACGGTTCTGTGCTGCCTCTAAAACTGTTCTCTAGGAATTGTTTTAGGAGGTTGGGTTCTGCTCTTGAAATGCCAGTCCCTCATTTCAATCCTGAAGATCAAATTTATGCATTTTATTTCCAGGTTCATTTCAATAAACTGTACATTTTCATCTCTCTTTTGGTGCCCAGATGTTTCTGTGTCTGGATAGAGATAGAATCAAGAAGCTGAAAAACAAAAACAAAAACAAAAACAAAAAAAACAAAAGGTGGCAAGCAGTGACTCTCTGGCAGAGTCCTCGATTGGAGATGAACAGGACCAATTTCAGAAAGATTTCACCCTAAATTTGAATTTTGTTACTACTACTTATATAATATAGAAGATTCCAGTTATTTGTAAAATGAGAAAAATTCTCCTCTCACAGGTTATGTATGAAGATTTCAGTATAAATATATGTAAATATTTGGGCACAGTGACTGGCACCTAAAGAAGCTTGATAAATATCAGCTTGATTATTATTATTGTCAATGACATGAGCATCACTAAGACATTTTGTATCTAAAATTTATTAGTTGTCTAATTTGAATAAAAATCAAAGCAATTGTTTCTGGACATTGATATTAAAAGCTTTAGACTCTTATGAGTTTTTACAGCTTTAGTTACTTTTTTATTATTTTCAGTTGAGTGAAGAATGCTTTGTTCCAAAAAGAAAAGGGCCCTTTCTGAATAACTCAATACTTTAAAATGTTATATTTGAATAAAAAATACAAGTGATAATAATAAAGTAAAAAAATAGCTAACTTTTATGGTTTAAAATTGCCTGCTCCATTTTAAATATTTAGTTTTTATCAACTCATTTAATCCTCTTATCAACTTTAAGTAGTAGAAACAATTGTTATTTGCAATAAGGCAAAATATAAAACACAAGAAGGTAAATAATGTCCAAAATTACACAGCTAGTAATCTGTAGACTCACATACATTCATGTTCAATATGTGGGAATCAATATTTACAAAATAGATAAATTACATGGACTTTCATCACTTTAACAACAACACAACAAATGGATAATTTAAAAATGCATTAAGTTACAATTCCCTTAAAACATGCTTTAATTTAATTTTAAAATCATTTTGTGGAGGCACAGGATTTTCAGGAATACATCTAGAATCTAAGTGTTTGATGGAGTTTAATTCACACTTTTCTATATGTTTGTTTATAATTTCCCCAAATTTGCTTACATACATTTTTTTATCTTCATTTTATTGAGATATATTCACATACCACGCAGTCATACAAAACAAATCGTACTTTCGATTGTTTACAGTACCATTACATAGTTGTACATTCATCACCTAAATCAATCCCTGACACCTTCATTAGCACACACACAAAAATAACAAGAATAATAATTACAGTGAAAAAGAGCAATTGAAGTAAAAAAGAACACTGGGTACCTTTGTCTGTTTGTTTCCTTCCCCTATTTTTCTACTCATCCATCCATAAACTAGACAAAGTGGAGTGTGGTCTTTATGGCTTTCCCAATCCCATTGTCACCCCTCATAAGCTACGTTTTTATACAACTGTCTTTGAGATTCATGGGTTCTGGGTTGTAGTTTGATAGTTTCAGGTATCCACCACCAGCTACCCCAATTCTTTGGAACCTAAAAAGGGTTGTCTAAAGTGTGCGTAAGAGTGCCCACCAGAGTGAACTCTCGGCTCCTTTTGGAATCTCTCTGCCACTGAAGCTTATTTCATTTCCTTTCACATCCCCCTTTTGGTCAAGAAGATGTTCTCCGTCCCACGATGCCGGGTCTACATTCCTCCCCGGGAGTCATATTCCACGTTGCCAGGGAGATTCATTCCCCTGGGTGTCTGATCCCACGTAGGGGGGAGGGCAGTGATTTCACCTTTCAAGTTGGCTTAGCCAGAGAGAGAGGGCCACATCTGAGCAACAAAGAGGCATTCAGGAGGAGGCTCTTAGGCACAACCATAGGGAGGCCTAGCCTCTCCTTTGCAGCAACCGTCTTCACAAGGGTAAAACTTATGGTAGAGGGCTCAACCCATCAAACCACCAGTCCCCTATATCTGTGGTCATGTTAGCAACCATCAAGGTGGGGTAGGCCAATACCCCTGCATTCTCCACAGGCTCCTCAAGGGGGCACTACATCTTTTTTTCCTTGTTTTTCTTTTTGTTTTTTAACTTTCCCTTCTTTTTTAAATCAACTGTATGAAAAAAAAGTTGAAAAGAAAACAAACATACAATAAAAGAACATTTCAAAGAGACCATAACAAGGGAGCAAAAAAAAAGACAACTAACCTAAGATAACTGCTTAACTTCCAACATGTTCCTACTTTACCCCAAGAAAGTTACATAATATAGCAACATTTCTGTGAACTTGCTCCTACTATATCCATCAGAAATTAACAGACCATAGTCATTCCTGGGCATCCCCAGAACGTTAAATAGCTTATCTGTTCTTCTTGGATTATTGTTCCCCCTTCCTTAATTGCTCTCTATTGCTAGTTCCCCTACATTCTACATTATAAACCATTTGTTTTACATTTTTCAAAGATCACATTAGTGGTAGCATATAATATTTCTCTTTTTGTGCCTGGCTTATTTCGCTCAGCATTATGTCTTCAAGGTTCATCCATGTTGTCATATGTTTCACGAGATCGTTCCTTCTTACTGCCGCGTAGTATTCCATCGTGTGTATATACCACATTTTATTTATCCACTCATCTGTTGAAGGACATTTCGGTTGTTTCCATCTCTTGGCAATTCTGAATAATGCTGCTATGAACATTGGCGTGCAGATATCTGTTCGTGTCACTGCTTTCCGACCTTCCGGGTATATACCGAGAAGTGCAATCGTTGGATCGAATGGTAACTCTATATCTAGTTTTCTAAGGAACTGCCAGACTGACTTCCAGAGTGGCTGAACCATTCTACAGTCCCACCAACAATGAATAAGAGTTCCAATTTCTCCACATCCCCTCCAGCATTTGTAGTTTCCTGTTTGTTTAATGGCAGCCATTCTAAGCGGTGTTAGATGGTATCTCATTGTGGTCTTAATTTGCATCTCTCTAATAGCTAGTGAAGCTGAACATTTTTTCATGTGTTTCTTGGCCATTTGTATTTCCTCTTCAGACAACTGTCTTTTCAGATCTTTTGCCCATTTTATAATTGGGCTGTCTGTACTACTGTCATTGAGTTGTAGGATTTCTTTATATATGCAAGATATCAGTCTTTTGTCAGATACATGGTTTCCAAAAATTTTTTCCCATTGAGTTGGCTGCCTCTTTACCTTTTTGAGAAATTCCTTTGAGGTGCAGAAACTTCTAAGCTTGAGGAGTTCCCGTTTATCTATTTTCTCTTTTGTTGCTTGCGCTTTGAGTGTAAAGTCTAGGAAGTGGCCACCTAATACAAGGTCTTGAAGATGTTTTCGTACATTATCTTCTACGAGTTTTATGGTACTTTCTTTTATATTGAGATCTTTGGTCCATTTTGAGTTAATTTTTGTGTAGGGGGTGAGGTAGGGGTCCTCTTTCATTCTTTTGGATATGGATATCCAACTCTCCCAGCCCCATTTGTTGAAAAGACCATTATGACTCAGTTCAGTGACTTTGGGGGCCTTATCAAAGATCAGTCAGCCATAGATCTGAGGGTCTATCTCTGAATTCTCAATTCGATTCCATTGATCTATATGTCTATCTTTGTGCCAGTACCATGCTGTTTTGGCAACTGTGGCTTTATAATAAGCTTCAAAGTCAGGGAGTGTAAGTCCTCCCACTTCGTTTTTCTTTTTTAGAGTGTCTTTAGCAATTCGAGGCATCTTCCCTTCCCAAATAAATTTGATAACTAGCTTTTCCAAGTCTGCAAAGTAGGTTGTTGGAATTTTGATTGGGATTGCATTGAATCTGTAGATGAGTTTGGGTAGAATTGACATCTTAATGACATTTAGCCTTCCTATCCATGAACATGGAATATTTTTCCATCTTTTAAGGTCCCCTTCTATTTCTTTTAGTAGAGTTATGTAGTTTTCTTTGTATAGGTCTTTTACATCTTTGGTTAAGTTTATTCCTAGGTACTTGATTTTTTTAGTTTCTATTGAAAATGGTATCTTTTTCTTGAGTGTCTCTTCACTTTGTTCATTTCTAGCATATAGAAACATTACTGACTTATGTGCATTAATCTTGTATCCCGCTACTTTGCTAAATTTGTTTATTAGCTCTAGTAGCTGTATCATCGATTTCTCAGGGTTTTCTAGATATAAGATCATATCATCTGCAAACAATGACAGTTTTACTTCTTCTTTTCCAATTTGGATGCCTTTTATTTCTTTGTCTTGCCGGATTGCCCTGGCTAGCACTTCCAGCACAATGTTGAATAACAGTGGTGACAGCGGGCATCCTTGTCTTGTTCCTGATCTTAGAGGGAAGGCTTTCAGTCTCTCACCATTGAGTACTATGCTGGCTGTGGGTTTTTCATATATGCTCTTTATCATGTTGAGGAAGTTTCCTTCAATTCCTACCTTTTGAAGTGTTTTTATCAAAAAGGGATGCTGGATTTTGTCAAATGCTTTTTCAACATCTATTGAAATGATCAATTGATTTTTCCCTTTTGACTTGTTAATGTGTTGTAATACATTGATTGATTTTCTTATGTTGAACCATCCTTGCATGCCTGGAATGAACCCCACTTGGTCATGGTGTATGATTTTTTTAATGTGTCTTTGGATTCGATTTGCAAGTATTTTGTTGAGGATTTTTGCATCTATATTCATTAGGGAGATTGGCCGGTAGTTTTCCTTTTTTGTAGCATCTTTGCCTGGTTTTGGTATTAGATTGATGTTAGCTTCATAAAATGAGTTAGGTAGTGTTCCATTTTCTTCAATGTTTTGAAACAGTTTGAGTAAGATTGGTGTCAGTTCTTTCTGGAAAGTTTGGTGGAATTCCCCTGTGAAGCAATCTGGCCCTGGGCATTTATTTGTGGGAAGATTTTTGATGACTGATTGGATCTCTTTGCTTGTGATGGGTTGGTTGAGGTCTTCTATTTCTTCTCTGGTCAGTCTAGGTTGTTCATATGTTTCCAGGAAATTTTCCATTTCTTCTACATTATCCAGTTTGTTGCCATACAGTTGTTCATAATATCCTCTTATAATTTTTTTAATTTCTTCAGGATCTGCAGTTATGTCACCTTTTTCATTCATTATTTTGTTTATGTGGGTCTTCTCTCTTTTTGATTTTGTCACTGTAGCTAGGGGCTTGTCAATCTTGTTGATCTTCTCAAAGAACCAACTTTTGGTGATATTTATCCTCTCTATTGTTTTTTTTGTTCTCTATGTCATTTATTTCTGCTTTAATCCTTGTTATTTCTTTTCTTCTACTTGGTTTAGGATTGGTTTGCTGTTCATTTTCTAGCTTCTTCAGTTGATCCATTAGTTCTTTGATTTTGGCTCTTTCTTCCTTTTTAATATATGCGTTTAGTGCTATAAATTTCCCCCTTAGCACTGCTTTTGCTGCATCCCATAGGTTTTGGTATGTTGTGTTCTCATTTTCATTTGTCTCTATATATTTAGCAATTTCTCTTGCTATTTCTTCTTTAACCCACTGATTGTTTAGGAGTGTGTTGTTTAACCTCCAGGTATTTGTGAATTTTCTAAGTCTCTGATGGTTATTGACTTCTAATTGTATTCCATTGTGGTCAGAGAATGTGCTTTGAATAATTTCCATGTTTTTAAATTTATTGAGGCTTGTTTTATGTCCCAGCATATGATCTATTCTGGAGAAAGTTCCGTGAGCACTAGAAAAGTATGTGTATCCTGGTGATTTGGGATGTAATGCCCTGTATATGTCTGTTAAATCTAATTCATTTATCAGATTGTTTAGCTTTTCAGTTTCCTTATTGGTCTTCTGTCTGGTTGACCTATCTATAGGAGAGAGTGATGTGTTGAAGTCTCCCACAATTATTGTGGAAACATCAATTGCTTCCTTTAGTTTTGCCAGTGTTTCTCTCATGTATTTTGTGGCACCTTGATTGGGTGCATAGACATTTACGATTGTTATTTCTTCTTGTTGAATTGCCCCTTTTATTAGTATGTAGTGGCCTTCTTTGTCTCTCAAAACATCCCTGCATTTGAAGTCTAATTTTTCTGAGATTAATATTGCTACGCCTGCTTTCTTTTGGCTGTAGCTTGCATGAAATATTTTTTTTCCATCCTTTCACTTTCAGTTTCTTTGTGTCCCTGTGTCTAAGATGAGTCTCTTGCATGCAACATATTGATGGTTCATTTTTTTTTTGATCCATTCTGCGAATCTATATCTTTTAATTGGGGAGTTTAATCCATTTACATTCAATGTTATAACCATGAAGGCATTTCTTGAATCAGCCATCTTATCCTTTGGTTTATGTTTGTCATATTTTTCCCCTCTGTCTATTAATATCCTTTATTGTACCCATACCGAATCTCTTTAGTACTGAACCTTTCTCCAAGTCTCTCTGTCCTTTCTTTGTTTCTCTGTCTGTAGGGCTCCCTTTAGTATATCCAGTAGGGCAGGTCTCTTGTTAGCAAATTCTCTCAGCATTTGTTTGTCTGTGAAAAATTTAAGCTCTCCCTCAAATTTGAAGGAGAGCTTTGCTGGATAAAGTATTCCTGGCTGGAAATTTTTCTCACTCAGAATTTTAAATATATCGTGCCACTGCCTTCTCGCCTCCATGGTGGCTGCTGAGTAGTCACTACTTAGTCTTATGCTGTTTCCTTTGTATGTGGTGAATTGCTTTTCTCTTGCTGCTTTCAGAACTTGCTCCTTCTCTTCTGTGTTTGACAGTGTGATCAGTATATGTCTCAGAGTGGGTTTATTTGGATTTATTCTATTTGGAGTTCGCTGAGCATTTATGATTTGTGTATTTATGTTGTTTAGAAAATTTGGGAAGTTTTCCCCAACAATTTCTCTGAATACTCTTCCTAGACCTTTACCCTTTTCTTCCCCTTCTGGGACACCAATGAGTCTTATACTTGGACGTTTCATGTTATCTATCATATCCCTGAGGTCCATTTCAATTTTTTCAATTTTTTTCCCCATTCTTTCTTTTATGCTTTCATTTTCCATTCTGTCATCTTCCAGGTCACTGATTTGTTGTTCAACTTCCTCTAGTCTTGTACTATGAGTGTCCAGAATCTTTTTAATTTGGTCAGCAGTTTGTTTAATTTCCAGAAGATCATCCATTTTTTTATTTAGTCTTGCAATGTCTTCTTTATGCTCTTCTAGGGTCTTCGTGATTTCCTTTGTATCCCGTACTATGGTCTCATTGTTCATCTTTAGTTCTTTGAGTAGCTGCTCTAGGTGCTGTGTCTCTTCTGATATTTTGATTTGGGTGCTTGGGCTTTGGTTATCCATATCGTCTGGTTTTTTCATATGCTTTATAATTTTCTGTTGTTTTTGGTCTCGTGGCATTTGCTGAACTTGATAGGGTTCTTTTAGGATTTGTAGAAAAATTGAAGTCCTTATCTCTAATTTATCAGATCTACAGCTTCGTGGAGTACACTTTCTCTAACTAACCAGCAGGTGGCATCCATGAGCCACCTGTTCTCCACAAGCCAGTTCTCCCCTGCTTAGCCTTTTTGGTGAGTGGGGGAGTGAGTCTTGTGGGGTCCAATTGGTGTACCAAGCTTGCGTGTGTAGTTGGTGTTGCCTGCCCTGTATATGGGGCGTGTTTCTGGGCAGTCAGGGAGGGGGGGTGGCCCTAACAATCAAATCTCCCTGGTGATCCTAGAGTTTTAAAGCTGCTGCAATAGTCTAATCCTTCAGTTCAGTCCTGCCACAGTTTGTCTCTGCCACTGAGCCACAAGTCCTTGGTATTGGCATATGGCTCCTGAGACTTGCAAGTGGGCCCCTATTCCAGGCTGTGCACCCCGGGTCCTCTGTTGAGGGATGACTGTGCTATGTCACAGGTGAGTGCCGTCCCCCCAGGGCAGTTCTGGGCTGCTGGGCTGTGTAGGGAGGCTCCCAGTCTGCTGAAATGATGGCTGAATGGGGCTTTGTTAATTCACAGTGCTCCACCTTCCCAACTCTGGGACAATCAGCTGAGGTTGCAGGGAAGGCTAATGTCCACATCCAGTTTTGTGGTGTGTGCCTGTTATTTGAAGCACTTCCGTCACACTGGGTTGTCTGGGGAAGCTCTGGGCTATGGGGCTGGCGATGGGCAGGAGTGTTTCCTGTCCACCAGGATGATGGCTGTGAGCAGACACCCCCCTTTTCTTGGGAAGTTGTGGTGTTTAGTGAATTTTCTCAGCCACTGTATTATTGCCTTTTGTCTCAGAGCTCTCTTAGTTCTGCTCTTGACTTGACCTGCCTAAATTGCAAGTCTTTGAAGCTTTCTGTATTGGGCTTCTTAGAGTAATTGTTTTAGAAAAAGAAAAGAGGATTAAAAAAAAAAAAAGGGCCCTCCTCAGAGATCTAAGGGGTTATTGAAATGCTAAGAGACAAAGCAATTAGGGCCATTAAGGAAAGGTCCACAGGACAGAGAGATCAGCTTTTCTTCGGGATTTGCATATGCCCCTCAGGGCCTGAGCTCTGCCCTTCCCCTTTCTATGTTCACCAGAACTCCAAAAATCCTCCGCTTTTATTTTGGAGTTTTTCATGTTGTTTTTTTTTCTATGACTGTCTCCTCTCTGCTGGGCTGGCTGCTCTGATTCTCTGGTGTCTGGTCTCAGTCTGTCTATGGTTGGAGTTTGGATCAGTAGAATGAGTTTCCGATAAGGGCTGCCACTGCAGTTCTCCCTTCCCCTTCCCGGAGCTGACAGCCTCTCCTCCCACGGGACTGAGCCTGGCAGGGAGGGGTGCGGGTCCCCTGGCTGCAAAAACTTACAGATTTCGCTGATCTCAGCAGTTCCACGTTTTCATGAGTGTTGTATGAAGTATGCCCAAAGTCAGATTGCTCTGTGGTGTCCAGTCCACGCAGTTCCTGGCTTTCTACCTACTTTCCTGGAGGAGTAACTAAAACATACAGCTCACCAGTCTGCCATCTTGCCCCGCCTGCTTACATACATTTTTATTTAAGCATTGGGACAGAGAAGCCCATAGTCCATCTACATATGTTCAGGGTACTATTAGAATGTAATGTATGAAGCAAAACCGCTAACAATTATATGCCAATTTTTTCCCTTATGCATTCCCTTGGCACTTAATTCAGTCTGTAAGTAATTAAATTAAGCATAGACTGTTGGCATTGTATTATATAAATAATCAAATATGTTGAGGACTGTCAGAGATGATTTCCACTAAGAATCATGTAATAAAATTATACCTCAGAACTCGGAACTGTTAACGGTCCTTCAATTGGTTTCTAAAACAGTTACATAATAGCAAATAGTGATGTCCAACTATCAAAGTGGAATCTGGTTAGGCTGTGATGTTTTAGCACGTGAACCTGGTTTATAGCATTCCTTGGGCAAATCTCCTATCCCCCAGTACAGAGCACATCACAAGCCAGTCATGATACCACAGCAACTGCCAAGGAGACCAATTACCCAGTACACCCCTAGCTCTCAGCTAGAATTTGAGAACTTGAAGTAAGAGGATTGTCTCTGTCATTTAACAGTGTTATGACATTAGAAAAGACACAACCCAAAGTGTCAAATCCATTTTCAGGATTCCTCAGTAATTTGATAGCCAAATACAACTTTTCTATAATTCCCCTCAGTGCACTTTTTACCTCTTGATTTCTCATGCTATAAATCAATGGGTTTAGCATGGGACTCACCATCACATAAATCTGGGTTTAAAGAATGACTTGACTTGGGCTACAGCTACATAAAAATGATTTTCCCATGAAATATTGTGATGGAAGTCAGATGGCAAGCACAGGTAGAAAAGGCTTTCTGCTGTCCTTCAGCAGAGTGAATCTTCAGAAAGGTCAAAAGACTGAAGACATAAGAAAGCACAATGAAAAGAGAGCAGAGGGTATTGAACCCAGCAATGGTAAGTAGCATCAGCTCTTTGATGTGTCAGAGCAGGCCAGTGCAATCAAGGGAAAATCATCACAGTAGAAGTGGTTGAACATATTGGAGTCACAAAAAGACAAGCAGAAGGTTGCCATCATCTGAACAAGACCCACAGTGAATCCATAAATGTATGTGCCAGCAATCATTTGAATACAGAGTCTCCTAGGCATGAGAACAACATAGAGTGAAGGATTGCAGATGGCAACATACTGATCATATGCCATAATTGAAAGCATGTACAATTCACAAACTACAAATGTGATAAAGCAGCACACGTGAATGCCACAGGCATAAAATGTTACACTTTTAACTTCATGCATAAAGTTTGCCAAGGTGTTTGGGGTGACAGATGAAGTAAAAGAAAAATCAACAGAAGCCAGATGGCTGAGGAACAAATACATGGGTGTGTGAAGTTGAGGACTGATTTGGATTACTACAATCAAACCAACATTGCCCATGACACAAACTAAGTAGATCACTAGGAAGACACCAAAGAAAATAGCTTGGAGGCGGGGCAAGATGGCAGACTGGTGAGCTGTATGTTTTAGTTACTCCTCCAGGAAAGTAGGTAAAAAGCCAGGAACTGCGTGGACTGGACACCACAGAGCAATCTGTCTTTGGGCATACTTCATACAACACTCATGAAAACGTGAAACTGCTGAGATCAGTGAAATCTGTAAGTTTTTGCGGCCAGGGGACCCGCGCCCCTCCCTGCCAGGCTCAGTCCCGGGGGAGGAGGGGCTGTCAGCTCCAGGAAGGAGAAGGGAGAATTGCAGTGGCTGCTCTCATCGGAAACTCATTCTACTGATTCAAACTCCAACCATAGATAGACTGAGGCCAGACACCAGAGACTCTGAGAGCAGCCAGCCCAGCAGAGAGGAGACGGGCATAGAAGGAAAACAACACGAGAAGCTCCAAAGTAAAAGCAGAGGATTTTTGGAGTTCTGGTGAACACAGAAAGGGGAAGGGCGGAGATCAGGCCTTGAGGCGCATATGCAAATCCCGAAGCAAGGCTGATCTCTCTGCCCAGGGCACCTTTCCTTAATGGCCCTGGTTGCTTTGTCTATTAGCATTTCAATAACCCATTAGATCTCTGAGGAGGGCCGTTTTTTTTTTTTTTTTTTTTTTTTAAATCCTTTTTGCTCTTTCTAAAACAATTACTCTAAGAAGCTCAATACAGAAAGCTTCAAAGAATTGAAATTTGGGCACGTCAAGTCAAGAGCAGAAATAAGAGAGCTCTGAGACAAAAGGCAATAATCCAGTGGCTGAGAAAATTCACTAAACAACACAACTTCCCAAGAAAAGGGGGGTGTCCGCTCACAGCCACCATCCTGGTGGACAGGAAACACTCCTGCCCATCGCCAGCCCCATAGCCCAGAGCTGCCCCAGACAACCCAGTGTGACGGAAGTGCTTCAAATAACAGGCACACACCACAAAACTGGGCGTGGACATTAGCCTTCCCTGCAACCTCAGCTGAATGTCCCAGAGCTGGGAAGGGGGAGCAGTGTGAATTAACAGAGCCCCATTCAGCCATCATTTGAGCAGACTGGGAGCCTCCCAACACAGCCCAGCAGCCCAGAACTGCCCTGGGGGGACGGCACTCACCTGTGACATAGCACAGTCATCCCTCAACAGAGGACCCGGGGTGCACAGCCTGGAAGAGGGGCCCACTTGCAAGTCTCAGGAGCCATACGCCAATACCAAAGACTTGTGGGTCAGTGGCAGAGACAAACTGTGGCAGGACTGAACTGAAGGATTAGACTATTGCAGTAGCTTTAAAACTCTAGGATCATCAGGGAGATTTGATTGTTAGGGCCACCCCCCCTCCCCGACTGCCCAGAAACACGCCCCACATACAGGGCAGGCAACACCAACTACACACGCAAGCTTGGGACACCAATTGGGCCCCACAAGACTCACTCCCCCACTCACCAAAAAGGCTAAGCAGGGGAGATCTGGCTTGTGGAGAACAGGTGGCTCGTGGACGCCACCTGCTGGTTAGTTAGAGAAAGTGTACTCCACGAAGCTGTAGATCTGATAAATTAGAGATAAGGACTTCAACTGGTCTACAAACCCTAAAAGAACCCTATCAAGGACAGCAAATGCCACGAGGCCAAAAACAACAGAAAATTATAAAGCATATGAAAAAACCAGACGATATGGATAACCCAAGCCCAAGCACCCAAATCAAAAGACCAGAAGAGACACACCTAGAGCAGCTACTCAAAGAACTAAAGATGAACAATGAGACCCTAGTACGGGATATGAAGGAAATCAAGAAGACCCTAGAAGAGCATAAAGAAGACATTGCAAGACTAAATAAAAAAATGGATGATCTTATGGAAATTAAAGAAACTGTTGACCAAATTAAAAAGATTCTGGACACTCATAGTACAAGACTAGAGGAAGTTGAACAACGAATCACTGACCTGGAAGATGACAGAATGGAAAATGAAAGCATAAAAGAAAGAATGGGGAAAAAAATTGAAAAACTCGAAATGGACCTCAGGGATATGATAGATAATATGAAGCGTCCGAATATAAGACTCATTGGTGTCCCAGAAGGGGAAGAAAAGGGTAAAGGTCTAGGAAGAGTATTCAAAGAAATTGTTGGGGAAAACTTCCCAAATCTTCTAAACAACATAAATACACAAATCATAAATGCTCAGCGAACTCCAAATAGAATAAATCCAAAAAAACCCACTCCGAGACATATACTGATCACACTGTCAAACATAGAAGAGAAGGAGCAAGTTCTGAAAGCAGCAAGAGAAAAGCAATTCACCACATACAAAGGAAACAGCATAAGACTAAGTAGTGACTACTCAGCAGCCACCATGGAGGCGAGAAGGCAATGGCACGATATATTTAAAATTCTGAGAGAGAGGAATTTCCAGCCAAGAATACTTTATCCAGCAAAGCTCTCCTTCAAATTTGAGGGAGAGCTTAAATTTTTCACAGACAAACAAATGCTGAGAGAATTTGCTAACAAGAGACCTGCCCTACTGGAGATACTAAAGGGAGCCCTACAGACAGAGAAACAAAGACAGGACAGAGAGACTTGGAGAAAGGTTCAGTACTAAAGAGATTCGGTATGGGTACAATAAAGGATATTAATAGAGAGAGGGAAAAATATGGCAAACATAATCCAAAGGATAAGATGGCCGATTCAAGAAATGCCTTCACGGTTTTAACGTTGAATGTAAATGGATTAAACTCCCCAATTAAAAGATATAGATTCGCAGAATGGATCAAAAAAAATGAACCATCAATATGTTGCATACAAGAGACTCATCTTAGACACAGGGACACAAAGAAATTGAAAGTGAAAGGATGGAAAAAAATATTTCATGCAAGCTACAGCCAAAAGAAAGCAGGTGTAGCAATATTAATCTCAGATAAAATAGACTTCAAATGCAGGGATGTTTTGAGAGACAAAGAAGGCCACTACATACTAATAAAAGGGGCAATTCAGCAAGAAGAAATAACAATCGTAAATGTCTATGCACCCAATCAAGGTGCCACAAAATACATGAGAGAAACATTGGCAAAACTAAAGGAAGCAATTGATGTTTCCACAATAATTGTGGGAGACTTCAACACATCACTCTCTCCTATAGATAGATCAACCAGACAGAAGACCAATAAGGAAATTGAAAACCTAAACAATCTGATAAATGAATTAGATTTAACAGACATCTACAGGACATTACATCCCAAATCACCAGGATACACATACTTTTCTAGTGCTCACGGAACTTTCTCCAGAATAGATCATATGCTGGGACATAAAACAAGCCTCAATAAATTTAAAAAGATTGAAATTATTCAAAGCACATTCTCTGACCACAATGGAATACAATTAGAAGTCAATAACCATCAGAGACTTAGAAAATTCACAAATACCTGGAGGTTAAACAACACACTCCTAAACAATCAGTGGGTTAAAGAAGAAATAGCAAGAGAAATTGCTAAATATATAGAGACGAATGAAAATGAGAACACAACATACCAAAACCTATGGGATGCAGCAAAAGCAGTGCTAAGGGGGAAATTTATAGCACTAAACGCATATATTAAAAAGGAAGAAAGAGCCAAAATCAAAGAACTAATGGATCAGCTGAAGAAGCTAGAAAATGAACAGCAAACCAATCCTAAACCAAGTAGAAGAAAAGAAATAACAAGGATTAAAGCAGAAATAAATGACATAGAGAACAAAAAAACAATAGAAAGGATAAATATCACCAAAAGTTGGTTCTTTGAGAAGATCAACAAGATTGACAAGCCCCTAGCTAGACTGACAAAATCAAAAAGAGAGAAGACCCATATAAACAAAATAATGAATGAAAAAGGTGACATAACTGCAGATCCTGAAGAAATTAAAAAAATTATAAGAGGATATTATGAACAACTGTATGGCAACAAACTGGATAATGTAGAAGAAATGGACAATTTCCTGGAAACATATGAACAACCTAGACTGACCAGAGAAGAAATAGAAGACCTCAACCAACCCATCACAAGCAAAGAGATCCAATCAGTCATCAAAAATCTTCCCACAAATAAATGCCCAGGGCCAGATGGCTTCACAGGGGAATTCTACCAAACTTTCCAGAAAGAACTGACACCAATCTTACTCAAACTCTTTCAAAACATTGAAAAAAATGGAACACTACCTAACTCATTTTATGAAGCTAACATCAATCTAATACCAAAACCAGGCAAAGATGCTACAAAAAAGGAAAACTACCGGCCAATCTCCCTAATGAATATAGATGCAAAAATCCTCAACAAAATACTTGCAAATCGAATCCAAAGACACATTAAAAAAATCATACACCATGACCAAGTGGGGTTCATTCCAGGCATGCAAGGATGGTTCAACATCAGAAAAACAATCAATGTATTACAACACATTAAAAACTCGAAAGGGAAAAATCAATTGATCATCTCAATAGATGCTGAAAAAGCATTTGACAAAATCCAACATCCCTTTTTGATAAAAACACTTCAAAAGGTAGGAATTGAAGGAAACTTCCTCAACATGATAAAGAGCATATATGAAAAACCCACAGCCAGCATAGTACTCAATGGTGAGAGACTGAAAGCCTTCCCTCTAAGATCAGGAACAAGACAAGGATGCCCGCTGTCACCACTGTTATTCAACATTGTGCTGGAAGTGCTAGCCAGGGCAATCCGGCAAGACAAAGAAATAAAAGGCATCCAAATTGGAAAAGAAGAAGTAAAACTGTCATTGTTTGCAGATGATATGATCTTATATCTAGAAAACCCTGAGAAATCAACGATACCCCTACTAGAGCTAATAAACAAATTTAGCAAAGTAGCGGGATACAAGATTAATGCACATAAGTCAGTAATGTTTCTATATGCTAGAAATGAACAAACTGAAGAGACACTCAAGAAAAAGATACCATTTTCAATAGCAACTAAAAAAATCAAGTACCTAGGAATCAACTTAACCAAAGATGTAAAAGACCTATACAAAGAAAACTACATAACTCTACTAAAAGAAATAGAAGGGGACCTTAAAAGATGGAAAAATATTCCATGTTCATGGATAGGAAGGCTAAATGTCATTAAGATGTCAATTCTACCCAAACTCATCTACAGATTCAATGCAATCCCAATCAAAATTCCAACAACCTACTTTGCAGACTTGGAAAAGCTAGTTATCAAATTTATTTGGAAAGGGAAGATGCCTCGAATTGCTAAAGACACTCTAAAAAAGAAAAACGAAGTGGGAGGACTTACACTCCCTGACTTTGAAGCTTATTATAAAGCCACAGTTGCCAAGACAGCATGGTACTGGCACAAAGATAGACATATAGATCAATGGAATCGAATTGAGAATTCAGAGATAGACCCTCAGATCTATGGCCGACTGATCTTTGATAAGGCCCCCAAAGTCACCGAACTGAGCCATAATGGTCTTTTCAACAAATGGGGCTGGGAGAGTTGGATATCCATATCCAAAAGAATGAAAGAGGACCCCTACCTCACCCCCTACACAAAAATTAACTCAAAATGGACCAAAGATCTCAATATAAAAGAAAGTACCATAAAACTCCTAGAAGATAATGTAGGAAAACATCTTCAAGACCTTGTATTAGGAGGCCACTTCCTAGACTTTACACCCAAAGCACAAGCAACAAAAGAGAAAATAGATAAATGGGAACTCCTCAAGCTTAGAAGTTTCTGCACCTCAAAGGAATTTCTCAAAAAGGTAAAGAGGCAGCCAACTCAATGGGAAAAAATTTTTGGAAACCATGTATCTGACAAAAGACTGATATCTTGCATATACAAAGAAATCCTACAACTCAATGACAATAGTACAGACAGCCCAATTATAAAATGGGCAAAAGATATGAAAAGACAGTTCTCTGAAGAGGAAATACAAATGACCAAGAAACACATGAAAAAATGTTCAGCTTCACTAGCTATTAGAGAGATGCAAATTAAGACCACAATGAGATACCATCTAACACCGGTTAGAATGGCTGCCATTAAACAAACAGGAAACTACAAATGCTGGAGGGGATGTGGAGAAATTGGAACTCTTATTCATTGTTGGTGGGACTGTATAATGGTTCAGCCACTCTGGAAGTCAGTCTGGCAGTTCCTTAGAAAACTAGATATAGAGCTACCATTCGATCCAGCGATTGCACTCCTCGGTATATACCCGGAAGATCGGAAAGCAGTGACACGAACAGATATCTGCACGCCAATGTTCATAGCAGCATTATTCACAATTGCCAAGAGATGGAAACAACCCAAATGTCCTTCAACAGATGAGTGGATAAATAAAATGTGGTATATACACACGATGGAATACTACGCGGCAGTAAGAAGGAACGATCTGGTGAAACATATGACAACATGGATGAACCTTGAAGACATAATGCTGAGCGAAATAAGCCAGGCACAAAAAGAGAAATATTATATGCTACCACTAATGTGAACTTTGAAAAATGTAAAACAAATGGTTTATAATGTAGAATGTAGGGGAACTAGCAGTAGAGAGCAATTAAGGAAGGGGGAACAATAATCCAGGAAGAACAGATAAGCTATTTAACGTTCTGGGGATGCCCAGAAATGACTATGGTCTGTTAATTTCTGATGGTTGTAGTAGGAACAAGTTCACTGAAATGTTGCTATATTATGTAACTTTCTTGGGGTATAGTAGGAACATGTTGGAAGTTAAGCAGTTATCTTAGGTTAGTTGTCTTTTTCTTACTCCCTTGCTATGGTCTCTTTGAAATGCTCTTTTATTGTATGTTTGTTTTCTTTTTAACTTTTTTTTCATACAGGTGATTTGAAAAAAGAAGGGAAAGTTAAAAAAAAAAAAAAAAAAAAAAAAAAGAAAAAAGACAAGGGGAAAAAAAAAAAAAAAAAAAAGATGTAGTGCCCCCTTGAGGAGCCTGTGGAGAATGCAGGGGTATTCGCCTACCCCACCTCCATGGTTGCTAACATGACCACAGACATAGGGGACTGGTGGTTTGATGGGTTGAGCCCTCTACCATAAGTTTTACCCTTGGGAAGACGGTTGCTGCAAAGGAGAGGCTAGGCCTCCCTGTATTTGTGCCTAAGAGTCTCCTCCTGAATGCCTCTTTGTTGCTCAGATGTGGCCCTCTCTCTCTGGCTAAGCCAACTTGAAAGGTGAAATCACTGCCCTCCCCCCTACGTGGGATCAGACACCCAGGGAAGTGAATCTCCCTGGCAACGTGGAATATGACTCCCAGGGAGGAATGTAGACCTGGCACCGTGGGACGGAGAACATCTTCTTGACCAAAAGGGGGATGTGAAAGGAAATGAAATAAGCTTCAGTGGCAGAGAGAT
The DNA here is from genome assembly GCF_015220235.1 of Choloepus didactylus. Classification (NCBI taxonomy): domain Eukaryota; kingdom Metazoa; phylum Chordata; class Mammalia; order Pilosa; family Megalonychidae; genus Choloepus; species Choloepus didactylus. The sequence continues at coordinate 51,675,376 of NC_051327.1, forward strand.
TCCAAAAGGAGCCGAGAGGTCACTCTGGTGGGCACTCTTATGCACACTTTAGACAACCCTTTTTAGGTTCTAAAGAATTGGGGTAGCTGGTGGTGGATACCTGAAACTATCAAACTACAACCCAGAACCCATGAATCTCGAAGACAGTTGTATAAAAATGTAGCTTATGAGGGGTGACAATGGGATTGGGAAAGCCATAAGGACCAAACACCACTTTGTCTAGTTTATGGATGGATGTGTAGAAAAGTAGGGGAAGGAAACAAACAGACAAAGGTACCCAGTGTTCTTTTTTACTTCAATTGCTCTTTTTCACTCTAATTATTATTCTTGTTATTTTTGTGTGTGTGCTAATGAAGGTGTCAGGGATTGATTTAGGTGATGAATGTACAACTATGTAATGGTACTGTAAACAATCGAAAGTACAATTTGTTTTGTATGACTGCGTGGTATGTGAATATATCTCAATAAAATGATGATTTAAAAAAAAAAAAAAAAAAAAAAAAAAAAAAAAAAAAAGAAAATAGCTTGAAGTTCTGGATTATCTGTGATTCCCAAGAGGATAAACTCAGACACTGCTGAATGATTGCCTTTGGCCATGGAATACATGTACAATTCGTCTACAGCAAATTCTTCTAGAACTTACATTCTGAGTATTTTTAATTCTATAGGCAATTTTCAAATAGATGTTAGGAGATGGTACTTGCCCATGATAATATTATATTGAACACATTCAAAGGAGAATTCTGATGGGTTCACTCTGTTATTCTCAAGTTAGTTTCTTCTTTCAGAAGGAAGACATTTGTTTTAGGTAGAAAGTACAAAACATGAGATGTTAAGGGGATCTTTTAAGGTTGAAAGAAGGTATTTTATTCAAAAATGTATAGAACTGAAAAATCTGTCATATATTTTAATGAGAGAAATTAAAGATTGAGAATTATTTGATCACAGGTATCAATTTTTTTAATTATTGGTATTTGGAAAATCTTATATAAAATTCCAATAACCCATTTGAAAATCCTTAATTAAAAGGAAATAATTAATTAAAAAATTGATTCCAGAAGGTGAAATTTTGTTTATGAAATTTCCAGAAGGTGAATTTTTTAGTTATTAGAGATAAGTAACAACATTTTGAATACTGATGATTTCTAGACCATAAATTCATCACTATTTTAATTTTGATTTTGTTCTCTTACTTACCTGGGTTTCCTGGTTTATGTTTAATTGTTATGTAGTATTTGTGAATTAAAGGAGAAGAAAAACCTCAGAAGTGTGAATAGCCTGGTGTTCCACTTTGCTAAAGTTGCTTTCATGCAAAATACCAGAAATGGATTGGCTTTTATGAAGGGGATTTATTTGGTTACAAATTTACAGTTTTAATGCCATAAAAGTGTCCAAACTAAGGCATCAACAAGAGGATACCTTCACTGAAGAAAGTCTGATGGCATCCGGAACACCTCAGCTGGGAAGGCACGTGGCTGGTGCCCGCTGGTCCTTTGCTCCTGGGTTCTGGTTTCAAAATGGCTTTCTCCAAAATGTCTCAGGGATTCTCTCTCTTGGCTTCTGTCTCTCAACTCCTGTGCATCCTTGTTTGTTCTCCCAGAGTGTTTCTCTCTAAGCCTCTGGGTGTCCTCTCTTAGCTTCCCCAGGCCAAACTCAGGGCTTTATCTCTTAGGTTAGCATCTCCAAACATATTTCTGTCTGCTTCTCCAAGCCTCTGTCATCTGTGTCAGCCCCAGAACTCTCTTAAGGACTCCAGTAAACAAGTCAAGACCCACCTTGAATTGGTGGGGTCACATCTCCATGGAAATAAGTTAATCAAAACATCCCACCATAACAAGTATGTCCCCACAAGATAGCATTAAAGAACATAGTATTTCCTAGGGTATATAACAGTTTCAAACCTGCACAACTAGTTTATCTGAAATATGCATAACAGTATTAACAACAACAAAAAAATAAGTGATTCAGAAAACAGATTTACCGAGCATTTTCAAACATCCAAATACAAAACAAGAGAAGAAAAATCTCTAGGATGAATTTGTAAAATGCAAATCTGTTTCTGGCTAATTAAAAGGAGATACCTTTTAATGATATTTACTTGAGCAGAAGAGATGTAAATTTGATTTTCATTTTTCACTATTTAATTTCATATTATCTTTATAGCAACTATGTAGATTGACTGTACAGCTATCATCCTTACTTTCAGATATTGAAATGAAGGCTGAAAGTTTAGATCTTCTTCATTTTTCATAACAAGCATGGGGTAAAGCAGAATAACTCATTAACTGGTCCCATTCTTGATTCCCTAACTTCAAATTATAGTTTATACAAATGACCTTATTCCAGAGTGGGAAAGATTTCTCCATCCACCAGAGGAGGGGCAAGCTGAGTAAGTTCACATCATGTGTTTTCACCATTACTTACCTCATGCTATATGCTACATGAGATTTAGCTCTTTCATAGTAAAATGAAGCTTACTCTGCAGAAACATGTATAATCCCATATAGTGATGAATGCTGGTGGTTATTCTGTTTGTAATATTTTGAAATGTATTATTCCATTGCCTCACCAATTTGTCACTAAAAATCCTTGTCCTGCATAGCTCTTTTTCTCTCTAGCACTTACGTATCTGTGCTGTATGGAACCTGTGTGGCTCTTGCTCTTTTATTATCAAATTCTCTAACATCTTCAATCTCTTAATTCTCTCTTCTTAAACTGAAACCTGGGTTTCCTTTGAAACCTACTTCTCTCCAGGCCACATCTCTGCAAACTGGTTGATTTGCAACTCTCCACATTTCAAAATGGAGAGGCAAGATAAGGCAATATTAATTTTTCAGGCATTGATACAAATTTATTATTACATCTCTCATTTGTTCAAACTATTCTAATGTTTTGAGCTTTATATCCATCTTTGTTGCTGTCATTTATAGCTCTCTAGGTCATTCCCTTTAATTCCCAGAAGACTTTGCTACTGAGATCATTCTTTCTTCCACAAAGAAAGTGCCATGAAATCCACACATTTAATAATATAGTTTCTCAGATTCATGTTGTCTTACTATCAGTGACCCCACTACCAATCCAATTGAGTTTCTCACACACATGACTCTACTGTGGGTCTTGTTTCATTTGAATTTGATCAAATGGTAAATAACCCAAATTAAAACATTATTTTATTACCACAACCCCTGTTCCTAACTTTTATAACTTCTTTGTGGCCTTACAACTTTTAATTTATTCACTCATATCAATATTTTTCAAGCCCCACTAATTATCCCTTATCAATCATATAACTTTCTTTAATCCATTGTTTCCCTACACAGTTAGATTCCATGATTTATTAATTCAATTATCCTTGCCAACATCCTAAACTTTCTTGTGTTATTTCCCTCCAGACACACCAAAATTTGTGTATTTAGGGAATGCTCTTCTTTTTGCAATTGTATCTGGACTACCAACAACACCAACCAGGAAAAAGTGAGCAATTATGAAATTATCATATTCAAAATTAAATAGTAAGTTTCATTTGCCTTTTTTCTGAATCAGCTCTCTCCCAGTCTGTGTTGCCATTTCATACCCTTGGACTTTCTTCATCCTTTTCCATACCACCCCCTCAGTTGGCTTTTTAGTAGATGTCAACTATTTCAACATCAAAGGGGAATTTAAAGTAAAAAAAAAAATGGAAAACAACTAAACTTCTTGTCACCAGTTGCAAAAATCTACCTGCTTCCAAATATATCCTTTTTCCAGTATTTTGGCACATGGTGTTCTCTTTCTAATAATTAAACTTATGTTTTAGTCCCCATGCTCTTTTGTTTCACATAATACTCTCCCTCTTTATTCCGTCTTTCCCAACAATATAAAAACAAGTTATATGCAAAAAGCTTCACCAATGACCTCTGATTTTTTTTTTCCTCTAGTTTTACCTCCGCTACCTTTTAACTTTTCTTCAACCCCTCAAGAAAAAAACAACCTAGAAGAGCTACCAACACTGGCATCCTCCTTCACATTTGTATCTCAGTGTATTATATGTTGATGATTTTTCTCAGCATTGCACTGCAATTACTCTCCCAAGTTCACCAACACCCTTCTTATCCCCAAATTCAATAAAGGCTTCTTAGTTGACTTCTCTCTAAGCATTGGACACCATTCAAATCATGTTTCATCTAGAAAATTGTTATTTTCTGGTTTCAAAGTCACCAGAATCTTTGTTTCATCATATTTTTGTCCACTTTTTTTCTTCCTTTGTAGCTCTGCTTCGTGTTATTAGAATTCTACCATAAGTCAACTATCTCCTTATTGCACACTCTGTTTCAGAGTTCTTATCTAACACTATGAGAACAAATGTCATTTATATGCCAGTGATGCAAAAATCTAATTCTCTAGGCCAATTTTATCCTATGAGCTATGGATATACGTACACAACAGCTTGCCAAACTACAATTAGATATTTCAAAGGTACCAAAATTGATCATGTTTAAAAGAGAATTCAGCAATTCAAAATCCACTCCACTCCATTCATATTCTTTGGTGCATATATTTCCTAAATCACTGAAGGCTGTCATCTTCCAACCAGTCATCAGGTAAGTGACCAAGAAAACATATTTCATATATCTTTCTCCCTTCCACAAATAATGAATTATTTCCTGAAGATTTTTAATAATTTAATCTTTTTTTTCTCCCAAATATGTCTATTTCTACAATCCTTTACATTCTTTTATTTATTCAGGTCTTTATCACAACCTGTCTGGATTACTGCCTATATCTTTTATTGTAGCCTCCAGCCTTGGACAGCCTCATGCTTATGCCAGCTTGAGTGTACTTTCTAACATCAAAATCTTACCTTATTCTTCCTGCATTGACTCTAAGATAAATTCCAAACTCCTTAATGTGACTAATTCAACCCTTGATAAACAAGCTCCTGTTTTGCAGATGAGTGTCATCTCTTGTCACTTCCTCATGTGATATCCATGCTCTCGCCATGGGAACTGTTTCATAGCTTCAGTTTCTCATTTACAGCAATGAATTTTGTACATAGCTTGGTCAGAATACTCCTCCATTTATCTTCACCTCTCCACTTGGCTACTTTCTTTCTACTTACTTATGTTTCAGATTTCAGGTGAAATTTCCCTTCCTTCTAGAAGCCTCTCACCACTGATTAGGTGTTACACCCAATAATTCATCAATCAGTTCATTTGTTTGTAATTTACTCTAAATTTTAAATTCCTGTTAAGTAAAGATAGTTCTGCATTTCCCCCAGTTTTATCCCATTACCTAGCAGGATGTGGCAAATGTACTGGTAGTATAATTTAATGAATGAATCTGAGGTTTGTGTTACTCCAAACCCTTTTTATTACCTTGATTACCTTGAATATTTTTCCACTCTATGTTGTCTTTAAGTAATCCACCACAAAACCAAATAAAGTTTAATAAATCTAGAGGCAAACTTCATGGGTGGCAAGAGTACTTAACATTATATGTAAGTATTATTATTGTATTTTGTATGATGTGTTGGTCCCTCTGGAAACTTTATCTACTATTACATTATTTTAAACTATTTCTGGAAAAAAATTTAATAATGTCTCACAAGAATGAGCTATCTTTTGGGACTCAAGATGCTTAACAGGCAAGAAACAACCACTTCAAATGGCAGAACATTATGCAAAGTCCAACTATAACAACAAATTAATCATTAATGGCAAAGACCATTTTAACATCTGAGAGAACAACTTACAGAATGCTTAACCGTATTGGGTTTATATTTTATACTTTAATATTCATTTTATTGAATTTGTAAATTTATGTAAGGGGTCATGGTATACACTTTATCAAAGGAATTAATTTGCTGCTGGACTTTGCAAGGCTATTAAGTAGTGAATTGTCTTACACCAAAATCTCAACTCTAGGTATGAAACTCAATAATCTGTTGAACTCCATGCAAATAGTAATTATGCCATGAATCCCTTACAACCTAGTTCACAGATAGGCCTGTGCAATCATGCAGGCATAAACTTCATACTTATTAAATATAACCCCATCAGCTGTGACCCTGAAAGACAGTGACTAATTCCTTCCAATGAGTAAAACATTGATGATGATATTTGACACATAGAACAAAATATGTCTGGAAGTATAACTAAATCAAATTCTGGGAAGAGAAGAATAACTTGGCTTAGAAAGAAAAGAAGTCTGGAAGGTGGGAGACAGCGATCTGGGGAAAAAGTATGTGGATGAATTATAGATATGAACACAAAGTATCAGATCTGTGGGTATAATGTTAAGTCCTATCAGAAAGAATCTACCACTGAGGAATCTTTTAAAAATGATGTGCCCTATGGATATCGGCCAAGCTTTTTTTTTTTTTTTTTTTACTAATTATCACTCCATTGGTAATGCATCCATGAATTCATGGGTAGGACCAAGAAAATGTGCTTTCTGTTACTATTGCTGATCTCGCTACTGCCACTTTTCATTTTACGGCCACTTTTCATTGCTCAGCTTACCAGCAACAAAGAAAGCTTTGGGGTACTCAAAATGGTACCACTCCTCAGTGACAGCAGCCTACAACATGGTAGAAGGCAGATGTTATCAAATCAGTTTCACCTTAGAGAGGGGAGTAATTTTTCCTGGGGCAATAAATATAAACTCTTTATAAGGATGTGCCTCCTCTGCTTGCACTGATTTTACCAACTTGACCATTTGAGGGCTTACACAAAGCTTTAATTATTGACAATGTACTCCTCACAATGTTGCTTGAGGAAAATAAATGTATTTTAAATCAATGGAGGTTATAACAGTGGGCATATGACTACGGAAGTCAACAGTCTTATCATGTATCACATCACACAGAAACAGCTGCCTTACTGCAAATAATAGTTTTATGCATGCTCAGTTAAGGCACCAGCTTGGAGACAGTTCCTTCTCATTGGGTTGGGACATTGTCTTCCAAGACATGGTGCTTGCTTTGAATCTGTGACTGATAAAATCTGCTATGTTCACCATAGCTAGAATTGAAGGTACTGTGATTCAAGGGGTAGAAGTAGGAATGGCACCTCTCATCATCACACTCAATGACCTATTGAGGAATTTGAGCTTCCAATCTCTACATCCTTAGGCTCAGTCAGCTCATAAGTCTGATTCCCCAAGAGGGACACTTCTGTCATGGAACATTGTAGATATCTCACTGAAGTGGAGACCATGATTATTACCTGGGCTCTTTGTGTTCCTCTTGCCAGTGGATAATAAGGAAAAGAAAGAAGTTAATTTACTGGTTGAGTGACCAACCCCATTATGATGAAAATTAGTGTTTCTATCACATAATGAAGACAAAACTGAATGTAATAGAATTCAGGGGATTTACAGAGGCCAATGTCTCTATGCGTCTTATGGTGATTCCATAAATATATGTATTGGTGACCAGTTGAAAAAGTCTCCTGGGCATGAGAAGTACATAAGGCAAAGGGTTGCAGATGGTTATGGACCTATCATAGCCATGATAGGGGCAGGAATACTTCACACACTGAAAATCTGGTAAATATGATAAAGCAACACAGCTGAGTGGCACTTGCATAAAATAATATTCTTTTATTCAGGAAGAAAATTCACTAGGGCATCCAGAATAACACAGAAATTAACACAAATCAACAAACATACAAGGCAAGAAGGAAAAAAAAAAAAACTATGGATATGTGAAGCTGAGGATTAATTTGGATTAGCACTATCAATCCAAGATTACCCATGCACTAACTAAATATATCATTAGAAAGATTCAAAAAGAATGCCTAAAACTCCAGATCATCTTTAAGCCCCAGGAGGATTAATTCAGTCACTGTTAAATCATTGCCTTTGTCCATGGCATAAATGTTGAAATTTCTAAAGAAAGCCTATGCAAAAGTTCTGAGAAATCTTGACTCGGTAAGAAATCATACAAGTTGACATCAGAAGCTATCCAGTATTCACAAAAACATGCTAAATTTACTCAAAGAGGAACCCTGTTCTGTGCTCTCAATTATATTTGGGTTTACTTCTTCTTTAAGAGTGATGTTGCCCAGGTTGAAATTCCAAGGTATAAAATCCTTAAGAAGTGAGAAATAAAAAGGGGACTTTATTTGAATTTTATTAGCAACAAAATAGATAAATCTATGCTAAATATAAATAAAAAATAGAAAAAAATGTGATAATTCAAATGTGAGGAATTTTTTAAAATTTATGAAGGAAATACTTTAAGTCAAGATTATGGTATGTAAATTTTAACTAGTAATTTGAAAATGTTAACCAAAAACTTTATATGAACAAAAATACTTAAGAAACTCTATTATGATAAGCTATAAACCAAAAGATTAACAGTGTATCTCAGGGCATAGCAAATTTTTCTCATTTTTGTATATCTAAATTTTATAAATTTTCTGTAAACTAATATTCAGTGCTTATGAATTTAGGAACAAGAAGAAATAACAGTGTTTTGAATGCACACACACATATATACACAATTAGGCATATGCTTATACATACATGTAGTCACAGGGTAGGTATATAACTGAGGGACTAAAAGGTTAAGACTTACAAAGATGATGTAACAAAATGGCAGGAGAAAGTCCTGCATTATCAGTAGTTACTTTAAATGTGAATGGATAAACAAAAAGCAGAGATTCGAAAATTGGATGCAAAATTCAAAGACTCGGGTAGGCTGAAAGTGAAAGAATGGGAAAAAAATATACACCATGCAAATAATAAAGAAAGGGGAGCAGCACCACCTATACAAATATCAGATAAAATAGACTAAAAGTAAAAAATAGTGATGTGGGCAAAAGAAAACAACTAAAGGGGACAATTCAACAAAAAGACATAACAATTGTAAATAGATATGAACCTAATGGCAAAGGCCCAAAATGTGTAAAGCTAATATGTGAAGGGAGAAAATATTTATATATTCTTACTGATCTCTTCAAAAAACCAATTTTGTTTCATTATTCACTCCTTTTTTAATTGTTTCATTTATCTCTACTTTGTTATTTCCTTCCTTCTGCATGTTTTGGGTTTAGTTTTCTCTTCCTTGTCTAGATACTCCAGTTATGAGGTAAAGTCCCTGACTTGCAGTCTTTCTTCTTTTTCAATGTCAGCATTTATAGCTATAAATATATCTCTCAGCACTATCTTTGCTGCATGCCATAAATGTTGGTATGTCAAGTTTTCATTTTCATTCATCTCAGTATACTTCCTAAATTCCCTTGTGATTTATTCTTTGACCCAATGTTAATTGAGAGTGTGTCACTTAATTTCCACATAATTGTGAATTTCCCAGTTCCTTTTCAGCTATTGATTGCTAGCTTCATTCAGTTGTGGTTGGAGAAGAAACTTTGTATGACTTTGATATTTTTATAATTACTGAGACTTGTTTTGTGATGTAACATATGGTCTATCCTGGAGAATGATCCATGTGCACTAGAGAAGAATGTGTATCTATTGCTGTTGGGTAAAGTGTACTAGATATAACTGGTTAGGTCTAGTTGGTTTAGAGCATAATTGAAGTCTTCTATTTTCTTCTTGATTTTCTGCCTAGATTTCCATCCATTATTGAAATTGGCATATTAAATTTTCTACTATTAGTAAAAGGATACTATGAACAATTGTATGCCAACAAACTGGATAACCTAGGTGAAATTAACAAACATATAAAAGCAAATTACTTACACTGAATGAGAAGAATTAGAATACCTCAACAGACCATTAACAAATGAAGTGATTGAATCAGCAATCTGAAACCTTCTAACAAGGGAAAGCCCAGTACCAGAGGCTTCACTGGTGAGTTTCACCAAACAGCCCCAAGAGGAATTAATACCAATCCTGCTAAATACCTTGCAAAAAAATGAAGAGAAAGGAGTGCATCCCAACTCATTCTATGAAACCAGCATCACCCTAATACCAAAAAAGGTAAAGATACCACAATTAAAGAAAATTACAGACCAATAAACCTAAATAACTTGAATGAAAAACCCTCAAGAAAATACTAGCTAAACAATTCCAAGAGCCCATTAAATATATATGTATCTATATATATACATATGTAATCATTTTGTATATATATATATACACATATATATACATAAAATGATCAAGTAAGATTTATCCCAGGCATGCAAGCAAACTTCAAAATAAGAAAATGAATTAAAGTAATATATATTAATGAAATGAAGAACATTAAAAAATACAGTGTCTTCTCAACTGATGCAGAAAAAGCATTTGAAAAAATTCCCAGCACCACTTCTTGATAAAAACAATTAGAAAACTCAGAAGAGGAGGAAACTTCCTCAACATAATAAATTACATATATGAAAAACCCATAAATATTATACTCAATGGTGAAAGACTGAAAGCTTTCCCTATAAGATCAGGAACAAGACAAGAATGCCCACTGTCACCACTATTATTCAACATCATCCTGGAAGTTCTAGCCAGAGCAATTAGGCAAGAAAAATGAATAGCAGGTATCCAAACTGTAAAGAAAGAAGTAAAACTTTTCCTATTTGTGTATGCCATGATTCTAAATATAAATAATCCTAAAACATATACAGCAAAGCTACTAGAGCTAATAAACCAGTCCTGCAATGTGGTAGGGTACCAGATCAATACCCAAAGATCAGTATTGTTTCTGTTCACTAGTAATGAACAATTTGAAGAGGAAATTAAGAAAAAAATCCACTTACAATAGCAATTAAAAGAATCAAATAACTAGGAATAAATTTAACCAAGATTTAAAGGACTTACAGATGGAACAATATGAAACATTACTAAAATACATCAAAGAAGACATAAATTAATAGAAGGGCATACCATGCTCATGGGCTGAAAGATTACATAGTGCAAAGAAGTCAATTCTACAAAAAGTGATTTACAGATTCAATTCAATCCCAGTGAAAATTCTAATAGTCTTCTTTGCAGAAATGGAAAGCCAGTCATCAAATATATATGAAAGAGAAAGGAGAACTGAATAGCCAAAGCCATCTTTAAAAAAGAGAATGAGTATGGAGGACTCACACTTCCCAGTTTTAAAACATACTACAAAGCTACAGTAGTCAAAGAAGCATAGTACTAGCTCAAGGACAGTCCCAAGACCAGTGGAATTAAATTAAGAGTTCAGAAATAGTCCCTCACATCTCTGGCCAATTGATTATTTTATTCAGTTTTATTGAGATACATTCACAAACCACAAAATCATCCATGGTACACAATCAGATGTTCACAGCACCATCATATAGTTGTGCCCTCATCACCACAATCCATCTCTGAACATTTTCCCTACATCATGAAGAATAAAAATAAGAATAAAAAACAAAGTGAAAAAAGAACACACAAATTGTCTTCCCCATCCCACCCCATTCTTCATTCAGTCCCTCTCCCCACCTTTCTACTCATCCATCCACACACCAGGCAAAAGGAATGGGATCCACAAGGTCTCCACATCACACTGTCACCGTATGTAAGCTACAGAGCTACAAAACCATTTTCAAGAGTCAAGGACACTGGGTTAGAGTTTGATAGTTTCAGTATTTACTTCCAGCCACTCCAATTCACCAAAACCCAGAAAGGGATGTCTACACAGTGCACAAGAATGCCAACCAGAGTGACTTCTGGACTCCACCTGAAATCCCCAAGTCACTGAAACTTCATCTTGCTTCATTCTGTCTCCCACCTTTGGTCAAGAAGATGTTCTCAACCCCACAATGGCAGGTCCAGATTCATCCCTGGGAGTCATATCTTGTGTTGCCAGGGAGATTTACACCCCTGGGAGCCAGGTCCCATGTAGGGTGGAGGGCAGTGAGTCCACCTGCTGAGGTGGCTAAGCTAGAGAGAGAGAGACCCCATCTGAGCAACAAAGAGGAACTCAGGGGGAGATGCTTAGGCATACTTTTATACAGGTTTAGCCTCTCCTTTGCAGTAACAAGCTTCATAAGGGCAAGTCCCAAGATAGAGGGTGCAGCACATCAAACCACCAGTCCTCTATGTTTATGAGAACATCAGGAACAATCCGGTGAGGAAGTACAACACTTCCACATTTTCCCCTAGGTCCTCAGGAGGACCCTGCATATATATTTTTATTCTCCATCCAAATTACTTTGGGATGTGTTACTATTTCCCTCTAACCTATAAAAACCTACCATATCTTGCTTCCTATTCAAAGTTCCATGTAATTGTGGTGTTTGAACAAACTGACTGTAGAAGTTATATTGTTTAAAATATATAGATCCTACGAAACGAGCATCTCTTCCCTTGGTCTCACATGGAAGTTGAAGTTTTAACACACAGTAAGTTTCAAACTTCACCCTTTAACCCAATTTTCCCTAGTCCTTAACCAAATCTTCTTCATTCATATGTAATTGAAGTCTGCTCTTTTTCAGCTTTTTTTTTTTAACAGTTGCTGTATGCACTAATACTGATATTCATATCTGTTGACCTCTATCTCTGAGTTTCGAGTGTCACACAGATACTCAATGTTCCGGAGACCAATCAGCTTATATACAAAGGGATCAGCATCTCAGAGTTTGGAGATAGCCATTACAATTCAGGAATAGATTTCACTGCTGCCAGAGCTCACAATCTAGGAACCATTACAATTATCATCCCCCTGTTAAGCTGTGCTCTAAGATTCAATTCTGAGTTTAGACATTGTAGTTAGTCCATATTGATGAGGCATTATAGTGTTTGCCTTTGTTTCTGGTGTACTTCACTCAACATGCTGCCTACAGGATCCATTCACCTCATTGCAGGTCTTATTCTGATAGTTGCTCAATATTCCATTGTATGCCTACAACACAGTTCACCATTTTGCTCCCAGGTCAATGTACCCTTAGGCCACCTCCACCCATTGCCAATCATGAATACTGACTCCATAAATGCCAGTGTGCAAATGTCTATTCATGTCTCTGCTCTCAGATTTTCCAAGTACATACCCCATAATGAGGCTGCAAAACATTATGGCCCCCACAGACTTAGCTTCTTGTGGAACAACCACACTACCTCCAGAAAGGCTACACCATTCTGCATTCTCATCAACAGTAGATGGGTACATCCCTCTCTCAATGTTTTCTCCAGCACTTTTACCCCTATTTATATTTTTCCTACAACCTTATAGAGATATATTAATATACCATATATTTATCCACAGTTTGCAGTCAGTTGTTCATGGTAACATCATAAAGTTATAAATTTATCACCACAATCAGCCCTTGAACATATTGATTACTACAAGAAAAAGTTTGCTTTTTTTAGCAAAAAGGAAAAAAGAAAATAGAAAGAACAATAAAAGGTCATAAATACTTTATAATAGTAAGTACTTAAAACACCACTTTCAAGATTCCCATATTCCTCCCTTATAACCGCTCTCATACACATTTAACTTTGATATATTGCCTTTGTTACACTTAATGAAAGGGTATCACAATGTTATTATTGACCATAAACTCCAGTTTTCTTTGATTGTGTTTTTTTTTCCCAAAATGCCATCCCTTTTACAGCAATCTGCATGGTTGACATTCATTTGTTCTCCCACACGTAAAAACATTTTTATTTTGTACAGTTAGTAACAATCATTGGTCACTCTAGGTTTTTTTTGCCAAGTTATACAGTCCCAGTCTTTATCATCTATCTTTACCTCTGGTGTCATACATTCCCCTATCCCACCTCTTACAGCTTTAATCTCAGACATCTTTGTTCAGTGTACTTATAATATTGTGCTACCATCACACAGTACTATGCTATCTATTTCTGGATCTACACAATCAATCCTGCTGAAACATTCTGTAGTCCTTCAGCATCAAATGCCTGATCCCTACACTCTTTCTATCTCCTGGTAGCCTCTGTTATCAGCTTTTAACTCTAAAAGTTTGCTCATTAACATTAGTTCATATTAGTGAGACCATACAGTATTTGTTCTTTTGTCTCTGGTCAACTTCACTAAACATAATGACCTCAAGGTTCATCCACATTATTATATGTTCCATGTCTTTGTTCTCTCTTATAGCTGCATAATAATCCATAATGTGTATATACCACAGTTTGTTTATCCACTCTTCTGCTGATAGACATTTGGGCTGTTTTCATCTCTTGGCAATCATGAATAATGCTGCAGTAAACATCAGTTTACAAATGTCCATTTGTGTCTTAACTTTCAGTTCCTCTGAGTATATACCAGCAATGGAATACCTGGTCCAATGGCAAATCTATACTTAACATTCTAGGATCCTCAACACTGTCATCCAGAGTGATTGCACCATTCTACATTCCCAACAATGATTAAGTGTGCCTCTTTCTCCACATTCTCTCCAGCACTTGTAATTTTCTGTTTTTTGGATAATTGTCATTCTGGTAGATGTCAGGTATTATCTCATTGTGGTTTTGATTTGAATTTCCCTAATAGCCAGTGAAGTAGAACATGTTTTCATATGTTTTTGAGCCATTAGTATTTCCTCTTCAGAACAGTGTCTGTCTATGACTTTTGCCCATTTTTTAATCAGATTGTTTGTCTTTCTGTTGTTGATTTGTAGGATCCCTTTCTATGTTTGGGATATTAAACCCTTATCTGATGTGTGGTTTCAAAATATTGTCTCCCATTGTGTTGGCTGCCTTTTTACTTTTCTGACAAAGTCCTTTCATGTACCAAAAGGTTTAATTTTGAAGATATTCCATTTGTCTATTTGTTCTTTGGTTGCTCATGCCTCAGGTGTGAGGTTTAGGAAATCACCTCCTATCAAAAGATCTTTAAGATATCACCCTACATTTTCTTCTAAGAGTCTTATGGTCTTATTGCTAATGTTTAGGTCTTTGATCAATTTTGAGTTAATTTTTATATATGGTGTGAGATAGGAGTACTTTTTCATTCTTTTTGAAATAGATATCCAGTTCTCCAAACATCGTTTATTGAAGAGGCTGCTCTGTCCTAGTTGTGTTGGCTTGACTGCCTTATCAAAGATCAATTGTCCATAGATGCAAGGGTCTATTTCTGAACACTCAATCTGATTCCATTGGTCAGTATGTCTACCATTATGCCAGTACCATGCTGTTTTGACCACTGTAGATTTGTAATATATTTCAGAGTCAGGTAGTGTGAGAACTCCCACTTCGTTCCTCTTTCTCAAGATATTTTTGGCTATTTGGGGCACCTTGCCCTTCCTAATAAATTTGGTTATGAGTTTTTCTATTTCTGCAAAGTAAGTTGTGGGGATTTAATTGTTACTGCATTGAATCTACAAATCAATTTAATAGAGTTGACATATTAATTATATTTAGTCTTACAATCCATGAACACTGTATGTTTTTCCATTTTTTTTGGGTCCTGTTAGATTTCTTTTAGCAGTTTCTTGTAGTTTTCTTTGTATAACTTTTGTGGCCTTCATTAAGTTTCTTCCTAAATATTTGATTCTTTTGATTGCTATTGTAAATGAATTTTTTTTATTTCTTCCTCTTGTTGCACATTACTTGCATATAGGAACACTACAGAATTTTATGTGTTGATTTTGCAGCCTATCACTTTGCTATATTCATTGATCATCTCTAATAGCTTTACTGTGGACTTTTCTGGATTTTCCACATATAGAAACATGTCATCTGAAAAGAGTGAGAGTTTTACTTCTTCCTTTCCATTTTGGATGCCTTTTATTTCTTTTTCTTGCCTAATTGCTCTAGCTAGAACTTCCAGCACAATATTGAATAACAGTGGTTACAGTGGGCATTCCTGTCTTGTTCCTGATCTTAGAGGGAAAGCTTTCAGTCTCTCCTCTTTAGTATGATATTAGCCATGGGTTTTTTCATATATTGGCTTTATCATATTTAGAAATTCCCTTTTTCCCTATCCTTTGAAGTGTTTTCATCAAGAAAGGATGCTGAATTTTGTCAAATGCCTTTTCTGCATCGACTGAGATGATCATGTGTTTCTTCTGCTTTGATTTATTGACATGGTATATTACAATAATTGTTTTCCTTGTGTTGAAACAGCCTTGCATACCTGGAATAAACCACACTTAATCATGGTGTATAATTCTTTTAATGTGCTGCTGGATTTGATCCGTGAGTATTTTGTTGAGGATCTTTGCATCTATATTCAGTAAAGAGATTGGTCTCTAATTTTCTTTTATTAAAGTATCTTTGTCTTATTTGTTATTAGGGTGATGTTGGCTTCATAGAGTGAGTTGGGTAGTGTCCTAATTTGCTATTGCTGCAGAATGCAAAACACCAGAGATGGATACACTTTTATACAATGGGGGTTTATTTCACTACACAGTTACAGTCTTAAGGCCACAAAGTGTCCAAGGTAACACCTCAGCAATTGGTTACCTTCAATGGAGGATGGCCAATGGCATCTGGAAAACCTCTGTTAGCTGGGAAGGCAGCCGGCGTCTGCTTCAAAGCTCCGGCCTCAAAACGGCTTTCTCCCAGGACGTTCCTCTCCAGCAAGCTTGCTCCTCTTCAAAACATCACTCCCAGCTGCACTCAGTTCCTTCTCTTTGAGCCAGCTCATTTATATGGCTCCACTGATCAAGGCCCACCCTGAATGTGTGGGGCCACACCTCCATGGAAATATCCCATCAGTTATCATCTACAGTTGGGTGGGGCACATCTCCATGCAAACAACCTCATTCAAATGTTCCAACTTAATTCCCACTATTATGTCTGCCCCACAAGTTTGCATCAAAGAACATGGCTTTTTCTGGGGGACA
Source organism: Choloepus didactylus (assembly GCF_015220235.1). NCBI lineage: Eukaryota > Metazoa > Chordata > Mammalia > Pilosa > Megalonychidae > Choloepus > Choloepus didactylus. Next base: position 51,692,082 of record NC_051327.1, read on the forward strand.
TAATACATTCAAACTGGCACATTCCACCCCCTGGACCCCAGAAAAACATATTCTTTCCAAATACAAAATACATTCATCCCGCAATACCACAGAAACTTAAATCATTTCAGTAACAATAGTTAAGTACAAGATCCCATCAAAATCAAATATAGGCGTGGTCAGTCCTAAGGCATACGTTTCCTGTACCTTTGTATCTGTGGACTTAGAACAAGTTATTTGCTTCCAAAATACAAAGAAGGGACATTCATAGGATAAACATTCCCATTGCCAAAAGGAGAAACAGTAAGGAAAACAGGGTTCACAGGACCAAAACAGTTCCTAAAACCTGCAGGACAAACTCCATTAGATTTCAAAGTCTGAGAGTCATTTACATAATGATGTTGCATCCTTGGGGCTTGAGAGAGCCGGAGTCTAACCCTTCCTAAGGGCCTTTTTGGCAGCCCTTTCCTCTCCAAATGCTTAGGTGAGTGCTCCAACATATCCACAAATTGGGGAGACCATCTTCTTGGCCCCACCTTCCTCAAACCTCAGGGCAGCTCCCGGATTACCTTCCATCTCCAGGGCACACACTCAAACCCTTCAGAACAGTGTGGTGACAGCCAGGCTCTCCCCAAATCCCTGGGAATGTGCTCCACCTTCTTTGGGACCTCAGGTGGCAAAACTCTTCCAGAGCATTGAGGTGGAATGCCCACCCTTGACCTCTGGGGCAAACTCACCCTTTCCATGAGTGTGGGCTGCTCCACTCTCCCAGCCCAAGGCCTCTTGTCTCCAGACCTCAACCTCCATGGCTCTGTCTTTGAAGAAATTTTTCCTTCAGTTTGTTCCTTGTCTGTCTTCTCCAGTCCAGACTGGCAATGGCTGTCTGTAAAGATCTCACAAAAATTCTGTTGGCTTCACATGAAGCATGCAGGGGTCAAAGCCATCAGACAATAGGACTTTCCACAAATCCTTTCTGCTTAACTCCTTTTCCAATCTTGGCTTGTACTGAAATGGTGGTTGGGTTCCATGTTTGGTTACATCCTCACATTGGGCTGTAGCTTCTGGGATTCCACCCCCTGGAAGCTCATAATTTTCCAAGCCATCAGCTTCTGGTTTCTTTGAACCCAAGAGTTCAGTTGTAAGTTTATCTCTCGCTGCTCGCGTTTTACTATAAGCTGCAAGGAGAAGCCAGGGTACATCCTCCACACGTAGTCTGGAGATCTCCTCGGCTAAGTATTCCAGGTTGTCGCTTTCAAATTCTTCCTTCCATCCAACACCAGGACTGAGTTTTGCCAAATTCTCTGCCACTTTAAAACAAGGATCACCTTTCTTCCAGTTTACAACAACATTTTCATCATTACTGCTCAAGTCCTCATCAGAACTATCTTTAGAGTCCATATTTCCATAAACAGTCTTTTTAAAGCAGTTTAGGCCTTTTCTATCAAGTTCCTCACAATTCTTCAAGAAACTCCCCATTATCCATTTAAAAAGCCATTCCAGCATGTTTGGTATTTGCAAACTCAGCAGCAAAAGTGCCGCACTTCTCTGGTACCAAAATCTGTCCTAGTTTGCTAATGCTGCAGAATGCAAAACACCAGAGATGGATAGGCTTTTATAAAATGGGGGTTTATTTCGCTACACAGTTGCAGTCTTAAGTCCACAAAGCATTCAAGGTAACACCTCAGCAATTGGTTACCTTCAATGGAGGATGGCCAATGGCGTCTGGAAAACCTCTGTTAGCCGGGAAGGCAGCCGACGTCTGCTCCAAAGCTCCGGCCTCAAAACAGCTTTCTCCCAGGACGTTCCTCTCCAGCAAGCTTGCTCCTCTTCAAAACATCACTCCCAGCTGCACTCAGTTCCTTCTCTTTGAGCCAGCTCATTTATATGGCTCCCCTGATCAAGGCCCACCCTGAATGTGTGGGGCCACACCTCCATGGAAATATTCCATCAGTTATCATCTACAGTTGGGTGGGGCGCATCTCCATGCAAACAACCTCATCCAAATGTTCCAACTTAATTCCCACTATTATGTCTGCCCCACAAGTTTGCATCAAAGAACATGGCTTTTTCTGGGGGACATAATACATTCAAACTGGCACAGGTAGCTTTCTGTGCTTTTCAATTTTTTGAAGAGTTTGAGCAGGATTGGTATTAATTCTTTCTTGAATGCTTGGTAGAATTCACATGTGAAGCCATCTGGTCCTGGGCTTTTCTTTTTTGGAAACTTTTTGATGACTGAATCAATCTCTTTACTTGTGATTGTCTTATTGAGTTCATCTATTTCTTCTTGGGTCAATGCTCATTGTTTATGCTTTTCTAGGAAGTTGTCCATTTCTTCTAAGTTGTCTAGTTTATTAGCATATAGTTGCTCATAATATCTTCTCAAGATCTTATTTCTTTAGGGTCAATAATTAGTAGTTATATTTTATGTTTCCTTCCCTGTTTCTGATGGCATTTATTTCCAGCCACTCTCTCTCTGTTTTTTTTTGTTGTTGTTGTTGTTTGTTTTTGTTTGTTTGTTGTTGTTGTTGTTGTTATTGTTGTTAGCCTAGGAGATAGGGTTCAACCAATTTTGTTGATTTTCTTGAAGAACCAGCTTCTGCTTTTATTCATTTTCTCTATTGTTTTCCTGTTCTCAGTTTCATTTATTTCTGCTCTAATCTTTGTTATTTCTTTCCTTCTGTTTGCTTTGGGGTTAATTTGCTGTTCTTTCCCTAGCTCCTCCACATAGATGGTTAATTCCTCAATTTTTGCTCTCTCTTCTCTATTAATATAGGCATTTAGGGCAATAAATTTCCCTCTCAGCACCACATATGCTGAATCTCATAAGTTTTAATATGTTGTGTTTCCACTGTCATTTGCCTTAAGGCATTTACTAATTTCTTTTGCAATTTCTTCCTTTACCCACTGGTTTTCTAATAATGTCTTGTCAATCTCCATGTATTTGTGAATTTTACAATCTTCTGCCTATTATTTATTTCCAACTTCATTCTGTTATGATCTGAGAGAATGTATTTTATAATATCAATATATTAAATTTGTTGAGACTTGCTTTGTGACCCAACATATGGTCTATCCCAGTGAATGTTCCATGAGCACTTGAGAAAAATGTGTATCCTGCTGTTGTGGGGGGTAGTTTTCTATAATCATCTGTCAAGTCTATTTCATTTATCATACAACTCAACATGTCTGTTTCCTTATTGATCCTCTGTCTAGATGTTCTATCCATTGATGAGAGTGGTGTATTGAAGTTTCCAACTGTTATTGTAGGGGTAGCTATGTCTCCTTTCAGTGTTCTCAGTGTTTGCCTCATCAATTTTGAGGCACTCTGGCTTGGTAAATAAATATTTATGGTTGTTATGTTTTCTTGATGAATTGATCCTTGTATTAATATATAGTGTCCTTCTTTGTCTCTTTTAATTGTTTTACTTTTGAAGTCTACTTTGTCTTATATTAATATAGCTACTCCTACTATTTTTCTCATTTCTATTTGCATGAATATCTTTTTTCAACCCTTCACTTTCAGCCTATTTTTGTCCTTGTGTCTAAAGTGAGTTTCTTGTAGATATCATATAGATGGATCCTATTTTTTAATCCATTCTTCCAGTCTGTGTCTTTTTATTGGGGAGTTTACTTCATTAACATTTAGTTTTATTACTGTAAGAGTAGTACACTCCTCTACCATTTTACCTTTTGGATTTTGTATGCAATATCTTATTGTTTTCCTCTCCCTCTTTTAACTCTTCCAGATAGTCTTCATTTCTACACTCTTCTCCAAACCTCTTTCTCCTGTTTGTTCCTATCAGTCTGTAGCACTCCCTTTAGTATTTCTTGGAGCACTGGTCTCTTATTCACAAACTCTCTCAGTGTCTGTTTGTCTGAAAATATTTTAATCTCTCCCTCATTTTTGAAGGACAGTTTTGCTGGATATAGAATTCTTGGTTGGCAGTTCTTCTCTTTCAGTATCTTAAATATGTCATACCACTGCCTTCTCGCCTCCATGGTTTCTGTGGAGAAATCTGTACAAAGTCTTATTGAGCTTCCCTTGTATGTGATGAATTGCTTTTGTCTTGATACTTTCAGAATTCTCTGTCTTTGACATTGGACAATCTGATCAGTTAGTGTCTTGTAGTAGGTCTGTTGGGGTCTGTTCTGTTTGGGGTGCACTGCATTTCTTGAACCTGTAATTTTCTGTATTTCATAAGAGTTGGGAAATTTTCAGTGATTATTTCTTCTATTATTCTTTCTGCCCCTTTTCCCCTCTCTTCTCCCTCTGGGACACCCAAAACACGTATATTTGTGCACTTCATATTGTCACTCAGCTCCCTAAGTCCCTGCTCATATTTTTCCATTTGTTTCACCATCTGTTCTTTTGTGTGTATGAATTCAAATGTTTGGTCTTCCAATTCACTACTCCTTTTTCTGCCTGTCCAAATCTACTGCTGTATCCCTCCACTGTGTTTTTCATCTCCGCCATTATGTTCTTCATTCTCATAAGTTCTGCCATTTGTTTTTTGAAATTACAAATTCTTCTTGATGGCCATCCAGTGTTTCCCTTATATCCTTCGTGTCTTTTGCTATATCTTCCCTTGGTTCATTGCCTTGATTTTTTAATTGATTTAGGAGATTTGTTTGAACATCTTTAATTACTTCTTCCTTCAGTTCATTGAACTGATTTAGCATTAGTTTCCTCACCTCCTGTATCTTGGTTGAACTATTAGTTTGTTCCTTTGGCTGCTCCATATTTGCATGTTTCCTAGTATGGCTTATTATCTTGAGCTCTCTAGGCATCTGACTTTCTTGATTAGCTTATTCTGGGGCTTGTTTTCACTCTTTTACCTAGGGTTTTCTTGTAGGTTGGCTTTGTTCTCTAACCTTTGGTGTTTAGTTCAGCTTATTCTAGGCCTCTAACTTAGTTTTTTTTTTTTTTTTTTGGTTGGTTGGAGTTTTTCACCTCTTGTTTTTCTGCTTCTTGCCCTGACTTTATGTAGCCTTTTTTTGTGTGAGAATGTCAACCCCAGTCAGGTTTTCCCAGTCTACAGTTTCCCAGGTCTCATGAGGAGAATATGGAGTTTTCCTGAGATTGAAAACCTCCTCTGAGGCCCCTAGACTTGGTGTTTTTCTTATCCTGTCCAGCAGGTGACACTTGCCAGCCCACATTTCCCCCATCAGTGTAAGGAAGTGAAGTGCCTTTAATTTTCTGCAGACTCTGAGCCTGTCAGGGGCATGGCTGACTGAAGCTGGAATTGAATTCCAGCCCCTGGGGTCTGAGTTCCCAGAAGGAGGCTGCCAATTTAGCTGGACCTCCCTTCACTCTCCCCATCCTAGAAACTGCAGTTTTCTTATAGGGGCATTATTCCCCTCTCCTCCTTGTGGCATTATTCCCCTCTCCTTTTTGTGTCAATTTCAGCTTAATTCCTTGGTCAGCATGAGTTGTCAATTAAAGACTGTGGTGGAGACCTTCTTCAGAAGTGAATCTGAAATTCAAAGAAGTTCTTGGTACTCCATCTCCCCCCATGACCAGCCTAGACCTTCAACCTGGGCTGTCTGATAGAAAATAACCACATATGTTACCTTTTTTTTTTCTTTTGAGGTTTATGTAGACAGTTTATTTATGGATGGATACAGAGACAAAAATATTTAAAAGAGGAAATAAAGTCAAATGAAGGGAATTTATCAAAGTTCACAGAAGATATGATCTGTTTCTTCCTGGAATACTATTGTCCTTCTTTGCCTGCTAACTCCTACAAGACTCAGCTAAGGCCTCTGGGAAGCTTATGACACCCTAATCTTGGTTACATGTCCACCTTTGATTCTTCAGCATTACCATGTTATTTGCTCCTTATCTCCACTTCTACATTGTAAGAGCAGGGACTGTGTTGTCAAGTCTTGTATTTCTATCAAAAACTAAAATGTTTGTTGGAGGAATATTTGTTGAGTTTACTATATATCAGGCACTGTACAGGTACGTCCAATCTTGAGACATAGTTAATATTACCTCCAACTGCACAGATGAAAAAAGCTGATGCTCTGAGAAATTAAAAAACTTATCCCAAATCACACAGTTGGCAAATGAGTAGCACCACTATGCCTGCCTTCAGAATATATACTGAGTCAAGAATCCATTTGCAAGAATGAAAAACAAATCAAAGTCCTTTTATTATTCTCTGCAACCTGGAGAAATAGTTCTCCATTTAAATAAATCATGAAGATGAAAACTTTTGTACCATTTAAGTATTCAAATTGAAGTCTACCTGTCCTGAATCTAGAATAAAAAACAGAGAATAAAGGAAATAAGTTTAATCCAAATGTTGCTGAGAAAAGGTTGCTTATGTTATAGAATTATAGAAGTGCTGATAATAAAAGCTAACATTTATGCATCAAGCATGCTTCTAGTTCTTGTTATGTATAAATTTAATGTTTTCATTCCACTGTACAAAAGTAGCAACTAAGAAAATTCTGCTAATAGCAGATAACATTTTCCATCACTGTATAATCATAATTCCTTTACATTTGACAGGGATCTGGTTACTAAACAGATGAAGAGCCTAAAGCCTCAGGAAAGATAAGCTGTGAGAGAATGAAGTCATAGGTGTATCAAGTAGCAGGAACATTCTTCCTTATCAGGATAAAACATTTATCAGTTTTCAAGCAAAATCATCTCACATGGAAGAAACAGGAGGGCATTGTTACATATGGAAAATGAAGCAAGATAGGGAGAGGTTGAACATAATCTTTATAGTTACAACATCATGACAAGTAAGGTATGAGCTACCTAGGTATAAGGATATTTAATAAACCAAGGAAATAAAAAAAGTATAGGGAACTTAAATAACCAGCCACAGGCAGAACAACTGTAGCTCACACCACAATACATATATTACTTTTAAATTAAAAAAAAGAAAAGAAAAGAAAAGAATAATCCCTTTTAAATGTGTTTCTCCAGCCTGGAAGTTTCCTCAGTGTCAGAATAGAGCATTTAAAAATGCACTTTGGGCTACTGTCTGATAATTACTCTCCAACAGCTTCAATTCAGTCCCTGCTGGGAGCTGTTGATGTGCAAAAAGATAAGGAGTCAGTGAGAAAGGAGAAGGAACAAAATATAGGAGAGAAAAAGAAAAAAAGCTTTTTTGGAACCAGGGAATAGGTGCCAGCTTTTATGTACCCCCTCTTCTCAGATCCCAGCCCCTCTTTAGCACCCTGAGCTCCAAAAATTAGTTAATTAACTTTTTAATCAATTCTGCAGTCAAGGCTGGATTGAATACCCCTTCTTGTCTTCAGCAGATTATTTTGTTTTGTTTTGTTTTGTTTTTTCCTTTCAGGGAGCCAGCTGCAAGACAGTCTGTGGAGTCTGGATGGGGAGGGGCACCAGGCCCCTGGTCGGGGGGAACTTACAAAGTGTGCTGGGAACTCAGCTTTTCTTCTGGTTCCAAATTTGTATATGATGTGTGACTGGTCACTAGAGAGCCTGAAAACACTCTTTCATACAGTTCCTGGGTAATTACCAGCTGCTCTAGAGGAGAGAATAAATTCCACACCTCATCACTTTACCACCTTGCTCTGTCCCTCCATTGCCTGTAACTTTTAGACTGATTATAAAATTATTTAAAAAAAAGTCCAAGTCATTTTAGGAATTATTAGACAATTGTGATTTTGCATTTTCTAAAAATGTGTGGTATATTGTTTTAGTTTGTAGCAGGTGAAACTATACACTCAGTAATAAGCTCTCCTAAAGAAAGGGCTAATTTTGTTAAACAAAGATTTGATAGAGACAAATGGGTATTTTATTTATTTGTGTTCTTAAAGAAAGATATATGACTGCTAAGTACTACTTGAAATAAATCTACTATTTGAAAATTGCTAAGAATTTGGAATTGAGGCACCAAAACAAGAACTATCTTGCAAAAATATTTATCAACTAAACCATTAAACTAAAATTAAACAGTAAATACTGAAGCACCTATTTCTTATTTTAACTTTTTATTTTGATATAATTTCAGACTTACAGAACAGACACCAACATTTGACAAAGAATTCCTGTGTAACTGTCACCCCAATTCCCCAGATACTAACATTTTATCACATTATGTTTTTCCTGAACTGTTCAAGAATAAGTTGAAGACATGTTATCTCATTACCCAGTTTATATAAATATTTGCTTAAAACAAGGGTATTCCCTTAAATGACCACTCTGCTGTTATCAAGAAATCAAGCTAATATTGATTTCTATTATTTTATAATCTACAGAACTTACTCTGATTTCAAAGGCATGTCTGTCTCATTTGTTAACATTTGGGTTGTTTTTTAAAATTATTTTTAACTTTCCACCAATGTGAATGCCACTGTCCCTGCTAAAACCAACAATTCTTTTCAGGTTCAGCTGACCAGGGTTTGGGAGAGTGGTATCTGTCGACATCCTGTAGGCAACATTAATGACTTAAAGCTTCTTTAGCAATTTAAGATGAATGTGTTTTTACTGATGTAAGGTTTATGAAGTGAAGCATGCTGATCAAAATACCTGTAAAAATGATTCTGAATGGTTTACAAAACAAAAATTTGCCTACTATTTGCAACTTTATTTATTTCATACTCATATCTTTCAGTATCATCAGGAATGATGGTTTCACAATCATAAAATACAAAATCAGAAAATTAAGGCAACTTCTGTGTCAATGCTAACTTTTATAATATTATAAAGTTCAAAAAATTATTACTAGTGTGTTAATGACGAAAACTTGATTTTTTTGTAAATGTTGCTTGTCTACCTAGAGGGCTTTCAGTTAGACCATAGGTAATTTATTGTATAGAAAGAACACATCTTTTCCATTATTCTCCTCAAAGTGTTTTTCACTTCCTGGTTCCTCAGGCTGTAAATTAAAGGATTTAGCATGGGAATTACCACAATATAGAAAACAGAAGCTATTTTGTCAGTATCCAGAGAATGGCCTGTTTTGGGCTGCATACACATGAAGATGATTATCCCGTAAAATACAGTGATGGAAGTCAGATGCGATGCACAAGTAGAAAAGGCCTTTTGTCTGCCTTCAGCAGAAATAATCCTCAGAATGGCAACTACAATGAATATGTAGGAGATGAGGACAATGAAAAGAGAGAAAAGAGTATTGGAACCAGCAAGCGTGAACAGTATCAGTTCTTTGACATCTTTGTAATGGGTTTTATGACAGGCCAGGGCAACCAAAGGAACATCATCACAATAGAAGTGATTTATTATATTTGAATCACAGAAAGACAAGTGGAAGGTAAGAATTGCCTGTAAGAGTTCCAAAGAAAATCTATAGAAATATGTGCCAACCACCATTTGAATACAAATGCTTCTATTCATGACAAGGACATAGAGTAAAGGGTTGGTGATGGCCACATACCTATCATAGGCCATGATTGAGAGCATATACACTTCACATACCACAAGTGCGATAAAGCAAAACAACTATGTGGCATGGGTCGGTATGGATAGTCTGTTAATTTTCTGGAGGAAGTTCACTATTGTGTTCGGGGTGACAGAGGAGGTGTAACAAAAATTAACAAAAGCTAGATGACTGAGGAAAAAAATACATGGGTGTGTGAAGCTGAGGACTGATTTGAATGAGCATAATTAACCCAATTATCCATGACACTAATTAAACAGATCACCAGAAAGACTCCAAAAAGAAGGGCCTGAAGTTCCATGCTGCCTGTGAGTCCCAAGAGGATGAATTCAGTCACTTCTGAATTATTGCCTTTGGCCATGGAATATGTGTAGAAGTACCTTAAACCATTATCCCCAGAACATCTATTCTGGGTGATCGTGGCTTCTTGAATTAAGGAGTTGACTCACTCTTATTTATCTTGGCCATACCAGAAAGACAATTCTCACAGATTTCATTGGCCATTCTTGGATTTCAATTCTACCTCTTTTGGCCTGAAAGTATTTGCTCCAGAAAGAAAATCCAAGATGCACAGTGCCCTGGGGTATTGTTAAAGAAGATAAAAGGTACCTGAATTAAAGCATGAAATATCAAATATAAAATGAAAACTCATTATTATAGGTATAGCAGGATAAATATACTTCCATGATTCAAGGGCAGACAACATGTTTCAGATCAGTATATTACGATGAAATAACTAGAAATTTCAATACAAGTCAGAATCAAGACAATCATGACTGTGACGAAACATTACTCTCAGCATGCTAGCCAGTGTAACAGAATAAAGGGGTAAAATATTATTTACATCTAATTATACTGATTCATCCTATAGTTAAGTAGCATTTTTAAAATGGAATCCAATACAATGTGATATTGTGATAGTATCTGATATTGTTCCTGAACAATAATTTCAGGAGAAAATAATAGATTCATTAAGGTTGTCATAAATTGTTCAGTTATAGGTATATGATAAAAATGATATCACAAAAAAGTACCTTAAATTAAATATGAAAATATAATTTTCAAGAAGCCATTCAAAATAATAAACTTTTTAATTATTAGGTTTAATTTATTGCAGAAAAAATATACTCAAATATCATTGCCAAAATGTTAACAGCCATTATATTGTAGTTGATCCTTCCTTCCTTCCTTCCTTCCTTCCTCCCTCCCTCCCTTCCTTCCTCCCTTCCTTCCTTCCTTCCTTCCTTCCCTTTCTTCCTAATTGTAATCATTCTCTACATTTTATGCCATAAACTCTCATTAATTTTAATTTCATATGTATATTTTCATTTTACAATCCATTCCATATTTGTGCACATTTGTGACTGAATTTTCTATATTAATAATCCTATGCTTTGTACTTATTTGGTGTCCAGATGGACAATTGAGGTATTTCCAATTATTTCACACTAGAAATAACTTTTCAAAATACCACTACATATATGTGAGGTATTTCCTTGTGACATGTTCCACGGGTGCACTCATTTGTGAGCGAGTATGAAATACTTTTCTAATTGAAACCAATTGTTTTCAGAAAGTACAAAGCCAATTTATAATAACATCAGCAAATTTTAAGTGAAAATGCCAATTATTTCTCCTATGTTAATAGTTTTGTAGCAGATCCTCAAATTTAACTTTGATATTCTTATAATATTACTTTGAATGGATAGTTTTCTAAATGTCCAGCATTTTCAACTTATAAGTAAGCAATCTAAAAATTAGCCTTTCAAAGTCCTTTACTGTTAGAAAAATGTTTTCACATCCATTTTTTTGTTCCTTGTTGTAGTAAATTTAGTAGCTGATAATGTTTTCACCTCATACTACAGAGGAAACCAAGGCAAATTTAGGTGGAATAACTTATCTAAAGTTTTTTGATTAAGCAAATGGTAATGTTTAAAAAATAGAGGAGGAAAGGAAGGAAATTTCCTTTTTTGAGAACTGTGGTTCAGACTAACCCTATGTCTCTATAATCCCACAAAATTTATAGAACAATCATCAAAAGTGTAACTAAGATGAAAATACCATAAGAATGACCTAAGGCAGGACTTTTAAAAATATTTTTATTTAAATATAGTATCCTGTCTTGGTCATTAATAGCATCTTTCTTGTCAATTGCCACTAAGCATTTAATTAGTCACTAGGTGAACAGGGAAGGAGGCAAATGAGGAAAATATCATTCAACCTTAAAAAACAATGTAGTTCTGATATATGAGACAACATGATAAAGCTTGAAGGCATCGCATTGAGTGAAATAAGCCATACACAAAAGAACAAATATTGTAAGATCTCACTGATATGAAATAATTAGAATAAGCAAATTCAGAGTCAGAAAGTGGAATATAGGTTCAAGGGGATGGGGTGAGGGTAGAGCAATGGAATTAATGCTTAAATTATACAAAGTTTCTATTTGGGGTGATGGAAATGTTTTGGTAATGTATGGTGGTGATGGTAGCACAGCACCATGAATGTAATTAAGGGCACTAAATTGTATACTTGAACGTGTTTAACAGGGTAAATTTTAGGTTGCATATATATTATTAGAATAAAATTTTTAAAACAAACAAAAAACATAGGATTGTACAGCACAGTGAACCTTAATGTAAACCAAGGACTACAGTTAATAATACATACAAATAATTTTAACAATACTCTTACATCAATTGTAACAACTATACCACACTAATGGAAGGTGTTAATAATAGGGGAGGTATATGGCAACTCTGTATTATCTGAATGATTTTTCTATAAACGTACAAGTTCTCTAAAAAGATGAAAAGAAGACATGCATGAAGCATAAACTCAAACCTCTTTTTGTGTAATTGAAAATTGTGTGTACATATTTCATGTATTTATCGGTTATCACATATGGTATTCTCATTTATAAATCATTACCTCACTTTCATATGACTAATAATTAGTAGAATTGGAACAAGAACTCAAGTCTTTGTGCTCATAGTAGAAAGGCCCCTAGCATGGGCCATTATATTTTCTAATGCTGTTTAATCCCCAGAAAGACTCTAAATCTAATGCTGTCATAATAATTTAATTGATGAATACTCTGGTATTCACTGAGAGCACACACATAGTAAACAGAATCATTCAGGTTCTAACCATATTTGTGTTAGTAAAAGATATGCTTTTGCCATTAGGCTACATTGCCTCCTGGGTTCAGTGTATTATAAGCTATACCTTAGTAAGTAATGAGAACTTACCCAAACTTTGCCAGCATAACTGCATACTATTCTTTCTACAGGCAAGTGACCTATGACGTTTCAATTATTGTGAGTATATTTGTTTGGAATTCATTATTTCCCTGGGATTCTTTCCCTGAATTTCTTTTCTCAAAAAATATCCTTTGAAAACAAAATATAATGAGGCCTCATAGGCAAAAGAAAAACTGTTCACTTAAACAGTTAGTCTTCAGAAGCCAAACCAGACTTTCATGTCAATAGTAGGTCTTGTTAACTCAGTGACAGAAATCAGATTAAAATGTACTATTCTCATTAATGAAGGAAATTTGTTGCATGTATTTATATGAAATAGTTTTATACTGCCATAATATTTTTCAAGAAATTTACAAATCAGGAAAACTCTTTAGACTATCCATTTTTGCTTTACACATGGAATGTACTGTCTGTGCTGCCTTTGAGTCTTATGTGGGAGAAGCCTAGACTTTTGTTCATGCTCTGCCTGTTCCTAATTGTCTATTCACATAATGAATGATTGTTTATACATTATTCATTTGGTGAATGAGAAGGTTGGTATAATTTATTTTGAATCAGAGAATTAGCTAATTTTAATACCTTTGTCCTATAGGAAATGAGAAACTGGATGTAAAGTTTTATGATTACATGTAAGTCTGAAATGAAAGTCTCTAGAAAAAACTTTCATTATCTAGTGATCAGATAGGCATTCCTTACTGACTGATGAAAATAGGCATTCCACTAGTTTTTAAATGGGAAAAAAAATCAGACTATTTAGAAAAGTCCATTTTTATTAAGTCATTTTCTGAATTTCATGAACTCAGAATCCTGATTTCTGTTGATGATGACTTTCTTCAGGGCATCTTTTACCTCCTTGTTCCAGAGGCTGTAGATCAAGGGGTTCAACATGGGGATGATCACTGTACAGAAGACGGAAGCCATATTGTCTGAGTCAAGGGAATGGTTTGAGCTTGGTTGTAAATACATAAACAGCAGAGTCCCGTAGAAAATGGTGACTGCCACCATGTGAGAACCGCATGTGGAGAAGGCTTTGCGCCTGCCCTCAGCTGAGTGCATCTTCAGGATGGCAGATATAATGTACACATAGGAGACACAGACAGTCAGAAGGGAGGAAATGAACACGATGCCAGCACAAGCAAAGATCCACAGCTGTTTGGAGTGAGTGTCTGAGCAAGTTAGCCTGAGGAGAGGCATGTCATCACAGTAGAAATGATTGATGATATTGGAGTGGCAATAAGAGAGGCGGAAGGTGAGGATGGTATGAAACAGTGCAACCAGGATGCTATAGCTATAGGATGACACTACAAGCTGAATGCAGATTCCTGGAGACATCACGACCATAGAGAGGAGGGGGTTACAAATAGCCACATACTGATCATAGGCCATAGAAGCCAGTAGCAAGCTCTCAGCTGTCATGAATGCCAGAAAGCAGCCTAATTGAGCAGCACATGCATTAAAGGAGATAAGATTTTGTTTGTACAGGAAATTCCCAAGCATTTTGGGTGTAATGACAGAAGAGTAGCAGAAATCGACAAAAGCCAGGTGGCTAAGGAAGAAGTACATTGGTGTGTTGAGTCTTGCATCTGTTCTAATGACCAGGATCAAACCCAAGTTGCCCACTACTGTGAATAGATAGATGGACAAGAAAATTGCAAAGAAAGGCATCTTTAGCTCCTGACGATCTGTGAGGCCCACAAGAATAAACTCTGTCACCAGGGTGCAATTAAATGGAGCCATGTGTGTCTTTCAGCTGCTGAATGAGGAAGATGAAAGGAGTATTAAATCCACCTTACCATTTGCATAAGTAGTCTTTTAATAACCTAATACAGTGAGAAGAGTGTTTATTGTTAACATGGAAGACTAATATCATTATACGGGGTGCTGTGGATGGGAAGGAGAGCAGAAGAGATACTTGTGGAAAAGGTATATTTCTGTCTCCCACTCCCCCAAATTATTCTTTAGACAGAGTTAAAAGCTGTAGGATAGGATTCAGTCCACATTGGCTCAGTCTTGGTTCAAAGATCCTGCACATTATTTTATTTAAAAGTTAATCTTAATTTTTCAAAATATAGTACTATTATTTTATAGAAGTAATGCTAACGTTGATTACATAAAGGAAAATGAAGCATCTTCAGTGTCATCACACTGACAAGTTTGCCATTTGTGTGTGTGTGTGTAGACTGTTGCAGTGGTGACAGAGAATTCTCTATTTTTCCATTATGACTTTATCATTTACCAAAGATAGGTCACCAGAGGTTCCTGCACTGTCTCCATAGTTGTGTTAATAATGCTTTTAGCACACTGTTACCAGCACTTAGATGTAGAGTCTAAGGTGATAGGATAGTTTCAGATATGAAACATCATCTGTCTCCAAATGTCCCTTCCATGAGTCATGTAATGTTAGCTCTCTTTTCTGGGTACTACTGCAGAAAAGAGGGTAAGGCTAGGAGGTTATCTGTTTAATTCAACATGGAGTCTTTAAGGATTTTGGGTGTGTTTTTGAGTGTGTGTTTGTGTGTGTGTCTGTGAGAGAGAGAGAAAGAGAGAGTGAGAGAGAGAGAGAGAGCTGGATGGAGAGAGAGAGAGGTAGAAATGAAAGAGAGAAAGCTGGGGGTTGATAAATAGTATTTTAGGTGTAAATAGACATCTTCCTATTAAAGCACAGAGCCAGAAATGCAGTTAGGATGCTAGAGGTATTATCTCTGAAGGCAATATGCTTCCATTTAATACCATAGCTCACCAAGGAGAGAGGTTGGTAATGGGGAGATCAGCTTTATATGCAGACTCCATCTTACTCACCTGCTTAGCTATGACTGTGGCTCAATTGAGCTAATTCTGAATTTGTTTGGGTGATTTATTGGTTCCTAGGTACCTTGGGCATAAATTTGAAACTCTGGAGATATCCAAAAGCTGCAATTATTTCTTCCATGTTTCTCTCCAAGTAAGATAAACTGGATAAATTATATTGGGGATTAAAAATAATAATTATTTGTATTCCTAAATAAACCATACTTCAAATATACTGAACAGAAATTTCCATGAAGGCAGAGGTAATCTATACTACTGAGAACAACATAAAAAGACCTTATAACTTCATTCATTTTGATTAAGAGCTGAAGCTTTGAAAAAGCATAAGACCAGCATTTACAGCCTGAGTAACTTATTATAACTTGGGCAAGGTTCATATTTTTTTAAACCTCACTGTTGTCATTTGTAAAATATAAATAATAATGGCACCTCCTTTAAAATATTTTTGTGGTTATTAAGTGAGTTAATGCACATAAAGAAGTCAGTAAACTCTGAGTTTACTGGCCAATAGTGAGTGCTCCAAAAAAATTTGTTTAAAAATATAAGACTGTACCAGAACCATAAATAAAACCAAGATACTCAAATAGCCTACATGAGAAACAGAACTGCTTCTATCACAATTTTAACCTCACTTGGTGAATCTGGACAATTTGTTCAATTTTTTCTGGCAATCATCATGTCACCTTAATAGAAGATGACCTCCCCATGATCTTCAGAATTCATCTGTTTTTATGTCTACTTATAACTCTTTCCAAGGTCTAAATCTGGTTTCCATAGATGCTCACTGTCCATACCATCTTTGCTATGGGATCTATTATCTTTTTCTAATTAAACTGTTTCTCTCCACTTTTCTGTATATTTTTTAATAAAGAAATGAATAATACTTTTATTTCTTTACTTGATATTCCTATAGAATATTGGAGAATATTAATTTCAGAGTAGATTTCGGAGCACAATATTATGAATGTAATTAACAGCACTGAAATGTATATATCTGAATGTGTCTAAAAAGGAGAAATGTTAGATTGTATACATGATAGCAGAATAAACCATTTTAAAAAAAGCCAGGAAATGTACTACACAACAATGTACCCTAAGATAAACCATAGACTACAGTTAATAATACAATTATAAAAATGTGTTATTATCAATTCTAACAAATGTACACCAATGCAAGTTGTTAATAATAGGGTGGTATATGGGTATTCTGCATTTTATGCATGATTGTTCTGTAAATCCACAACTTCTCTCATAAAAAAGAAAAAGAAATAGGTAAGTAGACAATGGCGAAAAAAGTCAAATTTGTAATTTCTAATTCCCATTTTACTGAAAAATACTGAAAATGATTGCACAAGATATTATCAAGGCCTTGGTGACCGTTCAACTTATAATGCGATCTCTTAAGTCTGAATGTCTCAAAACAATATAATTCATTTCTGATGACTGAATATTCCCTAATACTCTGCTGAATGCCATGAAATGTCCTCTTCTAAGAAAATAATTTATTCTCTAGCTTTTAAACTTTACTATTGGCTAACTCCCAATTCTGCAAAATATTGGGAAAATATTTGTAAAATACAAATATATACTTCCCATATTATAACTACTGTTTGTGTTCATTTTCCTCTCTAGAAAGTAAATTCTTTGAAAAATCCAAATTCCTTGAAAATAGGACAAAACCAAAAAAAAAACTCTTTGCCCATTTCATGTTTATTTTCCTAAATCAAAATTGAAAAAGGGAAATGTTTTATTGTTGATGGTGAAATTCAGTTTCTTCTCATATTAGGAAATGTGTGTATGTATATTTATAAATATGCAAATCTGTGAGAAACACAACTCAAGCATTAGCCAAAACTTTTATAGAACTGTTCCCAATTTTGCATAATCTTTCCCCCTTTCCAATCCAGCTTTCCCCCCACCACTGAAGGAAGCCCATTCTAAAATATTTATCATACTATTGACAAATACAATAGACAAAAAGTCAGATTTCCTCTAGAATTTCAAAACACAGTACATTGTCTCTTTCCTTGTCTTTTGTAACACCACGTTTCCTTTATTTTTTTCCAACTTTGCTATTACTGTTTCAGCCTCCTCTTTTCAGCTCTTAGTTCAAGATCCTCATTCCCTTTGAGACCTTTTCTAAATGACCAACAACTTCAATAATCTACAAGTCTCAAATTCATTTCTCCATCTTAGACATCACTTCTCAGTTATAGAAACCTATATTCAGATACTCAGTACTGAGTTCAACTTGGATGTCTCAAAGGCACCCCTAGTTCTACGTGCCTGTGATGGTTGGGTTCATGTGTCAACTTGGCTAGGTGGCCCAGCCGTCTGGTCAAGCGGGCACTGGCCTGACGATCGCTGTGAGGATATTTGAGGCTGGTTAATAAATCAACGGGCTGGTTTGTTGGATCATCGGTCAATTGACTGCAGCTGACTGATGACTCATCAAGGAGCGTGCTTCCACAGTGAGAGAATGCAATTGGCTGGATTTGGTCCGGGTGATCAGTTGGAGGCTTATAAGCCGGACGGTTAGAGAAACCTTCACTTCTTCTTCAGCTGCTCAGTGAAGCTTTTCCTGGGGAGCTCGTCGAAGTTGCCAGTTCGTTTCCTGAGGAGTTCGTCAAAGTTGTCGGTTTGTTTCCTGAGGAGTTTGTCAAAGTTGCCAGTTCGTTTCCTGAGGAGTTCGTCGGACGTCTTCCTTGGAATTGACAGCTTGTTGACGGCTCTGCAGAATTTGGACTCATGCGTGCCTGCAGTTGCATGAGTCACTTTTACAATTTGATAATCAGAGACATCTCTCATTGATTCTGTTTCCCAGGAGAACCCTAACTAATATAGTGCCCAAGACTAAATTCTCAATATCCTGTCCCCAAATGTATTCTTTGTTCTGTGTGCCTGTCTTGGCAAACTGCACAACTATCCAGCCTACTTTGCATATAAAATACTAGTAGTCATCCTTGACCCCTTTGTCTCTCTTACGTCCCAAATTTTATATCTATTTTGCCTCCCACATATTGCCCTTATCCATGCTTTCCTTTCTATCTCCACTGACCCTCTCTGACTGCACATAACATAATTTCTTATTTAAGACTGTTGAAATAGCATTCTAATTGGTCTCTAATGAACTTCTCAAAATACAAACCCTATTGAATGTCCCCACTGTTTCAAAAAGTTCCACTAACTTCTTAACATTCCTAAAATAAAGTCAAATTCCCTACAAAAGTCTGCAAGGTCATAGTGATCTGACCCAGGCCTTCTGCACCAGAAATGCTTTACTCTCCCTTCAACTCCCTTATGTTCTAGCCACACAAAGTTCATTCACTTCAGCTGATGTTCCAAGTGTCCCCCTGCCATCTGACTTGGAATATTGTTTCCCACCTCTGTTACCAATCCTTACTTCAAAATTCAAATTAAGTCATTTTCCATGGGAAGCTTGTGCTGAAACCTGAACTGTGTTGGATTCCTCTCTATATTGTCTCAGCACCATGTACCTCTACTTAGAAGGAATTATCAACTTTATGATTGTATGCTTTTTTGTGTGACCATTGTGTGACCTTGAGGGCAGAGAGCATGTCACTTCTACTCACCACTGTGTCCCTAACTCCCAGCAGAGGTGCTATCATTAAAAAAATAATAATCAGTCAATGTTTCTTAAATAAACTTGGGTCATTCAATGAGACCTTACTGTACAATGTGATTTCAGTGTAGCACAAACACAACCTGCTATTAGATGTGAGAAAGAATTGTGTTTTGGTCCTTGCTTTCAATTTCTCACAGTCTTATGGTTAACTATTTGCATCAGCTCCATCTGGATTTTTAGATCATCTTGGTCATTCTTAACAGAGAAGAAAACTATGGCTCCTCAAATTCAAACAATTTCTCTCAGCTTCTGGCTATAGGTGAATGAAATTGCATCACGGTCCCAATAAGAATAATATTCTTAAGCTCTTACTTATCTATGGTTACACATATTGTGCTATAAACCTTGCCAACCCTGAACTGGGACCTATTTGTGATGGGAAGTTGTTATGGGGGGGTGGTATTACTATATTGGCCCCTCTAATTTTGTATTTGTTTGAAAATTTCCATAATAAATAGTTTACAAAATGTTTACCACAAAGGAATTACTTTACTAAGCAAAAATTAAAAATGTTAAAAAAATTATAATGGATATGACGTGTCAGTGCTTCTCTGTTAAAAGTATTGTCAGAAATGCTGACAAAGCTTCAAAAAGAAAAGATAGGCATTTTTTTTAAGATGAAGAAATATAAACATATTTCACAAATAAGGTGAAGGTATATCAACAAAATCCAAGGTAATCAATGAGTCAGATTTACCAAAAATTCACCAGAAATAAATCAGCCTATATGCTAGAGAAAAAATTTTAAAATGCAATAGGTAAATAAAATCTATTTACAATAGTGTGTGATCTGTTACATATTTGTATATTGAACTAAGCCATACATATAAAAAATCCAAATGAGAAAAAGTCACTAAAGAAATGCAAAATTTTGGTTAAGAAATTCAATGAAAGATGAAAGTGGTAATATTCTACTACTTTCTTATCTTTCTTTTAGATAGCTTAATTCATTTAGAGTGCTCTTTATTTATAATAATAATAATAATAGTAATTCAGCTGCCACTATTTGAAAGGCCCTAAAGATAAAAGGATAATTCTATCAGATTCCCTCCCTCATGAGAGAGAGACAGAAATGGAGAGAAGTATAATGTAGCATAAAAAATATAAAAGTGATACAAGGAAGGCACAAAGACTACACTGAGAAAAGATTGATTAACATTTTTAGGAGGTGAGGGATCAGGTAAGGAAAAGATTGACTGAATTTTGGGAAACCCAAGAAGTTTACTTTTGAACTTGTACTTGAAAGATGAGAATGAGACCTTGTGCAAGGAGGAAAGGCTGCAGAGACTATTTCGGTGGCAAAGCACATGTAGAGATGAGAAGTGTGGCCACATTAAAAGAAGGTGGAGTAGTTTTGTTGGAGACAGGGAGAGAAATAGCAGAACAAGTTTAAAGACAGAGAAGGGCCCAGTTCATAAATAGCCCTATATGAGTTTTGAATAAAACCTATAGTAGAAGGAAACAGAATAACATTTTCAAAAGGTCCCTTCAACAAGATAATTTGGAATGAATGGTATAGGCATTGGAGGGTGGCAAGAGTCCTGACAGGGAGACCAGTTGCAAGTGTTTGGGACTGTCAAGACTGTGATACAATGCAAGTTTGGAAACAACACAAATGACTACCATTAAGGACTAGCTAAGCTAATTACACAATAAGTTAACATGGCAGCATCCTGTTCTGGTTTGCTAATGCTGCCATTATGCAAAACAACAGAAATGGATTGGCTTTTATAAAAGGGGTTTACTTGGTTACACAGTTACAGTCTTAAGGCCATAAAGTGTCCAAGGTAACACATCAACAATCATATACCTTCATTGAAGGAAGGCCAATGGTGTCCAGGAAACCTTTCTAAGCTGTCTTCTGCTGATCCTGGATTGTGTTCTAGCTCCTCTCTCAGTTCCTGTGGGTTCTTCAAAATGTTGCTCTTGGGGTGTTTGTCCTTTCTGAGCTTCTCCAGAGCAAAAGTCTGCTTTCAACAGCCATCTTCAAAATGTCTCTCGCAGTTGCTCTCCAAAATGTCAGTCACAGCTTCTCAGCGTGTGGTCTGTGTGGCTCCTTTTAAAGTACTCGAGTGATCCAATAAAGATCAACAATGAATGAGTGGAGAATATCTCCATAGAAATAATCCAATGAAAAGGCCTTGCCCACAGTTAATTGAGTCACATCTCATGGAAACACTGAACCAATAGGTTCCAACCTAGTAAATGCCAATGAGTCTGCCCCCAAAAGATTGGATCAAGGAGTATGGCTTTTTCTGGGGGACACAATGTATATATAAACCAGAACATTCCACTCCCTTGGACCCCAGGAAAACATATTCTTTCCAAATACAAAGTACATTCATTCCATCACAATATCACAAAGATAAATCCTTTTGGTAACAATAGTTAAGTACAAGTTCCTATCAAAATAGGACCTCTGAAACATAGAACAAGTTATCTGCTCCCAATATACAATGGGAAGACATCCATAGGTTAAACATTCCTGTTGCATAAGGAAAAAAAGTAAGGAAAACAGGGTTTATGGGACAAAAACAGTGCCTAAAACCCACAGGGCAAATTCCATTAGATTTCAAAGTCTGAGAGTCATTTAGAGAATGGCATTTTATCCTTGGAACTTGAGTTAGCAGGAGTCCAGCCCTTTCCAAGAGCCTATGCAGCAGCCCTTTTCTCTCCAAGTACTTGGGTGAGTGCTCCAACATATCCACACATTGGGGAGACCAACTTCTTCTCGGCCCCACCCTCCTCAAACATCGGGGCACCACCCAGACTCTGCCATTCCAGGGCAAAGACTCTCCCCTCTCTGAACAGTGGGGTGGTTTCCAGGCTCTCCCCAATCCCTGGGGAATGTGCTCCACCCTCTCTGGGGCCTAGGGGTGGCAGCACTCTTCCTGAGCATTGAGGTGAAAGGCCCACAGTCTGCCTCCAGGGCAAGCTTGCGCTTTCCATGTGCGTGGGCTGCTCCACTCTCCCTGCCCAAGAACTCTTGACTCCAGGCCTCAATATCCATGGTTCGGTCTTTGAAGAAATTTTTTCTTCAATTTGTTTTTTTTTTACCATCTCCTCCAGTCCAGATGAGCAATGGGTCTGTTTATACAAATTTCACAAAATTTCTGTGGGCTTGGCATGCAGTTTACAGGGGTCAAAACTGTCAGACAGTAGGACCTTCCACAAATCCTTTCTGGATAACTCCATCTCTAATCCTGGCTTGTACTGAAATGGCAGTCAGGTTCCATATTTGGTTAACTCCTCATGCAGGGCTGTAGCTTCTGTGTTCTCGCTTTTTAAAAGCCCAGAATTTTCCAAACTGTCAGTTTCTGGTTTCTTTGAACCCAAGTGTTCAGTTCTAAGTTTATCTCTCACCACTCACATTTTACTATAAGCTACAAGGAGAAGTCAGGCCACAAGTTTGATATTTAGTGTCAAAATCTCTTCAGTTAAGTATCGCAGCTCATCATTTTCAAATTCTGCCTTCCATCCAACCACCAGAACACAATTTTGCCAAAATCTCTGCCACTTCAAAACAAAGATCGCCTTCCTTCCAGTTTTCAATGACACATTCAACATTTGTGTTCAAGGCCTTGTCAGAAGTATATTTAGAGTCCAAATTTCTAACAACAGTCTCTTCAAAGCAATATAGTCCTTTTCCATTAAGTTCCACATCACAATTCTTCCAGAATCTTCCCCTTATCCATGTAAAAAGCCATTCCAACATGTTTGGTATTTGCAAACTCAGCAGCACCCTGCCCCACTGCTGGTACCAAAATCTGTTCCAGTTTGCTAATACTGCCATTAAGCAAAACACCAGAAATTGATTGGCTTTTATAAAGGGAGTTTATTTACTTTCACAGTTACACTCTTAAGGCCAAAAAATGTCTAAGATAAGGCATCAACAATCATGTACCTTCATTGAAGGAAGGCCAATGGCTTCAATGAAAACCTCTCTCAGCTGGGAAGGCATGTGACTGGCATCTGCTGATCCTGAGTTGTGTTCTAGCTCCTCTCTCAGTTCATGTGGTTTCTTCAAAGTGTTGCTCTTGGGGTGTGTGTCCTCTTTTAGCTTCTCTGGAACTCTCTCAGTTGCTCTCCAAAATATCACACACAGCTGCTCTGCATCTGGGCCTTTGTGGCTCTTTAAAAGTACTAAAGTGACCAAATAAAGACCCACCCTGAATGGGTGGGGCAACACCTCCATAGAAATAATCCAATGAAAAGTCTTGTCCACAGTTGATTGCATCACATCTCATGGAAACACTGAAGTAATAGGTTCCAAACTAATCAACACTAATGAGTCTGCCCCCACAAGATTGCATCAAAGAATATGGCTTTTTCTGAGAGACACAATATATATACAAACTGTCACAAGTATCATGCATCGAATGGAAAGAGACTGAGATTGGAAAAATCAACTAAAAAGTGGAAATTAAAATGTAAACACAGACAGACAGACAGACAGACAAAAATACACACAAGAGCCTGTGAATGCACATAAAGAAATGAGAGAATTTAGAGTTTATAGCTTACTATGCCCTGGCTCATGTTGTTGGTGTGCTGTGGAATTCAGAGTAAGAGGGGTGGTATTCTTGTTTGGGGGAGAATAAAAGTTGCTGCAGCTGAGATGTGAAAAACAATTTTGTGACATATGTATATATCTGCATCTATATATGTATTTATGCATTTTAGCATCTATATATGCATATATATGTAGGTATATATATAAATATGTATGTACCTATTTATCTCTTTCTCTGCCTTTCATGTATCCATCTGTCTATCTAATGTAATATCTGCACTATTCCTACAAATAACATGAGCAGCCCAGGTGTTTTTGTTGTTGTTGTTTTGTTTTTTGTTTTTATTGTTTGTTTGTTTTTACAATTACTACAAGAGACACTATCATAGAATATTATGGAGAATATTAGAATTAATTTTGGAAAATATATATATAGAAATCACGTATGAGTACCCAATTTACGTTATACTTTGAAACTGGATTCTAAAACATTAGTCAGCTGTGATTTGAGGAAAATTATTGGAATTCTCAGAGCTTCTGTTTGTCATATGAAATATGGGACCTTTTAACCTGTATCATAGTGTACTTACGAGGATTGATGCTGTAAAGTACATAGTCTTTTTAAGCACCTTGTCCAGGACATAATAATCATCCATATTATGTTAGACACTTTTATTTTTGTGGTCAGCACTATCATTCTATCCACAAATCATAGTATCATTAATTTTCAGTTTAGAAAGTAATTTAGTATCCCTTCTCAGTTTACTCCACAAGAGAGTCCTGTGTTGTAAGTAGTAGTCCCATTTCTTAAATGAGGCTCAGAATTTATAACCTTCCCAAGAGTACATGGCTAGAGAGAAGAAAAGCCTGGTATAAACTTAGCCTGGCATAAATCCCCTTCTCTTCTCACTACAATATCTTGTCTCCAAAAGGAAGGTGCTTCTAGTAAAGGAAATCATTATCCCTAAGGAATCAGATAATTTCCTCACTGCACTTAAAACTAAACTGCATATTCATTAATCTTGATGAAAATTTGAAAGTTTGAGTTTGTTGTGATTGGTTTCAGTTAATATGTCCCTAAGAAAAAGCTCAGAAACCAATCATTTTAATAAGGCCCCTGGGAACTGATTAGCAAGTAGATCCACTTAATAGCAATAATGGTAGGAAATTCTGTTTGCAATGAAGAGTTTTATAATAAGACCCAAAGAGACAGTTTCATCATTAACACTTTAGCAAATTCTGACTTCAGTTTCTCCTTACTTAATGATCAGCAATTATTTAATTAAAATCAACAGATGAAGAATGGTAGCTTCAGAAAGTGGCATTTTTTTTTTCTAACTTTCCTAAATATTTTGAACTTTTCCAGCCTGACTAGGAATAGATGCACTAACCTAAGTCCTTTCATAGTATATCATATGGACAGGCAATAGGCAATTGGGACCTCCTAAATTTTGTAATGAAATGTTGCATGTTAATCTGTACCAAATAATTAGGGAATATAATCTCTGATTAAAATCCTTCAAAGTCAACAGTGAACACTATTTTTACCAAAATTGAATATTTTGACATTTACAGTGGCTAGAAAACTATGTATTAAGGGAGGCTAAAGGATATTTAATCCTTCCCTGAACAAAGATATCCAGAAGAGTTACTAGGTAAAGATCTACTCACATGGAGCGGGATGTAAATGTGAAATGTGAGCTGTAAATACTAGCAATACATATATCAGGATTAGGACATTATATATATTATATCCTATGTATATATTATATATTAGAACAGTAGGATATGCCATGTCTGTGCAGTTTGGATAAGGGTGATTGTGAGTTGCAAATTTGGGCAAAATAGTACCCATAAATTCTAATTGTAAGGTCTAAAATTTGAAGGACATTTTATGGTTTCTGCATATTGTGGGTGTATGCATTATGAACTAAACTATGATAAATGATTATGCTTATGGTTTGAATATTTTATAGAAATAAAACAGGCCACAGATATGACCACCATATAAAGACTATATTAAAAGATATCAAAAGAAGTTACTCTAGGAAAAACTATAAAAATAAAGTTGCTTGAAGTAGGAAACCAAATTTGCATTTGAAAGTATTAGGAAATAATTGCATATGTTTATGTGTCTGTGTGTATCTGTAAGTATCTATATTTTTACTTTGAAATTTATGGAAAAAATGAGGGGTAATGCAGAGGATTATTCTCACAGAGACCTATGTACCTTAGTACATACTGAAACTAGATAAAATAGGAATCAAGAGCCAAAAATTTGGTTAAAAAATCTTTGAGCAAATTGGATTGCAAATTAGAAATAAAAAGGAAAAATATATAAATAAAAATTTGTATAATAAATGGTTACAAGCTTGATGTGAGGAGGGGGAAATGACCCTACATTGTCTGTCACCAACCTACAAAATGGGTCACTTTAGACCCCATTTCTACCTTTTTCTGAGCTTTGTTTTCTTCATGTGCAAATAGAAAATAAAAAGAAAATTATAGATTAAGCAAATTAAAAATTGCAATCAGTGTTTGTATAAAGGTCAAATGATATAATGCCTGAAGAGCACTTAGTGAAATGTCTTCATATATACATGTATATGTTTGCAAATATATACGGTTTTATTTCCAACAACACAATTGTTTAATGTAGCAAATTAGCTTTTATTTTTAGCAATGCTCAGGTATTATCAGAAGAAAGGATAATTATCAAAAGGAAAACAGTTATCAAGAACACTGTCAAATAGAATTCAAAAGTGAAAAATATTCAAGCCTATTATCAAGAGGTTATATCTATTTGCATGATACTTTTAAACGTAATGATTATTCTAATAAAATAATTTAGTTTTATTGGTTTAAGTTATCATTGCAATGCATTAAATTAAGAAAAAAAGGAAAAAATACACTGTTCTCTTAATACATTGAATATATATGTGATAAAATTCCACAACTAATCCTAAAAGTTGCAAGAAATAAAACATTAACATAATTACAATTATCTGCCATAAATCACTCCTCACTATCACATTTAATGGAGAAAGGTTAGAAACATCTCAATATCATAAGGACAAGAATTCCTATTATCACAATTATTATGATTTCTTAATAGCTCTCTAGAATAGGGATCTTTGTGAGGGTGAGGATCAAAACATGGATGGTAGAAAGAAAGGAACCAAATGCAATAATGATTAGAAAAATAATAGGAGGCTTAAGTATTATCAAGAAGGTAAATTTCCCATTATTTCTGGATGATGTGATGGTTTACCTAGAAAATCCAAAAAGATCCAAAAACTGTTTTAATTTTTAAAATTATATTAATATGACTGTCTATTCAACATCACAGTCAGTTTCAAGAATACTATTTCCATAACAAGAAAAAAAAAAAAAAAAAGCTGAGAATTGTCCTTAGTATATGAGGCCACTTGGAAAAGCTTACTGAGAGGTATTAAAAAAATCATAAATATTGGAGAAGCAGAGCATATTATAAATAGAGATATGAGTCAATATTATACAGATTATTAATACTACCATCAAGTTAATTTATAAATATGATACAGTTTTAATCAAATTATATTTTGTGGAAAATGTAATAGATTCTAAAATTATATAATTGTTTATTAATACATATTAACTATATTATAGATTTTATGTAATTATATATTTATATACTATGCATATTTTATATAATTATACATTAAAATATCTGTATACAAGTATATATTAATATATATAATTGTTTTGGAAGAAATAATGCATGATCCTTACTATACTCATTTCAAAGAAAAGAATGTCAGGTGAAAATATACACTGCCATATATTAACACATATTTAATCTATAATAATCTTAACAGTGTGGAGCAAACTGAAAAAATAGCTTTATTAATCACATAATAAAAATCAGAGAAACAAACCGAGGTTAGCAGGAGTATTTCAGAGATTTTATTAGTGCATTTTTAACTATTGCTCATATTCATATCTGCACAGAATGATATTGTATTCCATTTTAGTCCAGATTTTCCTGCTGTTTGTTTTCTGCATTTCACACACTGTTTTTTTTTTTTCTAAATGATTGATCACACTTTGAGAAAATCTATTTATTTCACTATGCATTATCTTCCTCCCTCTCCAGTATGTATGGCATAAGTCGAGGGACCTTATCCATGCTTGCTCACCGTTGGTTCCCAAGCACATAACATAGTGTTTTGAGTATAGTAAATGCTCATTATTTTAAATAAATAGGGAAAGGACAAATATTCACTAATGAGGTACTGCTAATCAGTTATATGTGGAAAAATTTAGGTTGCTTTGTGGAATCTTTGTATTCCATATACTAAATTTAATCATAGATTAATTAAAGAGTTAAGTATAGAAAAAAAAGCACAAAATGTCCCAAATGAACATTGACATAACATTTAGGGTTGAGAAAATCTTTCTTAGCATAGAAGCTAGGAAGGAAGGAAGGAAAGATTGAAAGAAGGAAGGAAGGAGGGAAGGAAGAGAGAGAAGGAGGGAGGGAGGGAAAGAAAGAGAGGGAAAGACAGAGATATAAACTTCTATATGTTTAAAATATTATGAATAGAATTACAAGGTAAAGATTAAAATGGGAAACTTTGCAGTAAATAGTAGCATGTTGACATCTTTTAGAATAAAACTGTATTGTAAATCCATAAACAACACCAAAAACTGAAATACACAGGTGAAAAGATAACAAAGGGCACAAAAATTAGAAATAAAAGAAATGTGAACAAATGGCAAACATAAAATAGTTATTATTCAAATGACAAAAACATACACTAAAAATGGGAAACATCCTTTTTAAAAATACAATTAAATATCAACTTGGCAAAATGAAAAATATATAATATAATAAACATATACAGTATATAATATACATAAAAGAATTATATTTTTAAATATATTAATATATATATATATATTTATATAGTCCTCAGTGAAGAAAATAATGGACATTTTTACAACATTGCTGAGAGCCAAATTGCCAACATTTTGTGTTATTTCTTTATTGTTCAACAATTATTTATTGAGCCCTCATTTGTCAAAGGCACTACAGGCAAAGTGAAAAAAAAATACATCCATGGATTGAAACCCTTTCCCACCCACACAATAAATCACAGAATGACAACAAACAAACTAATCCATTAAAAATATTATATAGTGGTGTGCCGGTTTGAATGTTATGTCCCCCAAACACCATTATCTTTGATACAATCTTGTGGGGCAGCCATTTTAGTGATGATTAGATTGGAATTCTTTGAGTGTTTCCATGGAATGTGCCCCACCCAACTGTAGGTGATAATTCTGATTAGATATTTCCATGGAGGCATGGCCCCACCCATTCAGGGTGGGCCTTGATCAGTGAAGCTATATTAATGAGCTGACAGGCAGACGGAACTCAGTGCGGCTGTGAGTGACATTTTGAAGAGGAGCTGTAGCCAAGATGGACACTTTGAAGAAAGCACAGGAGCTGCAGATGAGAGACAGTTTGAAGATGGCTGTTGAAAGCAGACTCTTGACTAAGAGAAGCTAAGAGAGAACAAATACCCCAAGTGCAACTAAGAGTGTCATTTTTGAGGAACTACAGCCTAGAGAGGAATGTCCTGGGATAAGGCCATTTTGAAACCAGAACTTTGGAGCAGATGCCAGCCACATGCCTTCCCAGCTAACAGAGGCTTTCCAGATGCCGTTGGTCATCCTTCAGTGAAGGTACCTGATTGTTGATGTGTTACCTTGGACACTTTATGGCCTTAAGACTGTAACTGTGTAACCAAATAAACCCCCTTTTATAAAAGTCAATCCATCTCTGGTGTTTTGCATTTTGGCAGCATTAGCAAACTAGAGCAATTGGTAAAATGAATTGGAGGAAAAAATAAATCAAGGAATTGATTATATAGCACTTATGATATTCTGATATTATTCTAGATCTTTGTACACTTTATCTCATTTAATTCTCAAAGCAACACCTGAGGCAGTTACTGTTACTATTTCTGTTTTAAAGATGATGAGAACAAAACACAGAAATATGTGAATCAACCAAGTTCTCATAGCACATAAGGGCACAGCCAGAATTTGGAGCTGAATAATCTGGCTCCAGTGTTCTCATACTTTACCACCATGGAAGCTGAGGAGTGCACTATAGAGAGATCTGAGGAAAGACTAATCAAGATAGAGGAAACAAGAACAAATGTCTAAAGCTGGCATGCCCCTAGAGAGTTTGAGTCTGGTGTGGATAGAAGGATTGCGAGCAATGAAGGGTTTAAAGTGGATGAGGGACTCATAGAGGGTGACATCATTAACATGGTGATATAAAGAACTACTAAAAACTTCTTCCCAGAGATTCAGCAAAAAGAGGACAATTTTCATTTTTTTCAGAACTCTGGAGGAAGGTATAGACTGGAGAAGGATCCTGCAAATGCTAAATTGAAGAAAGAGAAAATGGAAAACTTTGAGCAGGGTCTCGGGGAATTGATTGACAACACAAAGTGCACAAACATATGCATCATGGGTGTCCCAGAAGGAAAAGAGAAGGGAAAAGGGCCAGGAAGAATATTCAAAGAAATAATGGCTGAAAATTTCCCAACACTTAAAAAAGACATAAATATGCAAAACCAGGAAGGACAACATACTCCAAACAGAATAGATCCAAATAGACCCACTCTAAGACACATACTAATAAGACTGTCAAATGCCAAAGAGAGGAGAAAATTCTAAAAGCAGCAAGAGAAAAGTGATTCACCATTATGACTAAATCCTGTTTCTCATCAGACACCATGGAAGCAAGAAGGCAGTAGTACAATATATTTAAGATAAAGCAAGAAAAAAATTGCCAGCAAAGAATTCTCTATACAGCAAAGCTGTCTTCAAAAATTAGGGAGAGTTTAAAATATCCACAGATAAACAGAAGAGAAGAGAGTTCATTGATTAGAGACTGGCCCTATGAGAACTACTAAAGGGAGTTCTGTTTGCAGAAAAGAAAAGACAAGAGACAGCTGTCTGGAGGAGGTTACAGAATTGCAGAATAGTGGTAATGGTAACTTAATGGATAAAAAGAGAGACAGAGAGAAATATATCTGACAAACACACACACACACACAAATGATAAATTTGTTTAATTAAGAACTGCCTTTACATTGATAACTTTGAATGTTCGAGTATTAACCTCCCCAATCAAAAAACACAGATTGGCAGAATGGATTAAAAAATATGCTGCATCAACGTGCTGTTTACCAAAGACTTATCTTAGACCCAAAATACAAATAGATTGAAAGTGAAATGATAGAAAAGGTAGAACACATAAGTAATAAGAAAAAAAAAGCTGGAGTAGCTGTAATAATATCGGGCATAAAAAAGACTAAATGCAAAAAAGTTTATATCTCTCTCTTTCTTTCCCTCCCTGCCTCCTTCTCTCTCTTCCTTCCTTCCTTCCTTCCTTTGTTCTTTCAATCTTTCCTTCCTTCCTTCCTATCTCCTATGCTAAGAAAGATTTTCTCAACCCTAAATGTTATGTCAATGTTCATCTGGGATATTTTATAACAGGTAATGAAGGACACTGTATGTTAATAAAAGATGCAATTCACCAAGAAGAAATAACAGTCATAAATACCTATGCTTCTAATTTAAGGGCCGCAAAATACATGGACTCTACCATAATAGTGGGATATTTCAACAGACTACTATCTCCAATGGATAGAACATCTAAACAGAGTATCAATAAAGAAACAGAGAACCTCAGTAATATGATAAATGAATTGGACCTAACAGACATATATAGACATATATAGAACCCCAAAACAGGTGGAATGCATTCTTCTCAAGGGCTCATGGAAGATTCTCCAGGATAGACCATATGCTGGGGCACAAAAGAGGTGTTAATAAATTTAAAAAATTGAAATTATAAAAAGCACTTTCTCTGACCATACTGTAATGAAGATGGAAATCAATAACAAATAGAAAACCAAAAAATACAGAATTATATGTAGGTAAAACAACACACTCCTAAACAATCAGTGGGCCAAAGAAGAAATTACAGGAGAAATCAGTAAATATCTGGAGACAAGAAAATGAGAACACAATATATCAAAACTTATGGGATGCAGTGAAGGTAGCACTGAGAGGTAAATTTATAGTCCTAAACATCTACATGAAAAAGGAAGAAAGAGCTAACACCGATGACCTAACAGAACAACTGCACAAAATGGAGAAAGAGCAGAAAACATATCCCAAAAAAAGCAGAAGGAAAGAAGTAACAAAGACTAGAACAGAAATTAATGAAATAGAGAATGAAAACACAATAGAGAGAATCAATAAAACCAAAAGTTGTTTCTTTGAGATCTATAAAATTGGCAAACTCTTATCTAAGACAAAGACAAAAACAGAGAAGCTGCTATGCTCTTGAATTTCATAGCATAACCCAATAATTTTATGTTTTTAAAATATCCTGCCCAATTATACTCATTTTTTATTAACCTTTTTGAGTGGTGTCCATGGCTTTAAACAGAAACATTTTTTTATAAGAAGAGTAGAAGGATGAATAGATAATTATTTAATCAATCTACTGAATTATATGATTGTTCCACTATGAGTTATGTAACATAATAGGTGTTTGAATGGTTCCAGGGACCCAGGAAATACAGACATATTGATAGTAGACAAAATAAAGGCATGCTGATGGTATTCCAGGGTCACATATGAGCACTTTCCTCCCTTGATCTGATTTCTTTATTCTATTGTCTCTGTCATTTTTGCTTTCCATCTCCCAAAAGCCCATATGTCAGACCAAGGCATGACCAGTATTCAAAATATGCCTGCATTTCAAGATATGGCATCTTAGATTCAAATAAATCTAGCTTTTGAAGCCTGATGAGCTTTTCCAGCCTCTTTTCTACCACTTGCAGACAAAGTGGCATTGGGTAATATCTCTGACTTCCATCATGCAGGCTTCTAAAACACCTATGAATTGTGGACAAAAGATTCAAAGAAGCTGTGACATTACTACATTCTGGGTGAGTGGTGCTCATAAAAACTCAGGAACTCAAAATTGATCCTGTTCTTGGGTTCCAGCTTATTGAAAACTGTAAGAAGCAAATCAGAGATTCATTGCCATGAGATTCACATGAATTTCATCCTAAATTTGTCATTTACAAATGAGTCATCTTAGAAACATTTATATCTAAGACAAGAAACTTCATCAGCATTGTTGTGAGGGTCTTCCATAAAATGTGGTAACTCCAAATGGTAATTATCAAAGAACAAGAATAGACACTTGTTGGTTCTTTTTCCTTAATGATCACAAAAGAAATGTTCAGAGAAAAATCAATATAATGAAATAACTCAGATTTCAAATGGCACCATTGATGAATCTTTAAGTGAATCCAATCTCTACATGGATGGACTGGGTTAGAGATAAATAGAACTGAACTTGAACACCTGTTTTAGGAGACCTAAAACAAAGGTGAAGGACAGGAATTTATAATCAATAGAGTAATGACATAAGATTCTGCTAAATAGAGCAAGGCTTACCAGCTTTACTTTATCCTGCATTACATCGATTTATTTGTAAACTGATTATACTTTCATAGAAATGGGGGTCATATCTTTAAGCAAAAGAGATAAAATTGGCAAGGAAGAAAGAGCCCTCAGCCTAATTTATTCAAAATAATGTATGTGATCAATAGAGTGAATGATGTAGAGTTACTATACATATTACTATAAACACATATATACTTGGATTGAGAGAAAAAAATGGATACATGAATAATAATAATAATTCTGTCCAGAATTTACTGTGAGATAGCTTTGTGCCAGGCAGTATTTTATTTACATTTAATCCTCATAGAAACCTTCTGGAGAAGATAACAATATCACACCCACTTTATAGATAAGGAAACTTAGAAATAGAAAAACTGACTAAACTGTCCATTGTTCTACAGTTAAGACTCAACCCAGGCACTCTGATCCAGATCCTTTATTCTAAACTATCCTAATGAAAAATGTGACAAATCTAGGGTGGTTCACAAAGTCCCTTTCATTGCTGGCTCAGATTTGTGTTTTATTTTATGTTAAAAGATAAACACAGCTATCTTATGTTAGCATAAACAAGTTCTCTTTCCTGCTCCACACTGATATCCTAGCATTGCTGGGATCATTGTGATAATAAAATAAATGTATAATCAATTAGACACAAAAAACAAATGATACATGTTTCAGTTTGCTAATGCTGCTGCTATGCAAAATACCAGAAAGGGATTGGCTTTTATAAAGAGGGTTTATTTGGTGACAAATTTATAGTCCTAAGGCCATTAAAAAGTGTCCAAACTAAGGCATCAGTAAGAGGATACCTTCACTGAAGAATGGCCAATGGCATCCAGAACAACCCTGTCACCTGGGAAGGCACATGGCTGGCAAATACCAGTCCTTCGCATCTGGGTTGAATTTCAAAATGACATCCTCCAGAATATCTCTGGGTTTTTCTTAGCTCCTTTCTCTCAGCTCCTCTGCATTCTTGCTCCTTTCTCCCAGGATGTTTCTCTCCAGAATATCTGGGTGTCCTTTCTTAGCTTCTCCAGGGCAAATTCTGAGTTTTATTTCTTAGCTTAGCATCACCAAATGTCTTTCTGTCCACTTCTCCAAGTATCTCTAAGAATCAGCCAGTGTCTGTGTCAGATCTTGAGTTCTCTTAAGTAATCCAGTGAACCAAGTTAGACCCATTTTGAGTGGGCTGGGTTCACATCTCCATGGAAACAATTTAATCAAAGTTACTACCCACAGTTGGGTGAGTCACTTCTCCATTGAAACAATCAAGAGGTTCCACCCTGTCCGGCGCTTTCTCCGCCCCGCCTCGAGTCCTCGGTCGGCCGGCGATGGGGACCAGAGAGATAAGGGGAGAGAGGGTGCGGACAATGTCTTACCCGACGCACTCGTGATCACTCTGGACTCGCAGCAGTGAAGCATGTAGGCTTTTAATGGAACTAGGCAATCATCCTCTTTACAGGTTCCGCCCGGGGCAAGACGCCTCGGGGGAGAACAACCTCGATGCGGCCGTCAGGCGCGGCTCCTTGTGGGCTGTCTCCCCGAGCTCTGCCCGGGAACTTTCTTATAAACCTTGCGTGTATCCAATGGGCTAACGCCACGCACACAAGCATGATTGGTGAATACAGCGGGTGGTTACATACATCAGAAGCCGGAAGCAGGATGTGGGCGCCATCTTGGCACCACTCGATGGGCGGGGGGACTTTGGAGCAGGTTTACAGCGCATGCGCTATGCCCGTCCCGGGAGACGGCTCTCCACATCTCCCCCTTTATTATTTATATCGACCCAGTGTCCCCAGTGATGAGTGTGCTCCCGTGAACCCAGATGGCTCACAATTTGTTCCGGAGCTTTGGGGAGTCTGGACTAGGTCTCAGCCATTTAGCGGCGGAGCCTCTAGCACCGACCAGAATGCTCACCTCATATGGAGACAGGAGAGTCCGTGAGCTGGAAACAACATGACTCTCCCTGCAGTGCTTTGCCTTGCAACTGGGGGACAAAGGCGGGGGCAGGGATAGCATTAACCAGAGTCGGAGGCGTCACTAGGCGTCCCTATGCATTGGCTAGAGTCAAGTCTGGCCACAACTATGACTCTGCCTTAGGGACCTACCTGAGACAAAAATTATGACTGCTGGCGTCGCCCGTTATACCCGGGACATAGCTGCGCGCTTAGCTACAAACCTCGCTCCCGAGTGCCCCGCCCGAGGCGGCCAGGATGGGGTATGGCCATCAGAATGGTCGCTGTTGGGGGTATCAAAGGTGGAGGACATAGCCATCATAATGGTAACACGGTACTGCCGCGCTTGAAACAGGCGTTCTAGCAAAGATTTAACAATGACTAATCCCACCAATGGTCCCACCATCAAGAGAATCAATTTCCTAATGTTCTCAAGTCCCTGAAGGCCGGAGGCTTGGTCCAATGGCCCAGGCCGTATATTCGTTGGCGTTTCTGACAGCTGCTCCCCGGCCTCCCCAGGTGATGCCACGGTTCCCACCAGTCTTTCCGGAACCCACACTGGTTGACGTCCTGGTTCCTGGGGAAAAACACAAACAGAGCCTCCGGCCCAGCCGAGCACCGGGTCAGGGCCTTTCCACTGTGACGTGGAGGGAGCGATATGGCCCTTAACAGTCTCCCATATAAGGACTAGAATCGGGTCCAAACAGACACCCGTTTGGCGCGCTCGGTCTATATCACGACCAAGTTTCATCCAAGAGGGCAGGTTGAGGCTGCCAGAGCAGGGAAACCAGGGGGCAAAAGTGGCCACATCATCAAGGAATCGTTGGAGAGAACTTTTCTTAACTGAGATACCCCGCTGTTTCAAAAGGGTCTTTAAGGGGGTTAATAGGGGTGAACTCCCAGACTGCCCCATGCTTGCAGTCGGCACTATCTCTTAATCACTCGGAGAGCTCTTCCGAGTCCCCGGGGCTACCTGAACGCCCACGGGCCCTAGTCCTCGCACGAAAAAAGGGGGTGCTTACCTTCTCGCGGTGATCAGTCGCGGAGGTCAAGCCACGGATCCCGGGAGCACGTCTCCGTCGGGTCGAGGGGAACGCGAATGAGGTCCCCGTACGGGCCACCACTTGTCCGGCGCTTTCTCCGCCCCGCCTCGAGTCCTCGGTCGGCCGGCGATGGGGACCAGAGAGATAAGGGGAGAGAGGGTGCGGACAATGTCTTACCCGACGCACTCGTGATCACTCTGGACTCGCAGCAGTGAAGCATGTAGGCTTTTAATGGAACTAGGCAATCATCCTCTTTACAGGTTCCGCCCGGGGCAAGACGCCTCGGGGGAGAACAACCTCGATGCGGCCGTCAGGCGCGGCTCCTTGTGGGCTGTCTCCCCGAGCTCTGCCCGGGAACTTTCTTATAAACCTTGCGTGTATCCAATGGGCTAACGCCACGCACACAAGCATGATTGGTGAATACAGCGGGTGGTTACATACATCAGAAGCCGGAAGCAGGATGTGGGCGCCATCTTGGCACCACTCGATGGGCGGGGGGACTTTGGAGCAGGTTTACAGCGCATGCGCTATGCCCGTCCCGGGAGACGGCTCTCCACACCACCCAACAAGATTGGGGTAAAAGATTATGAATTTTTGGGATACATAATATATCCAAGCCAGCATAAAGCACAAAGATTAAAGGAAAAATTTTTCACAATATAGTTCCACTTTCCTAGAGAGCACGTTGATTCTCTGATGGCCAAGGGTACATGAGCATAAACTGAGAAGAACAACAAGACAATTTTTATGTTGATACATTTTGAGGGAGGGTGATAGTTTGTGTACTGAGGAAACAACTATATGTTCTATAAATATAACTACAGAAAGATAAATATATACACTGTGATGATATGAATATTTCTTACTTTTTTATGAGTATGTTTTTATATGTACAAAGAGTAAATATCTTTTCTTCTCTATCTTACCCTCTTATCATATGACATCAGTTGCATTCTTCATTTCATAGTATTTAAGTTATAGCATATGAAATTTAACAGTGAATGTTATCCAAGGACTTGCACTCTATTCTGGAAAGATTTAGTGCATTTCTGACTGTACACAGGTCATCTGAGTATGGTTAGGTGAAACATATGACTGTTTTTGTGTTCTATTTAGAGATTCAGTATGGTTTAAGGTGATGTGTATGGCTGCCAAGTAGTCAGGGCTGGACTGTGATGGTCAGGTTCATGTGTCAACTTGGCCAGGTGATGGTGCCCAAGTGTCTTGTCAAGCAAGCACTGGCCTGTTATTGCAAGGACATTTGTGGCTGGTAATAAATCAGAAGGCTGGTTTATTAAATCATCAGTCAATTAATTGAATCTTTGACTAATCACATCAATGAAGGGAGCATCTTCTGCAATGTGAAAATTCAACCAGCTGGATTTAAACCAATCATTTGAAGACTTTCAAGTGAGGAGAGAACTTTCACTTCTTCAGCCAACCAGTCTTCCCTGGGGAATTCATCAAAGGCCTTCATCAGAGTTGCCAACTAGCTGCCTGTCCTATGGAATTTGGACTGTGCACCCCCACAGTTGCACAGGGCACTATTATAAAATGTCATATTCCCAGATATCTCTTGTTGATCCTGTTTCGCTAGAGAACTCTGACTAGTACACTTTTTGGAACCAGGAGTGGTTCTTGAGAAGCAATCTTAAAATGGGCTTTTACAATCAGTTTTCCACTCTGATTAGATTCAAAGACACTAATGAATATCTCCAAAAATCAAGATGGCACTGATAGTACATGGCATAAGTTGGCTATGGAGATATGCAAAATACCACCATTTGACTCTCCTAATCATACTATTGTATGAGACAAGGCTCTTGATGACAGTGTTTTTGACACCTGAGCCAGTTTGTATTATGTTCTGCAGCAAAAGCCATGTTCTTTGATGCAGTCTTGTGAGGGCAGACATATTGGTGCTGATTAAGTTGGAATGCTTGTACTGGGTTGTTTCCATTGAAATGTGTCCCATGCAACTGTAGGTGATAACTCTGATTGGATAATTTCTATGGAGGTGTAGCTCTGCCCATTCAGCATGGTCTTGATTAGTTTACTAGAGTACCATATAAGCTCAGACAGAAGGAGCAAGCTTGGTACAGCCAAGAGGGACAATTTGAAGAACACACAGTAGCTGAGAGAGAGGAGCTACAGATGAGAGACAATTTGAAGACAGTCATTGAAAACAGACTCTTGCTCTGGAGAAGCTAAGAGAGGACAAATGCCCCAAGAGCAACTGAAAGTGACATTTTGAAGAGGGGCTATGGCCTAGAGAGGAGCATCCTGGGAGAAAGCCATTTTGAAATCAGAACTTGGAGCAGACACCAGCCATGTGCCTTTCCAGCTAACAGAGGTTTTCCAGACACCATTGGCCATCCTCCAGTGAAGGTACCTGATTATTACTGTGTTGCCTTGGACATTTTCTGGCCTTAAGACTATAACTGTGTAACCAAATACACACCCTTTATAAAAACCAATCCATTTCTGGTATTTTGCATCCTGGCAGCATTGGCAAATTGGAACATATTTTGGTACCAGGGAAGTGGGGTGCCAGTACTGCTGAATTTGCAAATTCCAAACATGTTGGGATGGCTTTTTAAATAGATAAGGGGAAGATTCTGGAAGAACTGTGAGGCACTTGATAGAAAAGGCCTAAACTGCTTTGAAGACAGTTTATGGAAATATGGACTCTAAAGATACTTCTGATGAGGCCTTGACAGAAACGATGAATGTGTTCTTGCAAACGGAAGAAAGGCGATCCTTGTTTCAAAGTGTCAGAGAATTTGGCAAAATTGAGTCCTCATCTCAGATGAAAGGAGGAATTTGAAGGCAAAGATCTGGGATACCTGACTGATGAGATTTCAAAACTAAAAGTTGTGGATATAGTATGGCTTCTCCTTGCAGCTCATAGTAAACTGAGCAGAGAGAGATCAACTTAGAAATGAACTCTTGGGTTCAAAGAAACCATAAACTGATGGTTTGGAAAATTCCAGGCTTCCAGGGGGTGGAACCACAGAAGCTTCAGCCCCATGTGAGGATTTAACCAAACATGGAACCTGACTGCCATTTCAGTACAAATCAGGATTGGAGATGGAGTTATCCAGAAAGGATTTGTGGAAAGTCCTATTGTCTGATGGCTTTGACCCCTGTGTGCTCCATGCAAAGCCAATAGAATTTTTCTGAGGTCTCTATAGATGTAGATGCTGCTGGTCTGGACTGGAGGGGACAGAGGAACAAAGTGAAGGAAAATTGTCTTCAAAGACAGAGCCATGAAGGTGGAGATCTGGAATCAAGAGGTCTCAGGCTTGGAGAGTGGAGTGGCCCACATGAATGGAAAGGGTGAGCTTGTCCCAGAGGTTGAGGAGAGCCTGCCTGCCACCCCACTGCTCTGAAGGGGTTGAGCATGTGCCCCAGTGATGGAAGAGAATCCAGGTGCTGCCCTGATGTTTGAGGAGGGTTGGGCTGAGAAGGTGGTCTCCCCAGTGTGTGGATATGTTGGAACACTCTACCCAGCATTTGGAGAGAAAAGGGCTGCACAAAGGCCCTAAGGAAGGATTAGACTCCTCTTTTTCAAGCCCCAAGGATAAAACACTATTCTCTAAATGACTCTCAGACTTTGAAATCTAATGGCGTTTTCCCTGTGGGTTTTAGGAATTGTTTTGGTCCCTTAAACCCTGTTTTCCTTACTGTTTCTCCTTATGGTAACAGGAATGTTTATCCTATGAATGTCCTCCTTTGTATATTGGAAGCACATAACTTGTTCTAAGTTTCACAGATCCACAGCAAAAAGGAGAATTATGCCTTAGGACTGACCACACCTGTAATTGATTTTGATAGGATATTGTACTTAACTATTGTTACAGAAATGATTTAAGTTTCTGTAATATTGTGATGGGGTGAATGTATTTTGCATATGGAAATATCAGTTTTTCTGGAGTGCAGGGGGTGGAATGTACCAGTTTGTAGATATTATGTCCCCCAGTAAAAGCATGTTCTTTGATGCAGTCTTGTGAGGGCAGACATATCGGTGTTGATTAAGTTGCAATGTTTTGTAGAGTTAAGAGTTATAATGATGTTGGCTGGTTGTTTTTAGGTACACTGGATACAGTTATAAGAGAAAGGGTTGAGCTAAAGTCTTCAAATTTGAAACTTAAACACAGTATGACAAATGAAAAGTTTTGTATAAGTTCTCTGAAAGAAAATCTTATTCCCTTTAGCCACAGACTTGAGAGTTCTGAAAAGCAGATCCAGAGTCTCATTGTGTGAGCAGCAGATTGACAATGTAAACTAAAATCTCAACCTTGCAGGGTGTCTGCTGTCAAAGTAAAGGCATTGACTGTGGAAATGAATGGGATCCTGAAAACTGGGGTGGGGGCATATGGGTTGATAATCATGGCAGTGGGGACATTGGAAACATGGATTATGCTGAGTCCTTCCTAGATATACCTGTAATGTTCTGCCCTGAGGAAATGGCCCCACACCTCAAGCTTGCCCTGAGAAAACAGCCCCTCACCTCCAGTATGACCAGAGGAGATAGCTACCCAACTTCCTGCCTTCCTTGAGGAAACAGCTTTCTGACATCCAGTCTGTCCTAAGGAGCCTGCTATCCAATCTCCATCTAAAGAGATTAACACTTCAGTGCCTGCTAAACCTCTAATCACTACCCCTGAGGAAATAGCCTTCACTCTTCTGCTAGAGTGATTAATCCTCTTTCATCAGATGAAAGTACAAAGGAATGTCCTGAGGTAATTGGCTTGAAGGATACTTCTAATTCTTTTCAAGACTCACTCCTACCACTCTTTTCTTCAAGACCTGTAACTAAAGTCCCAAGAGGCCCCAAAAGGTGAGGTACAAAGTATGACTCAGGAGGAAGTATACCATACTCCTAAAGAACTGCATAAGTTTTCCAATTTATATAAACAAAAATCACAGAAATATGTGTGGGAATGAATATTAAAGGTGTGAGATAATGGTGGAAAAAATATCAAGTTTGTTCAGGCTGAATTTATTGATATGGGCTGAGCAAGCAGAGATTCTGCATTCAGTTTTGTAGTTCAAGGGGTTAGAAAGGATATTAACTGTTTGGGTTGTTGGCTGAAATATGGGCCAAAGGTGGCCCACATTTTCTGAGGTCAAAATGCCAGAACTGCCCTGGTATAATGTAGAGGAGGGGATCCAAGGGCTTAGAGAGATTGTAATGTTAGAGTGGATTTCTCATGGAAGACATGTTCACATACCCCAGAAAAGTCTAGAGGACACACCTTTTACAAAGACTATGAGGAATACAGCTGTGAGACTAGCTTCAACATCCCTGAGGAGCTCTTTAGTCATCCTTCTCTGTAGGTCAGATATTACTGCTGTTACTGCTGTCACTGAGCTGAAATCCTTAAAAACAATGGGGATATCCTGAGTTGGCAGATGCCACATGTCAGCAGTTAATCACCAAAGATGACATAGGCCTGGCTACCATAATGGAAAGTAGGCTCAAAGCAGCAGTCAAAACAGTCTCGGGCATAGAAAACTATGGCATTGGCCAGTAGATCATGGAGTACCTAGAAGTAAAATAGGTGAACAGACTACTAAGTAAATTTTTGATCTGTATAAGCAGAGGAATTCTAGGTCAAATGAACAAAAGTCTACCTTGAATTACAAAAATAGAGAGTCATGGCCCCTTAATCAATTCCCAGACTTGAGACAGTCTACAGACCCAGAGCCCTTTGAATGAGGGGAAGGCTGGGTACCCTTGGGGAAGGACGCTGTTATACTGCCCAAAATTTATATTATTATTTTTCCTCCAAGCCTTCCCCAAGGGAAGCTATCCCATTTTACTAGGGTAACTGTGCATTGGGGAAAGGGAGATCAGATATTTTGGGGATTATTAGACACTTGCTCAGAAATAGCATATATTCCAGGAGACATAAAATGTTACTCTGATCTACCAGAGAAGGGGCTTATGGTGGTCAGGTGATTGATGGAATTTTAGGTCAGGTCCATCTCACAGTGGTTCCAGTGGGTCCCTAGACCCACTCTGTGCTTATTTCCCCGATATCAAAATGCATAATGGGAATAGACATACACAGCAACTGGCAGAATCAGCACATTGGTTCCCTGACTCAGGACTGAGGGCTACTATGGTAAGAACGGCCAGGTGGAAGCCACTAGAACTGTCTCTGCCTAGCAAAATATTAAAACAGAAGAAATACTGGATTCCTGGAGGGATTACAGAGATTAATGCTACTCTTAACGACTTGAAGTATGCAGGGGTGGTGATTCCCACCACATCCCATTCAATCCTCCTAGTTGGCCTGTGCAGAAAACATATGGATCTTGGAAGATGATAGTGGATTATTGTATACTTAACCAGCTTGTAACTCCAATTCCAGATGCTGTTCCAGATGTGGTATCATTAGTTAAGAAAATCAACACATTCCCTGGTACCTGGTGTCCACCTATTGATCTGGCAAATGTTTTTTTCTCAATAGCTGTTAGGAAGGACCACCAGAAACAGTTTACATTCAGCTGACAAGTCCAGCGATATACCTCCACTCTCTTACCTCAGGGGTATATCAACTCTTCAGCCCTATATTATAATATTATCAGCAGGGATCTTGATCATTTCATCCTCCCAGAAGACATCACACTTGTCCATTATATTGATGATATGTTGATTGGATCTAGTGAGCAAAAAGCAACTATTCTAGACTTACTGGTAAGGCATTTGCATGTCAGAGGGAGGGAGAGA
Source organism: Choloepus didactylus (assembly GCF_015220235.1). Lineage (NCBI taxonomy): Eukaryota > Metazoa > Chordata > Mammalia > Pilosa > Megalonychidae > Choloepus > Choloepus didactylus. The sequence continues at coordinate 51,734,969 of NC_051327.1, forward strand.
AAGCCAAGAAAAATACATGGGCCTTCCACCTCAATAAAATTTCTAGGTGTCCAGTGGTGCAGGGCATGTTGAGAAATCCCTTCTAATGTTATGGTTAAGCTGTTGGATCTCACCTCTCTGTAAGACCAAAAAAGAGGCATGATGCCTAGTAGGTCTCTTTGGATTTTGGAGACTTCATATTCCTTGTTTCAGTGTGCTACTCTGGCCCACTTAGCAAATGACCATAAAAGCTTCTAGATTTGAGTGGGGACTGTAACAAAAGGAGGCTGTGGAACAGGTCCAGGTTGCTGTGCAAGCTGCTCAGCCACTTGGACTGTATGAGCCGTATGAAACAAGGTGCTGGAAGTGTCAGTCACAAATAGAGTTGCCATTTGGAGCATTTGGCAGGCTCCTATAGATGAGTCACAATGCAAGTCCTTACTATTTTGGAGTAAAGCCTTACTATCCTCTACAGATAACTAATATTTTGAGAAACACCTTTTGGCCTTCTATTGGGCTTTAGTAGACAGAGAAGGCCTAACCATGGGCCAAAAAGTTACCATGAGACCTGAGCTGGGTGTTGTCTGACCTGCCAAGCTATAAAGTTGGGCATGAACAGAAGCACTCCATCATAAAATGAAAGTGGTTATATGAAATAGGGCTTGAACAGGTCCTGAAAGTACAAATACATTACATGAGTAAGTGGCCCAAATACCCTTTGCCCCCACCCCTGCCAGATTACATTCTCTTTCCTAGCCCATAGCTATGGCCTCTTGGGGAGTTCCTTGCAATCAATTGATTGAGGAAGAGAAAACTCAGGCCTGATTTATACATGCTTTTTATTTATACCTACAGTATGCAGGTAACACCTGAAAGGGGACAGCTGCAACACTGCAACCTCTTTCTGGGATGTCCCTGTAAGGCAGTGGTGAGGGAGGATCCTCCCCCTAGGCAAAACTTTGAACAGTGCACTGGTTGTTCATTTTGCTTGGAAGGAGAACTGGCCAGAGGTGCATTTATATACTGATTCGTGGGCTGTTGTTAATGGCTTGACTGGGATGGTCAGGGAATTGGAAGGAATATGATTGGAAAATTGGTGACAAAGAAGTCTGAGAAAGAGTTGTGTGGATACACAAGATATTTTTGTGCCATGTGAATGCTCACCAGATGCTGTCTTCAGCAGAGTAAAATTTTAATAATCAAGTGGATCAGATGACCTTTTTTGTGGATACAATTCAGCCACTCTCCCCAGCCACTCCTGTCATTAAACAATGGGCTCATGAACAAAGTGTTCATGGAGGTAGGGATGGAGGTTATGTATCGGCCCAGCAACATGGACTTCCACTCACCAAGGCCTACCTGGCTACAGACAAAGCTGAGTGCCTTATCTTCCAGCAGCAGAGACCACACTCAGTCCACAATATGGCACCATTCTCCAAGGTGATCAGCATGCTACCTAGTGGCAAGTTGATTACATTGGATCACTTTCATCATGCAAGGGGCAGCAATTTGTTCTAACTGTAATAGATGCATACTCTGGATATGGGTTTGCTTTCCCTGCATGCAATGCTTCAGCCAAAACTGCCACCCATGGACTTACAGAATGCCTTGTCCACCATCATGATATTCCAGACAGCATTGATTCTGATCAAGGAACACACTTCATAGCAAATGAAGTGCAGAAATGGGCACATGCTCATGGAACTCTCTTGTCTTACCATATTCCCCATTACTCAGAGGCAGCTGTGTTGATAGAACAGTGGAATGGCTTTTTGAAGATTCAATTATTGCACCAATTATGTGGCAATACCTTGTAGGGCTGCAGCAGTGTTCTCCTGGTGGCTGTGTATGTTCTAAATCAGCAACCACTCTATGGTGCTGTTTCTCCCATAGCTAAGATTCATGGTTCAAGGAATCAAGGGGTGAACATTGTTGTGACACCGCTCACTCTTGTGCCTAGTGATCCCCTAGGAAAATTTTTGCTTTCTGTGCCTGCAATTTTAATCTCTGCTGATCTACTAGTCTTACTTCCAAAAACAGGAGTGCCCCCACCAGGAGACATAAAATTTATTCCATTGAATGTTCTGGTTTGCTAGTGCTGTGGGAATGCAAAACACCAGAAATGGATTGACTTTTATGAAAGGGGGTTTATTTGGTTACACAGTTATAGTCTTAAGGTTATAAAGTGTCCAAAATAAAGCATCAACAATTGGGTACCCATTCACTGGAGGATGGCCAATGGGATCCAGAAAACCTCTGTTAGCTAGGAAGGCACATGGCTGGCATCTGCTTGCTGTCAGGTTGCCTTTCAAAATGGCATTCTCCAAAATGTCTGCATTGGCTTCCGATAGCCATCATCCAAATGTCTGTCTCAGATACAGCAGTGAGCTCCTTATGTCTGAGCTTATATAAGGCTCTAGTAAACTAATCAAGGCCCATGCTGAACGGGTGTGGCCACACCTCCGTAGAAATACTGAGCCAATAGATTCTAAGCTAATCAATACTAATATGCCTGCCCCCACAAGATTGTATTAAAGAATAAGGCTTTCTCTGGGGGACATAATATACACAAGTCAGCAAAATTGAACTTGATGTTAAGGCTGCCACCTGGCCACTTTGAGCTTCTCATGCCTCTATATCAACAAGCAAGGAAGGGGATTCCTGTACTGGCTGGGGTGATTGATCCTATCAAGGAGAAATAGGACTGCAACTACACAATGCAGGTAAAGAAGAGTTTTCCTGTAATACAGGAGATCCCCTAGGGTGTCTCTTAGTACTACATGTCCTGTGATTAAGTCAATGGAAAACTGCCACAACCCAATCCAGGCAGGACTACAAATGACCAAGAAACTTCAGGAATGAAGGTTTGGGTAACCCACCAGGCAAAGTACCATGGCCAGCTGAAGTGTTTTCTGTGGGTAAAGGGAACATGGAATGGGTAGTGGAAGAAGGTAGTGATAAATACTAACTATGGCCATGTGACCAGTTACAGAAATGAGGACTATGAAGGCATGAATATTTCCTCCTTGTTTTGTTATGAGTATGTTTGTATTTGTACATAAAGCAAATATCTTTGTTTTCTTCTCTATATTATCCCATTATCATATGACATAAGTTGTATTGTTCATTTCATAGTATTTAAGTTATAGGATATCAAATTTAAGAATGAATGTTACCCAAGGACTTGCACCATATTCTGGAGAGATTTAGTGCATTTCAAGTTATATACAGGACAGCTCAGTATGGTTAGGTGAAACATATGTCTGTAATTGTGTTCTATTTAGAAATTAAGTATGGTTTAAGGTGATGTGTATAACTGCCAAGTTGACAAGGGGTGGAATGTGATGTGTCAACTTGGCCAGGTGATGGCGCCCAAGTGTCTGGTCAAGAAAGCCCTGGCCTAACTATTATTGCAAGGACATTTGTGGCTGGTAATAAACCAGAAGGCTGGTTTATTAAATCATCTGTCAGTTGATTGCATCTGTCACTACAAAGAAAATATCCCCAAACAATTTTCTCTCCCGTGGTGTTTTCTCCAAGTGTGACATGAGTGCTTAAGGAAGTTTCTGTAGGATTAAGACCATCATGGGAATCTGAGCTCTCCATAATAATAGCATTTGAGTGCTTAATAATACCTACTGATGTTTAAATGGGCCTTTGTTTATAATTTGTTTCATTAACTTATCTACAAACATAAAGGAGAACAATATGTCAGATATATTTGTTGAATTTTTCCCAAACTCTTCTAAATTCTGGAAATGTGTGGCTGAACAAGATGTACAAGATCCCTGCTACCATCATAAGTCACTTTTGTTGAAGAGAAATAAACAATTAATAAATGAGGTATTTTAGTAGTAGGAATATTTGTGACAAAAGTTTAGCATGCTAATAAAATTGTAAATAAGGGGGAAAAGATGCAGAAAGTGTGGTAAAAGATATCTGTGAGGGGGTGGCTGAGCTGGTCTGAAGCAGCCAGCTATGTGGAAATATGGGGGCAAGGAGTGCAATTCAGGAGCAGTGTTAGCTTGGCATGTTCCAAAAATGAATTGGTAAACAGATTCCTTTGTATATTAATAATTATATGAACTTTATAATCATATCATAATATGATATCACATAGTTAACAGTGTTTATTTGGGAAGTTAATAATTATGGGCTATTTTTTGTCATCAAAATATTTAGTATGAGAAATAAACATACTATTTTAAAAATGAATTGGGTACATAATATAATAAGCACTGAAGTTTCAGTTCTGTTCTAAGTTTCCCCTTATTATATATGTCCATGACTATAACGTATCTATGTTGGTTCATGAGTGGAAATAGCCAGATAAGAACTGTAGACTCTGGAAGTAGAGTTAAGTTCATGGATTTTCCCATGTGAAAACTCCTGATCTTGGTAGCATGAACCCTTGATTCTCTAACTGATGGTGCTACACTTGGGTTAATTGAACTACTCATTATTTTTGGAATAGAATATTATATAAAAAAATCAAACATCTTTAGAAATATAAGCTAATACTACCTATCATAAAAGAAAATCAGTTTTCTAGCCCCTTTTCTAATTTTGTTTCAGGTCCTATATCATGCATGAATTTCTCTTCCTCTACAAAGAGTCCTTAGCTCTGTGTTAGTAGAGTTTGTCTTATTCCTCTTGGACTCCCTTAAGGCACCAAACTCAGTTGTCATATTTATATAAAACAGATACTCAGGAATATTCACAAATACATTTTTTTTAATTTTTTTAAAAGCTTCCTAATACATAGATCAGCATCATATATTTAAAATATTAAAAATTCCAATATTTTAAAAATAAGAAATACTTTTCTAGTAGCAGTAGCAGCAGCTTTAAAAAGTAATAAACAGCTAATTTACTGACTGCTTCTAAGCCCTTTGCATGCAAAGATGCTGTGAAACTGGTTATATTAACATCTCCATTTGACAAATGAGGAAACCGAATCACTGAAAGATTCAGAATCTCTCTTGGTCAGGTAGGATGACAGGATTGAGATGCAAACCAGCAAACTGACTTCTGTATTGTACCCTAACCACCTTATATAACTACATCTTCAATAACCTATTCTATTATTCTATTTAATTTAATTAAAAACTCAGTTTGATTGCCCTTCCAGACAGAAGGAAGTTATTCTGTTGATAGCTCATCCTGATGGACTAGATGAGCTTTGCATGACTCTCCCCATTGTGGGCTGGGTTTCAGATGTAAAAGACCATTTCTTCCCCACTCCCTCCAAAGTTAGGTGATCCCAACAGCCTAGGATCAAATGGCTCAGTGCTTTATATTACATATTACACATCATATTATTTATCTATACGATTGGGAGGATGGACAATGCAATTTAAAAGTACAAACTCTTTTGTATTAACACTTCAGGAATTTCCTTGGAGAGAAAGAGTAAAGGAGTAATCACTGGTTCAAACCTTCATACTGACTCAATATTCTCAATATTTAAAAGCAGGGAAGAGAAAAATAAAACCAGATAAATGGCTTGAGATCAAAGAAGGAAAAGTGAACAAATGAAATTGTAAATTTATATGCAAATCAAAATGAACATTGCCAGAATATTTATGATATGATAGTGATGAGGATGATGTCAAAAAATGTGTTTTTTTTGAAAAAGAGAATTCTGAAACACTGCAAAACAATACAGTAATTACAGAACTGAACAATCAGAGTTAACATCTTCTAAAATCCAAATATTTTTCATGAGGAATATAAAGATGTTAATTTTAGATATTTTAAGTTAGATATACACAGTCAAATTCTAAGAATAACAAACTGAAGTACAGAAACAACATGTAAACTCCTAAACAGTAGATACAATATTAAACAAAAATCTCAGTCATTACAAAAGCCAAGACCTAAGAAAAATTAAATACAGAAACAGAATGGCAAATAGATATAAAAAGTGAGATAGTGGAAATAATTCTAAATATATCAATAATCAAGTAAATAGGTATAACTTAGATCTTCAGAATGGATACAAGAACAAAATCCAGATAAAATATTTTTTAAAGATATGCCTAAAACATAAAGATATGGGAAAAAAGTAAAATGATGAAAAATTGTATAATAGGCAACATTAATCAAAATAAAGCATGTGTAGTAATATTAATATCAGAAAAAAATGACTTTTAGATCAAAAGCATTATTCAAAATAGAAAGCCCACTGTATAATGATAAAATATTTAGTTCAACAGATATGTAAATTCTAAACTTCTTTGTACTAAAAGAAAAAAAAAAGCAAACAAAAAAATCAAACACAAAAAAACACTTTAAAGTACAGAATGTGATTGAGAAATAGGCCATTAGATTGGGAGTTCTGAACACAGCTCTCTAAAATATTTATTATTAATCGGTTAAGTGATAAAATTGTAAAGACCTAAGAGTTGAATAATCAGTTAACTAGGTATATATTTCAAAGAAACAAAAATAAAAATTCTGGCATCTGGAGGGGGCAGAAGATGGTGGCATAGAGAGGAATGGAAGCTAAGTAGTCCCCCTGGAACAACTAAAAAAAACCAGAAACAACTAGTAAATAATCCAGAATAACTGTGGAGGGACAAATGAGACCATCCACTCATCACACACCAACCTGAATTGGGAGGAATGCCTGAGATCACAGCATAAAATCTGTAACTAAAACCTGCAGATCTGAGTCAGGAGACCACCTCCCCCATAGCCCAAGCTGCAAAGCCTGGTGGTTCCAGAAAGAAGCTCTCTCCCAGCAAGTGAATATAGCTCAGCTGAGCTCTAACTGGGGTTTTAAGTAGTGAGTGTGAACTGCTCACTACAGGTATGAATCCCCAAAAAACAGACAGAGGCTTACGGTGATGACTGACCTTGGAGAGCTGGGGGGTCACCTCAAACCAGATCTGAAATGGACTATTTGTTTCTTTTTTGGCTCAGTGGATAAAGGCCCTGCCATTTTCAGTTCTCAGGACTGTGACTCAGAGAAGTGTGGAGATAGCACAAGCAGAGAGACAGAGAGACCATTGAAGTGCTAATGACCTCCCCCCTAGGGGGTCTATCTTCTCTAAGAAGAAAGGGGTGGGGCCCTTTCCATTCAGAACCAGACCCCAGAGCCTGGGGGAACACAGCCATACCTCCTCACACCAGTCAAGAATTATAGGCTAACAGGCGTCACCTGCTGGGCAGAAAAGCACAGTGACTTGAGGCATCACAGGGTGGAGCAATTTTCTAAGACACACCTGCAGGGAAACAAGATCCTGAATATTTCTTCCCTCTGGGACCTAAGCCTGTTCTGGTCTGGGAAAACCTGATTTGGATAACCAAGGAAACCATGCCTAGACAACAGAAAATTACAACCTACACTAAGAAAAACAAAGTTATGGCCCAGTCAAAGGAACAAATATACACTTAACTGAGATACAGGAATTTAAACAACTAATGCTAAATCAATTCAAAAAGTTTAGAGAAGATATTGCAAAAGAGATAGAGATTGTAAAGAAAACACTGGGCATACATAAGGCAGAAATTGAAAGTTCAAAAAAAAACTAGTAGAATCTATGGAAATGAAAGGCACAACATGAGAGATGAATGACACAATGGAAACATACAATAGCAGATCTCAAGAGGCAGAAGAAAACGCTCAGGGACTGGAGAACAAAACACGTGAAAGCCTACATGCAAATGAGCAGATGGAGAAAAGAATGGAAAAATATGAGCAACATCTCCAGGAACTTAAGGATGAAACAAGTTCAATAATGTACATATCATTGGTGTCCCAGAAGGAGAAGAGAAGGGAAAAGGGGCAGAAGAAATAATAGAGGACATAATTAATGAAAATTTCCCATCTCTTATGAAAGACATAAAATTACAGATCCAAGAAGTGCAGCGTACTCCAAACAGAATAGATCTGAATAGGCCTATGCCAAGACACTTAATAATTAGATTATCAAATTTCAAAGACAAAGAGAGAATCCTGAAAGCAGCAAGACAAAAGCAATCCATCACATACAAAGGAAGCTTAATAAGACTATGTACAGATCTCTCAGCAGAAACCATGGAGGCAAGAAGGAAGTGGTGTGATATATTTATGATACTGAAAGAGAAAAACCACCAACCAAGAATCCTATATCCAGCAAAGCTGCCCTTCAAATATGAGGGAGAGCTCAAAATATTTTCTGGCAGACAGACAATGACTTTGTGAACAAGACACCTGCCCTACAGGAAATACTAAAGGGAGCACTACAGAGTGATAGAAGACAGGAGTGCGTGGTTTGGAACACGAGTTTGGGAGATGGTGGCACAACAGTGTAAGTACACTGAACAAAGATAACCATGAAAATGGTTGAGAGAGGAAGGTTGGGAGCATGTGAGACACCAAAAGAAAGGAGGAATGCGGGAAAGGAAGAGCGGCCCGGGCGCGGAGCGGCGTGGGAGAGGCGGCTCCGGACGTGGAGCGGCGAGGGAGAGGCGGCTCCGCGGGGCAGCGAGGGAGAGGCGGCCCTTACTTTGCAGGCGAGGAGAAGGGGAGCTAGAGAGGCGTCCGGGCGAGCGGGTGGTTTTACTGGACCGCTGCGTGGAGAGGACTTTTAATTCCAGGGGCCCCACGTTGGGCGCCAGTTGCGGTCGCAGTTGACTCGTCTGGGGGGGGGTGGCGGCCGGTTGCTAAATCCTAGGCTCTCAGGATTGCTTGGAGGGTACCGGCAGCGGGGGCTCTTTCCCGGAGGCGAGGGCGAGGCGGGGGACTTGGCCAGGTCCCCGGCGGAGGCGTGCAAAGTATGGAGGGCGGCGAGAAAGGAACAGGCGGGACACGGTTCTTTTAGGGTGAAGAAACCAAGAGAGAGAGAGTTTATTAGGGGAGAGTACAAGCTTATATCGGGCGTTTAGAGGGCGGGGTAGCTGTAGAGGTTAAAGGCTTGGATTGGTTCTGAGAGGGCGCGGAGGTTGATTGAAAAGGGGCGAGAGTTGCTCCGGTAACGGTGTCTGGCAACAATGTATGCGCACTGGTGGTAATGGGAGTTGCACTGGCAACGGGGAGTGTCCGGGCAAGATAAGGGGGTGGGGAAAAGGCGGTTCCCTCCGGCAAGCCTCCCCTAACAGTGTTATTTTGGGTGAGGAAATGGGGCCTGCCTCCGGCCTCACTTTCCCAGGCCCGGGGGGCTGCGGAGGGCGCTGTCGCCCGTGCCCACCACCCTCCCCAGGGGCTGATCAGGTCCCCCAGCCCAGGCCCGCCAAGTTGAAGCACGTAATCAGTGTCCTGCAAGGAAAAGATAAAGACTGGGACTGTGTAACTTGGTGAAATCTAGAGTGTTCAACAATTGTGATAAAATGTACAAATATGTTCTTTTAAGAGGGAGAACAAGGAAATGTCAACCTTGCAAGGTGTTAAAAATGGGAAAACATTGTGGGAGGGATGTGATCAAAATAAACTAGGGACCGTAACTAATAGTATCATTGTATTGTGCTTCCTTTAATCTAACAAAGGTGATACACCAAGGTAAATGCACATAAGACAGGGGGATAGGGGAGGTATGTTAGAAACTTGACATTGGTGGTATTGTCTGATTCTTTACTTTGATTTAAAGTTATTTTTCCTTTTGCTGCTTCTTAGCTGTCATTTTTTTTCCTCTATCTTTTGCCTCTCTACTTTCTCTGACTCTCCCTCCTGCCTTGTGGAAGAAATGTAGATGCCCTCATATAGATAGTGGTGAAGGTGGTGAACACATAACTATATGACCATACAGAGAACCATTGATTATTTACTTAGGATGGAATGTATGGTGAGTGAACAAAACCATATTAAAAAAAAAATGTGTTGATGACAAAACCTCGAGGGCAGTGTACTGAGTGAAATAAGCCAGACGCATAAGGACAATTATTGCAGGGTCTCACTGATAGGAACTAATTATAATATGTAAACTTATAGACATGAAATTTAAAGTACCAAGGTATAGGACGAGGCTTAAGAAGGGAGCAGTCGCTTAGTATGAGCAGAATGTTCAACTAGGATGAACTTAAATGCTTGGAAATGAACAGACATGTCAGTAGCAAGATGTGAGAATAACTAACAGTGGCAAATGGCGTGTGAATGAAGTGGAAAGGGGAAGCTCAGAGTCATATATGTCACCAGAAGGAAAGTTGGAGGTCAAAAGATGGGAATGTGTAAAACTCAATCCTATGCTGGGCGATGTCCATGATTAACTGTACAAATATTAGAAATTGCTTCCATGAAGCAGAATGAATGTATGACAATACAATTAGAAGTTACTAATAGAGGGATATACAGGGAAGAAATATATACCTATTGCAAACTATATACTGCAGCTAGTAGTATGTCAACATTTTTTCATAAACAGTAACAAATGTACTACACCAACACTACGAGTCAACAATTGAGGGGGGTTGGTTAGGGATAGGGGAGGATTCAAGTTACCTTTTCTCTTTTTCTTTTTTCATCTTTCACTTTATTTCTTGTATGGAGTAATGAAAAGTTTCTAAAATTGAACAAAAATTAAGTGTGGTGATGGATGCACAGCTGTATGAGGGTACCCAGGGGCAACTGATTGTAATGGTAAAATTATGTCACTTGAATTATTCATTAATAAAAAATATTTTCTTTTATTTAAAAAAAAGGAAAAGGAAATGTGCAATAGGGGAGGAAAGGAATGGGATATTTTGAATGTTCTTTTCTATTTTAATTTTTATTTTATTTTTTGGAGTAATGAAAATGCTGAAAGATTGATTGTGGTGATGAATGCACAACTATATGATGATATGGTGAACAACTGATTGTATGCTTGGAATGACTGCATGTTATGTGACTATATCTCAATAAAATTGCATTAAAAAAAAAATTTCTGGCATCCAAAAATGAAAGAATGTGAATTTTTCTTAAGATTGCATGAAATATTTACAAAAATTATTACAACCAAATATTAACACATTTCAAAAATGACTATCTTCAAACTCAATTTTATAATCACACTGCACAATTAAGTTGGAAAGTAATACAATTACAAAGTTAAAATTATAAAATTACCAAAATTTAAAAAATCTGAATAACCTATGACAAAGGATAAATCATAACAGAAATTTATAAATGATTAAAACTGAATCATAATTAAAATACTACATAAAAAAACTGATTCATTGAAAAGAGGAATTAAAAGAGAATTTATAAATAAATATTTACATTTAAAAAAGACGAAAGCCTGGTAAGGAGATGGTGAACTGAGGATACATAGGCTTAAGCCTTCTTCCCCAGATATACCCAGGTCTTTCAACAAAGGTCAAGATGCACATTTTAAGAAAAATCTCTTCTCCCAACATGGAGTAGCAAAAAACTAGTACACTAGATTTAAGACTATATTTCCTCTTGCCTTCTAATACAATCATCTGGGATGAAGAGATGTACTCATAAATCTGAACTTCCTTACTCCCCAGTGCTCAGATACTAACTACTGTCATCTACCTGGAATCTTCAAAGACTTATCTCATTATATCTTTCCTCTTTATTTACCACACACAAGAAAGCCCAGCCTCTCAGCTCATCCCTCATTTCCTCTAATCTCCAGTAGTTTCTCCTCTTTCATCTTTTCCCAACTCTTGAGACTGCACCATTTTGAATTCAAGGTCATTATCTGTAAAATTTGCTATATCTTCAACTTATTTCTTAACCCCAGATCAGGGTTGAAATGACTTGGCTTAATTCATTATTTAAATGAGGAAAATTAAATTCCACCTTTACTTCACACCAAACATGGAAATCATATTTTAAATTTTGAGTAGTGGCTTCAGGTATATTCCCTAAATATTTATGGCTTATAATTTACATAGATGGTACATGTATTTTACTGAATTTATCAGAAAGTATATTAAACACATAATATGTCAAAAAAGGTAAAATATTATACACCCACATGCATCTCCAAATTTTAATTTACAAATAAATTTCATTAGTTTAACTGTACAGAACAAAATTTACAGCAAACTCTTCTTTTATCCATGGGATGAATCTGATATTAGCAAATCAGAAAACACAAAAAGAAGAATATTGGAAGCTAATACAGTGAAAAAATCTGCTGGGGATCCATATCATGGAGGCTTTATGACAGCATCATAAAAGCAAAAGCCAGAGCTGAGCAATCACCCTATGGATTTTATTTCATGAAAAGTGGATTGTCTGAGCTATTTTCCCCCAAAACTATCTATTTCAACACATCGTTGTCTAAGAGGTACATGATTTAATGAAAACAATAAATATATTACCAGATTTTGAAAGCTAATATACAAACCCATTTCCCCTCCTACCTGTAAAAAGAAGAGTGCTTTCTTGATGACCCCAAAGGTCAAATTCTAGCCACTGCTGGAAGATTTATACCCAAGTTGTTGACCTCAGAAGTTATCTCAGGAAGATTCCCAGAGAAGAAGCAATTAGAAGTGGAATCCCAGAGGGAGATAATAATTGGTAGCGCTGTACTTCCTTGAAACAGGATATTAGGAAAAATAGCTATATTTTATAGCTCACTGAAGTTCACACCAATTATCTGGTATAGAGACTAGGGTAGCACTTTTGCATTATACTAAAGACCATACCTAACAGTTTCTGGGAACACTTAACTTCTTATGAAACAGAATTCACGCAATTAATTGCTCTAATCACTTTGCTGTCTCTAATATATTTCCTATATTGTTTGTTCTTTAAAAGTTCACACAGAATATATACAAAGGGAAAAGTTCAATGCTGTTTAATTTGCATAATATATATGAAAATGATATCTTTCATCTAATAGTTTACACAATGATGGGATGCCAAAGATAGGTAATTAAATAACACTAGGTATAAACGGCAAATGTCTAGAAGCAAAATAAAAAGTGCTGTGGCAGGTCATAGGAAGAAGAGATTGATAACATACCAGTGACAACATAGGCTGATATAAACAGTAAGTATATGTTAATAAATAAATGACTAAAGAACATATAATTTACTATTTCTATCGTGCCTCCTATATTTGGAAATATTTCCTAAAATTGTGTTCAAAATTAAGTGCAGAAAAGACCTACTTCAAAATGTAATTAAGAAAAAAGTACTTTACAAATAATATTTGATATTCATACAGGCAAAACAAAACAAAACAAACAAACAAACAACAAAAAAACATGAGGTGGATATCATTACCCACATTTTTCAGCTGAATGAACAGATGCTGAGAGGCAACTTCTCTAAGCTTACCCAGCCGATGAATGAATAATAAAACAGATTCATATCCAGGTCCCAATAACTTCAAGACCAATCCACATCCAACCACAGCATTCTGTCTCAATGCAAAAGGAGCAATTTGCTAACAGACAATTTGCTGCAAATGTTTTAACACACATCATGAATCTTTGCATGGTTGGTGGGAATAGAACACCACCACCCCCAAATTTTTATTCATGCATTCTAAAGGAATTTATGAACTTCTGCCCACAGCCCACAGACAGGACTTACCGAGTGAACCCAAAGTGTCAAGAGCATAAAGGAAGCTGAAGTGGGCCCCCTCCCCGTAATCTGTAACCTGTGGGTCCCCTCCCCCAGTCTGTAACTTGGGCAAAGTAAAAATGTTGTGTAAGCAGCATTAAGCCATGAGGAGGAGGGAGTGAAACTGTACCATTTTAGGGAGTGAAACTTGTGGTTGTACGCATTAGCCAAGCATAACCGTTATAACAATCAACAATTGCACCGTTTCCAAGTGAAACCTTTTGTAACCAAGTGAAACTTTTTGTAAGATTTCTAAATGCCAAACTTGCTAAATTGTCTTTTGTAACCAATAGCTAACTGCCAACTCTGCTTCTGTTAAAATAGCTTGCTTGTGTTTCCAGGATGTGGTTTCTGCCTATATAAGGCACCAGCACACACAGGTCAGGACTGCTTACTGAACTCCCTGCACGGAGGGACAGTAAGTAGTCACCAGCCGGCTAATAAAGGCTCTTTCAAATTCTATTTGGCTGTCTTGAATTTAACTCACGGGCACCGCAACAGAAGCATGTTATTTTCTGGGATTGGAGCTTGCCTGGTCCCAGTAAATGTCTGTTGGCCGATGCCCACCAAACATCTTCCCTGTCTGAGTGTAAGTGGAGCCTGAAATCATAACCCAGCCTATGGAGTGAGTTGCTATCTCAGGAAAGTGGGAACACATGCTCAAGCACAGCAGAAACTTTCAGCAAATGACTGCTTGTTACTTACAGAGCACAAAAGGTCTAAAAGAACAGAGGAAAAAATTCCATGGTGGCTGATCTCTAGGGAAGTCCAAAACGGTTTGAGTCAGGACCAGTAGATGGCAGTTGTGCAACCCCCTTTGCATTGTAGAAAAAATATAAATTCATGCTGCATGAGGAGGGTATTTATCCACTCCAGGTGCAGGGGGCCCTGCCACTGAGCAAAAAGCATCTATCAAGCAAACTTGGTGCAGAGCACCTGCTCTGTCAAGCAGCTGGGACTGATTGTTCCTAGTTTGGGGTTCAAGGTATGGTCAGGCCATTCCATTAGAGCTAAGGTCTCCTCCCGGCTGCAGAATGGAAACATATTGAAACATTCGCACACAATAGAAATGGAGAAGGGTTGGCCTATGCTGGGTGATGCCACGGAGGCTGTGACTTCTGTTCAAACAGGCTACTTCATGAATTTCTAATCACCATTCAGTCTTGGCATGGGGATACACCTACTGTAATTGCTGTACCAGTGTTTGAGATAAGTCACAAACTACAAAAGTCTTCTGATACAGAAGAGCTTACTCTACCAGAATGTCTTTCAGAGCTTCCACCATTTTCAAGGTTTTAAATAGGAATAATATTAAAGTCTTCAAATGTGATCAGGTCATTTTTAGAACACTTAAAGATGTGTTACTTCTGATGATAGTGAAGGCATTGGATGCCTCAAACTGTCCTGCACATTATTCTGACTATTAATAAAGGTAAACATAAAAGCTCAAATATGAAGGAGGTTGCACAGGTTGGAGAAAGCTAAAGACATTCATTGAAATTACTCTGGAAGAGAAGAGCTTTGAAAGATTTCTCTATAAATCATCAAGAACTTTTGAATTCACAGCCAAGCAAACATCTTTGGAAATGTAAAATAGAGAAAATGAACTTAAATAAAATATTTGAAATTAGAAAGTAAAAGTCCTGGAGTCAGCAGGACTTCCCTAGCATAGCCCTTTCTTTTCTTCTCTTCCAGGCTGCCTAGTTTATGTTTCTGTCACGTTTCCTGATTTCTTAACATTTGATAATCTTTAACTATAGTAATCAATATGAAGATGAAAATGAAATAATGTTTGTGAAGGTAATAAAGCTATAAGTTGTTTCCCACATATGAAGTGTGATTATAAATCAATCTCCAGGAATATGAATTGTTACAAATATTTATTGCTCATAATTAGTTCCCTGAAATCCTTTAGATATAGTTCAACATGAACTTTTATCTGTCCATTCAATGAAAAAGGACATGTAGTTTGGGATCATTCATGTCTGACACTAATAAAATTATTTTATCAGATTTCTGATGAGAAAGACTTTCCTCAAGGGGCTAGTAACAGACCATTTTTCTGAGGTATAGAATATGATAAAGAGTTTGAACATGATTTTGCTAAAGTAACAGACCATTTTTCTGAGATAGAGAATATGATAAAGAGTTTGAACATGATTTTGCTAAAGTCAGGTGTTCATCTATTGTTCTGCCTTGATTACATGTTAGGATGGGAAAAGGGAGTATCAGAGAAAAAGCTGTAATTGGCTATAGCTAATGGCAGAGATAGAAAGATAAACAGCTTGTCAAATTCTTACTCAACCAATGTGAGTTTAGCATCATCTCTTTATCATGTACCATGCTATGTTGGTAAAGATAAAAAGATGAGAGGACATGGCCTTTTCCTTCAAGAAATTCCTGGAATAATGGAAGAAACAGATTCATGTACAGATAATCACAGTGCCATGTTGAGCACATGCAATGACAGATTTATAAATCTGTGGGTGAGCCATGTTGTGGCAACCATGAAGAGAGCCTGAATGCATTAGGAGAGACTTGCTGGAGAGGCAATGCCTCAGATGTATCTTAATTGTAAAGGTAAGTGTGAAAGGAACATAGAGCTGGACAGTAGAAAATCTAATAGTTCCATAAATTTCCCTTTTGCTAAATAACAATAACAGTAATAAACTTGATTAAGAAAATTACTTATTATCTCATTCTGTCTAACCTGAAGGAATACTGAGCATATACCAGGCAGCAGCAACTAAAATATGGACATGTAAGGAAAAGTGTTACAGTCAGATTGCCTAGTCAACTCTGGCAGCCTGCAGCATTATCTAATAAACAAATGGAGCACCTTTCTGACCACAACTCCTATTTTTTTCTCCCATTTGTTAAGCTCTGCCACATTACCTTTCTTTCTGCTACTCTAACATACCAGGTTTCACTCCTGAAGCTCTGTATATGATATTGTTTCTGCTGGCTATGGTTCCCCAAGATCTGCTTATGTTTGCTTTCTTCTCATCATTTAGGCTTCAACTCCAATGTCACTAATTCCTTCCCATCCATGGAAACTAACATATTATCACACCTCTCACCTCTGATCCTGCCACATCATTCTCTTCCATGTCACCCTACTCAACCTTCTCCTCAGCACTTACCAATTCCTGAATTATTATAATACTTCTTTGCGTAGGTGTCCCATTGGCTGATTGCCACCTGTAAAAAGTAATAAAGGACTATTCTGTCTTGTTTTCTGCTGAATCTCCAGTTTGATATATGTTGACTGATAATCAATATATGTTAAATAAATGAAAAGTTTTAAAGAGATGATAGCAATCATTATCTGTAGGTAACAGCTTTACAACAAACCTAGGGAACAACCAATGTAGAAAATAATAAGGCAGAGGCTCCCCAGAGGGAAAATGTGGAAATGATAGATCACTTACCAAGTTTGACCCAATTCAGATGAGCTCTATAGCTCTCTGCAAGAGTTTGGGGAAAAGTAGATTAAGATAAAGGAAAAGTAGAGATAGTTACTACCGCTCTGAAAATAAGATTATTGTGCAAGAAGAGGATTGCATCCATAGTATATTACCTAGCCAAATAATAATTGCAATAATTAATTTTTAGTTAAACACATAAATGCAATATCATGGAAAAAATACTAGAAGAACACAAAATACAATTTCAAATGTGATTTCTTTAAGGGTCAGGATGTTCATTTTGTGATATGTATTTCTGCTTGTTTGAATTATGTATAAATTGATGTTGTGTCAGGCAGAAGAGGCTAATTCATTATATAGAGACAGCAAACTCAACACACCATAGTAGTTTAGAAGAGCAAAGGTTTATTTCTCATCCACTCTACATGCCCAATGTGAGTTGGCTGAAGGTTCTGTTCCATCTCTTCAAGACCCAATACCAACTTAAATCTTGCTGATACCCATGACACATTTTTTCTTAAAGACCACTTGAGGATTTCTCATCACAATTAAATGCTCAACTGCAAAGCAGCACATGTGAATTCTAATCTAACTCTTCTTCCAGAAATAACCACAGGCCCCCACATAACACCAAGGGAACCAGAGGTTTAATTCTACCATGGGTCTAAAAAGCAAGGAAATAAAAATATCTGGTGAACAACCCAAATGACTACTACCACAAACAAGTATTGTAAAAAAAAATTTGTTTTATGTTTTGAATTTTTTAAAGAGTTTAAGTTAAAGGTAAAGACACATGAATTCTCCTTGGTGTATCATATTTCTCATTTCACCATGAAGTCCATCCTCAGTACTGAAGAAAAGGACTAAGAAAAGGTTTCGGACACAAAGAGAGACTTCTTAATAAAGCATTTTTTTCCTGATCAGCTCTTTGGTTAATGCCTTTTTCACACCCTTATTTCTTAGACTATAAATCATAGGGTTCAACATGGGAATAACTGTGGTATAAAAAATGGCAGCCATTTTTCCCTGTTCCACAGATGCCCTTGAGGAGGGTCTGAGATACATGACAAAAAGAGTTGTATAGAATATAGTGACAGCTGTCAGATGTGATCCACAAGTAGAGAAAGCTTTTAGCCTCCCCTCTGAGGAGCAGACTTTCAGGATAGCAGGAAAAATATAAAGGTAAGAAATAAAGATGATGAGGAGGCACAAAGAAAGTTTGCATCCAGCCACAACAAACATTCACATTTCTTTGTTGTAGGTGTCAGAACAAGCCAGCTTAATCAGCAGAGGGTCAGCACAGTAGTGATTAATTTCACTGGGGCCACAGAAGATTAGGTTGTAGGTCCACATGGTCTCCATCAGCCCAGTGAGTGCTCCATACACATAAGGCACCACTATGAGGGATGTGCAGACACTCTTGGATATTTTGCTGCCATAAAGGAGAAGGCTGCAGATGGCCATGTACCAACCATCATAGCCAGGATATAGACCTCAACATGGACCAAGGCAATAAATAGGTAACACTGCATCAGACAAGAAGGATAGGAAATGGTTTTCTTATCTGATAAGAAAGTCTCCAGCATCTTTGGTGTCACATTGGAAGGGAAGCACAGATCCGCAAAGGATAAGTGGCTCAGGAAGAAGTACATGGGTGTGTGGAACTGGTCATTGACTTGGATGAGTATAATCAGGCTGAGATTCCCTGCCACTGTGACCATGTAAACTGCCAGAAACAGCACAAAGAAGAGGATCTGCAATTCCAGGCAATTGGTGAGTCCCAGGAGAATAAATTTAGTCACTGTGGTGAAGTTTCTTCTCGTACTTTTCTTGTATGAGTAATGAGAACTTAGTATTTATTTTGGATTTTGGAATAATATAAGAAATATTTTTTAAAAATATTACTTTTACAGTCTTGAACTTCTTCTTAAATTCCTTCTCTCCATTTCCAGTATTTTTACTCATTCTATGCCTGCTAAACTTCATTCTTGATAAATTCAATCTCAGCCACACATTGGAAGCTGGCAGCGTTCAAAGCAGTTCTCTGCCTTTTGTCATATATATCCCTCTATTTTTCTTGTTTTATTTTGGCCCTCTTCCACACACCTCTTTTTTTGTTTTGTTTTCCTTCCCTTAATTCCTTCCTCATCTACTTCTCCTTCTTCCCTTCTTCTGCTTCTGCCTTTTATTTGAAAATTGTGCTTTGTGGGCATAACTGACACAAAAGATAAGGTACAGAACTAAGAATTTCCTTCTCCCTAATTATAATGAGAGCAGTATATGAAGTGAAAGAAAGAAAAGATTATTAAATATTTTCCAAGCGTGTTTGTTCTGTTGCATAAGTTCTACAAAACTCATTCCCAACTAGAGATCATGGGCTATCAGGCTGGGATACTTGGATGTTTTCATTCTCCTCCAGACCCATTGGACAGGGACTTCAGGGTGGGACATGGGTGATTCTCTTACTTTTCTGAAGATTCTTTTGAAAATGTATAAAACTTTGCATTGTGCATTGCCTAGAATTTAAGAATTGTCCAGCCTTAGCACCCCAATCGCATTCTTTTGGAGGGAATGTCCTACTGCATGGAATTAAGAAATGAAGGACATATTCTCTTCTGGGTCACCCACTTGTGGTTTCCAATATGAAAATTGAGGGAAGACATCCTTAGTGCAGTAGCCAAAGCTTGCCTCTAGTTATCTTAAGTGAGTAAGTGAAATATTTGTATATCTAACTGATTGCAGTGGTGGCTTAAAAACCAAATTGGTTCTACAAAGGAACAAGTGTCCCTTGGTGGTTTGAGCTACTCAGACTCCAGTCATTCTGGGTTGCTCTCTGTTCTATGCCTTGTCTGCTGACTGCAAGGTGATTTGGGAGATGACCCCAGTGTTCAGCCAGAACAGTGCTTAGCATAGTCAAAGATGACTTCTGTTCCTTGCAGCAAAGAGAAAACTGATACAACTGGTATTAACTAAAATGTGTAGGTATATTTTTCTGTATGGAGATCATCTATATTCACTAAGAACATCCTATGGAATACTGTTCTTTGAATCTGAATGTCTGCAACAAAGTTTTAATTTGTAATTTACACAGCATCAAGTTAAAGCTGGGTCTAACTCTAATCATTGTAGTTGTGTTGCCATGTTCATTCTTACGTGTCAAGCTCCCTTCAGTTTGTTCAGTTTGTAGTTTTGTTTTTTTGTTTACTATCCTTTTTGAGATAAAATGTATACAGTGTAGTGCACATTTCTTAAGTGCACAAACCTATGTGCTTTGGCAAATGCATAAACTGTATAACCAACAGTGAGGCACTCTGAAATGGGTTTCAATAAAACTCCAATGGCCTTAGCACAAAATCAATTAATAAGTAGTTAGATATTTCTGAGATACTGTTCTTCTCTTTGTTCAAGCTCCTTATTCTGAGTTTTAGCAGTACCACAAATTTATTTGCATAAAATTAAAATAACACCACTTACATATAGTGTGCGTAATATGCCAAGCTCTGATTAAAGTGTTTTATAAATATTAGCTTATTTCACCCACAGATCAATATTATAGGATTCTTGAGCCTCATAGATATTGAAAAGAATATATTTTTAAGATTTTGTGCAGAATACTCTTATGGACAAGAGTAAACTGGTAAAAACAATAGCTTTGGAGTCAACCTGTTGAATTCACATTCTGGCTTTAGCACTTCTGATCTGAGTAACTGGGAGCATATTCTAAAATAGTTCTTAGTTTCAATTTCTTCCTCAAATGGAAATAATAAAGGGCTGCCTAGTGGGTTATATTTTGATAATTACACAAAATAATGTATACAATATGACTAACACCATGCTTAATACATGCAATCCCTCAGTAAATATCAATTGTCACTGTGTGTGTTTGTGTGTGTGTTTGTGCATGTGTGGAAACTTCTGGAGCATACCATTCAATATATTTTGATACCCTTATCTTTTATCCTCAATAGCTTTCATAAGTAACGGTATCTTAAATAGCAAACCTCTACACTTTTCTTGCAATTGACATTTTTCTTTCCATCTAGTCATTTGATTATCATAGTAATAAATCTATTTCTGACAAAATCTACAATTGCACAGTTTTCATAGTTGTGAACACTTTCAGGATAAAGAAACCTACCTACCTCTGCAGGAGGAGGTGCTTGCAAGCAATAACAATGGCTTCTCTGGTGAATAATGCGGGCATAGTTTATAGTATTTGTCTGTTGACTACTTTTCCCTAAGGAATTTCACAAATACATGAAGATGAAGCAATTACTCGGTTAGATATTTTTTTTTTTACCATCTGGGCCAAAAAAATGCACAAGGCAGATTTAACTTGGGAGCCAACCCTGGGTATTGTTTTTCTCTAATGTTCAATTTCAAAATTGTTCTCTTATATACGGAGTTTCATACCATTGATGTCTGTCATGGATTCTTAGTTTGCATTTTGTTAGCCATATTAGTTTCTGCTTAATCTATTTTTCTAATACATTTTCTTCAACATCATTGTGAAAACTTTGTGTCAAAATTCTATTTTCATCTAACCTCTCTCACCCTGTGCACTACAAGATAAACAAAATGCTTTGATATTGGGATGAAACTGTGTTTGTTTGAAGGCTAGCTTTGTTTTTGTTAGTTTTAAGTAAACTTTATATTTAAGTCTAATATGCATAGAGAAAATATGCTCAAGTCTTTATCATTAATTTTTACAAATTGAGTATAATTGTATAAAAACCTCTAAGCCAACAAGCAGAAAATTAACAGCACTCCAGAAGCCTGACTCTGGCCCTTTCCCAGTCATTAAAGTTGGCTATATATTATTAACTTGTAATACAATAGATTGAATAATTTTCTTTTTTTCTTTTTTCTTTTTACATCTTTAAATTCCTAGAACACTATGTTGTTGCCGAGCGTAATGTTTCTGAGTTTCGTTCATGCTCACTGAATGTGATGAGTATAGAAATAGTTCTTACAGTCTTATTGCTGTATAGTATTCCATTGTCTGACTCTATCAAAATTTGCATGTTGTTTTCATTGTTGCTAGATATTTAGAATTATTCTACGATTGGCTATTACAAAAAACTTCTGTTCACACATCTCATTATGAACAGATTCATGCATTTGTTCCAGTTAGATACTGAACAGAATTTCTGGTTTACAGTGTATGTGTGCCAAAGAGTATTTCAAATCAGTTATATCAGTTTACCTTCTAGCAGCATTATATGGTAGGTTCAGTTATTCCACATTCTAATGAATACTTAATATTATCAGTTTATTATTATTATTTTGCCATTCTGGCATGTGTGTAAGTTGGGAGAGACATCTTATTGTAATTGTAATTTGCATTTCCCTGAAGACCACTGGAATCTAGTATATTGTCATATGTGTATTTGACTCTTTGAATATTATTTTTGAAGGACACATCTATTTTATATATTTAGCTATTTTTCTAAGCTATCTGTTTTTATTTATTCACATACAATTTAACATAAAACATTCTAGATATGAAACTTTTATTAGGTATGCTTAGTGCTGTTATCTTCTAACAATCTGAGCCTTACTCTTTTAGTCTCTTATTTTGTCTTTTGATAAAGAACTGTTCTTAATTTCAAGATAGTGCTATTTATCACTGTTGTTGTCTTGCTTAAGAAATATTTATGAACTAATATTTGTGGATGTGTTCTCTTTTGTTTTCTTCTATAACATTTATTGTTTTATCTTTGATATTAGATAATTTAATCTCTCTGGAATTGAAAGTTGTGTATAGTATGCTTAAGGGGTGACAACTGATTTATTCTGCATGGATATTCCAGTTATTCAATAGCATCCATTGAAGGGATCATCCTTTCCCATTGTGTTTCAGTGTCTACCTTTATTATAAATCACTTATATGAATCAGTGATATTCCTGAAGAATGATTTATTTTTTTCATTACCAAGGATGTATCAGTGTCAAATTCCCTTGGTTCCTAGTTCTTGCTTATCAGGAAATATCCACATTTGGCTTTCACTTTTGAAGCCTCTTCTTAGACACACACACATGCACATACACACACTCCACTCACCAGGTATAGAATTTTAAATGGACACTTGTTTTCTTTCAGCACTTTAAAGATCATGTTGTCTTAGAGACATCATTGTTTCTGTTAAGAAGTCAGCTGCCAGTATTTATGTTGCTCTTTTCTATATAATGCATATCTTTTTTCTGGTTACCTTTGAAATTCTTTGAATTTGAACAACATGACTCATAACACTAGGTATAGTTCTCTTTCTCTTTAGACTGTTGGAGTTTCTTACAGCTTCTTAAATCTGTGTGGATGTATGTCATTGCTCAGCTTTAAAATTTCATTTGTCCTTATCACTTCAAATATTACTTTATTACGATTATGTCTCTCCTTTATTTCTGGAAATTCAACCATGATTCTGTTTGACATTTCTATTGTATCCTTCATTTCTTTCATGTTAGCTTCAGTATTTTCTGTTCATTTTTCCCTCCATACTACGGTTTGTGCATTTTCCACTGACCTGTCTTTCAGTTCACTAACCTAACATTAGCTATTAAACCTATCTAAGGAGTGCTTAATTTCTGATTTTTAATTTGTCAGTTTTAGGATTTCTATTTATTTATGTAAGTTCCAATAGTGAAACTCCCTGTCTCCAGTGAAACTTCGATTCTCTATTGAAATTCCCTAACTTTTTAATTTATTCTGTTTCTCTTTTCTTCTGCTTTCTAGAATGTATTAATCATAAATATTTTAAAGTCTTTGTCAGATAACTTTAACATCTGAATTACTTTGATACTGTTTATATTGTCTGATATTTGACATTTTTTATAATACTGAGATTTCTCAATCCATGCCTAGTATATTTTGACTGAATGATGGAATTGTTATATTAAAAAATGAAGAGGATCCAAAAGATGCTCAACAGAGCTTTCCTTTTATGAGCATATTTATTCCAGGCTTAATTTTTCTGTGTTTTACTTTTCTTGTTCTATTTTGGATTGATTGAATAATATTTTCAGGTACTATAATAAACTGGACTTAGAGTATTTGGATCATAATTTCCAGCTTCACCACATACTATCTTTCTGCTCTGAGACAAGTCATTTGGTGGCTCTTTTGCTTAGATTTTCCATATGTAAAATTATGGTAGTAATACTACATGCTTCAGTTGTTTTGATGATTAAATGATACAATATCCATATCCAACTATGAATATTGATAAATATTGTTTGGCACATAGCCAACAATATGCAAGTGTTTTCTACTAAGCTTTTTCTCCTTAAACTTTTAAAATATGAATAATATGTTTAGTCTTTCATTAATGACATTTGATATTTTAACACCCAAACTAATCTTAAAAAATTCTAAAATCAGTCAATAGCTATACTGCCCTCCCAAACAATACAAGGATTCTTTTTTAAACTTTAACTAATATCATCTCTTCACTCTTTATAATTTGTTGTTGTCCAGCAAATCAGTTCTATCTTTTGAATCCAACAGATTATATTTGATTATTACTTGACATAATCATAGTTTATATATATTTAGTCATGTTTGCTCTCATTCCTGGAATTTTTTTTTTTTTTTGCATGTATTCAGTTCTAGGTTATTTCCCCTCATTTGCTATTTGTTTATCTTAATCTTCATGGTCTCATGTTTTGAATTTTCACCTCTATTTCTTTGAACTTTTAAATGCAATTACTTTATAATTTGCATCAAATAATTCTGATATACTTGAGGATATCTAATTCTCCTCCTTCTTATGAGAGCTGATTATTTCTCATGGCTGTATGTTCCCACCAATGCTTGTGTGTTTGCTTTCCTACTTTCCTGAAAATTTTTATAAATATATGGAAATTTTTGAGGACTTTGTAGTTGACACTTCATTCCTCTATCTTGTAGTGTGTTAACTTGTGCCAGACTCCTAAAGTTACTTCCAACCTAAGTGCACTTTAAATTCAGTTTTAGCTCACAATTTTATACTCCATGAAAGCAGTGTAAATCTGAACCCCAGATTTACCTGAGCACTTGCCTACTGCCATGAACTCTAAGACATTTTTAACTTCTCCATGACCCAAAGCCTGGATATACTAGTTTCATTTCTACCCCCAACTCTGTACTTCCAAATTGGTTGTAATAATATAGCTCCATGGGAGCATCTCTGTTCTAACTCCTGGCCTTGTGGACTCCTGATCCCTGGTTTCACATCTCCCATACAGGTGATTACCTCTGGATCTCTAGGCTAATCACAGGGGAGCTGCTGGCTTCACCCACCCACTCGCCACCCCTGATTCTACTCTACTCATGTTGACCTCTGTGACTTTTACTAATTTTCCTAAAAGCTAAGATACATTTACAAGGTATTAAAATGTGTATTATATCATGTCTATATCTTGTGTGGCCAAATATTTTTAGTATACCTGGTCTGCCATTTTTTTTCCAAATGAAAGGCTTATACTCCTTTCAATGAAAATAAATGATGACAGATCTTTCACCCAAGCTGTAGTTTAATTATGAGTAGTCGTATTTGTAAATGTACGTATAAACCTAATTCAAACTATAATCATTTAATTTAAACATTATTCCAAAATAAAGCACATTTAAAAGGCAAACAAATAAAATTCAAACTAATACCATGAATATAACATAAAAAGATTAATTTATCTATTTATTCACCTAATCTATAAAGATGGACTATTGTATATGAACCACTGTGCATGTCTTTAGTGGGTTCTGTGCTCATGAATTTTACCAGCTGGTGATGTAACAATGATGAGATAATCAGCCTCATAAACATAATATTGCAATATTGATGAGTTCCATAAATGGGATTATGAGATCATGCTGTAGAGGTCTTGACTCCCATTGACATTTTTCTCTGAGAAAAGAAAGATAAAGAAGGATAACAAAAATATACTGGGCAGAGAATAGCATGTGCAAGATCTACAAAAAATATAAGGATGGTGCAGATTAATAAACTGAAAGAAACCAGGCAGTCCGGATTGCAGATAGCAGTGGGAATATGCTGTGAGAGTAGGTTGGAGAGTTCCTCAGAGGCCTGGCCCCACGGGTCTCACTGGTTGTGTTAAGAGGTTTTATCTTTATCTTATATGAAATGGAAGGACATTTGTTTTGCAAAAACTAAATTCACTCCCTAAGAAATTAATCTGGTATTAACTATGATAATCTAATTTCTATTAGGTGACATATAACTAACTATATAATGTGGTTTCATGTATGACTCTATTTCCCCAAAAAAGATCAAACTTTAATCCAGCCAAGAGTAACCATTGAATGACAATGTCATGATTTATTATTCCCGCAAGAATAAAATACATTCTTTTTTTATTTTAAACTGTGCTAGCCTTCCTAAATTAACGTTTGTTTTGAGGAGAACTGTTTTTACTTAATATAGTGGATTTTCTGGTTTAAGGTCCCACAATAATAATTGTAGCTCAAACTGGTAGAAATATCTAAAAAGAATTTAGATATGCAGTTTCCCCAAATTATTTACCAAAATGTGAAAAAAATCCCCTTTCCTCAAACATACACCATTTCCAGCTCCCAGAAATGTATGTTGCAATTAGCTTCACTGTGGTTGTGATTAAATTGTGAAAGCAGATACTACAGAACAAATGACTCTGGTTTGGACATTGCTGGAGAGAGTTAGGTGGATCCACAGAAAATGAAATCCTTCCCAGTGGGAAGTAAAGACCTTCCAAAAGAGTTGGGTGCTTATTCATTTAGTCAGATGGAAAGAATTCAAGGGAACCTTTTGGAAGAAGGAAACAAATTCATACATCAGTGGAACAATGTGATGAGTGGGGATACATTCAAAAGGAATGCTACATCCTCCCTGTGAAAGAGCAAAATCTTTCCTTTGAAGAACCTTGGAAAAGTCCCCAGAGTGATTAGGAGAAGGGAGACCTGTCCCACTATACCTCCCCAGTGGCTCCAGTGCAGAAGAACCCAGATGATGAATTGTAGTATGATTCCCAGTTACAGATATTGGCAGGTGATACAATTAAGTAACCAATGAACTAAATTGAGATAGAGGAGAAAGACATATAGCGCTCAGGGAGCAATATGGAAGGAACAGACTCAATAGATAATGCTTGTCTAAATACTCTGATTACATTTATTGGTTAGGTTACTGCCAATTGAAATGGGATGGGAGCATTTCAAAATGTTAGAGATGTTTGTAAAAGAGCACGTCACAGAGGACAAAAGAGACAGTCACTGTTCCGGTTTGCTAATGCTGCCATTATGCAGAATACCAGAAATGGATTGGCTTTTAAAGGGTGTTTATTTGGTTACAAAGTTACAGTCTGAAGGCCATGAAAATATCCAAATGAAGGCATCAACACAAGTATACCTTCACTGAAGAAAGGCCAATGGCATCTGGAAAACCTCTGTTAGCTGGGAAGGCACGTGGCTGGCATGTTCTGATCTCAGTTTGTGTTCCAGGTTCACTCTCAGCACCTGTGAATCCTTCAGAGTGTCAGTCTTGGCTGCAGCACCTCCTTCTGTCTGTGAACACTTTTATAGGTCTCCAGTGATTCAATTAAGACCCACCCTGAATGGGTGGGTTAACACCTTCATGGAAATTATCCAATCAAATGCCTCACCCACAGTTGATTGAATCACATCTCCATAGAAACACTCAAAGGATTCCAACCGAATCAACACTAACTAACACAGCTGCCCCCCAAGACTGCATCAAAGAACATGGCATTTGGGGGGAAATAATACATCCAAATTGACACAGTCACCTACAAGATTGGAGGAGGACAGTTACCTTCTTGTGAAATTCTTAAAATTGTCTTGAAACTCCTTTCCTTCTATTCCATGCCAACTGGAAATCCCAAATATTCATAAATATGTAAACGTACACATGTACCTATGACATCGCAATTCCACCGAAGGCAGGTGAAAGTTAGATATTTATTGCAAAAAGAGTAAGGATCACAATTTTTATATTAAACATATTTTCCTTTAAGTTATCTTCCTGCATTGCAACCACAGAGGATTTTCCACTGGCTAGTTTAATCCCCAGCTTCTTAACATCTAACTGGTTTCTTATTTCTGTACACATACCCCTTCTGTTTCTCACTTCTACCTCTTTTCTCATGAGATTACCTCAAAAACTCCATTTTTTCCCATAGCATTCAGGGGAGTGGCCTTTCACTGCATTTTAAAGTCAAGCTCAGCTCCAGGTCCATCTATGTCTAGTGAACAAAAGAAAGTGCTCTGCAGAACTAAAGACCTTTCACATGCTAGGAACCGTGATTCTTGGAAGGACGATGATTTGACATCTACATGTGTTTGTTTATGTACACATATAAAAATACATATGAATATTTTAAGTACACACATACAGACACATATATGGATTTTTAGTTGCTTCAGTGTATGTATGCATTTTTGTTAGAATTGGCTAGTGGGTATCTTGGTATCTTTTCCTTATCTCTTACTGGAGAACAATGAAATGTCATGCTTTACCCTTCTATGTGTTGATGTCTTCTCTTTACATTGTTCCTTCTTTAAAAAGGATCTGCCAAAGTGTCTTTGTACTTCCTTGAACTTTAAAAATGAATTTTTGCTAAAATGTTTCCAGTATCCTTAGTATGGATATTCATCTCACAAAATCAACTCATAGGTTTTGGAACTGGGAAGATTTAATTTAAAAAATTACAATTGTGCTACATATTAACTCTACAATTTTAGACAATTTACTTAATCTACCTGAGCCTCAATTTCCTCACCTGTAAAATTTTGTTGCAGGGTTTTCTTTGAGGATTAAAAGTGAAAATGTATGTAACATTCTGACCACGTGTGAGGCACATAAAGCCATCCCAAGACTTAATTTCTTCTTCCTCCTTGTTTAATCTTTAGAAGTAAAAGTTCTAAAATCTTATATAACCAAACATACTGCTTTTTTGTAGTCATTTAACTATCTCTAACCTCACTTTATTCTACCAAATAAGACATGGAACTGCAAGTGGGAATATTAACATTTTAGTTGGTTCTAAACATACATAGAATGCTCAGCCCTGCCAATAAGGTAACAGGAAAATAAATGGGCCTTCAAAAATAATAATTGGGAGAAATCTTTGCATGAGTTTCTAAGGTTGATTTCTTTTCCCTATAACATCTCTTTAAAAAAAGCCAAGGTAAAATAATCACTTCTGTCAATTAAATGTTCCTTGAAGACAGTCCAGGGACTTTTCACATGAGAGTTAAGTAATGACTTAAGCATTTCTCCCATGTCAACTTCTTCATTCCTCTTGGTAATAACCTTGCATACCACTTCCCATGATTTGCCAGACATGATTGTCACTTACCACTTTATTACTCAGCAGAAAGAGACATATTCTAAGGAAAGTTCATTACTCACTCATTTCATTTGGACACCAATGTAGAAAGAGCATATTTTATCACTTGGTTTCATTGCAGTGAGCATCAATTTGAAAGATAAAACTTGCGAGATATTTTTAGGACTTTTTATTTGTTTGTTTTTATATATTTTTTTGATTTGTATTGAAGAAGTCCAAACTGCAAATTAAAGCAACTGGGGGAACCTAAATTATGCAGTTGAATTGATAGCTGGACAAGTAGAAAATATTCAATATAATTCTTTAGCTGGAAAATATTTAGTATAGTCTTCAATAGCCAAAAGGAGGGGGGGGGGAGAACTGTTTATTAACTCATGCAGCCTTGAGTTAGGCATAAAAAGCCCTTGTTAAAATAACTTGCTGTTGCTCTAATATCAAAAACAACAAAAAACTTATTTTCTGTTCCCAGGAACTTTCCCAGCATTGCCTGCAGGAGTATAGGAGGGATCCCACCATATGGTCTGATAAGCAGCACCTTCTTGAAAAACAAGCCTGAATGAGGGGAGAACTTCAAGCTAACATGAGAAGCTAACCAAACAACTATCTCTCTTCTATTTTATTCCCTTCTGCTTTCTTCTGGATTGTGGCCATTTCTTTGTCTGTTTGGAGTTATAAAAGCCCAAACAACTCTTCTTACTCTCAACTGGTCTTGGAGAGTTTTTTCGTTTTTTTGTTTTTTCTCCCCTCCAGTTCCTTTTTGATGCATCTTCAATAGACTCACCTTCTCACCAAAATAAAGAGACTTGTTTCTGTTTGATGTGGTATCAAGCAGGCCTGACTATTTAAGACTTTGTTTTCTAATGGTAACAGATTGAGGTAATTTCCACAATTCTTTATTTTCTAAGCTATTAATATCCTTGCATGGTTTAAAAGAACATACATCTAGGTACCTCATAGGGGAGTTTAGGATACACAATAAATTTTGTGAGACCTTACTGAATCTCAGCTATTGGTCAACAAGTTGGAAATAAGAGGGGATTTATCTCAACACACTTTAGAACATGGTAATGGAGAATTGGGCAACATACCCTGAACCTATAAGGAAATGGGGAGTTGTAATGGTAGCAGAGAAGTAGGAACAGGTAAGTATCCAATTCATGCGGTCCTCCTAAATTTAATCCCTAGATATAAAGAGAGAATTTGAAATCTTGTGAGGTATAAAAATGGCCAGGGAAGAAAGACTCATTTACTGGAATGGTAATGTTGGCTTGATATGCAGTCACTGCCTCCTATGGCTAAAAAGAGATTCACAGGATCTTTCTTTTTCAGGTACATGCTGAAGAATGATTGGTAAAATATTCCTTTCTTGTCATTTCTCAGGATATAATATGTTAAGTCTACACTAAACACAACATTGTGTCTACACCAAATTCGGTCTAAACATGTTAGCTAAGAAGTCCATGCCCTCCTTACTGACTCTGTTCAGCCTCATCTCCTCTCACTCTCCCATCCATGACTGGTGTTCCAGGCACAACCAAGCTATTCCCCTTTGATCACGTGGGTCCTTCTTTAGGAAATGCTGATGCCCCTTTTTCTAACCATTGAAATTCCTACTCAATTTTCAAAGCCCAACACAAGAGTAACCTCCTCTGAGATACTCAATTTAAAAGTCTTGGTCAGAAATAATTTTTCTTCCTCTGTTTCCACTAAGCACTTTTAAAAAATTCAACTATTTCACTTACCCTAGCATGTCATATGGTAACTGTGGATGTTTCTTCCTGACTATGCATCACTTTTCATAGACAGGGACTACATTTTACTCATCCTTAAAACTGATACTACTTTGACTTTGGTGGACATCAATAATTATGTGTTGAGCTGATTTATTGAACATGTGAACACAAACATAAAATCATTCTAGGAGTTGAGGTGTGAAGCAAGAGCTAACCTGTCCTTGGCATGGTCTTGCCCAGGTTGAAGCAGACTGATATTAAGGTCATTAAATAAGGCAAGTCACAAGGAAAAATCCACTCTGTTCTAATAGCTCCCTTACCCAATGCCACTGGAATAAATAATGATTCCTGCAATTCCCAAATCATAAGTTACTCTCACATACATACTTACTTTCCAGGGTCATTCACCACATCATTTCTAATGTTCTTTAAAGCTCAGGTAAATTAATTTGACAATGAAATCACCATTAGACAACTACTTGTGGGATGTTAGAAAGAGGAGTTTATAAACAGAGGAATAAAGGTTTCAATTAAGTATACTTTGTAGCCAAAGTTCTGTGAAATTAAGCTATTATTCCTGACTACTGACTGGATATTTTTGGAAATTTTACTGTAAAAGACTTCTTTGTGATATTCAAATAAGGAATCATTTTCCCTCAAGAAATGCAAATAGCATCAAAAATATGGTTTACAATATTCTGCCATGAAGTCATGCACAAATAGGAAACTTTCGAATTACTTATGTGGTAATTCATCATGCTTATGAATTAAAATGAGATTTACATAACAATTCAATTTCTGACCTCCTTATATTTTCATATATGATGTTCTTTCTCTTTGTATATATTTAGAGGTCCAAAAGGAGGACTACAAACATATAGGACAGCAACTATTTTAATGTTGCTAATGACTCTTTCAAGGAGCATGCATTTTCCTCATTGTGTAGACTATCTCAAAGCCTTGCAATTTTTATAAGACAAAAAGCAGAGATGTTCTTCTGGCTTATAAAAGTACACAGTTCCCCATTTTGTTGATAAAAATATAAACTTGGAACACATATATACTCCTGCACACATTCTAGCAGTCCAACATGGTAAATATGGTTTTATTTGGTTGGAGCAGTTGCAAAGTGGCAAGACAGGATGATGTTCCATGTTGCCAGCTCTTGAGAAAACAACTGTGATATAAAATCAACCTATATTAAACTACATATGTAAATAACAACAACCATATAAATCTGGAACCATTTGGAGTCAATATGGTAACTAAGTGGAAAGCAGATGAACCTGTGAACCTGATTGCCACAGACTGCAGCAGGGGCACAATATTGAGTTAAGAGGAATGTGACCATGTTATGCTGTTCAAACAAATGGGTTAAGGGAATAGTCTTCTCAAATAAAAAACTCACCAGAATTTGTGTGATTGGCAGATTGGTGAAAAGACAATACAAAGGTGTGATCCAGAGGGCTAGGCCCAACATTTTTACAAGACATAAAATGCAAAATATTAGACACAAGGCAAAGAATGCAAGTTGCAACTCTGGAATACTGGTCAACATCAGGAAGCTAAATTCCACCTCTCTGGTCTGATTTATTCTGAACATTTCCAGATGAGTTCTTCTTTTTAAGGAAATATAACAGACTGATTATACATGAAGAAATTATACACATTTAATATTCCATTTGTGCATTTTATATAATGTCTTCCAATACTATCACCTTACTATATATATATATATGTATAAATATATATATATACAATTGCAATGAATTATAATCTCCAATTTTTAAAATCTATTTTTTTATGAGGCACTTATTATGAAGCAAGCTAAGCAATACAAAAACAATTGTTTCTAAAGCAGCGTTTCTGACCTTGTGGTATTTACAGTATCATGGAAACACAGGCCTTAATAAAGTAACAAAACATATAGGTATATATTCTCCAAAGAATGAGAGGTGCATGAAAGGAAAAATGCAGAAAGTTAAAACAGGAAATTTTATCTCAGATATGTGAAGTAACTGTCTGGATAATGATGAACAGGAGTTAATATTTATTAAATGAATGCTGTTTCAGCCATGATGCCAAGTACTTTATATGTTTTAATCCAATTCCTATACACAGCAACCTATAAAATAGTACTATATTTTCATTTTATAGAGGAAGAATCTGATGCAAAGAAAGGTAGAGTAACTTTTCCAGTAAGTTTGATTCCAGTGTTCATGCCTTGAGCTATTACTTCAACAGATAGATGAAAGTGTCAGGATCTGACTTTAAAGCTCACTTTATTCAACAAGTTGTATTTGTCTATACATTATAAAAAGGGTATTTTCTCTTAGTGAATTATGCTGTTCAGTTTGCATGCAGCTGTAAAATACCTTATCAATAGCATTTTAGAAAGACAGAAAATGATTGCATATGTAAAATTACTTTTCCATTTAGTAAAATATGGTGGAACAGTATACTATGGTAAGGTAAAACCAAACTTTGAAGGAAGACAAATTTGAATGCCTTTCTGAGTTATGTGATTTTAGAATAATAATTAAACTGGAAGTCTCCATTTCCTTATCTTTATATTGAGATTATAAGACCAAACTCATAGTGCTGTTGGGAAAATTAAATCATACAACATTTATTTTAAAATGCTTGAACATTATCATTTATTCCTCTGTCCTTTGTGTTTTCATGTTTCTGTGGATCTAAATCTTCTTCAGACATCCAGCACATCCAAGAAAGTATCTGATCTATGAATAAATGTGTTAGGCTTATGGCTTTGCCATTCCCTGGACAATTTGGCTATAAATTATCCTTACAGAAATAACCATTAAATTGCTGATCATTCATATAGGTAGAGGGAAATATTACAAATATCCTATCATAATTACTGAGCCTTAGGTTATTTTTCTATTCGCCTGGATTCTTCCCTGATCACATTACTCAATTTGCTTAATACATATGCAATCCAGCAGAATTAACTTTAAAAGGAGAAAAGCATGGATTTAGGGACATCTTCCTAAACTCTTTCATGAGAACTTTGTCAATAACAAGGGAATTTTTCTTTAATTTTTATGTAAAGCCAGTCTACTGAAGCAATTCATTAATCAAAATAATTTCTTGAGTACCATTATTTTATGTACAGTAAAGTGCAAGGTGAACTATATGAACTATAAACAGGTTATCTTAACAGGCTGATTGTGTAATTCCAAAGAACTAATCAATTCATGAAAGCACTTGTTGTAATCCCTCTTTTGTCTTGAACTTGGGTGTATGTGTGTATAACAATTGGTTGCATATTGCTGTGATCAGTCTAAAGTGCCCAAATATTGATGGGTCACATATTTCTGAAAAAATGTTATTAGTTTATAACTAACTAATGTATTTCCTCAAGGGGATTTGTTATTTATTTATTTATTTATTTTGGTCTGTTAGAAGACTTTTTTTCTATATTAAACCACAATGGAGGCATTTTGTTTAGTTTCAAAATGGGGATTCATTTATTATTTTATGTTTCACCCATTATTGAACTTTTATTTGGTGGCAAAAACTGTGCTCAGTCTTAAAGTTAGAAGCATGAAAATTTGGGATAATAGAAGGACTAGTTTTTCACAATTAAATATGGGTACATATTTAATCAGAAATCAAATAAGTTATTAATTGAATGTAAGAAATTACAAAAATAATTATTTGTATCAGTGTTTTGACAGAATTTGTAGACTATCTGACCTTCAAAGGTAAAATATTTGAAAAGCAAAGTCTAGTAAAAGATATAGAAATAATTATATGGAATAATACAGAATGAATGAAACTGAAATATTACCCTGTAGGAGATATGGAGCAGAAGCCAGCTCTAAGGTAGAAAATCTGCTTTGAAATAAACTAAAGAAAACATTTCAATTAGGGGCAGTGAAAAGAATATTCTACATTTTCCTTTTTAATTGAAAGTAGTATCTTCTATGTGATCACAAATCAGTTCAGACCCTGCCTGCCTAGTCTGACAAAACATTGTTCTAAGAACTATAGGTGGAGTGGATGGTGTACAAAGAATGGTGTTCTTGTCTAGGGAAAGCCTCAGTCCATGGCCTCTTTCCTAAGTTACAAAAGCACTTTCATATTCTTACAGTATAGCACTTAACATATTATACTGAATTCTCTCCTAGCATTTTCATTTGTTCTACAAAACTATACAATCCTAGAACCTCTTGAAGATTCCTCAGTACTAGGGGCAGTGCTTGGCTTATTGTGGATGAACAATAAGCATTCCTCAACTTTGCTCATGCAATGCAAGTTCAAGGTCACCAGCAATGTTACATCTTAAACAGTTAACTTGCCTGCTGTATGTTCCTTTAGCCTAAAAATCTTAAAAAAAGCTCACCTTCTTTCATTCTAAAATTAGATAAAAAATGATTAATTGTGACAGAGGACAGCTGAGGGTACAATTTGAACTGTGGTATAAATATCAAATATCTGGCAGTTCCTGAAAAGTAGATTAACAAGGCAGAGATGAGGGAAGGCATGAAGGATTGCAGATCCCAGAAGTATGAAATGTCAGTGATAAATTCTACAGAAGTCCTAATTTCTTCTGAGGCCAGCTGTGCATATTTGTGATAAACATCTTTTGCCTACTTAAGATGTTAAGAATCTCTAAAGGAATTCTTTGAAGGCTCTGATTCTGATTTCCTATTGTGGCTGAAGAAGGAGAGTGTCTTACTGAGAGTGACTCTCACAAATGGAGAGAAGTACATGGGTAGCAGGCATGGGCAAGGAAGTCTCATCATCAGACCTCTTCCCTAAAGGTGACAGCAAGTCTCATCAGTAGTTGTGGTCACTTTCCTCTCAACCAAGAGAGAGAAGTACTTGAAGAGTAACCGCTATAGAATCATAAACCAATAAATATTAGCTCATGATTGTCAACATGTGTATTAATATTTTTGTGTATGTGTCAATAAATAACCTTATATTTTTTTGTAGATATATAGAAAATTTAGGGAAACTTACAAAACAGTTAATAATGGTAAATATAGGGAAGAGAGAATGGGAAATCAGGGCAATAGAAAAAAGGGAGAATCTTCCAATTTTTACTTTATGTCCTTCTTTACAGATAGAATATTTTGCTATAAGAATTATGAATTTTATAATATAAAACTAGGAAGAGCAATTATCCCCCAGCCTACATACACATCCACCCTGTCTCCACACATGTACAAATATGTCACATGAAATACTATAAATCATCTGCTCCTATGTCCTTTATGATTTGTCATTACTGTTTCTCATTATGGATTTAAATTAGACTTTATTATAAATGCTGCTAAAGTTCAATCCAGTTCTCAAATGTAGATCTTTTATTTGATTTACAAAGTAAGATGTATGGTGATATTATTTTGAAAGCACATTTCTTGTGATCAGTTTCCAAAAAGCTTGTTTCACATCCTTGTTCCTCAGACTATAAATGATGGGGTTCAACATAGGGCTTACAAAGGTATAGAAAACAGCAATGATTTTGGATTGCTCCACTGTCCATTTGGATTGTCCGTGGGAGGTCTAACATACATGCAGAACAGAGTCCCATAGAACACAGTCACTGCCACCAGGTAAGACCCACAGGTAGAAAAAGCTTTGCACCTGCCTTCAGCAGAACACATCCTCAAGATGGCAATGAGAATGAAGATGTAGGAGATGAAGATGATGAGAAGGGAGTTGGAGAGGTTAAATCCTGCTACCACAAACATGGATGTTTCCTTGATGAAAGTGTCAGAGCAGGAGAGTCAGATGAGGGGTGGGTCAGCACAATAGAAGTGGTTAATGATGTTAGAGCCACAGAAGGTCAAGCAGTATGTCCACATGGTTTCCATCAGGCCACTAAGAAACCCATGGACATATGGACCAGCAATCAGTCGAATACACACCTCTTTGGACATCTTGCTGCTGTAAAGCAAAGGGTTACAGATTGCCACGTATCTATCATAGGCCATCACGGCTAACATATAATATTCAGTAATCACCATGGCAATGAAAAAATAACACTGGACTAAACAAGCAGCATAGGAAATGGTTTTCTTCTCTGATAAGAAGTTCACCAACATTTTGGGAGTCACATTAGTGGAATAGCACAAGTCCAGGCAAAAGAAACTGGCAAGAAAGAACTACATGGGAGTGTGGAGGCATGAATCTATCCTGATCAAAACCAGCATCCCAAGATTGCCCCCACAGTGATCAAGTAGATTACCAGGAACAGCACAAAGAGGATGGGCTGAAGCTCTGGATGATCTGTCAATCCCAAGAGAATAAATTCAATCACCAAGGTGGAATTTCCTCTGGCCATTTTCTTAGATACCAGCATTGTTCACTTAGATAAATTAAAATAAATTAAGAAGGTGAATGGGAAGTCAATCATATGCTTCACCTCTCTGTCTGTTTTTTCCTTGCTCATTCACCCTCACTTACTGATATTACTAGAGATAGACTAAGAATGTAGTAGCTGGCCCAAGACAGCTGGGTATATAATGTGCAGATGAATCCTAGAGAGAATAGCTGCTGTGACTCCAAATTGTTTAGAACAGGGGAATTATTGGGAATTATTACTTGAAGTTTATCTAAAAATGGATTGAACCATCATCTGTCATTTATAGTTCACTATAACATCGTAAGTTTCTTCATTGAGCCGGGACTAGTCCTGAAGAAAATGGTGACATGTATTTGGAAAACATTTTGTGGTCACTAACAATGTGTGTGGTGTTTAGAGGAATAACCCTTAGAAGACACACTTTTGAGAATTGCATTGCCAGCTTGCTGCATTAGAGAGCCCAGAATTACAGAGGTTTAAAGGAAACTCTAAGACCTGCTTTCCTGCTATATCCATATGATACAATAAATTGTATGATTCCTATGTAAATATATCAAACATAAGGTCCCCAAATTTGGAAAGAACAGTGTTGTATGAATTACTGATGAAGGAATTTGTGGTGAGTAGAACACAGATGAATAAAGCAGGAGAGACATGGATAGGGAAAAAGAGCATTCTCTGAATTTTGATCATAGCATTTGTTTGCATATCTGTCCATGTTCTTCATTTATCCCAGAAAGAACTTAAGGAGTTTAGAGTATATAACAAAATTTCGCAAATTCTTGTTACTGATAAGCAAAAATTGGACTCTAAGCTTTCTAGCAAAATATGTAAACAGTTCAACATTCTTTATTGTAGTATTATAATGTTCAGAAGTTATTAAAAAAGAACCGATCAATAAAAGTAGAAATATCATTACTATAAGTACAAAAAATCCTACTTATAATGCAAGGATTAAACTTTCAGATGATATTGTCAGTTCAAATATAGTGATTAATGAAACAAAAAATGATCAAGTATTGTGCTAGGAGTTTGGGAAACACCCTTTTCATACATGGATTCCTGGTCATATCTTAAATGATTTTATAAATGATGCAAATGAATGAGATAAGGAATCACAAATTGAAATGCCTACAGGAACCATTTAGATAACAGAAATGAGTGAAATGAGTTAGGTATAGGAATGAACTGAGGTGAACTTGAGAGTGGGATCCAATCTGAAAAATCAACAGCCACTCAGGCCAAAGGAATTTTTGGCAGGTGGTAGTGTGAGCCCCATATTCCCAGAATGTAAAAGCTTCCAATATTAAAGATTCAACAGAATTCATTATTTTATAGGCAGCATATCAAATATAAAATTTTAGCAATTAATTCAATTTTAGCACAGTATTGAACCAGGGTATAAAACAAAGTTTGCAGGCTTCATCCACTTAGGTGCAGTTAACAATTTAGTTCAATGCCAATGTCACCATATACATATTTCTGGTCTCTAAGCTGTTGGGAATTTAAACAAGAACCTTCATAAGTTAGCTATCTTGCCTCTTTGATGCTACCAGGGTTCTACTTGATTCAGTCATGATACAAATATAATGTTTGTATGCAAACAGCATTGAACACCTTGCACATACAATTTATTTTGCTAGGAAGATAAATACGACTGAAATCAGGGAAAGATTGTTAATATCTCTGTAATGAGGGAGACATATTTAGAGTAAATTAAGTAAAATGCAATTCATACAATAATAAAGATTTGACAAAAGTAATTAATTGTGTTCAGGAATCATAGCATAAATCAAAGAAAAAGAAAAGCTACCTTTAATTGGGATCTGAAAGATAATTAGGGATTTTCTCAGAGGACAAGAGTAGGGAGAGTGTCCAGGAAGTGTAAACAAAACATGCACAGATAGGGAGTTTACAAGAAGAAAAAACAAAGATATTCCACTTGGATGAAGGGATGAAGTTTCTATCATGGCAAAACATTATTTTAAAAAGTAGTAAGCAGACAAACTAAGAAAGTCCTTTCATGGCAGGGCAAGAAGTGTAGACACTTCTGTTAAGTTGAGACACATAGCTCTGACTTTATCTTCACTACTGTTTTGGATTGTGTTTGTGTATGTGTGTGTGTTATATCCAATGGTAATGTATTAAACTCATACTCACTGTTAGTTAGAAACAGCAATAATTTACAGGGCTTCAATCTACCACTTTGACTGTTATGAGGGAAACACATCACTAGAGGATCAGGATTTGTGTGTGAGAAGTGCTCTTTTCTCACTCCCCAGGAGGAAGAATCATTGGGAAAATATTCACATTAGTATGCATAAATCCTCTGTTTTAATGCATATGGGCACTCAGCTAATGTATCTTAAATGACAAAAGGAAAAATTGGAATTTGTTTTGCCTATTCCCTACCCTTTCTTTTACATATGCAGCCACCCAGACTCCACAGCTTAGGATGAAAATAAATATATTTTAATAATAGTATCTCCTGACACACGTGTAGTTAACTAACTTTAACAAAGTAATTACACTCCTTCTATTTCATTTCAACTTTAGGAGAGCCCTGCAAAAGATGTAGAGCAATTATGATTAGGAATGGGAAAATGGGACACAAACAAATACTGTGTGTTGTCACCTGTGTTTCTATTTATTTAGTATAAATAGTTTAGTATTTTCAAAACTGTGTTCGATGAAATTACTGGGTATCAGGTAACAAAATAGTTCTATGGCACAATAAATGTGGAAGATGCCAGGTTTTGAAAATGATAAAATGGGATTTTCTATTGTAAGAATTCTCAGAGCCTTTTCTACATCCATGTGCATTGTAAACTAAAGAGGTGGGCAAGAACATGCAGCATTTCTCAAGCTTACTTGTTGAAAGGCTCATTATCTTTATGCTAAGAATCCTCAATTCCACAATAGCCACAGATAATGCTAGAATCCATGCACCTGAACTAGTTGGGAAATCTCATTCATTCAATTTTGCCACTGGTTGAATAGTAAAGAACTTTTGAATTTATCAATCATTCATGATCTCAAAAAAAAAAAAAAAAATTCTTGGGGAAGATCCTGACCATGCAAGAGCCACTCCGTAAAAGGGGAGCAAATAGAAACAGGCAGAAGTTAGAGAATTGACTGACAATAGACTAGAATGACATCAGAGCTTTGCACATCAGTTGCAGGTGGGCATAAATCTGTTCTACTCTCAAACATGCCATGACCATAAATACTAGCACATGTTTGATTAATCTGATTAATGGTTGTCTATTAAGCATCTGTTTGGGGTAAGGCATATGACTAATATATAAATTGATATCGCATGTGAGGCAAGGTCCAATTGTATAACATTACCCCATATAATTTTCAAACATTCTAACTTTTATCTCTTGAAATAATTACAAATTAAGGTGTTATTTTCTACCCCTTCTTTTTTTTCAGCCCTTGCTTGTCATCCATGATCCCCTTCCCAAGACCTCTCTAATTGAGTTTCTTGCATAATTCACATGGCAAAAAGTATCTGGGAAACATCACTCTCAGTAAGTCAAGAAAGAAAAAGTCTCCAAGATCTGAAGTTTCTTTAATGCCTTTTGGCTGGAGAGGAGTTTACTCTACCTCAGGTATATAACTACATTAAAAGATACAGTTTTATTTCTAGATAGTCTCAGTGTGATGTAAGGTGGTTACATATACATACATATATGTGTGTATGCATACTAATTTAAATGAGATTATTAAGTAGGCATAAGATAAATATTATCAGCAAATGTAAAATATTTTTGGCAAATCCCTGTTATAAAATCAAGTTTGCTGCATTAAGGCTAAGAGCTTTTTCTGCTGAAAGTAACTCCCTGAATGATCATGATATATTTAATAGAAATTCAGCTGAAGAATATTTCAATCTCTATAAGCAAATGCTTTTAGAGCTTGCACTGTCAGGATGTCACAGGCTCTTCTTGAATGACTGAGAGTCACCTTTGATAGCTTCTTATTTATTATTTATTTCACAGTGTAGCATTGCTTGCTTATGTCATATTTATGCAAGCAGTAGCAAAATATATCCCACCTGACTCTTATCATTGGGTAACTCCTATCTCAATATAGAATGCCAAGTAATTCATATGGAAATAGTAGGGAGACTGCAGAACCAGTTGTTTAATAGCCATGAATATTTTGATCTCTGTGGCAGCTATCACTCAGATAAATAACTAATCCTCAGTTGGGTGGGTCACCAGAGAGTCTTTTAAGCAAGGGTTCTTCTTTGACACTGATGTCCAATCAGAAGTTTATTGGAAATTAGAAGTAAGTGAAGTTTTCAAAAGTCTAGGATCCTTATTGAAAATAAGGAAATAAATACATGATGTTTTATTGGTTCAATAATATCAAATTCCTTTTCTTAGGATTGGAATGAGCACAGATAACAAAAGATATCAGAGAAAACATATTTATTCATGCTG
Source organism: Choloepus didactylus (assembly GCF_015220235.1). NCBI lineage: Eukaryota > Metazoa > Chordata > Mammalia > Pilosa > Megalonychidae > Choloepus > Choloepus didactylus. Next base: position 51,776,749 of record NC_051327.1, read on the forward strand.
ATAAATTTGATTCATATGGTTATCAATACTCATATGTTTATTGTTAATTATTTAAAGATATAAAAAGGTCATTACTTGTAGAATAATAGTGATTATTAAGCAGAATAAAAGAGATTTCATTTATGGTAAAGTGGTAAAAAGGTAAATACTTGGTAAATTTCAGAGCTCCAAGGATTTCCTTTGTCCTCCCACTGAAAGGAAAAAAAAGAAACAAGTAAAAACACAAAGCTCAACTATACATTTGTCGTGGTGCCTAAAGTACTACTTTTTAAATGTTCTTTTGGAGATAAGTTAGTCCTCTTCAGGCTCCAGTTAAAATGCATGTCTTAGGTTGCAGGGTGGCATTGGAATACTATCAAGTTACTAATCCTTGGGCATATGGTCACCATTTGCAGTCCTGTAAAATGGATTGAGTGGGAGACTTGGGGACATAAAAGTTGAGGAGGAGACCATAGAATATAGAATTAAGGCTTACTGAAGTTTAGTTTCAATACCTCAGTCCATAAACTACCTGAGTTTGTCATTAAAGCACAGAAAAGTCTACCAGAATAGCTGGGAAAATATTGATGTTTTAAGTAGGAAAATTCATAAAATGGTTGAATGTAGGTAGAGCCATGCATTTCATTGCATGTGAATATAAATTTCCTAGAAATGAGTACTGTGCTTGTCTACTCTGCCAAGATGAGCTCAAGCACCTTCTCCCTGTCTTGGTCCTCCATTCCAGAGTCACAAATTGCAAAGCACAGCACATCATCTGATGACTATGCATGAACCTAGATTCTAGGTCATGTTTCCCCCATCATGGCTTTTTACTATGTCAGAGAAAATTCTTTTGTGTCTTCCTTTAGAAAATAGACTTGCTGCCTAGATTTAGTGACTTCCTTTATATGGACTTCAGAGTTCCCATCTGTCCAATGCCAGACTTTGACTAAATAATTACTAAAATGGCTATCATTTCTAGCATTCTGACTCTACATATATGATATTTGTGATAGTGATTGCAACTCAGTTAATATTCAATTTGTCCCCCTTCAATTTTCTCTTACCAGTAATTTAAAAAGAAAGGCATAAATTTCTATAAGAGCTCTATTTTTGTTACAATGAATATGATTCCTCTTTGACTCTATTTCTCTTTAATTATTTGATAACATTTTTTAGTGTGACTACCTTTGAAAAGATATTCTAGAAATATTGATAATTTGATGACTTTAAGTGTTTACTCTAACATGGTTAATTAATGTGTACTCATTACTTGAGTGAATGGTAGAACGTTATATTTAAAGTAAAACACTCAGTATAAATACATAATTCCAATAAAAGTTTAGTATATTTCTAGTGATCAATCTAAATCAGAAATGCGTAACAGCTCATTTAAACAATTAAGAATTTAAGGTTACACTGAAAGCTTTTGTTTTCTCCTGCCTCCTTCCAATGAAGATCTGAAATTGAACCATGAAGAGAATAGTGCAAGTATATAAGTCTGAATTTTAATTCCTACCTGAGTCCTGCATAGATTCTTTCAGAGACATTTAGTGGTCCAAGAGATGAGTTGCTGGGAATGATTTATACCCACTTTGCACTTTGGAGCTTTTATCCCTAAAGTATTTTTTCAGCACACCCTGAAGAAGTAATTACAAAATTACTACAAGAGACAACCTAGGGAAAAATTGTAATTGGTATAGACTAACACTCACTAGACTCTTGGGATTTGTACAAGGTGATCACATCAGTCTGTGATCATGTTGAGCTGATTGCTTTGTGTGATCAGCAGTTTATTCTCATGGGATTTTTGCATTACAGGCCATCATTTATTTCAATCAGATGAGTAGAAAAACTAATAACAATATAAAATCATGACACAATTCATGGACTTGGAGTTTTCTGTGACCCCTTCCTGGTGTGAATTGTGTTTTGTACAGTTCCTTCCACAAAATGGCTATTAGGTAATTTGCTGAAAGGACTTTAATCTCTGGAATAGAGTGGTTAGATTATAAAGCTCAGTGAGTAAAACAATTTGGATGAGGTCATATAATGAGTTGTGGCAGATATAATTTGAGGTGATAGATTCAGGTTTTGGGAAGTAATATTTTATGTCCAAAAATGTGACCATGAAACTTCAAAAATATGGGGGTTTTATTCCAAATCAAGCAAAAATATTAAATTTAAGAAGTTGTCACTTGCCCAAAGTACCTCTATCAAACTTTAGAAACAAGATTCAAATTCATGTGTAACACATTATACATAAAGGATGTTTTCTCCCTAGGAAGCAATAGTTTATGAACAAGTGAATGTACACAAGCTTTGTTTGCTTCAGTCCACACAGGAGAAATATGCTGTGACCATAGTCCTCAAACAAATTGTCTCTTTACATTATGCTTTGCCCATCACTTGGAAACACTGACAAACTTCCAACTTCAGGTTTTTTTGAACCAAATGACTATATTACATGGATTCTAAGAAGTACAGTTTTTATTTACATTTTGATATCTATGAAGTTACGATGTGCCTTACAAGCACCGTTGACCAAGCATCCATCATGGCCTAGCTGTCGTTTTGTGGGTGTGCACATCAAAATTTACAGAATGAGATTTCTGTTTCTAATGACAGAATAAGACTGGCACTGAATTAATCTTCCATCTGAAAAGTTGTCCTAATTTTTGAGCATCTCTTGTTAGCCATTAACATGTGCATCACAGGTCTGAGCTCCCTGAGACAAGAAAATAGACAAGCTGCACCACACTTAGCAGACAGTAAACCTTCTAAGTTGAGCAGAGAATAGAAATACTAGTCATGCCAAATGCTATGAGAGATTTCATTTCAGATGCAGAAAGCATGTACATACCTTGTAAGTGTAAGAAAGGAATAAGTTTCGTTTTCACATAGAGACAGCATGGAATAAGGGAACTGGAGGCAAAACCAGTTTAAACAAGCCCCAGACAAAGAGAAGAGAGTATCTGCCTGCTCCTTATATGGAAAAGTAACCATAGTTACTGGAATGTAAAGAGATATTGAGGTAATATCAGAGGCGTGAACTCACAGCTAAAAAAAAATAAAAATTTGGGGGGGATAGGCTGATCAGTTCAAAATCTCAATAATGAGCTAGTTGGCTCTCTGGGATTGGCTGATCAGTTCAAAATCTTAATAATGAGCTAGTTGGCTCTCTAGGATTGGCTGTACAAATTAAAATCTCAAAAGATGAATTAGTTAGTGTTCTTGGATAGGCTGTAACCTCTTTAGTACCTAGTCAATGGGGAAACAGGGGAGGGACTTGCGAATTAGGAGCAGGAGATTTAAAGATCGCCATTCTCTTCCTCTGGCGTGCCAGCCTTCCATGTGTTTGGCTGGATGCCCTATCTTGCAAGATCGTAAATAAATTCTTTTCTCCTCCAGAACCGAAAGAGCGTTTATTCCCTTACAGGTACCACTTTATTTCTGACATAAGTAACCCAGGGATCCAGCTAAGAAGCATTAAGGTCACATTTTTGGAGCAAGCCCACATCCCAGGACAAGTACCACTCTATATATGCCCTACCCAACCAACCTAAAACCTGCCCTTCAGAGAGCCAAAACAAGTCATCAGAACAAAGTGTGTTTCCAAACAAAACTTAACATTCCTCAACAGAAGGCAACTTAATTCCAGATACCTTATATTGTACCATGCACAATTTTCAGCATAAATAACAAATACTAAACAAGAAAAACAGAAAAACTGTGAAACATATTCACAAATAAATGTGGCCAATATAAACAAATGCCAAGTTGATGCATGTGTAGGAATTAGCAGAATTAGAACTCTAAAATAGCTATTATAATTATATTAAGGACTTATCAAAAAAAAAAAAAACATGTTTTGGGTGGTTTTGTGATTAAATAGACGTAGAATGCCAGTGGTGATATGGAGATTATGAAAAAGGACCACATGAAAATTCTAGAACTGAAAAAGCACATACCTTAAGAGAAAAAAAATCACAGCAGGGTCTAAATATGAGACTGGAGATGGAAGAAGAAAGGGACATAGAGTTGGAAGACCAATTCATAGAAACTGTCTAATGTGAATAATCAAAAGAAAAAGGAGTGGAACCAAAAACAATAGACAGGCCTCACAGACCTGTGGAAATACAAATTAGTTAAAATACACATTATGGGTGTAGGGAAAAATAAATCAATAATAGTTAGGAATTTACCAACTTGGTGAAAACCTCCACTTAAAGATCAAGATGTTCAACAAATTTCAAACAAGTTAGACACAAAGAAGACTCTACCTAGATGCAAACTATTCAAAATACTGGAAACTGATAATGAGAAAACCTGGAGGAAATGTCACTTAGACACAAGAGAACAAAAATGCAAATGATGGCTACCATATCAGAGACAAAGGTAGATAGAAGACAGTGGAATAACATTTTAAAATTTCTTCAAAAAATTAGAAAAGAAAAAAAAAACAGAATTTTATATTCAGGAAAAATACTCATCATGAAAGGAGGTAAAATTAAAATATCATCCAGTTAGAAAGCTGAGTTAATTTGTGGCCAAGAAAATTGTACTATAAGAAGTAAAAAAGCAATGAAGAACCTAGGACAAGGTAAATAATTGGGTAAATATAAAACTATATTATTTCATTTTAAAAAATTTCTTTAACAGGCAAGTGACTATTTCAAGTCAAATAAAATGTCAATGTAATGTATGGTTTATAAGATATGCAGAAGTAAAAATATATATGACAAAACAACACAAAGGGCAGGAGGAGATATGTACTTATACTGTCACATATGAAGTATAACACAAAAAATGTGAAGTGGCAAATTATTAAGGTTCACAGTGACAAGTTAACAATATTTATTCTAATCCCTAGAGAAACTACCAAAATTATCAAAAGTGGCATAGTTGAAAAAACAATAAAGGAAATAAATATAATATTAACAAAATGTTAAATTAACACAAAAGATGTCAGAAAAAAGCGGAATGAAGGAAAAGAGGAACAGAAAAAAAAAGAGCATTGAGAGACAGAGAGAATAAACAGAAAATTGGTGGATTTATATGAATATACCAATATCAACATACCAAATACATCAATAATTATTTTCAATGTAAATATTCCATTAATTCAAAGTCATAGATTTCCAGACTACAAAAAATTGAAGGCCACTATACACTGTCTGTAAGTGGTGCAATTTAAAATACAGAAATAGTTACAAAAATATTAATCAATTAATTAATTAATAAACAATAAATAAATGAAAATGACAAAGTTACATAATTTGCAAATGATAAGCGTTAAAAATCTGTTATAGCAAAGTAGATGATAGAAAGCTAGTTAGCTAGCTAGCTAGATGATAGATTGATAGAGACAGATAGATATAATAGTTTATATGAAATAAAATTAAGTACGTCAAGAAGCATTACCAGAAATAAAGAGGAATATTTAACACAATGTGTTTTAGGGCAAATAGATCATAAATCAGTGAATACTTAGAATATATGAATAACATTATTAATGAACTTAATTGACACACAACAACTGAAGAATGCACATTCCTTTCAAGTATATATGGAATATTCGTGGAATACAGATGATACACTGACCCATAAAACTCCCATCAATAAATTTTAAAAGATTAACTTCACAAGGAGCATGTTCTCTGTCTACAATGGAATTAAATTAAAAATCAATAACAATAAAATATGTATAAAATCCCCAAATATATGTTGATTAATCACACTCTTCTAAATAACTCAAAGGGTAAAAGAAGAATTTATTAGGGAAATAAGAAAATAATGCAATTTTAATGCTAAAAAAGAAAATATCAAAATTAGTAAAGGGCATTTAAAGTAGTGTTTGGGGAAATGTATGGATTTAAACACTTACATGAGAAAAGAAAAAAAATATCAAATCATTTATCCAAACTTTCAGTTTGAAAAATTAAAAAACATTATAAAAGTAAATCCCAAAGGTATAGAAACACGGAAGTAAGAACAGAAATCTATTAAATAGAAAACATATACAGTGGAATGAATGGCATTGGAAAAGTTCATCAAATTTATAAATTCCTTATCAGACTAATTAGCAAAAAAAAAAAAAAAAAAAAAGAGAGAAAACAGAAATCACTCCATCCAGAAGGGAAGAGATATTTGAAAATTTAGTACAGGCATTAAAAGGATATTGGAGATATTATAAACAATTTTATACTAATACATTTGTCAGCATAAATTAAATAGACTGATTGCTTGAAAAACTACACAAATTACCCAGACACATATTAGAAAAGGGAGAAAATATGAATAAACCTATATCTGTTAAAAAGAATTCACAATAAAAAATTTCCCACAATGGAAACTAGAATCAATGATTTCACTGGTATAGTCTACCAAATATTAAAGGAAGAAATAGCATATTCATCATCAAACCCTTTCAGAAAATGCAGGAAGGTAAGATACTTCTCAACTCATTTTATGAAACCAGCATAACCCTATTAATAAAACTGACAAAGTCATTTTAAAAAAAGAAAATTGCATAGTGTTATCCCCTTAAGAATAAATGCAAAAAAATCTTACTCATATTTTAAGAAATCTAATCCATCATTAGAAAGAAAGAATAACACACCATTACAAACTGATTTAATCTCAGGAGTGCAAAACCGATTTAACATATTTCACACATTAAGAGAATAAAGGAGAATCCATAAGACCATTTTATAGATACAGGAAACATTTTACAAAATGCAACACCCATTAATGAAGAAAATTCACAGGAAAGTACTTAAAGAAAGGAACTTGCTTGACTGGATAAAGGACATTTATGAAAAAATCCACAGCTAACTTCGTACTAACTTATGAAGTGTTGAAAATGCCCACATCCCAGATGGGGACCAGACTTGGATATCTGCTCTTGTGACTTCTACTCAAAATGGTACTATCAGTCTAAGCCAGTGTAAGAAGGAAGTAAAAAGATATAAATGCCATTAATATTAAAAAGAAGCAGAAACTCTCTTAATTCCCAGATAACGTGTAGTAGATTTTGGGAACATACAAAAAAAAAAAAAAAAAATGCTGATATCCTACAAGAATTAAAAAGAGAAATTTGCAAGGTTGCAGGACGGAAAGCCCATAAACATGGCTCATATTATTACATACCATAGCAATATGTTGATAATGACCTTAGAGTCCCACATTCCTCGTAATTCCTGAGCTCCAGCTGTGCTCTCTCCTTGGATGCTGTGAGACACACTGCATACTCAGAATAAACTCCCCTTGTTGCCTTTACTAGTTTAAGGGGATTTTGTTGCTTGTATAAAAAAATGAGATCTTCCCAATACATTTATTTTACATTCAACTTAAAATATATTTATGTAGCTATAGTTTTTTTGTGACTTTCATTCTCTGAGGTGGAAAGAAAGGCTTTATTGCCCAAAAAAGGAACTTAGGATATCACATTTTGAGGGAGTAAGATGAAACTAGGTGTTTTGGGGACTACAAAAACCTTTTTATAACCCTTTAAACATCAGTTTAGCATGGATCCTGAAGGCAAAGCTAATTTGCTTACTTGAGGCTGTAAAGAAGCCAGAACAATTTCACACCCTCCCCAGACTACAATCTCCCTCTAACGACTATAAACACTGTATCCCACTAGTTCCATCCTCCAGAAGGAAAGAATTAATATTACTTAACTAAGCATAATCAGGATAACAGCAGCATTCAAATAAAAGTAGGTACTTTATTTGTTAGGACCAATTGCTTCTTCAATTCCTGTATTTTCCTTCAAGTTTAGTCCTTCCTCACACATCAGCTGATTCTAAGTTTTAAAGAGAAGGTGATAAAATGTTCTCCGTAGTCTGCAGAGTAAGTGGGAGGAGGGTTGCTGTAGCTCATTGATAAACAGTCACAAATTCAAGTCAGACCCCAATCCCCACCTCTTCCCATTGTTACCTTCTCCAGAAAGTGCTAACAGACACTTTCTTTAGAAAGAGAAACACTGTCATGAACCACAGTTTCTGCTTTTAATCAAAAGTCTGTAAAGAGTGTAGGAAGATGTGTTTCTTAAAAGACTCTCTAAATGGATGGGATCAACAACAAAGGAAATTCAAGGAACGGAACACAGAGCATGGTCATACTATTTGCATTTGTAAGCAATCAGAGAACACCAATGTCCCGAGACATACCGGTAAGGAAGTTGGAAACTACAGCAGTGCTTCTCAAACTGTAAGAAGCTTAAAAATCACATAAGGATTTGGTTGAAATTCAGATTTGCATGCAGAGATCTGAGGTCAGAAAGAGATTCTGCATTTCTCATAAGCTCTGAGGCAAAGATGATGTTGTAGTTTCATGGATCAAAAGTTGGAGAGTGGAAGCCTAGATTTTAAAATGCAGCTCCATATTCCCTGGACTTTATAATTTTAGCAGAGACAGAAGAGACATATACATAGAGAGTAATAAACTGCATCATCAAAATTTAAAGAAATTTGAGCAAATGGCTTAGAATTATGGTTTATTGGAAATTTCAGACATTGCCATCTTAGTGAACATATTTTGTCTGAGAATATTTTTCAAAGCCTGCTTTACATCTTTGTTTCAGAGACTATAGATCAGTGGATTAAGCACTGGTCTTACAAACATGTAGAAGACAGCTATTATTTTGGATTCCTCAACAGTCTTATTTGTTGGTAGTCTTACATATATGCAGAAGATGGTTCCATAAAATAAGGTGACAGCCATCATGTGAGAACCACAGGTGGAGAATGCCATGTGCCTTCCTTCAGCTGATTTGATCCTGAGGATGGCAGCAATAATAAAGGCATAGGACAGCAGGATGGTGGTGAGGGAATTGGAGAGGCTGAAGCCAGCTGATACGAACGTGGCATGTTCCTTGACATGTTTCAGAGCGAGAAACACAGCACAGTAGAAGTGGTTGATGACATCCGATCTGCAGAAGGTCAAGCAAAAGGTAAGGATGGCCTGGAAGAGACCATCTGAGAATCCATAGACATAAGGAAATGTGGCCAGGCAGATGCAGACTCTCCTGGACATTTTAACACTGTAGTGCAGTGGTTTGCATATGGCCACATAGAGGTCATAGACCATTACTGCCAGCATGTAGATCTTGGTAAAGAGGAGTGCAATGAAAACATAACACTGGATGAAACAGCCAGCATAGGAAATGGTCCTCTTCTCCAATAGGAAAGCCATCAACATCTGCGGAGTTGCATTTGAGGCATAGCACAAGTCTACAAAGGCTAAGTTAGTGAGGAAGAAGTACATGGGAGTGTGAAGGTGAGGGTCCAGTCTGATTAACATCATTATTCCCAGGTTGCCTAAGAGTGTGATGAGGTAAACAACCAGAAACAACACAAAGAGGAGAGGGTGGAGATCCGGGTGATCTGAAAGCCCCAGGAGAACCAAAACTGTTATTTTACTGCCATTTTTAATGAGCATCCTGAGAGTCTGTGCTTGCTGTTGAAACAAATGGAAATAGAGAAGTCTAGAAAGGGATAGTTCAGGTTAGCTGGCAAAATAAATAAACGAGGTTAAATTATGCTTGTTATTTCTAATACTTTGAAAGTACAAAGAGTCAGTAACTTCATTTTCAGAAAGGCAGAATTTCATGAAACCAATGCCAATTATTTATACTGATTCTGGTTCCACCAAAAAGAATCACCTGAGAGTGGCAAGGTATGTAACCTGTTTGGTTTTTGGTTTCCCAGGTGTAAAATGGAAAATAGGCTTGTCATAGGGAATAATATAGTTAATTCATTTAAGGTTTGTAGAAAAATGGCTGGCATAAAGTAAGCATATAATGAGTGCTTTTAGAAGTAGTTAACACTTTTCATAGCTGACCTCATCTCTCTACTTCTTTACCCCGAGATACTGGTAGAAGGGCAGGTAAGGTTTCAGAGACAAATGTCAGCATTCTTCTACTCCACTGATTTTCAAAGTCAAAGAAAACCTTATTTTAAAAGAGGAATACCCAAATGGTCTGTAAGCCTCAGCATAAGACTTAATAAAATTTCCTCTTGATTAAAAATAAAAATGACAAGGACACAAAGACTTACTTCAGAATCAAATTTGCACCTATTTCCTATGATTAAGGAATTTTCCTGATGCTTCTGTAAGCTGTAAAATGGAATTGAATTTATACCAGGATAAAGGAGGTGGAGACTCACTCCTTAACAGCAAATCTCCGAAGGACTGAGGAGTAGCAGAGACAAAAGTTACATCATGGATCACCCCTCTTGGGTTTAATTGGAATGCTCTGGGATCAGGATGTTAATCATAAGCCTCAGTGTATTATTGCAATTTCAAATTTACCAGTAGTTTATTCTAAAGTTCTAGGGAAGACAGACAAAGAAGTTTCATCTTGAAATTTTGAAGATTGTCTGCTTTTCATTTTTATTTTTCTTTTATATTAAAACTATCTCCTTTCCTAAAATTCAGAGCACTTAGCTGTGTCCTTTCTGGCCTAGATGCTTTGGAAAGGTTAAGCCATAATAAGCAGGACTGTGAAACAATGAAATTCAGCAAAAAGTTTGGTGAGCACCTCCTATCTGTCAAGCACTTTCACTCAGGTAGCTTAGTTGATTCCTCAAAATAACCCAGTGAGGTAGGTACTCCATCCTCAACTTTATTCTAAGGAATTAGAGGTTCAACTAAAAGAATAGTGACCACCTGACTTACCCACAGCCACATACCTAGTAAGAGCATAGTCATATTTGAATTCCTGTTTTCATAGCATGAGTAGAATGCTTTCTCAATTGTAAGCAGTTACAATTCCTTGTCCTGTACCATATAATCATACTTCATCCTTTCTTCCATCAACATTTAAAAAATATTTCCTTCCTCACCTTCCTTCTAGTCAGCCTTCTTATTCTTACAATATCCAAGGTGCCCTTGAAAATAAGAAATTTTGAGATTCAAGTCCTCTAAATTGAAGTCTCTCTGCCTCCACAAAACTGAGCTTGACGTCCACCTCCACTCCCAGGTGGCTGTAGCACTCTGCTGTCATCCACGACAAAGTAGGTGACACAATGTTTGGTAATTAAAAGTGTATGTGGAGGCTGTCGGGGGCAAGATGTCAGAGTGGTGAGGAGCAGAATTTCGTCTCTCCCTTAGAGCAGCTGGCAATTACCCAAGAACTATATGAAACAGTGTTTTTGGGGTCTCCAGTAACCAGTCACACATTGGACTCAAGTTTGGAATTGGAGGAAAAGCTGAGATCCCAGCGAACATTGTAAGATCCCCGGACCAGGGGTCTGGCGCCCCTCCCCGCCCAGACCTCACAGACTGTCTTGCTGCTGGCTCCCTGAAAGGGGGGGGGGGGGCAAAAAACAGCAATCTGCTGAGGGCAAGAAGGGAGGCTTAACCCAGCCTCAACTGCAGAATTAATTAACAAATTAATTAACTAACACTAGCTGCTGAGGTGCTAAAGAAGGGCTGGTCTCTGAGAAGTGGGGGCATATAAAAGCGGGCACCCATTCCCAGACTCCAAAAAAGCCATTTTTTTCCCCTACATTTTGTCCCTTCTGGCTTCTCACTGATCCCTTATCTTTTTGCATTTCAATAGCCCCCAGCAGGGGTGGAACTGAAGCTCTGGGAGAGTAATTATCAGAAAATAGCCCAAAGCATATCTTTAAATGCTCTATTCTGACACTGACAAAACTTCCAGGCTGGGAAAGACTTAAAAGAGACTCTTTTTTTTTTTTTTCTTTTTTCTTTTTCTTGTTTTTCTTTTCTAATTTTTTTTAAATCTAAAATTAATATATGTGGTTATTTTCTATCAGAAAGCCCAGGTTAAGGGACTAGGCTGGGCTTGTGGGGAGACAGAGCACCCACAGTGTCTTTGAGTTCCATATTCACTACTGAAGGCCTCCATCTCCGTCTTTAATTGGCAACTCAGGCTGACCAAGGAATCTACCTGGAGAGGCCCCAAAGAGGAGAGGGGAGAAGGGAATAGTGCTCCTGAGAGACAACTGGAATTCTGAGGATTGGGAGAGTGGAAGGAGGTCCTGCTCAACTGGCAGTCCTCCTTCTGGGAACTCAGACCCCAGGGGCTGGAATTCAGATTCCAGCTTCAGTAAGCCATGCCCCCTACAGGATCAGAGTCACCAGGAGAACTAAAGTCCTCATACCTCCTTACACTGGTGGGGGAGCTGCAGGCTGGCAAGCACCACCTGCTGGGCAGGAGAGGAAAAGCACGAGTTCTAAAGGCCTCATAGGAGGGTCTCATTCTCAGGAAAACTCCATACCCTCCCAATGAGACCTGGGCCTCACTAGACTAGGAAAATCTGACTAGGGTCAACCATATCTGAGGAGACCCACTCTCAAAAAGGTTGCATAGAGGCAGAGCAAGAAACAGAAAAAACAAGAGGGGAAAAATTCTGATCAACTAAATAGAACCTAAGTTAGAGGTCTAGAATAAGATGAACTGAATAACAGAGGCCAGAGAACAAAGCCAACCAACAAGAAAACCACTAGGTAAAAGACAGAAAACAAGCTCCAAAATAAACTAATCAAGAAAATCAGATGACTAGACAACTTAAGATAACAAGCCATACCAGGAAACACGAAAACATGGACCAGCCAAAGGAACAAACTAATAGCTCAGCTGAGACACAGGAGTGCAGGCAACTAATGCTAAATAAATTTGATGAAATGAAGGATGATATAGCAAAAGAGTTGAAGGATATAAAGTAGACACTGGATGACCATAAAGAAGAATTCATAAACTTAAAAAAACAAATGGCAGAACCCATGGGAATGAAGGCCACAATGGAGGAGATGGAAAACACAATGGAGGGGCACAACAGTAGATTTGAACAGGCAGAAGAAAGGATCAGTGAACTGGAAGACAGGTCATTCGAATTCATACACACAAAAGAACAGATGGTGAAAAAAATGGAAAAATATGAGCAGGGTCTTAGGGAGCTGAGTGACAACATGAAACACACAAATATACATGTTATGGGTATCCCAGAAGGAGAAGAGAGGGGAAAAGGGGCAGAAAGAGTAATAGAAGACATATTCACTGAAAATTTCACAACTCTTATAAAAGACAGAAAATTAGAGATTCAAGAAGTACAACGTACCCCAAATAGAATAGATCCCAATAGACCTACTCCAAGACACTTACTGGTCAGATTGTCCAATGTCAGAGACAAAGGGAGGATTCTGAAAGCAGCAAGAGAAAAGTGATCCATCACATACAAGGGAAGGTTGATAAGACTATGTACAGATTTCTCTGCAGAAACCATGGAGGCAAGAAGACAGTGGCATAATATATTTAAGATACTGAAAGAGAAAAACTGCCAACCAAGATTTCTATATCCAGCAAAACTTTCCTTCAAAAATGAGGGAGAGATTAAAACATTTCCAGACAAACAGACACTGAGAGAGTTTGTGAATAAGATACCGGCACTACAAGAAATACTAAAGAGAGTGCTACAGGCTAATAGGAAAAGACAGGAGAGAGAGAGTTGGAGAAGAGTGCAGAAATGAAGATTATCAGGAAAGGTAAAAGGAGAGGAAAAAATAAGATATGACATATAAATTCCAAAAAACAAAATGGTAGTAGAAAGTACTGCCCTTACAGTAATAACACTAAATGTAAATGGATTAAACTCCCCAATAAAAAGACACAGACTGGCAGAATGGATTAAGAAACAGGACCCATCTACATGCTGTCTACAAGAAACTCACTTTAGACACAAGGACAAACATAGACTGAAAGTGAAAGGTTCGAAAAAGATATTTCATGCAAATAACAACCAGAAAAAAGCGGGAGTAGCTGTATTAATATCAGACAAGTTAGACTTCAAAAGCGAAACAATTAAAAGAGACAAAGAAGGACACTATATATTAATAAAAGGGTCAATTCATCAAGAAAACATAATAATCATAAATATTTATGCACCAAGCCAGAATGCCCCAAAATTCATGAGGCCAACACTGCAATCACTGAAAGAAGAAATAGATACCTCTATAATAATAGTTGGAAACTTCAATACACCACTCTCATCAATGGATAGAACATCTAGACAGAGGATCACTAAAGAAACAGAGATGTTGAATTGTATGACAAATGAACTAGACTTGACAGACATTTATAGAACACTACATCCAACAACAGCAGGATACACTTTTTTCTCAAGTGCTCATGGAACATTCTCTAGGATAGACCACATGTTGGGTCACAAAGCAAGTCTCAACAAATTTAAAAATATTGATATTATGCAAAACACTTTCTCAGACCACAATGGAATGAAGCTGGAAGTAAATAAAAGGCAGAAGGTCATAAAATTCACAAACATATGGAGGCTAAACAACTCCCTCTTAGAAAACCAGTGGGTAAAGGAAGAAATCACAAGAGAAATTAGTAAATACCTCAAGGCAAATGACAATGAAAACACAACTTATCAAAACTTATGGGATGCAGCAAAGGTGGTGCTGAGAGGGAAATTTATTGCCCTAAATGCCTATATTAAAAGGGAAGAGAGAGCAAAAATTGAAGAGTTAACTGCTCACCTGGAGGAATTAGAGAAAGAACAGCAAACTAACCCCAAAGCAAGCAGAAGGGAAGAAATAACAAAGATTAGAGCAGAAATAAACGCAATTGAGAACAGGAAAACAATAGAGAGAATCAACAAAACCAGAAGTTGGTTCTTTGAGAAAATCAATAAAATCGATGGACCGCTGGCTAGGCTAACAAAAAAAAAAAAAGAGAGAGAGAGAGAGCAGATGCAAATAAATGCAATCAGAAATGGGAAAGGAAATATAACTACCGACCCTGCAGAAATTAAGAAGATAATGAGAAGATACTATGAGCAACTATATGCTAATAAACTAGACAAGTTAGATGAAATGGACAACTTCCTAGAAAAGCATAAACAACCAACATTAACTCAAGGAGAAACAGATGACCTCAACAAACCAATCACAAGTAAAGAGATTGAGTCAGTCATCAAAAAGCTCCCAAAAAGGAAAAGCCCAGGACCAGATGGTTTCACATGTGAATTCTACCAAGCATTCAAGAACGAATTAGTACCAATCCTGCTCAAACTCTTCAAAAAAATTGAAGAAGAGGAAAAGCTACCTAACTCTTTCTATGAAGGCAACATCACCCTAATACCAAAACCAGACAAAGATACTACAAAAAAAGAAAATTGTAGACCAATTCTTTAATGAATATAGATGCAAAAATCCTCAACAAAATACTCACAAATCAAATCCAGCAGCACATTAAAAGAATTATACACCACGACCAGGTGGGATTTATTCCAGGTATGTAAGGCTGGTTCAACACAAGAAAATCAATTAATGTAATACACCACATCAATAAATCAAAGCAGAAGAACCACATGATCATCTTGATTGATGCAGAAAAGGCATTTGACAAAATTCAACATCCTTTCCTGATGAAAACACTTCAAAGGATAGGAATAGAAGGGAACTTTTTCAATATGATAAAGGCAATATATGAAAAACCCACAGCTAACATCACACTCAATGGGGAGAGACTGAAAGCTTTTCCTCTAAGATCAGGAACAAGACAGGGATGCCCACTATCACCACTGTTATTCAACATTGTGCTGGAAGTTCTAGCTAGAGCAATTAGGCAAGAAAAAGAAATAAAAGGCATCCAAATTGGAGAGGAAGAAGTAAAACTTTCACTATTTGCGGATGACATGATTCTATATGTAGGAAATCCAGAGAAATCTACAGCAAAGCTACTAGAACTAGTCAATGAATACAGCAAAGTAGCAGGCTACAAGATCAACATGCAAAAACCTGTAGTGTTCCTATACACAAGTAATGTGCAACAAGAGGAGGAAATCAAGAAAAAAATCCTATTTACAATAGCAACCAAAAGAATCAAGTATTTAGGAATAAACTTAATGAAGAACACAAAAGACCTTTACCTAAACTTATCTACAGATTCAATGCAATACCAATTCAAATCCCAACAACTTACTTTACAGAAATAGAAAAACCAATAACTAAATTTATTGGGAAGGGTAAGGTGCCCCAAATAGCCAAAAATATCTTGAGAAAGAGGAATGAAGTGGGAGGTCTCACACTACCTGACTTTGAAGCATATTACAATGCTACAGTGCTCAAAACAGCATGGTACTGGCATAAGGACAGATATACTGATCAATGGGATCGAATTGAGTGTTCAGAAGTAGACCCTCACATCTATGGACAACTGATCTTTGATAAGGCAGTAAAGCCGAAGCAACTGGGAAAGAGCAGCCTGTTCAATAAATGGTGTTTGGAGAACTGGATATCCATTTCCAAAAGAATGAAAGAGGATGTCCATCTCACACCTTATACCAAAATTAACTCAAAGTGGATCAAAGACCTAAACATTAGCACCAAGACCATAAAACTCTTAGAAGAAAATGTAGGGCAATATGTTAAAGATCTTGTGATAGGAGGTGGTTTCTTAGACCTCACACCCAAGGCACGAGCAACCAAAGAACAAAGAGACAAATGGGATCTCCTCAAAATTAAACACTTTTGTACATCAAAGGACTTTGTCAGAAAAGTAAAAAGGCAACCTACACATTGGGAGATGCTATTTGGAAACCACATATCAGATAAGGGTTTAATATCCCGAATATATAAAGGAATCCTGCATCTCAATAACAGAAAGACAAACAATCCAATTAAAAAATGGGCAAAAGACATGAACAGACATTTTTCTGAAGAGGAAATACAAACGGCTCAAAAGCATATGAAAAAATGCTCAACTTCACTGGCTATTAAGGAAATGCAAATCAAAACCACAATGAGATATCATCTCACACCTACCAGAATGGCCATTATCCAAAAAACAGAAAATGACAAGTGCTGGAGAGGATGTGGAGAAAGAGGCACACTTATTCATTGTTGGTGGGAATGTAGAATGGTGCAACCACTCTGGAATACAGTATGGAGGTTCCTCAGGAAGCTAAATACAGATTTGCCATATGACCCAGCTATTCCATTGCTAGGTATATACTCAGAGGAACTGAAACTTAAGACACAGACATTTGTAAACCGATGTTTATTGCAGCATTATTCACAATTGCCAAGAGATGGAAACAGCCCAAATGTCCATCAAAGGACAAGTGGATAAACAAACTGTGCTATATACACATGATGGAATATTATGCAGCTGTAAGACAGAACAAAGACATGGATCATGTAATAATGTGGATGAACCTTGAGGACATTATGTTGAGTGAAGTTAGCCAGAAACAAAAGGACAGATTCTGTATGATCTCACTAATATGAACAGACATTAATGAACAAACTTTGGGAGTTAAAAGCTGACAACACAGGTGACCAGGAGATAGAAAGAGGGCAGAGATCAGCCATTTGATGCTGAAGGACTACAGAATGTTTAGGATTGATTGCATAGATCCAGAAATAGATAGCATAATACTGTGTTATGGTAGCATGGTATTGTAAGTACACTGAACAAAGATGTCTGTGAGTAAAGCTGAAAGAGGTGGGATAGGAGAATGTATGACACCAGAGGTAAAGATAGATGATAAAGACTGGGACTGTATAACGTGGCAAAAACTGGAGTGGCCAATGACTGTTACTAAATATACAAATATAAAAATGTTTTTGCATGTGGGAAAGCAAATGAATGTCAACCATGTAGAAATTTGAAAAGGGGATGGTGTTTTAGTTTGCTAATGCTGCGGAATGCAAAACACCAGAGATGGATAGGCTTTTATAAAACAGGGGTTTATTTCGCTACACAGTTACAGTCTTAAGGCCGCAAAGCATCCAAGGTAACACACCAGCAATCGGGTACCTTCACCGGAGGATGGCCAGTGGCGTCCGGAGAACCTCTGTTAGCTGGGAAGGCACGTGGCTGGCGTCTGCTCCAAAGTTCTGGTTTCAAAAATGGCTTTCTCCCAGGACATTCCTCTCTAGCAAGCTTGCTCTTCTTCAAAACGTCACTCACAGCTGCACTCTGTTCAGTCTCTTTGAGTCAGCATGTTTTATATGGCTCCACTGATCAAGGCCCACCCTGAATGAGTGGGGTCACACCTCCATAGGAGTATCCCACCGAAGTCACCACCCACAGCTGGGTGGGTCACATTCCAAGCAAATCTAATCAGCACCAAAAGGTCTGTCCCACAAGACCACAAAGATAATGGCATTTGGGGGACACAATACATTCAAACCAGCACAGATGGTATTCAGGAAAAAACATAATCAAAGCAAACTGGAGTCTATGGTCAACAGTAACATTGTAATATACCTCCATTAAGTGTAACAAAGGCAATATGCCAATGCTAAATGTATATGAGAGGGGGATATAGGGGAAGAATATGGGATTCTTGGTAGCGGTGTTATTTGCTGTCCTTACTAGTATATTGTATTGTATGACATGTTATTTTTCTTTTTATCATTTTTTTCTTATTACTAAAAAAAAAACAATTTTTCTTGTAGTAATCAGTATGTTCAAGTGCTGATTGTGGTGATAAATGTACAACTTTATGATGATACCATGAACAACTGATTGTACACTGTGGATAAATATATGGTATGTGAATATAACTCTATACAATTGTAGGAAAATATATATATAGGAGTAAAAGTGTTGGAGAAAACATGGTGAGAGGGATGATGCCTCACCAATATGGACTAACTACAATGTGTAAACTCAGCATTGAATCTTAGAACATAGCCTAACGTGGACATAATAATTGCAATAGTCCCTAGATTGTAAGCTCTTACAGCAGTTAACTCTATCCCTGAATTGTAATGCCTATCTCTAAACTTTGAGATGCTGATCCCCTAGTGTATAACCTGATTGGTCTCTGGAACAATGCATATCTCTGAGACACCTGAAACTCAGAGCTAGAGCTCTGCAGATATAAATGTCAGTATTAGTGCATATAGCCACTGTCAAAAAAAAAAAAGAGCCCGACTTCAATTAGTGATATGAATGAAGCAGGTCTGGTTAAGACCAGGCCAAGCCAGGCCAAAGGGTAAAGGTTGAAACTGATTGTGTTTTAAAACTTCAGCTTCCATATGAGACCAAGGGAATAGATATCTATTTGGTACAGGCTCTAAATTTTCTGAACGGTACAACTCTACAGTCGATTTCTTCAAAGACCAAAATTTCATGGAACTTTGAATAGGAAGTGAGATACGGTAGGTTAGTATAGGCTGGAGTGAAATAGTGACACATCCCAGAGTAATTTGGGCAGATAATAAAAAATATATTTACAGCCTCCCCCTCCCCAGCTCCGAGGATCTGGGGGAAGGTGCGGATGTGTTGGACATCCTCACCTGGACTGGTGTTGATGTTGTCACAAACATTGGGACTGGCGGTTTGATGTGCTGAGCCCTCGAGCATGGGACTTGTCCTTATGAAGCTCATTATCACAAAGGAGAGCCTAAACTTGCATGTAATGGTGCCTAAGAGTCTCCCCCTGAGTACCTCTTTGTTGCTCAGATGTGGCCCTCTCTCTCTCTAACTGAGCCATCTCGACAGGTGAACTCGCTGCCCTCCCCCCTACGTGGGACCCGACTCCCAGGGATGTAAATCTCCCTGGCAATGCAGAATATGACTCCCAGGGATGAATGTGGACCTGGCATTGTGAGACTGAGAATATCTTCTTGACCAAAAGGGGGATGCAAAATGAGACAAAATAGTTTCAGTGGCTGAGAGATTTCAAATGGAGTCGAGAGGTCACTCTGGTGGGCATTCTTACGCATTATATAGATAACACCTCTTAGATTTTAATGTATTGGAATAGCTAGAAGTAAATACCTGAACCTACCAAACTCCAACCCAGCAGTCTGGACTCCTGAAGACAATTATATAATAATGTAGATTACAAGGGGTGACCGTGTGATTGTGAAGAACTTGCGGATCACACCCCCTTTATCTAGTGTATGGATGAGTGGAGGAATGGGGATAAAAACTAAAGGACAAATGGGGTGGGATGGGGGGATGATTTGGGTGTTCTTTTTTTCACTTTTATTTTTTATTCTTGTTGTGATTCTTTCTGATGTAAGGAAAATGTTCAGAGATAGATTGTGGTGATGAACGCATAACTATGTTATCATACTGTGGACAGTGGATTGTATACCATGGATGATTCTATGGTGTGTGAATGTATTTCAGTAAAACTGAATTTAATAAAAAAAAATTATGACCAACCAGTTAAAAAAAAATGTGTATATGTCTCTTTCCTCCACTAGACTGTAAACTCCTTGTGGACAAGAAGTGACGTCTCTGCATCCATCACAAATCCTGTTAGTTAATAATTGATCAACAAACATTTGTGAATAAATAAAGAAATGCCTAATGTTCAGTTAATACAGAAAATATATAACAAATCTTGGTTTTCCCCTCTCAGGTATCATGTTTTATTAGGCACAGTTTCTTAACATCCAAAAATGAAATTCTATAAGGATATGATATGGAAGAGTGACTAATGTTTTAAAGGTTCCACAGGTAAGTAAACAGAATGGTGGCAATTAATTATACATAACAGACATTCAATACTTGACATATCCTATACTTTGGTCTTAGTACTTTATAAGCCTCAGCTCTCTAACTCCTCACACAATTACATGAGGGGTTTACTACCACTATCTCCATTTTACCTGAAATAAAGAGAGGTAAAATAACTTGTCCTGGTATATACAACTAGTAAGTTGTGAGACAGGGATTCAAAAAGGCCAAGAGATAGTCCTTGATATAGAGTTGTTGATAGTTTAGCAAAGAAATGTGACAAATTCACACAGTATTAACGTTCTCTGAGCATAAAGGCATTCATCCATGCATCCATTCATTCATTAATTTGTGTATTTAGCACATATTCTGGGAATACCTTCTTTTTGCCACTGTGCTGTGACTACTGAGAGCATAGGAGAAAGCCAAAGTGTGATTTGTGTTCTTAAAGAGTTTCTGCCTCATTGGGAGAGAGATAAGGCATGAATATTTTAGACCCCACACTCAAGTATTAGATTGTGAGTTTAGGAAGATCACATTGGAAACTGACGGAGAATATTGCATGCACACAACGATAATGCAAAGGGTATAATGATAGTTTATTAAGAAGCAAGTATTTATTGAGACAATATAGCCATGAATCAATCACACAATAATGTTAGACTAATAATACTGAAAAATCGTACAAATTTAATGCACCTGAGAGTAGGAGATCATATAATAAGATGGTATGACTTATTCAGAGAGATCAGCCCAGGAGGCACTGAAAAATAAAAATGGATACATATAAGAAATATTAACCTAAACAGAAAAGACCTAAAAATGCATCTTTACTATTTAAAGTTACCAGGGGACATAGACAAATCCACAGCCATCACGGAGCATTTTTACATATTTCTCTAAGTTTTATACATGAAATGATAAAAACAAGATCTGAAAAAAAAAAAAAAATCAACTGTACCCAACAAAATTCTGCTTGGATCAGGTCCCATCACTTCAGAAAATGCTATTCAGCACCACTTGCTCCCACACTTTGTACATCTCAGGAGGAAATGTCAAACTGGAGTGGGAAGTGGCCATGAAATGGTTGGCTCTGAAAATTGTCCAGAAGGAAATGTAATACCTGGAAAGCCTAGAAAGTAAAATCATACATGCCTCACATCAGCTTTGTTTTCACTGTGATCTCCCATATCAGCTCCAGGTTTGAGCCTGGCCCAGTCTCAGTTAAAACAAGGATTATGAAAGCATAAAGAACTGGTGGCAACTCACAAAGCATGTTAAGCCATGTGTATTGAACATTTGTAATGGTGACCAAACTAAGATGGTTTCTTCAGGACTATATGTAGATTGTAAATAAAAAAATCCTGTTTTTCCTTTCCATTCTCTTAGCCACCACTGCTGGATCAACATAACTGGTTTCCTGGGCCTTCTAAAGAAATGATGGACATAGATTCTGGAGAGATTACAAAAATTGATATTTATTTTAAAGTCAATTTCTATCAGAGATCCTTCAAAAAAAATACTCTATTCCAAGCTTCCAGATTATCTGTTGAAGATTTATTATGAAGCAATCATATTAAAACAGGTTATCTTGATGCTGATACTGATAAATTGGCTCTCAAATAAAGAATCCAGATACAAAAACCAATAAAAATTTGATGCATGACAGAGTTTGTGTTAAAAATGTCATGAAAATAGTATGGATTATTCAATAAATGGATGTTTTTCCCTAAGAAAATAGACTTAGACTTTGCTTTGAACCATTTATAATTCCAGAAACAATAAAAATAATTTTTAATATATTGGGAAAAAAGGAGAATATTTAAGTAATAGGAAATATTTTCTAGAGAAGATAGACAAAGAACAACCATAGAGAGAAAACTGATAACTTTGAACTACAATCAAAAGTGAGACTTCTGCACCACCAAATATATTATACACAAAATGTTACACAAAGAGTTTGAAGATACTTGCATTGCATATAACATTGAAAGGTTAGTTAGTACCCAGTACAGAATATATTAAGGATCTATTGAAAATGGATAAAATAAAATATAAAACAACCAGTTTAAAAGTGAAAAATGAAGACGGTCATCCAACTGAAAGAAGAGTAATCTTGAATTAACATAAACACATTTAAAAATATTTAACTTCATTCAAAACCTTAAACACAAAATGAAAATACATTTTATGTCCATCTGATTGACTAACATTTTGAAATGTGACAATATATTGTGTTAAGTAAGATGTGGAGTAAAAGAACTCTCATACACTATTCTTGGGGATGTAAATTAATAGAGCAATTTGACAATATATAATAAATTTAAGGATGTTCATATCATCTGACTCAGAAATTACAGTAAGGCGTATACTTCAGAGGAAATCTTTCAGAGGTATCAATGCGACTACACAAAGATGTTTATTGCTAGATTTTCATATTATAAAGAAAATAGAAATAATGTAATTTCTCATTAGTAGAATGGATATATTGCCAAATATTTATATATTGACATAGAATGATGCAGAGAAAATTATTGCTGCATGAATCAGCATGGATAAATCTAATATTGTTTAATGGGGAATAAACAAGCTGCATATGGATACTTAAAGTTATTTCATTTAAATTAAGTTTCAAATCATGCAAAACAATACTGGATAATTGTATAGATACATAAACACCTAAAAACTGACATGATTCTACATAAGCTAAGACCATTAAATTCATAAAAGAGTTTGCTTCAAGAAATGGGTAAAGGAATAGCATCAGCAAGGAAGGACTCAACTATAATATCTTATACCTTTTAAAAAATATCTGCAACAAATAGGGCATTGTGTGAAGATTTACTAATAATTAGTTGTGAACACACATGTGGTCTTTATGTTATTTTCTACTTTTGGTTTTATGTTGTAAATAGTTCACAACAAAAAATTAAGCAATTAAACCATAAAAAGTTAATAATATAGGTAAATATCAAATATATCATAAGTGGGAAAGAATTTAAATTCCTAAGAGCAAAGAAGGAAACAAAAAATTGAAATACAGCTTAACAATATTTTAAATGATAAAATTTTATCATTTCAAAACATAAATGAAAAATTAAAAGGTAAGTGAAAGAAAGTATGACGTAAGAGTTGAGTTTGCAACTTCAAGAAAGAGTTCTTAAAATGAATAAGAAAGAAAACAACATAAGCACCAGAATTTGAAAATTTGCAAGGCTAAGAACTTAAGAAGGAAATTCACAACATACATTCAAATTAGCAGTAAAATATAAAAATGTTATGTAATCAACTATATATACACACTTATATGTATAATGCATAGACATGCAGCTATAGATGAAACAACAAAATGAAACCTATTTTTTTATGGAAAAGCAGTGATAATGAAACTGTGGAGAAGAGGAATCACATGCTTGTGAGGAAACATGTAGGCTAAAAAAGAAATAGTCTGAAGTCTTTGGCATCTCCTTCAAAGGCCTTATGAATAGTATAGAATGTAGATAAAATGGATAATTTCTAGAAACATATGAACCACCTACACTGACACAAAAAGAAATAGAAGACTTCAACAAACAATCACAAATAAAGAGATTGAATCAGTCACCAAAACCTCATAACAAAGGAAAGCACAGAACCAGATGGCTTCACAGAGGAATTCTACCAATTATTCTAAGAGGAATTAATATCAATCCTGCTCAAACTCTTCCAAAAAGTTAAGAGAAGGGAACACTACCAAACTCATTATATAAAGCTAACATCACCCTAATACAAATCCTGAGAAAGAAACTAAAAGAAAAGAAAATTACAGTCCAATCTCCCTAATGAATACAGTTGCAGAAAACTTGAACAAAATACTTGCAAATCAAATTCAACTGCACATTAAAAGAATTATACACCATGACCACATGAGTTTTATTCCAGGTATGCAAGGGTGGTTAAACACAAGGAAATCAATTAATTAATACACCACACTTATAAATTGGAAGAGAAAAATCACAAGACCATCTCAATTAAGGCAAAAAAGCACTTGAAAAAGTTCAGCATCCTTTGTTGATAAAAACACATTGCAAAGTAGCAATCAGAAGTAACTTCCTGAGGGGCAAGAAGATGGCAGCATAAAGAGGATTGGAAGCTAATTAGCGCCTCTGGAACAAGTAATAAACAACCAGGAACAACTAGTAAATAATCTGGAATAACTTCAGGGGGACAAACATGACCATCTACTCATCATATACCAACCTGAATTGGGAGGAATGCCCAAGATCACAGCATAAAATCTGTAAGTAAAAACTGCAGACCCAAGCTTGGAGCTCCTCCTCCCACGGCCCAAACTGCAAAGCCTCACGGTGCTAGAGAACAGCACTCTCCAAGTGGAGAGAGTGAATACAGCTCAGCTGAGTTCCAACTGGGGTTTTAATTAACAAATGTGGACTGCTCAACACAAACTCCAAATCTCCAACAAGCAGACAGAGGTTTTTGGTGACACTAACCTTGGAGAGCCAGAGGACCTCTCTGGGAGGGAGGGGAAGCCCAGAGGACCTGGTGCTATGTGTGGTCCGTGGGTGAAAATGAGGGGGGTCACAGATCAGCCATGAAAGGGGTTCCCTGTCCCTTTTTTTGGCTCAATTGAGAAAACTTCAGCCATTTTCAGTTTGCAGTGCTCTGACCCAGACAACAGTGGAGCTAGCAGAGTCAGAGAGACAATTCAAATGCTAATGACCTCTACCTAGGGGGTGTATATTCCCTAAAAGGAAGAAGGTAGTGCCAAGCTACACCACCCACCTTCCATTCAGAACAAGACCCCAGAGTCTGGGGGAAAACAGCCACAGGCCACACCTCCTTACACCAGTCTGGAGTGACAAGCTGACAGGTAGTACGGCTGGACAGAAAAGCACAGTGACTTGAGGCCTCACAGGGTATATGAATCTTCTAAGACACCCTCAGGGAAACTGGATACTATGCATCCTTTGAAGACCTGAGCCCATTCTGGTCTGAGAAAATGTGATTAGGGTAACCAAGGAAACCAGATGCCTAGACAGCAGAAAACTACAACTTACATTAAGGAAAATGAAATTATGGCCCAGACAAAGGAATAAACTTACACTTCAACGGAGATACAGGAATTTAAACAACTAATGCTAAATCAATTAAAAAATTTAGGAAAGAAACGGCAAAAGAGATGAGTATAATGAAGGGGCATACATAAGGTAGAAATTGGAAGTTCACAAAAACAACTCAGAATCTATGGAAATGAAAGGACAACACAAGAGATGAAAGACACAATGGAGACATACAAAAGCAGACCTCAAGAGGCAGAAGAAAACATTCAGGAACTGGAGAACAAAACACCTGAAAGCCTGCATACAAAAGAACAGATAGAGAAAAGAATGGAAAAATATGAGCAATGACTACAGGAATTGAATGACAACATGAAGTGCATGAATGTGCATGTGATGGGTGTCCCAGAAGAATGAAGGGAAAAGGGTTAGAAGCAATGATAGAGGAAATAATCAATGAAAATTTCCCATCTCTTATGAAAGACATCAAATTATAGATCCAAGAAGTGCAGCATACTCCAAACAGAATAGATCTGAATAGGCCTACACCAAGACACTTACTAATCAGATCATCAAATGTCAAAGATAAAGAGAGAATCCTGAATGCAGCAAGAGAAAATATATTCATCACATACAAAGGAAGCTTGATAAGACTATGTGTGGATTTCTCAATAGAAACCATGAAAGCAAGAAGGAAGTAGGATGATATATTTAAGATACTGAAAGAGAAAAACCACCAACCAAGAATCCTATATCTGGCAAAACTGTCCTTCAAATATGAGGGAGAGCTTAAAATACTCTTTAACAAAGAGACAATGATGGAGTTTTGAATAAGATACCTGCTCTGCAGGAAACACTAAAGGTTGCACTACAGACAGAAAGGAAAAGACAGGAGTGAGAGGTTTGGCACACAGTTTTTGGAGATAGTAACACAGCAATGTAAGTACACTGAACAAAGATGACTGTGAGTATGGTTGAAAGAGGAAGGCTAGGAGCATGTGGGACACCAGAAGGAAAGATGAAAGACAAAGACTGGGACTGTATAACCCAGTGAAACCTAGGGTGCTCAACAATTGTGATAAAAGGTACAAATCTGTTTTTACATGAGGTAGAACAAATGAATGTCAACATTGCAAGGTGTTAAAAATGGGGTGGGATTGGGGGAAAATACAATCAATGCAAACTAGAGACTACATTAACAGAAACATTGTATTATGCTTCCTTTAATATAACAAAGGCAATATACCAAAGCTAAATGCATATGAGGGGGCACATAGGGGAAGGGTATGGGACTCTTGGCATTGGTGATGTTTGTGACACTTCATTCTACTTAGTTTAATGGTATCTTTCCTTTTGTTGCTTCCTGGCTGTCATGTTTTGTTTTATTTTTTTCCTCTCTTTTTTCTTTTTCTTTTTTCTTTCTACCTTCTGTGACTCTTCCTCCTTCTTTATGGAAGAGATGGAGATGTCCTTATATAGATAGTGGTGGTGGTGGTGAACACATAAATACGTGACTATACAGGTAACCATCGATTGTTTACTTAGGATGGAACGTGTGGTATGTGAACAAAATCATCTTAAAAAAATGAGTTGATGAAGAAACCTTGATGGCACTATATTGAGTGAAATAAGACAGGCACATAAGGACAAATATTGCAGGGTCTCACAGATATGAACTAATTATAATATGTAAACTCATAGACATGAAATATAAGTTACCAGGATATGGAGGGAGGCTAAAGAATGGGAGTGGTTGCTTGTTGTGAGCAGAGTGTTCAACTAGGGTGAACTTGGGCATTTGGAAATGGACAGAGGTGATGGTAGCATGTTGTGAGAATGAAGGACAGTGCTGAATGGTGTGTGAGTGTGGTGGAA
Source organism: Choloepus didactylus (assembly GCF_015220235.1). Lineage (NCBI taxonomy): Eukaryota > Metazoa > Chordata > Mammalia > Pilosa > Megalonychidae > Choloepus > Choloepus didactylus. Next base: position 51,804,139 of record NC_051327.1, read on the forward strand.
GGGATGGGATTGTAATCGTGTGTGTCACCAGAAGGAAGTATGGAGGATATGGGAATGTGTAGAACAGTGAATCCTGTGGTGGGCAATGTCCGTGACTAACTGTACAAATATTAGAGATCTCTCATGAACTGGGACAAATGTATGAAACTATAGCTAGAAGTCGATAATAGAGGGGCATATAGGAAAAAATATATACCTATTGCAAACTATATACTACATTTAGTAGTATTTTAACATTCTTTCATCAACAGTAACATACTACACCAATACTATGAGTCAATAATGGTGGGGGTGGTGGTTATGGGTATGGGAGGATTTGAGTTTCCTTTTTTTGTCTTTGTTTCTTTTCTGGAGTGATGAAAATGTTCTAAAAATTGAAAAAAAAATTAACTGTGGTGATGGATGCACAGCTGTATGATGGTACATGGGCAATTGATTGTATACTTTGGATCTTTGGATAATTGTTTGGTATGTGAACAATCTCAATTAAAAAAATTAACTTCCTCAACATGATAGAGGGTTTATATGAGAAACTCGGCACTAACATTGTAAACAAAGGTGAGAGACTGAAAGCTTTCCCTCTAAGACCAGAAACAAGATAAGGATTCTCACTGTCGACACTGTTATTCAATATTGTGCTAGAAGTTCTAGCTAGAACAATTAGGCAGGAAAAAGAAATAAAAAGCATACAAATTGGAAAGGAAAAAGAAAAAATTACACTATCTACAGATGACATGGTCCTATACTTTGAAAGTTTTGAAAAATTTGTGACAAACTACCAGAGCTAGTAAATGAGTTCAGCAAAATATGTTATACAACATCAATATACAAAAATCAGTAGTGTTTCTATACACTGGTAATGAGCTATCTGAGGAAGAAATTAAGAAAAAAAATCCGTTTACAATAGCAACTAAAAGAATCAAATAGCTAGGAATAAATTCAACCAAGGATCCATAAGGACCTATATTTAGAAAACTATAAAACATTTCAAAAATAAATCAAAGAAGACCTAAATAAATGGAAGAACATTCTGTGTTCATGGATTGGAAAGCTAAATATTCTTTAGATCTCAATTCTATTCAAATTCATTTACAGAATGAATACCAATCAAAATCCCAACACCTATTTCGCAGAAATGGAAAAGTCAATTATCAAATTTATTTGGAAGATTAGGGGGCCATGAATAGCCAAAAACTTCTTGTTAAAGAAGAATTAAGTTGGAGGACTCATGCTTGCTGATTTTAAAACATATTACAGAGCTACAGTGGTCAAAAGAGCATGGTACTGACATAAAGATAGACATATTGATCAATGTAATTGAATTGAGAGTTCTGATACAGATCCTCAGATCTATGGTTAATTGATCCCAGGTCCCATCCACTCAACAGGGACAGAACAGCTTCTTCAATAAATGGGGCTAGGAGGACTTGATATCCATATCCAAAAAGAACGAGCGAGGGACTCCATTTCATGACATATACAAAAATTAACTCAAAATGGATTAAAAACTTAAATATAAGAACCAGTACCATAAAACTCCTAGAAGAAAATGTAGGGAAGCAACTAAAACATCTAGTGAGAGGCAGTGGGTTCTTAGACTTTAATCCCAAAGCACAAGCAATGAAAAACAAATGGATAAATGGGACCTCCTCTAAAACGAATACTTTCATGCTTCAAAGGACCATCAAAAAGGTGAAAAGTCAGACAACTCAATAGTAGAAAATATTTGGAAACCACTTATCTGACACAGGTTTGATATCCAGAATGTATAAATAAATCTTACAAGTAAAAAAAAGACAAATGACCCAATTTTAAAATGGGCAAAAGACATGCATGGACATTTTCCTAACAGGAAACAGAAAAGGCTAAAAAACAAATTAGAAGATGCTCAACTTCACTAGCTATAAGGGAAATGCAAACCAAAACCACAAGATATCATTTCACACCTATTAGAATGGTTCCTCTTCAACAAATAGGAATCTACAAGTGTTGGAGAGGATGTGGCCAAATTGAAACACTTATTCACTCCTCCTGGGAAAGAATGGTGCAGCCACTGTGGAAGACAGTTTGGGGGTTCCTCAGAGTTATCTATAGAACTACCAAATGATCTGTCATCCCACTATTAGGTACATATGCAGAAGAACTGAAAGTAGGGAAGCTAATAGACATTTACACAACAATGTTCACAGTAGTATTATCCACAGTTGCCAAAAGACAGAAACAACCGAAGTGTCCATCAACCAATCAATGTATAAACAAAATGTGGTATATACATATGATGAAATATTATTCTGCAGTAAGAAGAATGAAGTCATGAAGCCTGTGACAACACAGATGAACCTTGAAGACAGTATGCTGAGTGAAATAAGTCAGACACAAAAGACAAATATTGTATGATCACACTAATAAGAGCTAATTATTATAAGTAAACTCATAGAGTTCAAATCTGGAATATGGGCTTCAAGGAGATAGAATGAGGGTAAAGAATATAGGGCAGACACTTAATGACTGCAGAATCTGTAACTCAGTGGAATTTAAATGTTTGGAAGTGAATACAGGCAATGGTAGGACAATATGGTCAGAGCATATGACAGCACTGAATTATACATGTGATTGTGTTTGAATGGGGGAAGTTTAGAGGCATGTACGTCACTAGAAGAAAATATGGAGGATAAAACTTGGGGCTTTATAACAAAGTGAACCCTGTAGCAATGACTCTGATTAATAGTACAAATGTAAAAATGTTCTTTCATGACATAGAACTAATGTATGTCATTATTAAAAGGCATTAATAATAGAGTGGTTTATGGGAACAATGCACCTTTTGCAAACCAAGGACTATAGTTAATAGTAATATTTTAATATTCTTTCATCAATACAAATGTACCACCCTAATGCTAGAGGTCAATAATGGGGGAATAGGGATATGTTTGTGTGTGTGTGTGTGTGTGTGTGTGTGTGTGTGTGTTTGCCTAATAAAAATGTTCTAAAATTGATTGTGGTGTTGAATGCACAAATATGTGATGATACTGTGAGCCATAGATTATATACTTTAGATGGATTGTATGTTATGGTAATATATCTCAGTAAAACTGCTAAAAAAAAGGCTTCTGCAGAGCTCATTGTTCTGGAAATATCATTCCAAAGATGTATTTAGGAGAAATAATAAGAGATGTACCCAAAAGATCTTCCTTGGTAGATAATCTGTATAAAAGAATAAAAACACACCTGCTGTGGTTGGCAGGTTTGTAAAATACTTGGGAAATTATTAAATACCATAAAATGTAATATGTTGTCTTTACCATAGCATGTCATAATTCTCTTTTATAACTTTGCACAAGTATGAGTACTAAAGATGAATGGCCTGTTCTTTCTTAGTTTTATAGAGCAATAACAGTACCTTCTAGTTTGTCTTTCAATTTCAATATATTTTTGTGTGATTTAATTCACTGTGATGCCACTGTACTCAACCAAATAATTTGACACATTCTTCCAACTTCCATGAGTGAGTTAATAAAGACAAATTTACTCAAAGACAAAAAATGATTTGGTAAAATGCTGACAAATATATCAGATAATGAAGTTATATTATGTGCCTTCATCCAAAGAAGCAGCCTTCCTTACTTAGCATACAATTTCTTTTGAATAACTTCCCTTATTGTTCTTTTAACATCTTTGTTCCTCAGGCTATAGATAAAAGGATTTAACAAAGGACTCACAAAGATATAAAACACAGCTACAATTTTCCCCTGTTCTAAAGATATCTCAGAAGTGGGCTTCAAATACATGCACAAAAGAGTTCTATAAAAAACGGTGACAGACACCAGATGGGATGCACACATGGAGAAGGCTTTGCTCCTCCCCTCAGTTGAGTGGATGCCTAGGATGGCTACAAAGATAAAAATATAAGAGATGAGGATTATGGTGATAGAACAGGTGTGGCTGAAACCAGCCACCACAAACATGGCAGTTTCTTTAACATAGGTATCTGAGCAGGTGAGGACTAGGAGAGGTGGGTCTGCACAGTAAAAGTGGTTGGTTTCATTGGGTCCACAGAAGGACAGACAAAGCATCAGGATGGTCTGGAAGCCATAAATATAGGGGGCAGCAACCAGAGAGAAGCAGGTACGTCTGGACATTTTACTCCCATATAACAAGGGTTTATAGATGGCCACATAGTGGTCATAAGCCATTACTGTAAGCATATAATAGTCAGTGGTCACCAGAGCAATGAAAAAGTGGAATTGTATAAAACAACCAATGAAGAAAATGGTTTTTCTCTTGGATAAGAAATTTACTAGCATCTGAGGAGTGACAGTGGTGGAATAACAGACATCTACAAAGGAGAGGTGACTGAGGAAGAAATACATTGGAGTGTCAAGTTTTGTGTCACTTCTGATTAACAAAATCATGGTCATATTGCCAGTTACTGTGGTAAGATGGATGAGTAGGAATACTGCAAAAAGAACAGGTTGCAACTCAGCGTCATCTGTCAGTCCCAGGAGAATAAACTCAGTAACAGGTGTGTAGTTTTTCTTTAACATTGTATTTGTTTGGCTTCTAATGAGGTCTAAAGAAAAGGAAATGAAATTAATTGGTACTTTGTAATTTATCCATTACCCCCATCATGTCATCTGATACTTCTGTTGTCTTCAGTCAAACATGTAATTATATGTAATGAAAAGAATTATCTTATTAAGCATGTCATTTTTATTTTAAACATCTAAATTGATACAAAGCTCCTTATGCATAAATGCAGTCTTTCTTTTTTAACTGGCACCATTTCTGGAACTCTTTATATTTGCCCATTTACAATTTCCTTGAACATGGGGATGAAAACATTACTCTTTTTTAAAATTGCAGTCATTTGTTTTTGGCATAACTTTTGATGGGATATCTAATGTATTAGACTTAAAACTCACCTATGCCATGAGCAGCTGAATAGACTTGGGCATAACTGAAACTGATATACGGTGCACATCCTTGTAGAACTGGGATCTCCTTTCCTGCTCCTCTGAACATCTTCAAGCTCTTCCCTCACCCTACAATGTTGTCCATTTCCCCACTCTAGTCTATGTCCGTTGACCTCTAATCACCAAATCTTACCTAACTTTCAAGACACAGCTCAGGATCTCCTCATCTTTATATGATTTTCTGTGTGTTCTTGAGGGACAAATAATTGTACTTTGGAATGAAAGAAATCTTACCATTTTTATGTGTAAAGCACAGACCTATGCACAGCCTATAAACAAAAGTATATCTACCTCTACCTCTATATATCTATATGTGTATCTACCTCTATCTATCTATCTATCTATCTATCTATCTATCTATCTATCTATCTGTCTATCTATATCTGTCTATCTATCTATCTATTTAGAGTTAGGTAAAATTTTCATGGGGGAAAAATGGATGATTAGGGAAAAAATCATGTATAAATAGGTTCTCTTTGGGGACTAGAATGAAAAAAAAAAAGTTTGGGAAATATAGCCCCAGATCATACTAACTTGCTGCAACTCTACCTTAACCTATCTCCATCAAATCAATGAAAACACCATAATATGAATTCAACATACGTTATTTAAAGCATGTGCAAAGAGCATAGGCATACACTAATGATATTAACCAAACAATCGAGAAGGAACTTAAGATATCCTAAAGTGCATCTCCTGACATTTAGCTGGGAAGAAAGTAAGCAGAGAAATCATCATGGAAAACACCACATCCTCCTTCAATGGCACATAATATTATGTGCACTTTTTAAAATAGATTCAGTGGCAGGTTTGGAAACAGGTCACTTTGTAAGGTAGATTGTAAATCCATCACCCAACCTTTATTGTCCATTGAATTACCCCATTCTGTACATGAGGTCTTTGGACCTATTGACTAAGATAATAAGATGTGAGACAGGTTAAGTAAGTCAATAGATTCATAATGAATTTGCATTTTACTTTTGAAAGCTCAGAAGTTCAAACCAAATTTTATCATAGTTGTCAAATAGACAGATACCCATTTGTGATAGAATGAAGTCATAGAAAATTTAATGGAGTTAATTCACAATTCCTTCTTGTCTGCTCTTTATGTTACATGATTTATATGAAAAGCCACCTTGCTCCCATCACTTAGTCTGACACAACACAAAGACAGGCAGATGCCATTGGTATTTTTAATGTTTTTTTTTGAAATATTAATCAACAGTTAAAAATAGTATCCCCATTCATTCATTCTTAATTGTGAAAAAATAAGGTAATGCAGGCAAATGAACTTCCCAAATAATTTAACTGAGTATTTTATGGTAATAACTTTCACTTAAAGGAGCAGAACACAACATCCCATATGGTTTGATCAAGGACATCTCAGAGAGAAGCATTTGCAGGTGGACATAAATGGCTCTGTGGTGTCCCAGACTTTGTATTCTAAACATTCACCTTCACCCTGGGCTCTCTCATCTGAGTGCTTCTTGCAGATGCTCGGTGTCCGAAAGATTCTTGAAGATTGGTCTTCAGTTTTAACAAGGGTGCTGTCTCCTTTACATGTAGTCATGGTTTAAGTTGAAGGGAAAAAGTAATTTAGAGAAGGCATCTTGCTGAAATAAATTTTAATTAATTTTAGTCAGATAGATAGGTAAGTAGATAGATGGATGGAGTAACACAAAAGTGGCCAATTCATCATGAATAGGTCAAAGCACATTACAAAATATTATGCTTATAATTAAAAAGAGCACCCTCATTAGCTCAGAAGAAATCAGAAAAATTATTGAATACCATCCTCTTACTTTTGTTCATGAATGAAATTAGAACAAGAATGTTTAATATTGAGAGTCAATAAAGTGTAACAGTTATTGGGAAAAATTCTGGAACCAGAATTCCTTCATGGAAAACCCAGCTCCTCCAATTTCTAGCTGTGTGCTTTGGACACATTATTAATATTTTTGCCTCAGTTTCCTCATCCATAAAATGTAGTTAAAAATAGCAACTTGCTTCATGCAAGGGATTAATTAAGGTAAAACTTTGTAAATATGTATGTCATGAGGTATTCTTTAATAACTTGTAGCTACTATTATTACATAATTACAGAGTCAGGTCTAGTCCAGAACAAGATTCAACATCAAAATATGAGTTAATTAGAGACAAGGATTTTGTCCACTCTGTAGCTTCAGCCTCAGCAGCACCTAGAACAGTGTTTCCCAATTTTAGCCAGTAAATTATTGTGGATGGAATGAATGTTCTCTTAGGTCTAGTTCCCTTTCTATTATGTAATGTCATGCTATTGTAAATTTGTAAATAACTGTACTTTGAAAATAGGGCATATTTAGCTACTCATTTTAATAGAGGCAATTACTAATTCATTAGAATATGAATTTAAGGCTTTTGTTTCACACTTACTTGGCAAAGATTTAATCTAGATAATAAAATCTAAAATATGTCTAATCCTACCTGAGAGAGTGATTTCCCAGAGCTGTCATGGACTAGAAAAACCTTTAGTATCTATAACCAATTTATCACATAGGGACAAAATCCCTCGGGTTCAATTATTTCTAGCAGAAAGTCATTCCGACTATGAACATCCAATAATGTTTATCCTTCTGAAAATCCCAAACTCATTGAGGACATGATTCTTACCCACTCTCCAATATCATCAGGGAATGAAATCTCCTAAGAATGGTGAGGCAATAGGATTCATTATTTATTCTAATTTAAATTTAAACTTTTTTTTATTTTTGACTTGGGAAATATTATGTTCTTTGGTTTATAACATGTAAGAAAAATTGTATAGTATATGGAGAGAATATTGAATTCTGAAATTTCATTGGAAAATCAATTAATTTGATTTTCCATTAAATGGACTAGCCATTTGCTGATTCTGGACCTTGTACCATATCCTTTAATTTAAATATTATCCATTGGTGTATTTATATATAATATAGGTGTTTTGGTGATTTTCTACTTGCTTCTTCTAATTCCAGCCCAGATCTGTCTCTTGCTTTGTGCACCTGGATTTTAACCCCTATAAGCCACAACGAAAGGGCTCTTTGGTGACTGGTTTCCAACTGAGTTTGCCAATGGGAGTTGGGAAGGAAAGAGGAGGAGATCAATGTTTCTCTCATTCTCTTCCGGATTCATTTTGAAGATGTTGGAATGACTGAAGCCCTTCAAGATGAACTTGAGCCCAGGTGTATGTTAGAGAAGAGGGTGGCAAAAGTCCTTCTTCCTTGTTCCAGTTCTCATGGGACTTTCTATTGTCCTTCAGTTCCAGGGGTGGAAATTGCTTTTTGTATTTAATCTCCAGGTGCTTCAAATTCTTTGGCTGACTTCCTTAACTTTACTCCATTCTCTGCCTTTGCATTAAATCCTTTTCAGGTAAGCCATCTGAGTGAACGTTGTTTCATGCCATATCCCTGACCCAGGCCAAAGCAGCACATAGTAGTTAATCAATCAAAATGCTGTAGCAGCAGTAATAATTATTGTGATGGCAATTATTGTTTTTGTCAAAGACTTGGGATATTTGTAGCTCACCATTGTTGGAGTGTAAAGGAGCTATTAAATAACAACTCCTCTGGAACCCTGGATTAACTGAAGAATACACATAGAAGCCACATATTAAAATTACTGTCATTATTGCCTATAAATTTGAAGTTGAGAATGTGACTTATGAATATGCTTTTCTGTTCCTTTCTTTGACTTGAAATCACTCAGATGCAACAGAACAGCTAGATGAACTATTGCTCCTTCCTTCCATTTTCAGAGAATGACCAGCCTTGGACATATAGAAAAGAAGAGAACATTTTGGGTTCAAGCAATGCAGCTGCTATGACCATTTCCATGATGTCACCAAACTGTTTTCACCCTACTCAGGGAGGGGCATGGGTGGTAGAGAGAAATTGGAATCTGAAGTGTCCTCCAAAACTTTTCCACCTAATATCATTTAAAAGTTACCTTCTATTCTTTCTAACCTGTCTAGCATCCCTATGTTGATACATCCACTTGAACTAATTTAATTTAAACTAACCTTGAAGTAGATCCCAGAGACTAATGAGGGATTCCCTGTATCTTGCATTTAATAGATGAGAAGAAATGATCTTAGGTCATTGATCTGGTTTGCTAATGCTGCTGGAATACAAAACACCAGAAATGGATTGGCTTTTATAAAAGAGGGTTTATTTGGTTATACAGTTACAGTCTTAAGGCTATAAATTGTACAAGGTAATTCATCGACAATTGGGTACCTTCACTGAAGGATGGTCAATGGCATCTAGAAAAACTCTGTTAGCTGGGAAGGCATGTGGCTGGTATCTGCTTGTGCCCATGTTGCATTTCAAAATGGCATTCTCCAAAATGTCTGCATCAGCTTTCAATGGCCACCTTCAAAATTTCTGTCTCAGCTATAGCACTGAGCTCCTTATGCCTGAACTTATATAAGGCTCTAGTTAACTAATCAAGGCCCACACTGAACGGGCATGGCCACACCTCCATGGAAATACTGAACTGATAGTTTCCAACCTAATTCACACTAATATGTCTGACCACACAAGATTGCATTAAAGAGTATGGCTTTTTCTGGGGAACATAATATATACAAACCAGCACAGTCATCATGAGATAAATACTTATTTATATGAATAGCCATTATGTTTATAACCCTCTACCCACTATCACTGTTTAATTGTAATTCATTGTCTCTTCATTAAATATTAATTCAGCACCTAAAATTTTGTGCATATCTCTACAGGAGATACCAAGAGGAAACTGATATTATTTCTGTCTTCAGAGTTCATATAGTCCAGTAAAAGAAACAGAAAAGCTAGAGAAGGAGGCAAAGGCCATAAAGGAGGCAAAAACAATTGCCATGTAGAGGGAATACTATTCCAGCTGAGGACATGTCAAACACTGCTTTTAAAAATGCTTTGTGATTATGAAGACACGAGCACATTTATAACTGTTCTAAAATTGATCCTATTTATAAATGGGTATAGGGTGTTTTTGCATTTATGAAAAGCTACTACTACATCTAATGATTAACTCTTAAATTAGGATTCTACTCATTAGAATGTGACTTTTGTAAACACATCCAACGAGAGGCATAAAGATGTCTCATGGGTGAAGTCTTGAGGAATTCTTCATGATGAGAGTCTGAAGGTAGGCCATTCAGGAATAAATCTTCCCATTTTTGTGTCCTTTGGGCAGACTGAGAAATAACTATACCTTCACTAGTAAGTCTGACAAATTTTAAAATCTAAATCTGTATGACAGAAACATCATATTGTTTGATTTCTTCCTATTTCCTCTTATAAAACATAGGTAGAAGTTAGTAGTGACTGTAAGAATTGCCACACTAAGTCAAAACCACAGGCTGACAGACCCTGGTCTTTTCCTGACAAAGAGGGTCAGTGACTCGTAGGCAGGACCTGCAAACATCCCTCACCCAATTTACAGATCCATATTTAGAAATAAGCTAAGGATTAGAGTAGATGTACATGTTGAACAATACATGGAATCAGAAAGTTCATGAAGGAGTTACATCATTACCATGGCTAAATAAACAACTACTAAAAACCACTCCCCAGAGATTCAGCAAATAAAAGGACAAATCCCATTTTTTCAGAATGCTGCAGAAAGTAAAGACTGGAGAAAGATGCCCCAAATGTTGAGTTGAAGAAAGAGAGAAATTTAAGTTAGGAAACCTCCACCCTGTATTGGCCTGTCCTATTCCATCACCCTCACTTGGTCCCATTCATCTTGGAAAATGACCAGAGGGAGTGGCCAGAACACTTCCCACCTCCAAATCAGGGCACAGTCTATAAAATCTCTTACATCAGTGTGATAGATCCTCACTTATATCCAGACAGAGACCCAAGTCCACAGGAACCCAGGGCATGACTCAAGTGGTGGGGTGGGGGTGAGGGATAGAATGCAAACAGACAGCAAGGAAGAGCTTCCAGAGAATTAGGCTTGAATGGTAGAATCCTCTCCAATGGTGGCAAGTAGCCAGACAGAAACTCTCTGAATCAACTGTTTGGGGACCTGAGGGATGGAGGATGAAAATTCAAGGCCCAGGTCAGAGAAGGATGAGTCAGAGAAAACATGGACACACACTGTAACCCCTTATTTCCATTCTCCTCTCTTGAGCAACACAGCAGTTGGTGTCCTGATCTTTGTCTGGGAACAGCTGCAGACTTGGTGGCTATAGGAATTCACCTTCCCAAGTATAGGGCAGGCCAGTGAAGTGAGAGCACACAACCCCACAGTTTCAGCCCCAACTGGTCAGAAGCTGCTGGGTTCCAGAAAGTAAACAGCTTCTGAGGATGATAATTAACCAAAGAGCACCATCTGCTAGAATTTCAGACAGCTCAGGGGAAGACAGCAGGGCTTTCCATGCCCAGGTTCACAAGAGCAGTTCTACAACCTCTGCATGGGTACCCAGCCATGTTTTGGCTGAGAAAAAACTGATGACCCAACTGTCAAAGAAGTGCCCTAATACAAACCAAGGTAACAAATAAATCCTAGACACTTGAGAGAACTGACCATCAGAATAGTCATCTGTGACACCTTCAGAATAGTCTCATCAAGATAAACAGATGAACAGATATCATCAAAAAATCTCAAGCCACTTTAATACACAAAAAGAAATAGCCCAGTCAAAGTAACAAATAAAAAAAAATCAGAGGAGGCAAGGACTCTGGAAAAACTAATCAAAGATGTTCAAACAAATTTCCTGAATCAGTTCAAAGAAATGAAGACAAATGTGTTTAAAGAGATAAAGGATATTAAGAAAACACTAGAAAAGCATAAAGAAGAATTTGAAGGAATATATAGAAAAATAATAGACATTATAGAAATAAAAGACAATGTAGATGATAAAAAATATTCTAGCAGCAGATTTCAAGGGGCAGAAGAAAGGATCAATGAGGTAGGAGACAAAGAAACCAAATTTGAATAGACAAGAGAACTAATCGAGTAAAAATGGATAAATGTGAGGAGGGTATCAGTGAAATGATTGACAACACAAAGTCCACTAGCATACGGATCATGGGTATCCCTGAAGGAGAAGAGAGGGAAAAAGTCACAGAAGAATACTTGAAGAAATAATGGCTGAAAATTCCCCAATACTTACAAAAGACATAAATATGCAATTCCAAAAGCCCAAGGTACTCCAAACAGAATAAATCAGAACTGATCCACTCTTAGAAACATGCTAATCAGACTGTCAAATGCTGAAGAGGAGGAGAAAATTCCGAAAGCAGCAATAGAAAAGCAAACCCATAGCTAATATCATACTCAAGGGTGAGAGACTGAAAGCTTTCCCTCTAAGATCAGGAACAAACAAGGATGCCCACTGTCACCACTGTTACTCAACACTGTGCTACAAGTTCTAGCTAGAGCAATTAGGCAAGACAAAGAGGTAAAAGGCATGCAAATTTGAAAGGAAGAAGTAAAACTGTCACTATTTGCAGATGACATGATCCCATATTTAGAAAATCCTATAAAAACCATAATAAAGGTACATAATCTAAAAAATGAGTTCAGCAAAGTGGCAAGATACAAGATCAACATGCAAAAATCAATGGTGCTTCTATACAGTAGTAATGTGTTATTGAGTAGGTAATTGAAAAAAATGCCTTTTATAATAACAACTAAAAACCAAATATCTGGGAATAAACTTAACCAAGGATATAAAGGATTTATACACAGAAAACTACAAAACATTGATAAAGCAAATCAAAGAAGAAATGGAAAGATATTCCATGTTCATGGGTTGGAAGAATTGATGTCATTAAGATGCCAATTCTCCCCAAATTAATCTACAGAGTCAATGCAATGTCAACCAAAATTCCAACTACCTACTTTGAAGAATTGGAAAAGCTAAATATCAATTTTATTTGGAAAGGTAAGCAGCCTTGAATAGACAAAAACACCTTTGAAAAGAAGAGTGAAGTGGGAAGTCTCATGCTTCCTGTCTTCAAAACAATCTTCCAAACAGCATGGTTCCAGCATAAATACAGACATGTATTTATCCATGGAATTGAATTGAAATAGACCATAAGATCTATGACCAATTAATTTTTGACAAGGCTCAAAAGACCACTCAAATGGGACAGAAAATTCTCTTCAATAAATGGTTTGGAGAAATGAATATCAATAATGAAAATAATGAAAGGGACCCTTATCTCACACCCCATACAAAAATTAACCCAAAATGGATCAATGACCTAAATATAAGAACCACTACCATAAAATTTCTGGAAGAAAATGTAGGGAAACATCTTCAAGATCTAGGGATAGACAGTAGTTTCTTAGACTTCACAATCAAAGCACAAGTAATGAAAGTGAAAATAGATAAATGGGAACTCTTCAAAATCAAATGCTTCAGTGCTTCAAAGGGCTTTGTCAAAAGGGTGAAAAGGCAACCAATTCAATGGGTGAAATTTGGAAACTAAACTCTGATAAAGAATATATCAAGAAAACCTACAACTCAACAATAAAAGGACCATCAACCTAATTTAAAAAATGGGCAAAAGACATAAATAGACATTTTTCCAAACAGGAAATACAAATGACTAAAAAGCAAGTGGAAAGATGTTCACCTTCACTAGCTATTAGGATAATAGAAATCAAAACCACAATGAGATATCATCTCACACCCACTTGAGTGGCTGCCTTTAAGCAAACAGGAAACTACAAGTGTTTTTAAGGGATGTGGAGAAATATGAACACTTAGTCACTGATGGTGGAAATGTATAATTGTACAACCACTGTAGAGGACATTTTGGCAGTTCCTCAGGAAGCTAAGTGTCAGCTGCCTTATGGCCTGGAAATCCTGCTACTTTGGATATACCTAGAAGCTCTGAAAGCAGGGACATGAACAGACATTTTCACACTCATGTTCATAGCAGCATTGTTCCCAATGGACAAAAGATAGAAACAACCCAGTGTCCACCAACAGATGAATGTATATATAAATGTGTTATATACATATGATGCAATATTATTCAGCAGTAAGAAGGAATGAAGTCCTGAAGCATGCAACATGGATCAACCTTGAGGACATTATGTTGAGTGAAATAATTCAGACACAAAAGGACAAGTATTGTATGATCTCACTGATATGAAATAATTATTATATGCAAACTCATAGGCATAAAATATAGAATATAGGATACAAGAATATAGAATAAGGCTAAAGAATGGGAATTGGTAGCTTAATGTGTACAGAATGTTGAACTAGATTGAACTTAACTGTTTGGAAATGGATAGGGGTGATGACAAAACATCTTATTTTAAGAATAATTAACAGTACTGAATGGTGTGTGAATGTGATGGAAAGTGAAACAGAGTCATCTATGTCACTGGAAGAAAAGTTGGAGGTTAAAACATTGAAATGTATAACACAGTGACTCTTGTGGCAGAACATAACTGTGATGAACTGTTCAAATATTAAAGTTATTTCATGAACTAGAATAAGTATATGATGCTATTAAAAGAAGTTAATAAAAGAATGGCATATGGGAAAAATTTACCTACTGCAAACTACGGACTATAGGTGACAGTAATATTTTAATATTCTTTCATCAACAATACCAAATGTACCATGCCACATTTGTGGGTTGATAATAGAAGGAAAAAGGAGGATGTGAGGATTTGGATTTTCTTTTTTCTTTTTATTTCTATGGAGTAATGGAAATATTCTAAATTTGATCATGGGGATGTATGCAGAACTATGTGATGATACTGTGAGCCATTGATTGTATACTTTGAATGGCCTGTAGGTTGTGTGACTATATATCAATAAAATTGCATTAACAAACCAACAAAAATTCATAAAGTATAACTCCCTTATAACTTAATGAACTTAAATGAACCTTTACCAGAACCATCAATAAGATTTATGTTATTTTGTTCGAGAGGAATACACTTTTCATTACTGTCTTCATTTCCCTTTCAAACATTGCTAGGGATTTTATTCACATTTGTCTGAACAAGAATCTGTAGTTCTGAGGTTTTTTTTTTTTTGTCTGTTTTGTATATAGAGCTTTAATCCTCCACTTTTCTTGCATATTGGGGTTCTTTTCAATGCATCTGTTTTACAAACCAGTGTGACTTTTATTCATTTAATTATTTATCATCTTATATTAAAAATCTTTGTTCCATTTTCTCAGTGGTCTGTCTCTTGGAAGGAGAGAGCAGTGCTGAAAGAAGGAGAAGATCTCAAAAATTTGGATGTGTGTATCTATAGAGATGTACATCATTTTGTGTGTCATGGTGGGTAACTTCAACTGAAAATTTCTTAGCACAAATAAATTGAGTTTGCATTTAGAAACCCTGAGCACTTCAGTGTGTATGTGTATGTGAACATATAAGCCTCCTTACGGAGGCAGATTTGGTTTTGTACCCTAGAAAAGCAATGTTGTTAATCTTGGTCCAAACTCCTGTGGGTGTGAACCCTATAAATAGGATCTCTTGAAGATGATATACATATATATATATGTAACTTTGAAATACATTCAAACTTACAGTAACAGTTGCAAAAACAATACAAACCCCATACACAGAACTCCAGCAAACCCCGATCCCCCTCCCTTGATACCCTGATCCACTAACCTTAACATCCTGTCACACCACCATTTCTTTCTTTCCTTCCCTTCCTCACTCCCTATCATCCATCATCTATTGCTCTGTCTTCTGAACATGAGAGCAAGGGGCACACATCCTTGAAGAAACAATATAACTCTCATATACATTTCCCACAAACAAGAACATTCTTTTATGCAATCACATTAAGCACAGCTAAGAAGTTCAAGAAATTCAACATTGATACAAAGCTTACATTCTATATTTCCTTTTTTTTCTTATGTCCCAGATGTGTCCCTTTGAGCCTCACCTCCTCCATCCTCAGAGCCCACCCAGGATCATCCTTGGCATTTAATTATCATAATCTATTTAGACTATCTTTTTTTTTTTTTTTAATTGTGGAAAATATACAGCTTAAATCTTCCCATTCTAACACCTCCCTAGCATTCCATTAGTGGGATTAATCACATTTAGAATGTTGTGATGCTATCACCTTCCTACCATCCATTACTAGAAATTTCCCTTCACCTCAAACAGAAATGCTACACTCATTTCTTAACTCCCCATTGCCCCTTCCCCCACTTCTCATAACCCATACTCTACTTTTCATCTCTATGGTCATATTCTCTGATACTTTCTTTGTGTTTACTGTGGGGCTTAAAATTAACATCTTAAATCTATAACAATCTTGTTTTTCTTTGATACCAACTTAACTTTGATAGGACACATAAACTATGTTCCTGTATTCCTCCATTCCCCCACCTTTACATAGTTCTTGTCAAAAATTACATATTTTACATGAGTCCAAAACCACTGATTCATCATTACAGTTTATGTATTTTAGATCCTGTAAGAAGTAAATAGTGGAGTTACAAATCAAAAATACAATAATATTGGTATTTATATTTACCATGTAATCTTTACTGGAAATCTTTATTTCTTCATGTGGTTGCAGCCAATTGTTTAGTGTCCCTTCCTTTCAGCCTGCACAATTCCCTTTAGCACTTCTTACAGGACTGATCTACTGGTGATGAAGTCCCACAGCTTTTGATTATCCAGGAATGTTTTCATCTCCACCTCATTTTTAACCTCCAGGTGTTTGTGCATTTTCTAAGTCTCTGATGGTTAATGACTTCTATTTGTATTCCACTGTGGTCAGAGAATGTGCTTTAAATAAATTAATTTTCTTTTAAATTTATTGAGGCTTGTTTTATGTCCCAGCATATGCTCTGTTCTGGAGAAAGATCCATGATCACTAGAGAAGAATGTGTGTCCTGGTGATTTGGGATGTAATGTTCTATATATGTCTGTTAAATTTCTCTATATCTCTCTCTCCTTTCTTTCTTTCTCTGTCAGTAGGGCTGCCTTTAGTATCTCCAGTAGGGCAGGTCTCTTGTTAGCAAATTCTCTCAGCATTTGCTTGTCTGTGAAACATTTAAGCTCTCTCTTAAATTTGAAGGAGAGTTTTGCTGGATAAAGTATTCTTGGTCGGAAATTTTTCTCTCTCAGAATTTTAAATATGTCATGCCACTGGCTTCTCACCTCCATGGTGGCTGCTGACTAATCACTACTTAGTGTAATGTTGTTTCCTTTGTATGTGGTGAATTGCTTTTCTCTTGCTGCTTTCAGCACTTGCTCCTTCTCTTCAGTATTTGACAGTCTGATCAGAATACATCTTGGAGTGGGATAATTTGGATTTATTCTATTTGGAGTTCACTGGGCATTTATGCTTTGTGTATTTATATCGTGTAGAAGGTTTGGGAAGTTTTCCCCAACAATTTCTTTGAATACTCTTTCTAGATCTTTACCCTTCTCTTCACCCTCTGGGACACCAATGAGTCTTAAATTTGGACTTTTTATTTTACCTGAGATCCATTTTGATTTTTTTCAATTCTTTTCCCCATTCTTTCTTTTTTTCTTTCATTTTCTGTTCTGTGGTCCTTGAGGACACTGAGTCATTGTTCAACTCCCTCTATTCTTGTACTATGAGTATCCAGAATCTTTTTAATTTGGTCAACAGTTTCTTTTATTTCCATAAGATCATCTATTTTTTTATTTACTCTTGCAAGTTCTTCTTTATGCTCTTCCAGGGTCTTCTTCATGCCCTTTATATCCTGTGCCATGTTCTCATTGTTTGTCTTTAGTTCTTTGATTAATTGCTCCAAGTATGGTGTCTCCTCTGATCTTTTAATTTGGTTTTGGGCTCTCCATATCATCTGGTTTTATCATATGCTTTAAAATTTTCTGTTGTTTTTGGCCTCTTGGCATTTGCTTTACTTGATAGGGTTTTTTTCAGGATATGGAGAAACACCAATCTCTAATTTGTTACATCTACAGTTTGGTGGTGTATGCTTTCTCTAACTAACCAGCAGATGGCACCCATGAGTCACTTATTCCCCACAAGTCAGTTCTCCCCAACTTTGTCTTTGTGGTGTGTGGGGGTCTGATTCTTGTGGGGTTCAATTTGTGCACCAAGTTTGGATGTGCTTTTGGTGCTGTCTGCCCTGAATGTTGGGTGTGCATCTGAGCAGTTAGGGAGGCAGGGCAGCTTTAATAATCAAACCTCCCAGGTGTTCCTGGAGACTTAAGGCTGCTGTAAGAGTCTAAACCTTCATTTCAGTCTCACCACCAATTGTCTCTGCTGCTGACCTACAAGTCCTTGGTATTGGTGTAGGATCCCTGGGATTTCTGAGTGGTTCACCCTTCTGAGCCATGCTCTTCCAGGACCTCTGCTGAGGGAAGGCTGTGACACATCACAAGTGTGTCATGGTCATCCAGGGAAGCCCTGGGCTGCTGGGCCATGCAGGGGTGTTCCCAGCCTGCTGTGAAGATGGCTGAATGGGGTGTGCTAATTTCCCCCTTTTCTCACAGCTCCGCCTTCCCAGCTCTGGGACAATTAGCTGTAGGTGCACTAAAGGCCACTGTCCATGGCTGATATTGAGGCATATGTGTGTGTTGTGGGAAACACTCCCCATCACACTGGGGCCCTTAGTGTGGCTCTGGGCTGTGGCACTAGCCCTGGGTATGAGCGTCCCCAGCCCACTGGGAAGATGGCTGCAAGGGGCATGGTTTCTTTCTCCTCTTGGCTCCCCTCTGCTCTCCTGTCTCTGAGACAATTAGCAGCAGGTAGAGGATGGGCTATCTTCCATGCCAGATTTTGAGGCATTTGCAAGGCCTGCTCCTGCTGCAATTCACTGCGCTGTTCTTGCCACTTTATTCACAGCCACTCCTGGATTTTTTTTTTTTAAAGAACTAGTCCATCTCCAAACACCAACCTATGGTTTCCACACACCACAGTGTGGTCACTGGACTTTCAGCCAGCTCACTCACTCATTTCAGAACACAGACTCCATTTCACCAAATGTATGGTTCCTATGGGTTTAGCAGAATTTGTCCAGCTGGTGCATCAACGGAACTGGTGTTCTGGGTTACTTTCTGGCTTTTATCTAGTATTTTTCACAGAGGTGTTTTATTGCCCTTTCTCACCTAGCCACCATCTTAGTTCTCCTCTTGGAGATGCTATTTTTAATTAAGGTGTGGCCCAACCAAATGAAGTTGGGTCTTAATCCAGATTGCTGGAGGCCTTATGAAGAGCAAGCCATAGGGAGAAGCCAAAATCCAGAAGTCACGGAAGCTTGGAAGCAAAAGGAGAGGACATCACCATGTGCCGCAAGGCTAGGATACAAGCCAAGGAATCCCAGGGATTCAGGGATTTCCAGCATCCATCATCAGAGTGTTAGAGACTTTGGGGAGAAAGCATTGCCTTGTGAATACCTCAATTTTTTACTTCTTCTAGCCTCAAACCATAAGCCAAGAAATCCCTGTTGTTTAAGTCAACCATTGTGTGATATTTGTCGTAGCAACCTCATAAACGGAGACAACACCTTACTTCCCCAATCCAGCACATTATCTGAAAGAAAGCTATACAGAAATTATAATTATACAATGTATATAATTTTACAATTTTTTGTGGGTCCTCTAGAATCAAATCCTGGAGCTATGTGTGATAATAGTCTGGTCTGGTCATAGATGAGAAAGATTTCCTCTTTTCCCTCCAGTTTCTTTAGTAAAGAAGAATTCAGATAGATTCATGAAGGGTCTCATGAAAAGGCTTTCTTTTCAATCTTTCTCAAAACAACAGGAAATCTTAAGGGTTAAAGTCAGAGGCTGGGGCTTTTCCTTCTCTATAATTTTGGAGAAAAGTTTTGTGCATGTGGGTGATGGAATGTTCTATAATTGAGGGCAGGAGGTATTTTGTGAGAAGATCTCATAATCTACTGTAGGGGAAAAAACATTTGCCATCAGAGGGGAAAACAATGTGAAATCAACACTTATATTTGGGTTATAAAGGTTATTTCAGTTCCCTGACTGTGACATATATTTATGTGCAAAGCTAGTTAAAATCACCAATGTGTGTACCCCCTGGACTGGGCTGGGTTAGGATCAGCTGGAACCCTGGCATCAGTGTGACTACAGGGTCCATACCTGATTCCTATATGAATTCAGGGTTGATAACCACTGATCTAATTTTAGGATTTAGATTTTTCAACATGTGATTTGGAGAAATCAATATAAGCATTTTAAAAAGGTGTCAACCTTCTATGTCTTCCTGATTTTGTAAAATCTGTTGAGAAAATTAATGCTTGCTCATTATTTCAGTCCTGGGGAAACTTCTACCTAATTTACAATGGCTCAGCTTGCAATTTCTAACCATAAGTTACTAAGGTTTTGGATCAGACACCATTAAGATCAGCCTGAATGGTTATAACAAATCCTTAATCAATCTTCCTATCTCTAGAAGTGCTCTCTTCTGTATATTTTCCACATGGTAGATTTGCATTTTTGTAGAATCTGTGTCCACAAATCCACTGGATACATCAGAACGCTACAAAATCTACATACCATGAAAAAGCAACATTTGTTGGAGTTGGCAAAGATACCTCATGATTCATCCATCCATTCCACTAATCCTTACTTGTTATCTCCTATGACTCAGGCACTCATCCAAGTTCTGGTAATAAAGCACTAATAAATTTCCTGCCCTCAGGCAGCTAATATTTTAATGGGAGAGTTTAGACAACAAACATATAAATATACAGAATTGCAGGAAGTGATAAGTGCTATGAGGAAAATTAAATTATGGTTCAAGAAGAGAGAATAATTTGGAATGGAGCTAAATTAGGTATTTCACCAGGTGGCACCTTTCAGAGGAGGTGTTATTACAAGAGAGATGTGAATGAAGTGATAAAAGGAGTCACTCTATTCTCTGGGAAAAGCATTCTAGGTAGAGGAAATAGCAAGTGCAATGTCCTTGAGGTGGGAATGTGCTGATCATGTTCAAAGAACAGCTAGAAGATCAAAATGGCAGGAGCAAAAGGACTCAAGGATAAAGAGGTAGTAAAAGAGTTTGCAGAGGTAGATGTGAAGACATCACCCAAGCGCTGATAGACCATAGTAAATGTGATGGTTAGGTTCATGTGTCAACTTTGGCCAGGTGATGGTGCCCAGTTGTCTGATCAAGCAAGGACTGGCCTAACCATTACTGCAAGGACATTTGTGTCTGGTTAATAAACCAGCAGGCTGGTTTACTAAATAATCAGTCAATTGACTGCATCTGTAGCTGATTACATCAGCAAAGTGAGTGTCTTCCTCAATGAGAGAATTTAATGAGCTGATTTAATCCAATTATTTGAAGACTTTTAAGGGAGAAGAGAGAGAACTTTCACTTCTTCTTCAGCTAGACAGCCTCTCCTGGGGAGTTCATCAAAGACCTTCATTGGAGTTGCCAGCTCACTGGCTGCCCCATGGAATTTGGACTTGTGCATCCTGCCCTACAGAATTTGGACATCTGCATTCCCACAGTTGGGTGAGACACTTTTATAAAATCTCACATTTACAGATATCTCCTATTGGTTCTGCTTCCCTAGAGGACCTTAGCTAATACAGTAAAGTAAGGAGCTAAGATTTTAGCCCAAACCCAAGTGATGGAAAGGCACAGACCATTTTAGTTAGCGAGTAACCTGATATGCTATGTTTATAAGAGATCACTTCCTGGTGTTGGCCAAATAGAGAAATTCAAGCATTGAAGAAGGGGCAACAGTGCAGAAGCTTAGGTAAGAGATTATTTTATCTTAGATGACATTGGTAGCAGAGGAAATTTTGACAAGTGGTCTTCAGAGTGATTATATAATGTTTTGTAGGTAGAGCTGACAGGACCTCATGGTGGCTGGGATGTCTGCTCTGTAGGAAAGGGAATGAGATGAATAGGGATATAGGGAGGTAAGAGGAGATATGTCAAATAAAAGATATTTGGTGAAAAGCCAGTACAGATTTTCTGTTGTTACTCTGGTAAGAAGGTGCTGAGAAGGACAGGATACCAAGGAACTGGAGAGATTCATTGCTGTTGGAGAGAAAGTGAGAAATGCAAAAGAGATTGAATAAGTGTGAAAGAATATGGAACAAAGAACTGAGATATAGGGCTCTTCTGAGATGTATGGTCCTCAAGAAATATGTGCTTTCTCCAACTTAAAGGAGGTTTGCCTTTGGTGGTAATGGTGCCGAATTGACCCATTCCTTAAGCAATTGTGTCATGGTCTACATATGGCATGGGCCATGCTTGAGAATAAGGAGCCCAAATTCAATGATCTTATCTAGGCCACTAATGTAAATGTAGTTATGCTTTATTTGTTTGCAAGTTGTCCTACCTTCAAACAGTTAATTCCAAGAGGAAGGCAGAATGCCCTGGTTGTCAATTGGTGTAATCACATTTTTAACTGTGTGTCTTTATGTAGACTAGGTGAAAGAACTGTATTCTGTCCCATGAAATGAGACTGTCTTTAAGTTGTTATGAAAGGCAACTTTTTTGTTGCTAATTGGCAATTTTAAACAGATGATAAAAATAGTAATAATAATATAAGCATTTTCACAAGATGGTTTTTATAAGTGTTCATGCTTGTGAAAACACATTGATTTGTAGTTAAAATTGATATATTTTGTGCATGTAATACTATTTTAATATAGCTAAATTAATATATATATATATATGTATTTTTTTTCACCTATCCAAAGTACATCTATCACACTTTAAAAACAAGATTCAAATTCATGTATAGTGCATTATCTATAAAGGCATTGTCTAACCAGGGAGCATTAATTTATGACAAAATGAATGCATTCAAGCTTTGTTTGCTTCAGTCCACCTAAGACTATTAGGCTCTGACCATAGTCCCCAAAGAGTCAAATTGATTATTTCTTTTCTTTGTGCTTTCATCCATTAATTGGAGGCACTGAAAAGCCTCCAACTCCAGAGTGTTTTTCTTTAAACTAAATTACTATATTGCATGGATTCTAAGGACTATTTTTTCTTCACATTTCAATATTGATGAAATCAAGATGTGTCTTACAATCACCATTCACTAATCATCCATCATGACCTATTGTCATTTTGCGTGTGACAAAATTTACAGAATGAGGTTTCTGTTTCTAATGACAGAATAGGACTGTCACTGATCTAATCTTCCAGCTGAAAACTGGACCTAATTTGATTGCATCTGTTATTAGCCATTAACATGTGCATCACAGGACCAAGCTCCTTGAAAGAAGAAAATAAACAAGCAGACAGTAAATCTTCTAAGTTGAGAGGTGTTCTAGTTTGCTAATGCTGCCAGAATGCAAAACACCAGAGATGGATTGACTTTTATAAAAGGGGGTTTATTTGGTTACACAGTCACAGTCTTAAGGCCATAAACTGTCCAAGGTAACACATCAACAATCAGGTACCTTCACTGGAGGATGGTCAATGGTGTCCAGGAAGCCTCTGTTAGCTGGGAAGGCACATGGCTGGCTTCTGCTCCAAAGTTCTGGGTTCTAAATGGCTTCCTCCCAGGATGTAGTTCCTCAAAAATGTCAATCTCAGTTGCTCTTGGGACATTTGTCCCCTCTTAGATTCTCTGGAGCAAAAGTCTGCTTTCAATGGCCATCTTCAAACTGTCTCACATCTGCAGCTACTATCTATTCTTGAAAGTGTCCCTCTTGGCTGTAGCAAGCTCACTCCTTCTGTTTGAGCTTACATAGTGCTCCAGTGAACTAATTCAGACACACCCTGAATGGGTGGGGCCACATCTCCATGGAAATTATCTAATCAGAGTTCTCACCCACAGTTGGGTGGGGCACATTTCCATGGAAACAACCTAATCCAAATGTTCCAACTTAATCCCCACTAATATGTCTGCCCCCACAAGATTGCATCAAAGAACATGGCTTTTTCTGGGGGACATAATATATACAAACTGGTACAAGAGGAGAATAGAAATACTAGTGGTGCACAATGCTGTGAGATATTGGATTTCACATGCAGAAAGCATGGAATACCTTATCAATAACCCAAGGACCCAGCTGAGATATCATTAAGGTCACATTTTTGGAGCAAATCCACATCCCAGAATAAGGGCTACTCTATATAGGGGCCTACCCAAGCCTAAAGCCTGCCCTTCAGAGAGTCAAAAAAGCCTTCAGAAAAAAGTGCATAATGAAACAAAACTTAACTTCCCTTGAAGGAAGTCACCATAATTCCAGATACCTTATATTGTTCCAACTGCCATTTCCAGCATGAATAACAAATACTTAACAAGAAAAAAAAACAGGAAAACTGTGAAACATAATTGCAAATAAATATTGTCAGTGTAAATAAATGCCAAGGTGATGCAGGTGTAGTAATTAGCAGAGAAAAGACTGTAAAGTAGCTACTATAAATATATGAAGGATATATCAGAAAACATGTTTTGGGTGGTTTTATGATGAAATAGATGAAGAATGCCAGTGATGATATGAAGACTAGGATAAAGGACCACATGAAAATTCTAGAACTGAGAAAACATATACCTTAAGGCAAAAATTCACAAGAGGGTCTAAATGTCAGATTAGAGATGGAAGAAGAAAGAATCAAAGAACTGGAAGACTCATAGAAATTGTCTAATGTGAAAAACAGAAAAAAAAAGGTGTGAAAAAACAATAAACAGAACCTCACTGACCTGTGGAAATACAAATTATTTAACATAAACATCATGGAAAGGAAAAAATAAATATATAATAGTTAAAATTTTACAAACTTGCTGAAAACCTCCACTTAAAGATCAAAATGTTCTACAAATCTCAAGCAAGTTCAACACAATGGAGGCCCTATCTAGATTCATCATATTGAAATACTAGAAAATGATGATAAGGAGAAAACCTTCGGGAAATGTCAGTTCTACAAAGAGATCAATTATGCAAATGACAGAAACAATGTCAGAAGATACTGGAATAACATTATTAAAGTGCTTTAAAAATTAGAAAAGAAAAATAAATCAACACAGAATTTTATATCCAGTAGAAATACTCATCAAGAAAGAAGCTAAAATTGAGATATCATCCAGTAAGAAAGCTGAATTAATTTGTTGCCACCAGACTTGACTATAATAAATAATAAAGGGAGTTTTTTTTTAATGCTATAGGAAAATGATATCTGATGGAAACTCTCAACTACTGGAAAAAATGAAGAACACTGGACAAGGTAAATATTTGGTTAAATATAAAACTCAATTTTTTTTGTTTTAATTTATTTGATGGAGAAGTGAATTTTCAAGCACAATTAGAGCCTCAGTATAATGTAGGGTTGATAAGGAATGGGGATGTGAAATATATGACACCAATAGCGCAAAGGGAAGGAGAATATATATATTTATACTCTCATATGTGAAGTAGAGCATGTGAATATGAAGTAGCAAGTTATGAAGTATAAGTACATAGTGATACATTAATACATATTTTAATCCTTAGAGAAACTATCAAAATTATCGAGTGGCATAGTTACAAAACAATAGGGTAAAAATGGAATATTAACAAAATTTACATTAACTCAAAAGATGTCAGAAGTGAAATCAAGGAAAAGAGGAATAGAAGAACAAATGAGAAATGAAAGACAGAGAAAATAAATAGAAAGTTGGTGAATTCATGCCAATATAACATGATCAGCATACCAAACACATCAATAATTATATTAAATTTAAATAACGCATTAATTAAAAATCATAAATTTCCAAACTGCAAAAAATTAAAACCCAGCTATATGCTGTCTCTGATGCACTTTAAAAATACAGAAATAAATACAAAATCTAAATAAATAAATAAATAAAATGGAAGGAGATACAATTTCCAATAGATAAGCTTTAAAAATCTGATATAACTATAGATAGATAAATAGATAGGTAGATACAGATAGATAAATATAATTGTTTTTATCAACCAATTTTACTACGTGATGAGAACAATTATCAGAAATAAAGAGGACTATTTAACATGGTATGTTTTATGACAAGTATGTGATAAATCAGTGAGTACATAGTATATCTGAATAATATTATTAATGAACTTTACTTAATTGACATTATTGAACATGACACCCAACAACTGAAGAAAGCACATTCCTTTCAAATATACATGGAATATTCACTGTTATAGACCATATGCTGATCCATAAAACAAGTCTCAATCAATTTTGAAAGATACACATTGCAAAGAACATGTCCTCTGTCCATGATGGAATTAAATAAGAAATAGATAACAATAAAATACCTCTAAAATCCCCAAATGTAGGTTAATTAAGCACACTCTTTTAAATAATACAAAAGGTAAAAGAAGATGTCACTAGAGAAATAAGAAAATAATGCAAATTGAATGATTAAAAAAGTATAAAAATTAGTAACTAGCAGTTGAAGCAGTGTTTGGGGGAAATGTATAGCTTTAAATACTTACATGAGAAAAGGAAAAGTCTCAGCTCAATTATCCAAACTTTCACTTTGATAAACTAAAAAAGAAGATGAAAGTAAACCCCAATGTAATAGAGATAAGGAAGTAAGAACAGAAATCCACCAAGTATAAAACATATACAATGAAAAGAATAGCGATATTAAAAATTGATTCTTTGGAAAAGTTCATTAAATTTGTAAATCCCTTATCAGACTAATGAGCAAAAGGAAAAAGAGAAACAACAAGTTACTCATTTCCAAAAGGAAGAGATATTTGAAAAGTTAGTTCAGACATTAAAAGGATATCAGAGAAATTAGAAACAACTTTATATTAATACAACTGTCAGCATAAATTAAATGAACAGATTCCTTGAAATATCACAAAAATTACCCAAACAAATATTAGAAAAAGAAGAAAATATGAATAACCAATATCTATTAAAAATTGAGTTCACAATAAACAATTCCCCACAACAGAAACTCTGGACCCTGATGATTTATTTCTCTGATACATTCTAACAAGTATTGTGAGAAACAAGCAGTATTCCTAAAAAGGAATAAGCATGCTCCAGATTGTGGGCAAGAAGAGAATTTATTCACAGTTTTGCAAGAACTGGCATGCAACCAAAATGTGGGGGGTTGGTGCGCAGAACTGTAGATCCAGCAGTATTTATTCCCTACACCTAACTCACAAGTCCCTCCCCTCTTTCTCCAGTGGCTGGATACTTTAGAGGTTACATTCTATTCCACAGGCCTAACTAGCCTTTGAAACATGCAGCCTGGGCAAATTTGAAACATTCAAAATAAGTCTCTGTTGTGAATTTGAAACATTTGAAACAGGGAACATTTGAAAAAAGCCTCCACACCTGACTATAATGGTTATGCTCAGGCCTCTTTGTTCTTTAATTGCAGAGCCAGTCTGGGCTAGTTTGGTAACAAGTTATGAAACTACTTTAGGAACCTCTACCCTGGAGTCTCCACCTTGCAAGGATAGTGGGCAGATAAACAGGGGGACCAACTGTAGACTACAGTTTGGTTTTTTAATCTTCTGCCAATCCCTGAACTGCCCCACCCCACCAGGCACACCTATCCTGTGTGAAAGCTAAACTTAATCTCATTCTCACAGTATTTAAGGAAGAAATAGCACACTCTTCATCAAATCCTTTCAGAAAATACAAGAAGTTAAGATACTTCTCAACTCATTTTATGAATCTAGCATAATCCTATTCATAAAAACAGACAAAGACTTTGCAAAAAATTAAAAAAAGAAAATTAGAGTAGTTCCTCTCCTAAGCATTAATGAAAAAAAAAAAATCTTACTTACATTTCAACAAATCTAATCAATCAGTAGATAGAAAGATAACATATCATTACAATCTGATTTAATCTCAGGAGTGCATGGCATGTTGAACATATTTCACATATGAACAGAACAAAGGAGAAGACAATAGTACCATAATATAGATGCAGGAAACATTTTACAAAATTCAACACCCACTAATGCTGAAAGTAAGTAAAAAAAGGAACTTGTTCTATTGGATAAAGGACATCTGTGAGAAATCTATAGCCAACTTGGTACTACTTTACGATGTGCTAAAAGTCCCCATCCCTCAGAAGGGGACCAGAGTTGGATATCTGCTGATGTCTTCTATTCAAAATGGTACTATCAGTCTAATCCAGTGTAAGGAAGTAAAAAGATATAAAAATCATTAATATTTAAAAGAAGTAAAAACTCACTTAATTCCAAGAAGACATGTAGTAAATTTAGGGGATACATAAAAGAAAAATGTTGGTATCCTACTAGAATTAAAAAGAGAAATTTGAAAGTTTGCAGGATAGAAGTCCTATATTCACTACTCATTTATTCCATACCACATAAGTAGCAACAGGTAGATAAGGAATAGAAAACAAAAAATGAGATATAAGGTTTCTCACAACCTAGAGCCCCACATTTCACTTATTTCATGAGATCTGGCTGTGCTCTCTTAATTGGATGCTGTGAGAGATACTGTATACTCATAATAAACTCCCCTGGTTGCTTTTACTAGTCTAAGGGTTTTTGTTGCTTGTACAAAAAATGAGAAATTCCTAGTAGTTATTTTATGTTCAACTTAATATATATTTATTTACTTATGGAATTTTATGCATTTCATTCTCTAATGGTGGTTTGACAGTCTTTAGTGTCCAAGACAGGAATTTAGGAAATAATTATCTTTGAGGGAGTAAGATGAGATTAGTGGTTGGGGGAGAACAAAAACCTTTTATTTACCCTTTAAATATCAATTTAATATTGATCCTGAAGGCTAATTTTTGGTTTCTGAAGAGGCCACAGCAATTTCAAAACCTTCCCCTACACCCACCCTCTAATGAAACATATACAAGTTTATCCTTAGGAATGATAGAACTTAATTAAGTCTATCCTCAGGAATGATAGAACTAATATTACTTAACTAAGCATTATCAAGAATAAAAGCAAATTCAAATAAAAGTAGGTACTCTATTTGTTAGGACCCATTGCTTCTTCAAATCCTCGGTTTTTCTTCATGCTTAGTCCTTCCTCTAATATCAACTGACTTATGTTTTTAAAGGAGGGTGATAGAGAAAGTGTTTTGCCTAGCCTGGTGCATCAGGGGGAGGAGGTGAGTTCCTAGCTCATTGATCTAGATTCACAAACTCACTTCTAATCCCTCATTTTTCCCATTGCTACCCCCACACCAATGTACAAGCACTTTCTTCAGAAAAGGAAAACACTAGCAAGAACCATTGCTCCTGCTTTTGCTCAGAAAGAGTATAGGAAGATGTTCTAGTTTGCTAATGCTGCCAGAATGCAAAACACAAGAAATGGATTGGCTTTTATAAAAGGGGGTTTATTTGGTTACACAGTTACAGTCTTAAGGCCATAAAGTGTCCAAGGTAACACATCAGCAATTGGGTACCTTCACTAGAGGATAACCAATGGTGTCCAGAAAACCTCTGTTAGCTGGGAAGGCATGCAGCTGGCATCTGCTCCAAAGTTCTGGTTTCAAAATGGCTTTCTCCCAGAATGTTCCTCTCTAGGCTGCAGTTCCTCAAAAATATCACTCTTAGTTGCACTTGGGATATTTGTCTTCTCTCAGCTTCTCTGGAGCATGAGTCTGCTTTCAATGACCATCTTCAAACTGTCTCTCATCTGCAGCTCCTGTGCTTTCTTCAAAGTGTCCTACTTGGCTGTAGCTCGTCTTCAAAACATCACTCACAGCTGCACTTAGTTCCCTCTGCCCATCAGCTCATTTATATGGCTCCACTGATCAAGGCCCACCCTGAATGTGTGAGGCCACGCCTCCATGGAAATATCTCATCAGAGTCACCACCTACAGTTGGGTGGGTCACATTTCCATGCAAATCTAATCAGCACCAAAATGTCTGCCCCATAAGACTGCATCAAAGAATATGGCTTTTTCTGGGGAACATAATACATTCAAACTGGCACAGAAGATGTATTTCTTAAAGGCCCCTCTAAATCACTGAGACTGAGAATAAAGGAAATTCAAGGAAGTGAACTGAAAGCAAGGTCATGCTGTGTGTCTTTGTAAGCAATCAGTGAACACCAATGTGCCGAGACATACCAGTAGGGAATTTGGGACCTAGAGCACTGCTTCTCAAATTGTAAGATGCTTAAAAATCACTTGGGCGTTTTGATAATGCAAATTTGCCTACAGAGATCTGAGGTCACAATATAATTCTACATTTCCAACCAGCTCTGAGGCTATGTTGATGTTGTAGTTTCATGGATTACTTATTGGGGAGTGAGAGCATAGATGCTAAAATGCAGCTGCTTATTCCCTGGGTCTTAGATTTTCACCTGAGATGCAAGAGACATATCTATAGGGAACATCAAATAGCATCAAAATGCAAAGACTTTTGAATGAAAGTTTTAGAATTACGGTTTATTGGCCATCATAGTGAACATGTTTTGCCTGAGGTTATTTTTCAATGCCTTCTTTACATCTTTGTTTAGCAGACTGTAGATCAATGGATTAAGCACAGGGCTTACAAATGTGTAGAAGATAGCTATTATTTTAGATTCCTCAACAGTTTTATCAGCAGGTGGTCTTATATACATGCAGAAAAGTGTTCCATAAAATACGGTGACAGCCATCGTATTAGAACCACAGGGGCAGAATGCCTTGTGTCTACCTTCAGCTGATTTGATCCTGAGGATGGCAGCAGTAATAAAAGCATAGGACACCAGGATGATGATGAGGGAATTGGAGAGGTTGAAGCCAGCTGATATGAGCATGGCATGTTCCTTGACATAAGTATCAGAGCAAGAAAGCTTAATGAGTGGTAGAAGTGGTTGATGATGTTGGATCTGCAGAAGGTTAAGAGGAAGGTCAGGATGGCCTGGAAGAGACGATCTGAGAATCCATAGACATAAGGAAATGTGGCCAGGCAGATGCAGACTCTCCTGGACATTTTCACACTGTAGCGTAGTGGGTTACATATGGCCACATAGTGGTCATAGACCATTGCTGCCAGCATGCAGATCTCAGTAAGTAGGAGTGCGATGAAAACATAGCACTGGATAAAGCAGCCAGCATAGGAAATGATCTTCTCAGATAAGAAAGCCATCAGCATCCATGGAGTTGCATTCGAAGTGTAGCACAAGTCCACAAAGGCTAAGTTAGTGAGGAAGAAGTACATGGGGGTTTGAAGACGAGGGTCCAGTCTGATCAACATGACCATGCCCAGGTTGCCTAAGAATGTGATGAAGTAAACAACCAGAAACAACACAAAGAGAAGAGGCTGGAGTGCTGGGCGATCTGAAAGCACCAGGAGAATGAATTCTGTTATTGTACTGCCTTTTTTAATGAGCATCCTGAGAGTCTGTGCTTTCTCATGAAACAAATGGAAATAAAGAAGACATAGGTACAATTCATGTTAAGGACAATTGAAATCATTTTCTCTAATCCTCCACATGCCATCAAAAATCATCTTTCTGGATATTACATAAAGAGATTTCATACTTCTAGTAATTTATTATTTCATTTCCCTTTGTATTCAATTTCTTATAAATTTTTATCTGTATACCTCTAACTATGGTTTACATGAACTGACAGCAATAGCTATGCCTATTTCTTTACCTCTACCTGCACTTATACTATCTGTCCATACAAGTGACCTACATGTCCACTGTCTCTTCGGAATTGTCTTTGGCTCTCAAACTACATATTGGAGAAGGTCTAGTTCACTGAATCCTCCTTTTGCAGCATTTCTCATTTCTCCCATCACACATAAGAATAACTCTTTTTTCTCTATTTCTATTTTCTAGCAAAATCTCTCTCTTTCTCATAAAGATAAGATAGATAGTTGACAGATAGAAAGGTAGATAGACAATATACCTTCTTCCTCCTCCAAATATATTGATTATACAATGACAAGGAAAGTCTAGTTCATTGTTGTATCATCAGAGCTCAGCAAATATTGATATACTAAATTAAAACTAAGAAAGAAAAATTTGTGTTTGTCTGAAAGAATGAATGTCTAGTATTTTTCTCATTTATTTCTCCCTGTTGGACTTTGCTTGATGTCATATACTTGGGAGAATAAATGGCTTTTGTGAAATTCTTGTACAAAGGAATTGCTTGGGAAGCTTGTTTTCAAGCAAATTCAAAAATATTTTGTTTCAGAAGCCTTATGTGGGATACTAAGACTTCACATTTAATAAATTCTCTAGAGGATTCTAATCTATATGTATATAATCATAGTGGTTCAATGAATATATATCAAATATGAGAACAAAGCATCTTCAGTTTAAATGAAGTCTCACACAGTATTTTGAGGATGGTCAGTAGCCATGACTTAATGTGGTAATAAAGAATATAAATTAAGTTTTTGCATATTGAGTATCTAAGCTATTAATCACAGCTTGTATCTATCAAGAGGTATTACTATTTCCTCAGCCTTTCAAGCTCTCCACACATCACAATCTAGTGCTAAAACTTTTTTTTCTTTCAAGATGCTTTGATATTTGCCCTTTCTCTCATGCTTAAAGTCTATATCCTGCCTTCCCAATTTTTACATCATTCAATATTGAGCCCCCAAATTTTATTTAGGTTTTGGAAGGCTAGTTTCTAGGTCTCTACTAGCATCAATGCCTCCATTACCCAGGACAGTAAGAACTTAATGAACATTTTTGAATAAACTCCTAATACTTTTGCTAACCTATACTGATCATTATAGACAACTGGTTTAATTTCTAAGCTCATTGCATGCAATAACAGATTTAATCCTCACAATATCACCTCATGGTAGATATGTCATTATCCCCATTTTACAGATGACAGAAATGAAGTACAGAAAAACTAGGTAATAACGCCAGGGTCACACTGCTAGTGGGCATGAGATTTGAGATACCAACTCAAGTTATCTTATTTGAGAACCACTTTATTAGATGCTGTTGCAATATATTGCCTCCCTAAACTTAAACTTTGTCAGGAAATACCATATATAGACACAGAAGTTCTTGAGGAATGAAATACTAAGATCAGCCAGGACTAGAACACAGTGGCATCCTTGAATACCGTAACCTATAAAACACAGTTGAGTCACTCATCTTCCTCTCAACCATAGGCATTTTCTACTGCAGGGCTTACTAGTATACTCATAGACATCAACTGTGCAGCTGACCCATAGCCTGTGATTATCTGTTCTCTAACATCAGGGAATAACATACTTAGAAGCAATAGCAAAGCTTACTTTGGGGGTCAGTTGGGGGCCCTGGATTACAATACATTTTCTGCAGTTTAAGTGCTTAGTTATGATGGGTAAGTCACTCCATGTTTCCACTTGCAATCATAATAATAATGTGTCCTGCATCCCTCTGTCATTGTAGACATCAAACTGATTACTCATAAAGCAAATATTTATAAATATTTAAGACATTG
Organism: Choloepus didactylus; assembly: GCF_015220235.1. NCBI lineage: Eukaryota > Metazoa > Chordata > Mammalia > Pilosa > Megalonychidae > Choloepus > Choloepus didactylus. Next base: position 51,837,415 of record NC_051327.1, read on the forward strand.
TGCATTTAGGCACTGTTGATATATAAATGAACAAAATCTTCAAGAATTCCTCCCTTCTGGAGTGTACATTCTAGTGGGCATAGACAGATAGCATTGCAAGTAATTAATGAATAAATGATGTTTCAACTGGCAGTAAATGCTATGGAGAAAACTAAAGGAAATGAAGTTTGCAGTAAAGGGTGTTGTTGAAGTTTTAAACAGGAATGGCAGGAAGACGTCACTGAACAGGCAACATTTTTTAAGCAACAGAATGAAGAAGTAAATAAGCTATAAAGATTTCTTGGATAAGTTCTTCTAGGAAGAATAAACAGGAGGTGCAAAATACCACATGAGATCATTCCATGGAAACTGCTAGTGATGTGTGTATATATTTGTGTGTCTCTGTGTGTGTGTGTGTGTGTGTGTGTGTGTGTGCACAGAATTCATGCAGAAAAAATGCAGAGAATTCTAGCTGAGAGTTTCCCTAAAATGAAAATATTTCATTTCACTGAAACACTGATTCACATGTTTTTATGACTTTCCTATCAAGAATATCAACAGTCTTCATCAAAGAACAGACAAAAGAGGTTATCTCTAGCTTTTCTTGAAAAATTGTCTAGCAGTTAATACTATGAAAATAGCATATCTATTTCTGTGATAGCAGCAAGGTGGCTTTAGGAAGTCTTTTCATACTCCTTTGCACTCAGGAAACTCCAGAGAGAAACAGTACGTGTTGAGTTTCAAAACAGAGAAAAATGTGAAGAAAATGTTCACGACCTGGGACTTTCAGATTTAAAGAAAAAAAAAAAAAGGCATGAAAGGAAATGGGATTTAGGGATTCATTGACAGGAGGACTTATTCATTAAATGACACTTAGTCTGCCTCTGAAACCGGAAAGAGTTTTGAATCACAAGCTCAGTGACTTTTGTAGACTCCAAATAGATCCAATTTAAGTAAACAGAAGCACTGATTATTGTTAGTTTAGCAAAGAAATGTGACAAATTCACAAAATGCTTCAAATTCTCTGAGCATAGAGACATCTATCCATCCATGCATCCTTTCATTCATTCATTGATTTGCATTTTTAACAAATGTTCAGGGATTACCTTCTTTTTCCCACTATGCCCTCACTACCGGGAGGATAAGAAAAAGCCGAAGTTGCCATTTGTCCTTCAAGAATTGCTGCCTCATTGCAGAGGAAGGAGACATGCATATTTTGTCTCACAATCAGCTTTTAGATTGTGAGTTTAGGAAGATCACATTGGAAAGTGATGTAGAATAGAGTATGCACGCAACCATAATAAAAAGGGTATAATGACAATTTATTAACTCACAAATATTTGAGAACCATCTATATTTTAAATTTTTTAGGAAATGCTGGCTTTAAAATGGTGACCCAAAACACACATGTATCTTGACCTCATGGAGCAGAAAGTCTTGAAGATAACACACTCATGAATCCATCACACAATCATGTTAGAAAAATATTGATAAATCATACAAATTAAAAGTACATGAGAGTGGGAGAACATAAAGGAGATATGACTTATTCAGAGAGATTAGATATACAGGCCCTGAATATAGAAAAGGAAAAATATAAGAAATATCAACCTAGACAGAAGTGGAAACTAAAAATTCTCAAAAAAACAAAACAAAACAAAACAAAACAAAAACACGCAACAGAGAAAAAACATATTTGTCTAAAAATAGCCTGGTAATTCAGTTTTAATGAACAACAAATTAATAGAAATCAGAAAATGAAATAATACTTTCTACTGAAAAATGAGTATCTGTCAGTCTAGATTTCTATAGGCAAATGAACCTTTCTTTAGGTATTAAATTGAAAGGAGACATTTTTTTCAGAAAATGAAAGCAGAATTTATCTCATACAAGCCTTTACTGAAAAAATAATTAAAAGTGTATATCATGAAGAAGACATATAAACCCAGAAGGAAAAGAGGGATGTAAAAAGAACAGTGAGAGAGTCATGAGAATCATTGACAAAGATGGGTAAATTTAAAGAAATGCTAACCTTAATAAATATTTAACATAATTATCAGTGTAATCATATATGCAATACATAGAATAATACCATTTAGAGTCTATTAAAAATAATAATTTAATATCAGTATTTTATTCTATACTTCAGCACAATAACATATAAGATAAAAATAGAAGTAACCAGAGTAAGAATATTCCAAGTTCTTTGCATTATTCACACCAAAGAAGAGTAACTATTAAATGGAAGTGAAGTTAATTCAAATAGGTGTAGAAAATATTAAGGGAATCTAGTAAAATTAGAAAATAGAATTTATAACTAACTGGAAGAGGGAAAAAGAAAAATGAATTTTAGCAAAGAATGATTTAATTCATGTAAGGAAAAGGCATAAAAAGCATGGGATAAATTTTTAATAGCACAATATAAGCTGGCAGAAAGTCAACCTATAATATCAATGTTCATAATAAAATATTAAATTCACTAATAAAACAATTCTAATGAGCATGAAAGTAAAAGGATAGATTTACACATAATTGGCATCAACTATCCAGAGCAACAAAGGTTCTGCTCTTATTTATCAATGTCAGAGAAAACAGACACATTTTCATCATTATCAAAGAACGGATGGAAACCACAAAATGATAAAAGGAATAATACAATTTAGTTATTTCAAAAGACCTAAAAATGCATCCTTAATATTTAAAAAGAAAGAAAATTACAAGGGGTAATAGACAAACCCACAAACATCATGAGGTATTTTTACATATTTCTCTCAATTTTTATATGTGAAATAATAAAAGCAAGATCTGAAAAAACAAAAATCAACTCTGCTTGGCTGGGGTTTCATCACTTTGGAAAATAATTTTCAGCTCCATTGGCTACTACAATTGTGTGTCTCACGAAGAAATGCCAAACTGGAGTGAGACATTGCCATGAAGTGGGTGGCTGTGAAAATTGTCCAGTAGAAAATGTATTACCTGGAAAGCCTAGAGTGTAGAATCATAGATGCCTCACATCAGCTGTATTTTCACTGTGAACTCCCATATCAGCATAAGAAAGCTTCAGGTTTGGGAACTGGCCCAGTTTGGGTAAGAAAAAGGATTATGAAAACATACAGATCTGATGGCAACTCACAAAACATGTTAAGCCACATGTGTTGAATATTTGTAATGGTGATCAATTAAGAGGGTTCCTTCAGGAATATAGGTAGATTGCAAAATACATTGCTTTCTTTTCATTCTCTTAGCCACCTCCACCATATCAACAGACAGCACTGGTTTCCTAGGCCTTCTAAAGAAGAGATGGACATATATTCTGGAGACAATGCAGGCATTGTTTTCATTTTAAAGTCAACTTCTCTCAGTATCCTTAAAAAAATAATACTCTATTGTTCTAAACTTCCAGATCATGAAAGCTAGATTTATTATGAAGTTATCAAACTAAAACAGATTGATGCAGGGACTGATAAATTGGCCCTAGAATAAAGAAACCAGAAACAAACCAATGAAAATTTAATATATGACCTGTCATATATTAATGCACACTATAAAATGTCCTGAGAATAGTATGGATTATTCAATAAATGGAAATATATTTTCCTTAAAAAAAAGAAAAATTAGACTTTGTATTGAACTATTTACAATTCCAGAAACAGTAACGACTTTAACAGGAAAAAGTAAAATTTTAAAATATTGGAAAAAATGCAGAATTTTTAAGCAATAAGAAACATATCATATAGAAGATCAACAAAGAACAACCATAGAGAGAAGATTGGTAAGTTAATAAAATGGAAGACTCCTGCACCACCAAATACTTTATACCAAAACTATGAAATGCAATGTTGTTGCTATTTGCATTGCATATAACATTGAAAAACTACCTATTCAGAATACATGAGGATCTATTGAAAATTGATAACATAAAAATATAAAACAATTACATTAAAAGTGGACAATGTTATCAACATTCAATGGAAAGAAAAGAAATGTTGAATTAACATATGCACATAAATATTTAACTTCATTTGTAATGAAGGATTCAAAAACTTAAACTGAAATGAAAATGCATTTGCCATCCATCAGATTAACAAACATTTTGATAGTGACAATATATTGTTTTGGCAAGGATTTGGAGTAAAGGCAACTCTCACACACTATCGGTGGGAATGTAAATTGATAAAGCCATTTGTTGATACATAGCAAATTTAAGATACTCATTTCTTTTGACTCAGAAATTACAGTTAAATATATACCTGAGAAGAAATCTTGCAGGAGTATCAATGCAGAACTATACAAAGATTTTTAATTCAGGATTTTCATATTATCAAGCAACTAGAAATAATGTAATTGTTCATAAATAGGAGAATGGATAAATTACATATATATATACACACACATATATATATATATATATGGGGAGCGGATGCTTAATGTGTACATTATTTTTAACTAGGTTCAATTAAAATGTTTGGAATTGGATAGCAGTGTTGGTAGAACAATTTGTTGTGTGTAATTAACAGCATTGAATTATGTGTCTAATTGTTTTTAAAGGGGAAGTTTAGAATCATGTATTTCACTAGAAGGAAATCTAGAGGAATAAACATTCAGCTGTATAACAAAAGGAAACCTGTGGTGGATGATGACTATGACTACCAGTAGGAATATAAAAATATTATTTCATGAAGTAGAACAAATGTGCATCAGTATTACAAGGAATTAATAATAGAGTGGTAGATGGGAAAATATTCTTTCATCAATAATAACAAATGTACCACACCAATGCTAAGGGTCAATAACAGGTCAAATAAGGGCTACAGTTTTTTGGGGGTTTTTTTTTGATGTAAAGAAAATGTTCTATAATTGACTGTAGTGATGAATGCACAACTGTGTGATGATACTGAGAGCTATTGATGGTTTACTTTGGATTGATTTTTTATGAGAATATATTTCAAAGAAATGTTAAAAGAAGCTTATGAGGAGTCCATTACACTTGAAATAACATTCCAAAGATCTGTTTAGAGAAATAATCTGTGATTTACCCAAAGATCTTCCTTGGTATGTAATTTTTATAAAAGAATAACATCAAACCTGCATTGGTTGGCAGATTTCTGGAAAACAGTTTGGAAAATATTCAGCTCTATAAATGTAATACATTGCCATTGCCATACATGTGGTAATTCTGTCTATATAACTTTACCTAAGCATGACTTCTAAAGATGGAATCTCCTGTTCTTTTCGGTTTTATAGAGCAATAAAACTATGTTCTGTTTTGTCTTTGATTTCCTATATGTATGTGTGCTTTAATTCATTGAGATGACATTGTAAACTCTAGCAAACTATTTGACACATGATTCCAACTCCCACCAGTGAATAAAGAAAGAAAACTACTCAATGACAGAAAGTGATTTTGTAATTTAAGGTGCTCACTAACAGATTAGGTAATGGAGATATATCACATTCCTACATCTAAAATTTGCCTGCCTTATTTTTTAATGCAATTTATTGAGATACATTCACATACCAAACAATTATCCAAAGTGTACAATCAGTTGTTTACACTATTATTGTATAGTTGTGCATTCATCACCACAATCAATGAACATTTTCATTACTCCAAAATAACTAAAAATAAGAATAAAAATAAAAGTAAAAAAGAACACCCAAACCATCCCATACCACCATCCCCACTATTATTCATTTATTTTTGCCCCTATTTTTCTTCTCATTTGTCCAAAAACAGGATAAAGCAGCATGAGCCACAAAGTTTTCACAATTACATGGTCACAGCATATAAGCAACAGACATACAATCATCTTCAAGAATCAAGGCTACTGGTTTGCAGTCCAACACTTTCAGGTATTTCATTCTAGCTATTCTAGTACACTAAAAGCTGAAAAGGAATAACTATATTATGCATAAGAATAACCTCCAGAATGACCTCTCAACTCTATTTGAAATCTCTCAGCCACTTAAGCTTTATTTTGTTTTTCTTCTTTTCCCAATTTTGGTCAACCAGGCTTCTTCAATCCCATGATGCTGGGTCCAAGCTCATCTCAGGGAGTCATATCCCATGTTGCCAGGGAGATTTACACCCCTGGGAGTCATGTCCCACATGGGGGGGAGGGAAGTGAGTTTAACTGCCCAGTGGGCCTAGAAAGAGAGGTCATGTCTGAGCAACCAAAGAGGTTCTCTGGGGGTGATTCTTAGGCACAATTATAAGTAGGCTTAGCTTCTCCTTTGCAGTAACAAGCTTCATAAGGGCAAGTCCCAAAGTTGAGGGCTTGGCCTTCTAAACTGTTAGTCCCCAAGGCTTGTGAGAATGTCAGGAATTCCCCAGGTGGGGAAGTTTAATATTTCCACATTTTTCCTCAGTCCCTCAAGGGGAATTGAAATATTTTTTTATTCTCTGCTGAAATTAATCTGGGATGTAGAGGAGCTTCACATTAACTTTTAAAAACAAACTAGAGTTCATTCCCTATTCAAACTACCATGTAAATAGGGTGTTTGTACAAACTGACCATGCCAATTAAATTATATAGTGTGCTACAAAAAGCATAGATTTTGTGCCAAATTAGTATCTCTTCCTTTGGTCTCATACAGAAGTTGAAGGTTTTAAACACAGTCAGTATCATCCTTTACCCTTAGTCTGCTTTACCTTTGCTATAACCAAGTCCATTTCATTCTTCTCTCTGATTGAATTCTGATCTCTTTTTCAGCTTCTTTAACATTTGCTGAATGGGATAATACTGACATTAATAGCTGCCAAACTCTAGTTCTGAGTCTCAGGTATCAAACAGATACCCAAAATTTCAGGGACCAACCAGGTTATAACACAAAGAGCTCAGCATCTCAAAATTTAGAAATAACTGTTACAACTCATGAATAAATGTGACTGCTGTAAGAGCTTTACAACAAGCCTTCCACTGATAATCTATACTCTCAGATTCAATTATCAGAATTTGTACATTATAGTTAGTCCGTATTTGTGAGGCATTATAATGTTGGTCTTTTTGTTTCTGGTTTATTTCACTCAACGTACTGTCCTGAAAGTCCATTCACTACTTGCATGCCTCAAGCTTCATTCCTTGTTTTCCACTTTTTAGGAAATAATTTATTTTGCATAATTTCCTTTATTACCCTTTTAACATCTTTGTTGCTCCAGTTATAGATAAAAGAATTTAACAAAAGATGCACAAAGACATAAAAAACAGCTACAATTTTCCCCTGTTCTGATGTCTCTGAAGGGGCCATGAATATATTCAGAACAGAGTTCCATAAAATATGCTGACAGACATCAGATGGGACCCACAGGTGGAGAAGGCTTTGCACCTCCCTTTAGCTGAGCAGAAGCCCAGGATGGCTGTGAAGATGAAAATATAAGAGATGAGGATGATGGTGAGAGAACAGTGAGGTTGAAAACAGCCCCCACAAACATGGCAGTTTCATCGACATATGTATCTGAGCAGGCGAGGACTAGGAGAGGTGGGTCCACACAGTAAAAGTGGTTGATCTCATTGGGGCCACAGAAGGACAGACGAAGCATCAGGATGGTCTTGGCCAGACCATTGGCAAAGCCATAAATATAGGGAGCAGCAACCAGAGAGAAGCAGGTATGTTGGGACATCTTACACCCCTATAACAAGGGTTTACAGATGGCCACACAGTGGTCATAAGCCATTACTGCAAGGATATGATAGTCAGTGATCACCAGGGCAATGAAAAAGTGGAACTGCATCAAACAACCAATGAAGGAAATGGTTTTTCTCTTGGATAAGAAATTAACTAGCATCTGAGGAGTGACAGTGATGGAGTAACAGACATCTTCAAAGGAGAAGTGACTGAGGAAGAAATACATTGGAGGGTCAAGTTTTGAGTCACTTCTGATTAACAAAATCATCATCATATTGCCAATTACTGTGAGAAGATAGATCACTAGGAATACCACAAAAAGAACAGGCTGCAACTCAGCTTGATCTGTTAGTCCCAGGAGAATAAACTCAGTCATGGGTGTGTAGTTTTTCTTTAGCATTTTATTTTCTTGGCTTCTAGTAGCATGTTGTCATGTATCCATTAC